>NC_140104.1:12055085-12747843 GCF_964237585.1 Gallinula chloropus
CTTCCCTCTCATCACAGCAGTTGTGCTTTGCTTGGACCTCCTGTTGTTACTCCTGAGCACCACACAGGAGTACAGAAGCTAACCTCACTGGTGTGGTTATTGGAATAAATGAGTTAAGCAAGGGTAAATCTTGCCTCTGGGGTGGGTAGAAAAGGTTAACTCTATGCTAGGATGGGAAAGGCAGGTCTGAGAGAAGGATTAGATCCAGCCACAACCAGACTCCTCTCTAAGAAGGAGTTTAGAGAGCAAGGGGGTCCAGTTTGAATCTCCCTGGTTTGAACCCCTATGACAGGCTTTGAGACATCAAGTCTAGTGGATAGTGTCCCTGACCATGGCTGAGGGGTTGGACTGGGTGATCTTCAAAGAATTGTTTCCAACCAAAACCATTAGATAATTCTGATTCCGTTCTTATCAACTTCTTTCTTCTTGGCACCAAGTTCATGAGCCAAGGTTCAGAGTGAGGAGAACAGTCAAGGGCTGCAAACACAGGTACAAGGAAGGGCATCCTGGCATCACCTGCCTCCCAGCCTCACATCACCCTCAGTGTAGATGGCATGGACCTTGCATCTGTGTCATGGTGTTTTCACACAGGTCACCAGACCCCTCTGGGACACCCTGGGCTGTCTGCCCCACACCAGCTCTAGGCTTTCCTAGAGGTTTGGTGCTGTGTTTGCCCACTGAATGGAGTTGTCTAGAGCACCCAGGCACCTGACATGGTACTAGAAGGGTTTTTTTGGTTAATTATTTAATGGCATAAAAATGAGAGCTCTGACACAAAAGTCTTCAGTACGGAGATGTGGATGTGCATTATCTTTATAGTGGCTGAGCTTCCTGAATACACTAGAGAGAGAGAGAGAGAGAGAGAGAGACCTGGGGCACTCCTTGGTTTTATCATCTCAGGAAGAAGTTTCACAAAGCACTTTCAGGTGCCCTAAAAGTCTGGGGTCACTGTGGGTGGCCAAGGATATCCTCCTTTCCCTCTCGCCCTCAGCTGATGCTCAGGAAGGAGGTGTATTTCTCAGAGACTTTCCATCATACCTTGTAAACACTGGATAGTGTCTTGGACCACCCCTGATACCTCGGTCATCACAAAGTATCTGTATGTGAGCACCTGAGTCCCTGCTGAATAAAGGTAAAGGTCTCAGAGCAGGGCCTCACTCATTGGTAACTCTTTTGTGCACACCTGGAGCCAACCAGGAGGATTCCCAGCTCCTCTTGGTCTGAGGTCAAAGTGGAGAGCTGAAACTTGCTTCAACCCAAGGGCTTCCTGGTCAGGATGAGATGCCTGCATTGCCTCTGCTGAATCCCTGCTCTGCACAAGGGAAGCAGACCTCTCCCTGACCCTATCTGTGTGTTGTCTTTTTTATGGATAAAGAATATCAGTGTCCAGAAGGAAACTCACACCTTCCATAGAGAACTTCCCTCTGGAAGGACAAGCCATGCTGCCAGAATCAGTCTCTCTCCACTGTGAGTTATTACATCAGGCGATGTTGCAGCATGTTCCCCAGGGGTGACCCTGGTGCCTTTCAGGAGCTGCCAGCCCATGAGACATCTGCAGTGAGCCCAGAGCAGGCAGAGAAAGTGGTGCCTTGGGCTGGTCTGCTGCTGCTGAGCTGGGCTGGGCTCCTGGGGTGGAGGGAGCTCCTGGCAAGCAGGCAGTGCTGAAGAGAGGCAGCTCTGCCAAGAGCAGCTCCTCTGCAGAGCGCAGCAGGGCTGAGGGCACTGCCTGCAGGCTCCAAGGCAGACAGAGAGAGGTTAAAAGCAATCTGGGTGGGAGGATGCCCAGAGCTCACAGAGAAATCTTCATGGCTGTGGACATGTTATGTCTCTGTGTGTAGGGCAACGCACAAGAGAATCCTGAAGGGATGTCCCAGAGCTGGCACATCCAACGGCTGGTGTAGAACAGAAGGACAAGCTCCGGAGCAAGGATTTGCTGCTTCACTATTAGAGGGACCAAGGATAAGACCCGTTCTTTCTCCCGGGGTAGGCTGCAGGGGTAGCCAGGTGTACCCCCGGAGATCTCACCACTTTCCTGAGCAGCTTTCCTGTGGCCTGGGGGGCTTTGTCCTGGGGAAAGGACTCTGATGCCTGCTAGGTTCAGCTCTCAGCTTCCTGGAGAACCTGCAACAGTATTGGGGGAGAGGTTCTGGGTGTAAGGACCAACCCTCAGCAGGGCAGATTCTTTGCTGTTCAGAGGGCGCTGCATGGGTCAGAGCTGTTCACACCTTCACATCACCCAAGGACATTTTTGAGGAGGTGCTTCAAGGGGAAGGTCAAGGCACAAATTAATATAAAGATGAGGACATTTCCTGAGTCTGACTTCTCCTTTTCCTACTGCTTGACAATGGGACAGGAGATATGAAAAGGAGCTCTCCAGTGTGAACAAGTCATTGAGGCTTCTGAATCCTCACTTTGAGTGATCACTGGGTCTACCAAGAGCCTCCTCAAGTGCCTTCAGCTACTTCTCTTCCCATGGACAGCAGCTGCATGACAATGACCGGATTCATCAGAGATGCTCTGACCTGCCCTTTACCATGTGCCAACAAGAACATGCACTCATCCAGTACTCTCAACCAAGACATGTATTTTTAGGGCCAAGGTGAGTCCACAGAGCTTGTGATGGGGTTTGTGAGAGATGACAGGAAAAAGCCATGTGACAGGGAAACATCTGCCAAGAGGAAAATCTCCAGGCATCAGGGATAATGTGTGGGAATGAGAGGAAACCAAACCCAGAAATGTTGTGGGTGGGAGAATTCAGGAAACCCTATATCAGCCCTTCCCTTGCAGACACCTTCCTATGAGAAAGCCCTATTCCTCCAAGCAAAACCTCTGCCCTCAGGGTTGTGGGTTCCAAGACATGAACCAACTCATCTGCAGCCAGAGCCCCAGTGCCAGGGCTGACTCCTCACCATACTGAGACCAGAGACCCTGCTCCTCATGGCGCCCTCAGCCAGCATCAACCAGGACACCAGCCACAGAGCTGAGGAAAATCCTGGAAAAAGAGGTGTGTGAAGCAGGAGGAGTATCCATGGGACTTGCACTTGAGTTCATTCAGAGAAATCTTACTGTGTTTTCCTCCTAAATAGTGCCCCATGCCTAGAAAGAGGAAATGTCCAACAGCAGCTCCATCAGCCAGTTCCTCCTCGTGGTGTTCACAAACACACGGGAGCTGCAGCTCCTACACTTCTGGCTCTTCCTGGGCATCTACCTGGCTGCTCTCCTGGGCAACGGCCTCATCACCATTGCTGTAGCTTGTGACCACCGCCTCCACTCCCCCATGTACTTCTTCCTCCTCAACCTCTCTATCCTTGACCTGGCTTCCATCTCCACCACCGTTCCCAAATCGATGATCATTTCCCTGTGGGACACCAGGACCATCTCCTACACAGGATGTGCTGCACAGGCCTTTCTCTTTGTCTTTTTCATTTCAGCTGAGTTTTATCTCCTCACTGTCATGGCCTATGACCGCTACGTTGCCATCTGCCATCCCCTGCACTACAGGACCCTCCTGGGCAGCAGAGCTTGTGTCCACATGGCAGCAGCTGCCTGGATCACTGGATTTCTGAATTCTGTGCTGCACACAGCCAATACATTTTCAATGCCACTCTGCAAGGGCAATGCTGTGGACCAGTTCTTCTGTGAACTCCCACAGATCCTCAAGCTCTCCTGCTCACATTCCTATGCCAGGGAAGTTGGGCCTAATGTACTTAGTGCATGTTTATTCTTTGTATGTTTTATTGTAATTGTGCTGTCCTATGTACAGATCTTCAGGGTTGTGCTGAGGATCCCCTTGGAGCAGGGACGGCACAAAGCCTTTTCCACCTGCCTCCCTCACTTGGCCGTGGTCTCCCTTCTTGTCAGCACTGGCATGTTTGCCTACTTTAAGCCCCCCTCCATCTCCTCCCCATTCCTGGACCTGATAGTGACTGTTCTGTACTCAGTGGTGCCTCCAGCAGTGAACCCCCTCATCTACAGCATGAGGAACCAGGAGATCAAAGACGCACTGAAGAAGCTCAAGAAACTGTGGACCTGTTGCTTTGAGTTTCAGGGAGCTAAAAATTTCCCCATCTTCCAGTAGTCTGTCTCAGTGCCTCTTTAGCCAATTCCGTGTTGTGTTTATATGTGTCCTTTCCTCTCTCTCTTTCATGGATGGTCACTGTGGAAGGCCCAGCTCAGCAGGTACTGCTTGCACTTAGCACATCCAGTTTCAGTCTGTGGTTTATGGTTTCCTGGACTGAATCCTATTTAACTTTGGATTCTTGGTAATGAGAGAAATCTCTGTATCTGTGAGCAGGCAGCTCTCTGGGAAAGCAGGTGGGAGTTGGTTCAAAGGACCTCTTGCATCTAGCTGTGCAATTCAGTGAAGTCTGATGTCAGGAAAAGTGATGCCCATCCCAGGTGGCCAGTGAGAGAGATGGTGGTGTTGGGGAGGTGAGGAGAAAGGTTTTTAATATTGTGTTGGACTCTAAGGAGACTGCTTTTCCTACCTCGTTAAGTGATCATGTGGATCTATATGAACTGGAGAATGTTGCTATCACCTCTTCTCTGTAAAAGAAACATTTATAAATAGCCTTTTAAATAGCAAAAATCCTCTTCCATTAAATGTGCACTGAAATCTCCCTTGTTATATTAGGGTTAGCTTAGCAGTGATGAAAGATTTCATTAGCTGCCCAAGAAGGCAAAGTCAGAAGCAAACACTGAAGTTTCTTGGAGTATTGATTTATCCCCCTGAGGGCTGTTACCAACAAAGTTTCCCCATGGTCTTGTGTTTTGGAAAACATTAGTTGGAACTTAGCACTAGCAATGTAAACATTAATAGCTGGAGTGAACAAAGCTGATAAGCCCTGGTACTTCTTCTGTAACAACTGTATTGCAACATGCCAAAAAGCTCATCAGCTGAAGCCAACCTAAGAGGGTGTGAAACAGGGTGTAGGATCACTGCATATTGTATCAGGAGATGACCATTTCAAAACAGCTCAGTAACAAAACAGCAAACCCCAAAACCCAATAAAAAGCCAGAAGACCCCTGTCCTTACTATTACTGTTGGTCTGAAGTGCCGTGTGAGGCTGAGGCGAGGGCAACTTTCATTGTAAGGGTACCGTGCCTGAGGGACATCTTTGTTCAAGGTCCCTCTTCAGAGGCAGGCAGAAGAAAGTTCAGGTGATTCTAATGCTGAGAAAAGCCTTGATGTGTTTCATCAAGCCAAACACCAAGCCCTGACTCCCAGCCCTCGGTGAGGGAGAGCCTGTTCATCATGCATGGCTCAGGTTTTTCCTGGGGTCGTGTTTCATCTCCAGGAAATGGCTGAGCACCACACACCACTCACTAACCCCCTCCCCTGGGAGGAGAAACAGACATAGCCCCCTGGGTTGGGATAAGGACAGTGAAAGGGGAAAAACAACATAGTCCATGACAAAATACAGGCACAGTGATGACACAGAACACTGCACCAACCCAACCCCTGACGCAATGCCAGATGGAACTCAGACTGTCCCAGAGCCATGCAGGCCTGCCTCTTTCCTCCCAGCCCCTTTTATGGGGCAGTGATGTCACCTGGTGTAGAAAACAGCCTGGGCCATCTCAGCTCACCTGTGCTGGCTCCTTGGGCAAGTTATCTCTGTCCTAGCCGGAACCAGGAAATTATCCACCCCTTTTTTCACACCATCTACATCATGCCTGGATCTTACATTTTCAGTTGATTTGGCTGGTTCATATAATTTGTATAATATTTCAGTGCTGGTCCCAGCTCCCATGGGAATTACTGGGGGAGGAGGCAAGTTGTCATACACCCTTCTGCATGAGAGTGATCCTCATCTGATGGAAACTCTGTGTCACCCCCATTCGCCTGTACCCATAACTGAAGACCAGGAATGACTCTTTGGGAGCCCATGGGAGAGGCTTCTGTTCCTCATGCACACCTGGGAGTTTGTGAGACAAATCAAGATTTTAGTTTTCCTTGTTATAAATCTCTCCTCACTCCTGTCTTTTACTTCTGAAAACACTTTCCCATTCCCAGAGGTAGCGGATGTCCAACAGCAGCTCCATCATCCAGTTCCTCCTCCTGCCTTTTGCAGACACACGGGAGCTGCAGCTCCTGCACTTCTGGCTCTTCCTGGGCATCTACCTGGCTGCTCTCCTGGGCAAGAGTTTAATGATCATTATTGTAGCCTACAACCATTTACTCCACATGCCCATGTACTTCCTCCTCTTCAACCTCTTGTTGAAGTGGTTTGACTCAGGTGCTCACCAAAGCTGCTCTATCACTCCCCCTCTTCAGCTGCATAGGGGAGAGAAGATGTAACAAGAGGTCAACATAAGGATGGGGAGAGATCATGCAGTGGTCACTCTCCTGAATTTCTCTCAATAAACCAATATAATTCGTTACCCAATCAAAGAGAGCAGAGGAATGAGAAAGAAAAAGAATAATAAAACACCCCCCATCATCCTTCCCTGTTTTTCCCAGGGTCCCCTTCACTCTCTAATTCTCTCCTTCCTCTAACTGAGCAGCACAGGAAGATGGGGAATGGGCATTGGGGTCAGTTCATCAGACACTGTCTCGGCTGCTCCTTCCCCCTCATGGGAGGACTCCTCACAGTCTCCCCTTGCTCCAGCATTGGGTCCCACCCATGGCAGACAGTCCTCCATGAACCCCTCCAAGTTCTTCCCACATGGCTTCAGATCATCACCAACTGGTCCAGGGTGGGTCACTTGAATGGGGTGCCTGCCTCTTTCCTCCCAGCCCCTTTTATGGGGCAGTGATGTCACCTGGTGTGGAAAACAGCTCACCTGTGCTGGCTCCTTGGGCAAGTTAACTCCATCCTAGCCGGAACCAGGACGTTATCCACCCCTTTTTTCACACCATCTACATCATGCCTGGATCTTACACTTTCAGTTGATTTGGCTGGTTCATGTAATTTATACAATATTTCAGTGAGACCTGGACAGGCTGGAGAGCTGGGCAGTAAGAAACAAATGAGGTTCAATAAAAGCAAGTGTAGAGTCTTGCACTTGGGAAGAAATAACTGTTTGAATCAGGACAGGCTGGGGGTTGCCTGCTGGAGTGGTGCTCTGCAGAGAAGGACCTGGGGGTCCTGGTGGGTGACATGTTGGCCATGAGCCAGCAGTCTGCCTCGGTGGCTAAGAGAGCCTATGGGATCCTGGGGGCAATCAAAAAGAGAGTGGCCAGCAGGTCAAAGGAAGTCTCTGCCCTGGTCAGGCCCTACCTGGAGTGTTGTGTCCAGTTCTGGGCTCCTTGGGATAAAAAAGACAGGGATCTTCTGGAGAGAGTCCAGAGAAGGGATACGAAGATGATGAAGGGCCTGGAGCATCTCCCCTGTGAGGAAAGGCTGAGTGAGCTGGGACTGTTCAGCCTGGAGAAAAGAAGACTAAGGGGGGACCTTATTAATGCTTATAAATATCTTAAGTATGGGATGCAAGGGGAAATGGGCAGCCCCTTTTCAGTGGTCTGTGGGGACAGGACAAGGGGCAATGGCTGCAAGTTGGAGCAAAGGAAGTTCCGCACCAACATGGGGAAGAACTTTTACACAGTGAGGGTGCCAGAGCCCTGGGACAGGCTGCCCAGGGAAGTGGTGGAGTCTCCATCTCTGGAGATATTCAAGACTCATCTGGACGCCTATCTGAGTGATATGTCCTAGGGAGCTGCTTTGGCAGGGGGGTTGGACCCAATGATCTCTGGAGGTCCCTTCCAACCCCTGTGATACTGTGATTCTGTGATTTACACCATGTGCCATGGACTGATCCATTATACAGCAGCAATTTAGCAGCTGTCCTCACCTAAATTTAAATCCCCTTGGGGTGCACACTGGACTTCTCCATCCTTTCACATTACCCACCAAATGCACCTGGGTCCCTGAGCAAAAGCAATCCCATGAATAGGTTTGCCTTTGCCTGAAGCAGGGATAACCCAGACTCTCTTCCCCAAGAGATTTTTCATGTGCACTACAGGGACTTTATCCCTTAATACACTACATGGGAGTTTTGATTGGGCAGGAACAGTTTGATTGGAGGAAGGAAGACCTTGGAAGGAAGACCTTCTGGAGTTAACTAATCAGGTGGACATGGCTAAACGCATATCCCAGTTTTTTAGGGTTCCACCATCCATGGTTCTAATTGCAGTTCTTAGTGTCCATTGTACCTCTCCGTTTTCCCGGAGGCTGGTGCATGGGAATATGCTACATCCTTTCGCTGCCATGGTCTTTGGCCCAGGTGAGATTATTCCAGAAATGAGTCTCATTGTCTGACTCAATTCCCTCTGCAGTGCCATGTAGCCAGAGGACTGGCTTCTCAAGACCCAGGATAGTGTTCTGGGCAATGGCATGGGGCACAGGATATGTTTTTAGCCAGCCAGTGGTTGTACTCAACCGCCAAAGGAATTGAGAAAAAAGCATTTGCAATGTCGACTCTGCCATGCCACTTGGCTGTATTTGACTCCAGTTCATTCTGGAGTTCTAACATGTCCAGCACCAGGGCACTCACAGGTCACAGCTTGCTTTCACTTGAAAGGGAATCCAGTACACCTGGAATCAAGTGCCTCAGGGGTGGAACACAGCCCCACCATCTGCCATGGGCTGAGCCAATCTGCAGTAGAACAGGGAGATCTGTAAGCTAACCTCCACCAAAGCTGGAGCCCGCCTGGCCTTGGAGGCCAGGAGGAGCCAGGTCCTCTCTGCTTGGGGCTGGGCACAGCTTTCCCCTGGGGACCTCACTGAGGAGCACTCCTCACCTATGACCTGGCACAGGTGGCACAGGGACAAGGGCTGCGGGGGCAGGGCTGAAATAGCTCATCTGGGACAGTGTTAGATCAAAGATCTAAAGGTCCCTGGTTCAACTTTACCAACCCAATGAGATGATAACACTGAGCACTGCACTGACATGAGGACCAACCCAATGCTCTGGCCACACTTGAACTGTCCCAGAGCAGCACAGGAGAGCCCCTTCCTGACCAGCCCCTTTATGGGGGACTGATGTCAGGTGTGTGGAAAACAGCCCAGGCTAACTCAGATCACCTGTGCTGGCTGCCTGGGGAGGTTACCTCTGACTTGGACAGAACCCAGCCCTGCTTTCTCCTTCACCTCTTACCAGACCACTGTCCCTGGTCTATGGCTGTAGATTTGCAGCTTTGAGCCTTCCTCCAGCACCATGAGTCCTCAGCATCTCCTTGGCAGGATTCTCCATTCAGTGCTCCTCTGGGCTGGTGTCCAGCTCTCGCTCCTTCCCTGCTCCACAGGGATCTAGATCTCTCCACTGCAGGGTCTCTGCAAAGACTCCATCGTGCACAGACTGCTTTTCTCCTCACACACCCCCTTCAGCTGGCTCTCAGACCAGAGGACACTGTCATCCCAGTCAGAGGCATTCCCTGAAGCTGAGGCCTGAGTGGCAGCACCTTTCCTCCAGAGCTCTGTTGCAGCCAGACCTCTGATGTGCCTGGGACAACTGAGAAAGCTGTGCTGAGGATCACCCACGATAGTGTGTGGATATCAGCACTGCTTCATCTCTCCTGCTGGTGGGTATGAAGGGGATATAGTTCAGCAACAGAGCACCCACTTCTCACATGGGAGGTCCTGGGTTTGGTCCCTGGCATCTCCAAGTGTGCTTTATCCCTGAGTCCCCAGCCCCAGGCAGGTACAAGCTGAAACTGGAGCACTTGTCCTCTTCAGGCACTGTGGGCCTGCCCTGACCATCCAGGGCCTGTGTGTGGGGTGAGGAGGGCTATGTGCACTGCCCCTGCTGAACCACCTCCCAGAGGTGCTGGACATGAGCTCTGGTGAAGATGACATACCAGGTAGGAAATACCCCTCAGTGGCAGCAGGTAGGGCTGTCTGAGCTGGATGAGCCTGGAAGGCCTGGGGACTTCCATCTGGTGGGGTGGCATTTCTTATCCAGGCCCTGTCTCCAGGTCTTTTTCCCTCTCCCATCACCGCTGGCTTGAGCAGAGGAATCAAGAGCTGCTGAGTTCAGGCACAGCCATGCTGAGGTGGGACTGATGGGGCCAGTACCCACCTCTTTTTCCTGAAGGTTTAACGTCTGTGTCCCACCCCTGCCAGTGGTACCAGGGAGACACAGGCCTGTCCAAAGCTGTGCACAGGCAACAAGGGCCATGAGATGGTGCCTCAGCTATTCCCTCACCAAAATCACCTGGAACCAGAATGGGCCACGAGACACAGTCTTTCACTGCAGGGTGCCAAACCCCCAGGAACAATTGACCTGAGTGTGTGTGACAAGGCAGCACAGCTGACCAGAAAGAGCTCCTTTCATGGCATTTTGGGGCCTCTCCTGGTTTCGGCTAGGATAGAATTAATGTTCTTCTTAGCAGCCAGTGGAATGCTGTGTTTGGGTGTTGGGATGAGATCAGTGCTGATAGCACACTGGTGTTTTCAGTTGTTGCCAAGCAGTTGTTCATACTGCCTTGCTACTGAGAAGGGAGAAGGTGGGGGACAGCTTGAAGCTGGGAGGTGACACAGCAAGGACAGGTGCCCCAAACTGGCCAAAGAGGTATTCCTTGCCAATTACAACATGCTCAGCATAAAGGGGACATTACAGGGAGTGGACACCCACTTAGTATAGGAGTGTTTTGACGGGAAGTTTTTCCTTTTCCATCAGAAGAGGGGTGGCAGCAGGGATAGGGAGGTGATTATCCCTCTCTGCTCTGCCCTCATGAGGCCCCTTCTGGAGTCCTGTGTCCAGATCTGGGACCCCAACACAAGAAAGATATAGAACTGTTGGAGAGGCTTCAGAGGAGCCACAAAGATGATTAGAGTGCTGAAGCAGCTCCCGTATGGACAGAGGCTGGGGGAGCTGGGCTGGTTCAGCCTGGAGAAGAGAAGGCTGTGGGGGGGACCTCATTGCAGCCTTCCAGTCCCTGAAGGGAGCAGAGAAACAGGAGGGGAATCAACTTTTTAGAAGGGTAGACACTGGCAGGACAAGGAGGAATGGATTAAAGCTAAAGGAAGGAAGGTTTAGATTAGATATTAGGGGGAAGTTTTTTACAGAGAGAGTGGTGAGGGGCTGGAACAGGCTGCCCAGAGAGGTAGTGGATTCTCCATCCCTGGGGGTGTTCAAGGTCAGGTTGGATGGGGCCCAGGCCTGAGGTTGGTGTCCCTGCCTGTGGCAGGGGGAATGGAACTCTATGATCCTTGGGGTCCCTTCCAACCCATGCCATTCTATGATTCTATGATTATGATTCTTTCCATGGGTCAAAACACAAACTCCCATTTAGGGCTGTAGAATTGACATTAAAGTCTCCTAATTTTAAGGCACTTGTATCATTTTGCATTATAATTATGGCTTTTCCCAATTTTTGCAGCTCAATCTTGGGATTGGCCCCATTCTTTAATTTCTTATTTGTACAACTACATGATGTTGGGATACTTGACATCACTGCAGCTTCCCCCCAGCATAAGATTTTTGCAGTGGGGAGTTGTCCCAGTCTCCAGGATTTAAAGGGTGTACAGTTTAAGCCTTTGGCCCTTGTCCCTAATGCACCTTTCTTAGTTTGTTTCAACTGCTTTCCTAGAGATATGTAATTCTGCAAGTAAGGATCTCCTTACTGATTCAGGTCTTCTCCTCTGTATTCAGTGTGGTATGGTCTTTCACATCACTGAATCACAGAGACATCCCCTTCCCTCACCCCTCAGGTGTCCATTGGGATGCGGGGATAGGCAGGGAGGGGCCGTCCCTGGCTGGGACAGGCAGAGTGGGTGAGGAGGAAGCTCCTCCCCTAAGCCAGGACCTGGATTCTCTCCCCACAGAAGCCACGGCTCCAGTGCTGCAGGTACCATGGGGCTGCTGGTGGTCAGCCCTATTGGAGGGTGAGGGGGGCAGAGGAAAAAGCTCAGCAGACGTGCCCCCATGAGCGATCTTCACCCACCTGAGATGCTAAACGTTGCCTGCTTCCTCACGCCAGGCTGTACCCGGTCTCCTTGTACAGGGCCTCAGGGAAAGTCTCCCAGGCTTGCTCAGAGGATGCAGACAGAGGCAGCACTGGCTCAGAAATGGGAGGGACACAAAAGAAGAAGTGGTCCAGGAGAGATTTCCCTGCAGAGCAGAGATTTCCATGCAGCCTGCGGATCATGGCAAAGCAGGTTGTCCCCTGCACCCCATGGAAGAGGATGGAGTGCAGCGATCCCACCTGCATCCCATGGAGGACCCCATGCTGGAGCAGAGGAAGAGTGAGAGGAATGCCCCCCAAGAAGGAGGACAGCTCATGATGAACTGCCCGAAACCCACGTTCTCCATCTTCCCCTGTGCCACCTGGAAGGTGGAGGAAGGGAGAGAAATCATGAATAAAGTTCAGCCTGAGAAGAAGGGAGGGGTGGGGGGAAGTTTTTAAGATTGGGGTTTATTTCTCATTATCCTACTCTGTTTTCATTGTGTGTGTGTTTTATGAAATAAATTTTTCTTTTTATTCTGGGTTGAGTTTGTTTTGCCCACGATGCTGATTGCTGAATGAGTTTTCCTGTCCTTATCTTGGTTCTTTTTCTGTCCTTATCTTGGTTCTTAAGTGTCTCAATATCTATTTTCTCTCCTGTCCAGTTGAAAAGGGGAGGGATAGAACGACTGCCTGGTGGGATCTGGTCTGTGAGTTTTCCACTCTGTCCTTGTCCCTGGCAGATTATTCTTGAGTTCAATCCTGCTGGGTAAATTGGTCACCTTGGGGTGAGGCCAGTCCCTGCCAACCACAAATATCTCCAGGGAGCTCTAGCACACAGCTAAGCAGAGCAAGTTCATTCCTTAGGGGAGGACAGATGGATCTAAGGATTTATTTACGAACATAAGTGTTGTGGTTTTGCATAGCAGGGTTCTGGTGGAGGAGGGGATGTACAGGGGTGGTTTCTGCAGAAAGCACATAGAAGCTTTCCCTAGGCCCAAAGAGTAAATACCAGCTGGACTCAAGGTTGGAGTCATCACTGACCAAGGCCGAGCAAATCAGGAGATGATCATAGCACCTCTGTGAACCACACTGAGGAGATAAAACCCAAATGCAAGCAGACACCTTTTGCCACCAGAGAAGGGAGTGAAAAGATCTAAGAGACTCTGCAGACACCATGATCAGAGAAGAAGGGGGGAGGAGGGGATGTGGTCCAGGCATCGGAGAGAAAGATTCCGCTGCGGTCCGTGGAGAAGACCATGGTGAGGCCAGTTGTCCCACTGCAGCCTGTACAGGAGCAGAGACCCCACCTGCAGCCCGTACAGAGGCCCCATGCTGGAGTGGGTGGAAACATATGGAAGATGCTGTGACCCGCATTGGACAAAGCCCTTGCCAGCAGATCTGGTGGCTCTGCAGCCCATGGAGAGACAGGGAGAGACAGAGACCGACCCACGCTGGAGCAGATTTACTGGAGGGGCTTGTGACTCTATGGAGGACCAGGCTGGTGCAGTCTGAGCCTGAGACTGAGACATTTTGTGATTTATGACTGCACCCATAGCAGTGACGCATGCTGGGGCAGCAGGGGAATAGCTGAAGCCCCATGGAAAAGGACTCACCTTGGAGAACTTCATGGAGGACTGTCTGCTGTGAGTGGAACCCCACGGTGCAGCAGGGGAAGGGTGGGAGCAGTGCCCACCCCCCAACTCGCCCTCCACATCCCCCAACTAATTAGGAAAACAACTTGCAAGGAAGTGACTGAAAGACTTTCCCAATGGCCTTCTTGAGCTCATGGTTTTTCATGCTGTAGATGAAGGGGTTAATGACTGGAGGCACCACTGAGTATAAAACTGCCAACACCAGGTCCAGGGATGATGAGGAGATGGAGGAGACTTTAGGTGATCAACTGTGACGGTACTGACAAACAGGGAGACCACGGCCAGGTGAGGGAGGCAGGTGGAAAAGGCTTTGTGCCGCCCCTGCTGCGAGGGGATCCTCAGCACAGCCCTGAAGATCTGCACATAGGACACCACAATGAACACAAAACACCCAAAAGCCAAACAGGCAATAACCACAATGACACCAATTTCCCTGAGGTAGGCATCTGAGCAGGAGAGCTTGAGGATCCCAGGGATTTCACAGAAGAACTGGTCAACTGCATTGCCCTTGCAGAGTGGTAATGAAAATGTATTGGCTGTGTGCAGCACAGAATTCAGAAATCCAGTGATCCAGGCAGCTGCTGCCATGTGGACACAAGCTCTGCTGC
Source organism: Gallinula chloropus (assembly GCF_964237585.1). NCBI lineage: Eukaryota > Metazoa > Chordata > Aves > Gruiformes > Rallidae > Gallinula > Gallinula chloropus. The sequence goes on from NC_140104.1 coordinate 12,069,237, forward strand.
CCAGGAGGGTCCTGTAGTGCAGGGGATGGCAGATGGCAACGTAGCGGTCATAGGCCATGATGGTGAGGAGAGAATATGCTGCTAATACCATGAAGATAAGAGAAAAGAGCTGTGCAGCACATCCTGTGTAGGAGATGGCCCTGGTGTCCCACAAGGAATTGATCATTGATTTGGGAACTAACATAGAGATTGATCCCAGGTCAAGGAAGGAGAGGTTGAGGGGGAAGAAGTACATGGGGGTGTGGAGGTGGTGAGGGGATACCTCATTACCAGGTGCCAGTACTGAAAGGCTGTCTACAAAGAAGGGAGAGACTCCTGTTTTTAGAAGGAATCACATAGAAAAGCTGAGGAATAGTGGGTGCAAGTTCCTGCTGGAGAGATTCCCACAGGACATAGGAAGAAACTTTTACCCTGAGAACAAGGGTTTGCACAATGTTCCATGGGAAGTGATGGATTCCCCAATATCGGACATTTGTAAGAGTCAGTGGGATGGGGGTGGGGCCAGTGTGTCTGAGTGGTGCTTTTCTTGAGACTGAGCCCTTGCCAAAAATGGTTGGACCAAATAGACCCTGAGTTCCCTTTCAGCCGAGTACTCTGTGATTGTCTGAGTCTAGTAACATCATCACTATCCTCCAAAAGCATTCTCATGAGTTGAGCTCTCCTGTTTTGACCCTCAGGCAGCTACAACTGTGGTTCTGTTCCAAGACAAGGGAGAGCAGGCTGTGAGAAGATGAGGCTTCTTCCAGTGGCCCACTGCAAAGTCATTTAGAAAGGATCTCATGGTTTTATTTCTTGTTTCTCACCTTCTTTAACACCTGTTGCTGTCACTTTGTTAGTGGCACCACAAGTTGGAGAGCCATCTGCAAGCACACAGGAACCATTAACACAATGGAGCGTCACTTCAAACAAACCTTGAGAAACTCTGGGATTAGATTTGAATAAAAACATCAAGAAGATTCCCATCCAGAAGAGATCTTCTTATTCTGATCTTAATTATCTGGGGTGGAATTAATTTTCATGTTGTCGCCCCCGTGAGGTGAAATCATGAGAAAAGTTTCCAGCTCAACACCCCCACATCAAGGCAGCTCAGACATGATGGATGGAGAACTGGCTGCAAGGAGAAGAATTTGGGCATTGCAGGGGAAGCCATAGCAGTCAGAGGTGCTGAACAGGAATTTTGCCATGAGCACATTGGGCTGCACTGTCAGGAGTGTGGCCACACAGACAAAGGCTGTTCTGGTCCATGTGGACTCAGCAGCGGTGTGGCCAAGTCTGGAGCAGTCAGTCCCAGTGTGGGGCTCCCTGGTCTGGAGGAAGGGGAGGAACTGTCACGTTCTCAGATAAAAGTCTGCCCAGATATGGCTAGGGGTCTTGTGTGGAGAGGCTGAAGGACCTGGCTTCTTTAGCCTGAGGAAGGGGAGGCTGAGGGAAGCCCTCTTGTGCTACAGGGAAAGAACATAAGAAAGGAAGTCAAGGTGAAACTGCAGCTTTGAAGGTCAGAGTTGCCATGAGGATAAAGAAAAGTCACTCTGAAGGCAGTGATGTGGTGATAAAAGACACCTGGAGGAAATGTGGATGAGCTGGTGGCTTTGTGTTTGTGGGAACAGCTGGTGAGGAGGGAGAGACAGCAGCACAGGCAGGGACATCATGGAGTGAGATCAAGGTGGGGAAAGGGGTTGGGTGCCTGCAGCCTGTAAGCAAACAGCACAGGCGTGGGGCAGTGTGGCATGGGCTGTGGTGCAGATGGCCAAGGGTGCCAGCCCGGCCTTTGACTCCTTGACTAGAGCTGATATTCCTGCCACAGAGGCCTCAGAGGAGGCACATTGTCCTGACAACCATGGAGTATCATTGCTTCCTTGCACCCAGCCCAGGGGAGTACACCATGTATTATAACCCTGTCCTTCCCTTGGCATCACACCCCACATCCAAAGAAAGAGCCCTGAGAACTAGGTGAGGGTCAGGATCTCCCTGTCCAGGGGCTGGGGTCAGCACTTGGCATTTCTGCTTCATCAGACCAAGCCAGGTGTCCTCAGCATCAGAGCTGCCTGCGCTTTGTCTGTGTTTGTCCTCATGGCCTCCAGTTGTCTGCTCTAAGGAGCCCATGGGGAGATTTTGTCAGTAATGGCTCCCAGCAGAGCCTGTAAATGTTTCAAGGCACTTTGGGCATTACTCCTGACTTAACTTCTTGAGAGGTTTCATCACTCTACTCTTGGACTCTGTGGTCTGTGGACTCAGAAGAAAACACACCATGGGGCTCATTAATCACACAGAAATCCCTTACAAGCATGGCTCTTGAAGTCATTTCCTTTAAAAAAATAGACCTTGTATAACTAATTGGAGAGGTTTTATTTGAGTGATGAAAATTTCAAAAGAGTTTCACAATGAAGGATTTTTTCATAGGAAAAAATGTTTCTGTCATATCTCAGATCATGGAAGAAAGTTCAGCAGCATGCTGCAATGGGGGCTGGTCCAGAGGTCTCCTGAGGAGATATGGACAGGCAGGAAAAGCAGTCTCTTCAGATCCAACACTGTCTGGACCTTTGCTCTTTCCCAACCCCAGCAGGTCCCTCACTGGCCTCATGGGACTCCCAACACTTTTCCTGGCATCATCTGTGCTCACAGGCGCAGACAGATTTCTCTGACAACAAACAGCAGTTACACATGACACAGTTTAATAACCATGAAATCTCTCTCCTCAGCTGCCTGCTACGGCCAAGCAGCATGTGAAGGGGGTCAGCTTTCAGAGGAGATTCTCTCCCAGAACAGTTTAAATCAGATACATAGAAAGGTCACTTATCAACACATTTAACTTGTGACAGAACAGTTTATTAAAATTCTGAAAGATGGGACGTTTTCCAACTCTCTGAAACTCAAAGCAGAAATCAGAGAGCTGAGCGGCATCTGAATGAATAAGAGAGCAATAGGAAGTGGAAACCAGTGATCACAGTGAAGTGCACACGTCCAGCCAGTCTGCAGGTACAGGGGAAGGTGAGTAGTTCTTCTGCAAACATGGGAACACGTCAGTGAAATTCCCTTTCTGTCACAGTGAGAAAGCATTGCCATTTCAGATGAGATGCAGAACATTTGCAGACAGACATGATGCAAAGAGAGCACAGCTCAGAATTACATTGTGTCTGGGTCACACAAGACTGGGATAAACTGCATTAGGGTGGATCATGGGATGAACAGTGACCATGTCATTACAGTTTAAATAAACGAGAGAAAACAAAAAAACTAAACAACATACTAAATACACACTGGTCATAACATGAAGTACATGGCTAGTCATATGTAGAACAAGATGAGCAGCTTCCTGCTGTTTAGAAACCTCCAGTCATCAGTTTCCAAACAGCATGCTGTAGCTCCTGATTCCTCATGCTGTAGATGAGGGGATTCACTACTGGTGAAAACACTGAGTAAAGAAATTGCACTAAAACATCTAGAAATATGAAAGACATGGAGGGGGGCTTCAGGTAGGCGAACCCTGCAGTGCTGATAAAGACAGAGACCATGGCCAGGTGAGGGAGGCAGGTGGAAAAGGCTTTGTGCTGTCCCTGCTGTGAGGGGATCCTCAGCACAGCCCTGAAGATCTGCACATAGGACACCACAATGAACACAAAACACCCAACACCTAAACTGGTAGTGACCACAATGAGGCCAATTTCCCTGAGGTTGGCATCTGTGCAGGAGAGCTTGAGGATCTGGGGGATTTCACAGAAGAACTGGTCAACAGCATTGCCATGGCAGAAGGGCAGTGAAAATGTATTGGCTGTGTGCAGCAGAGAATAGAGAAACCCACTGGCCCAGGCAGCTGCTGCCATGTGGACACAAGCTCTGCTGCCCAGGAGGGTCCCGTAGTGCAGGGGGTGGCAGATGGCAACGTAGCGGTCATAGGCCATGACAGTGAGAAGACAGTATTCTGATGAGAGCAAAAATAAAAAGAAAAAGAGTTGAGCCACACATCCTGTGTAGGAAATGGCCCTGGAGTCCCACAAGGAATTGTTCATGGATTTGGGAACAGTGGTGGAGATGCAGCCAAGGTCAGTAACAGCGAGGTTGAGGAGGAAGAAGTACATGGGTGTGTGGAGGTGGTGGTCACAGGCTATGGTGATGATGATGAGGCCATTGCCCATGAGAGCAGCCAGGTAGATGCCCAGGAAAAGGCAGAAGTGCAGGAGCTGCAGCTCCCGTGTGTCTGCAAAGGGCAGGAGGAGGAACTGGCTGATGGAGCTGCTGTTGGACATCTGCTGCCATCAAGTGTGGAGAGCTTTCCAAGGAGGAAAAGGCACAGTGAGATGTTAGGGACACCTTCTTTCAGGAAAACTTCTTAAAAGTCTTTGGGCGCTCGAGAAGTCTGTCCTCCCTGACAGCAGTCAGTAAATAGAAGGATGGTGTGATCTGAGACTGAATCCCGTGTAGATAGGAAGGAGCTTTTCAGCACTGTCACTCCAATTTCACATGAGGGCAGAGAAGAGCTTTGGGGTTTTGGTTTTCTCGTTACTGCAGCTGAGGTGTTTTTCTTCTGTCAGAACTCCCTGACATTGCTGCTGCAGTGCCAGTGAAACCTTCCCCTGAGTGCAGAGTGGGGAGAGCTGCTCTGTCCATCAGCCCTGGTCTCAGCTGCCCTGTGCTCACACCCTTGTGTTCCTCCTAGAAGAAACTGGACGTCTCAGCAGGCTTAGGAATCCAGTCTCCAGAGCAGAGCTCCAAATCCCTCCTACGGTCTCATACTACCCAAGGATCCCCACTCCAAGGCAGGGGCACACACATCTCAGTTCAGCTGCCCACACATCTCAGTGCAGCTGCCCACACACAGGCGATGATCAGCATTGCCATGCCCTTAGCACCAACATGTCTTCTGCATGAGGCTCCTCTCTGGGGCACAAGAGTCCCTAGGAGAGCGGGGCACTCAGGGATTTCTTGCTACTGTGGTTATGCTACCAAGGAGAAGACTCAGCCTGAAACCCTGCAGCTCTGGGTGCAGAGCCTGTGCTGGGTGGCAGACACGAGGGAGTCTCTGAGGCAAAGGGTCTGCACTGCTGGTGATGTTAGGGAGGTACCAAATCCCCACTGCCATGGCATTTCTGAGAGCAGCTCCTTCTCCCTCCCTGAAGAGTCTCTGCAGTCTGGAACTGTCCCTGCAGCTGCTTCTCTTTGCCCATGTCACCTCCTGCTCTGTGCTTAGAGACATCATCCAACCTGCCCTTTGCTCAGCACTGCTCTGCAGACCCCTCCTGGCATCAGGGCACTGCCCTGGGGAACCTCTGTGTGTGTAGGGCTCTGGCCAAGCTCTGACAAGTCCTAATGACCACTGACTTCTTCAAAGTTATTCAAGAATATCGCAGCTCCCAATTCCCACCCAGTCCACAAGAGCAGAAAATTCAAAGCAAAATCTCTTTACCTTTCTCCTCCAGTGAGCTCTCAGCATCCATCAGCACTCTCAGCCTCACAGGTCTCCCCTCAGTGCCTACAGGCAGTGTCCCCAGCCCTGTGTGCTTGGCAGAGGAGCTGCTCCTGGGCACAGCTGTATCTTATCACAGCTGCCGGGTTGCCATGAGCTCCCTCCATCCCAGGAGCCTGGCCCAGCTCAGCAGGATAAGAGCAGTTCTTCTAGGCTCCCTCCTGGTGCCTCAGGCCTCGTGGGGATCACTCTATGATCTCATCTCTGATTTTCCCTCCCTCAGCTGGGGACCAATCCTTCTGTCCATCAGAGTCATTTCTCCTGATCAAACCAGAGCTGGGAAGCAGAATCACCTTTCCTTGTCTCCCCATGAGACAGGACCCTGAGGTTGACACAGTGAGGGGACTCTTTCCCCCTATGAAAGGAAGGGAGTTAGGTGAGAATTTGGGCATTTCTTGGTGTTGCACAAGAACAAAATCAGGAAAAACAAATCTACAAATCTCTGCTCTACAGTTGGGGGAAGTGGAAACCACCATCCAGAAAAGATCAAATAGATCAAAAAAGACAGACCTTCTGCTGCAAGGACAAACTGACACCTGGAGAGCTCACATCAGAGCCCCAGACAGCCAGAGGCACCCTCAGACAGCAGGAAATGCACCTCCCAAAAAGGACCTTTCCAATATATTATAGAACAGGGAGAGGCAGTCCTTGGGTCTGCAATGAAAACATCTTGCTCAGTGAAGAGTACAAGAAGTACTAATGCTTTGTTCTCTTTGCAGAGGGCTTCATGCAAATAGGCAGAGAATGTCCAAGGGCAGCTTCATTCCCCACTTTCTCCTCCCGCCCATTGCAGACACACGGGAGCTGCAGCGGGTTTCTCAGTGCTGTGCTGCACACGGCCAATACATGTTCCCTACCCCTCTGCAAGGGCAATGCTGTTGACCAGTTCTTCTCTGCAGTCCCCTAGATCCTCAGCCTCACATGCTCAGATACCTATTCCAGGGAGATTGGTCTTCTTGTATTTAGTATGTGTTTAGCTTTGGGGTGTTTTGTGGGTTATCTGTGGAAGCTGAAGGCTAGGAACGTCTTTCGGTCCTCGCACCTTTGGTTTGGGAGCTATTGCTGTACATTTAGGAGTTTCCTAGGTGGATGCTGGTAGAGCCTGAAAATTGCTTTGAGAGAACCTGTGACCTTAGAAATGGATCAATACGGTCTTGTAATCCAGAGAACACTTTTGTCTGGTGTGTAGAGTGGACTTCCAGAGCCAGCAGAGATTGGGCAGAGCTCTAGTGTTTCCTGAGTCAAATCAAAATGGAGGTTTATTTGCCCCCCTTAAGGGGAGGGAATTGCTGGGTGTGTTTGTGAGAAGCCAGAGCTGGTGCTCAGAACACAGGGACATATAAAGATGAGTAGATTTCCTGAGTCTGACTTCTCCTTTTCCTACCGCTGGACAATGGGACAGGAGATATGAAAAGGAGCTCTCCAGTGTGAACAAGCCATTGAGACTTCTGAATCCTCACTTTGAGTGATCACTGGGTCTACCAAGAGCCTCCTCAAGTGCCTTCAGCTACTTCTCTTCCCATGGACAACAGCTGCATGACAATGACCGGATTCATCAGGGATGCTCTGACCTGCCCTTTACCACGTGCCAACAAGAACATGCACCCAGGCAGTGCTCTGAACCCAGACATGTTTTTGTAAGGCCAAGGTGAGTCCACAGAGCTTGTGATGGGGTCTGTGAGAGATGACAGGAAAAAGCCATGTGACAGGGAAACATCTGCCAAGAGGAAAATCTCCAGGCATCAGGGATAATGCAAGGAAATGAGAGGAAACCAAACCCAGAAATGTTGTGGGTGGGAGAATTCAGGAAACCCTATATCAGCCCCTCTACTGCAGACCCCTTCCTATGAGAAAGCCCTATTCCTCCAAGCAAAACCTCTGCCCTCAGGGTGGTGGGTTCCAAGACTGTCGTGGTTTCACCGCGGCTGAGAGCTGAGATCCACACAGCTGCCTGCTCCTTAAAGGAAAGAGCAGGGGAAAGGGGGGGGGGGGGGGGGGGGGGGGGGAGAGGTAAGGGAGGGAAAAGGAAGAGGAAGGGGCAAATAACCCCAAACCAAGAAATAAGAGGCCCGTGGGTTGGGATAAGGATAGTTTACTAAGATAACAGAAAGATACAATATAACAATGCTAACAGGACTCTAGAGCAAAAATATATGAAGCTGTTGATACACAATGCAGTTTCTCACCAAACCACACAACTCAGGCCGTGCCACCCAGAGCCGTCCCGGAACCCGACCGTCCCCCAAGAACCGCGCGTCCCGGAGCCACCCCAGGCCTTCCTCCCGTCAGCCCCCGATATCCTGGGCAGGACGTAATTGGCGTGGAATACTCTATTTGGTCAGTTGGGTCACCTGTCCTGGCTTCGCCCCTCCTTTCTCATGAAGAGCTGAGAAAGTCCTTGACTGACAGCAATTAACACCATCAGGGTGTTATCAGCACTGCTCCCATTTTAACTCCCAAACACAGCATTCCATACGCTGTTACAAAGAAGTTAACTCCATCCTGACCAAAACCAGGACATTATCCACCCCTTATTCCATACCATTTACGTCATGACCAGATCCAACCATTTCTTTTGGGTACAACCAGTTTCTTGTTTCAGACACACATATATGTATGTACACATGTATACGCACACATGTCCATACAGGTATTATTCCCTTAGTGTATGGACCATTCCTCTGAGTTTGTTGAGTGAATGAACAATTAGTTCATGATGATTTTCAGGCTTCATTCATCGTAACAGTCTCTCATGGTGTCAGTATGCATCACTGGATCGTTGCATGCTGCATCTCGGGCTCTCGACCGATACACCTGACATGGTCCATGTTCATAGTCTGTGAATCAAAGACGTTCATTTCCAAAGGGAAGGAGGAAAAAAGTCCTTGGTCCTGTTATCGTGGCACTCTTCCTTCACTGACTTGTATGACTCCGGCTGTAACACCATTGGTACAACATACAACAACATACAGCAAGGATAGCAATAATGAATGTACAGTAATGGGCTATTTAGCAATTACTATAATACAATTTCTACCTTATTAATTATATTGGCTATTCTCACCTAAAATCAAATCCCTCCGAGGTACACATCGAACTTCATCCTTCTGCATTACCCAAGTACAACCAGGTCCTTGAGCAAAACCAATCCCAGACATGGGTATACCTTTGCCTGAAGCAGGGATGACCCAAACCATCTTCCCTAATATACTTTTCATATGCACCACTGGGACTCTGTCTCCTTCTACAGTACGTGGAAATTTTGACTGGGCAGGACCAGCCCGATTGGTGGATCCCCTAGAGTTAACTAACCACGTGGCTTTGGCTAAATGTGTATCCCAGTGTTTGAATGTTCCACCACCCATCGCTTTCAGGGTAGTCTTTAAGAGCCCATTATATCGTTCAATTTTCCTAGAGGCTGGTGCCTGATAAGGAATGTGGGACACCCACTCAATGCCATGCTCTTTTGCCCCGGTGTTTATGAGAGTGTTTTGGAAATGAGTCCCGTTGTCTGACTCAATTCTTTCTGGGGTGCCGTGTCGCCATAGGACTTGCCTTTCCAGGCCCAGGATTGTATTCCGGGCAGTGGCATGGGGTACAGGATAGGTTTCTAGCCAGCTGGTGGTTGCCTCCACCATCGTAAGCACGTAACGTTTGCCATGGCGGGTTCGTGGGAGGGTGATGTAATCAATCTGCCAGGCCTCCCCATATTTATATTTCATCCACCGTCCTCCATACCAAAGGGGCTTCAACCGCTTCGCTTGCTTGATTGTGGCACACGTCTCACATTCATGGATAACTTGTGCAATAGCATCCATGGTTAAGTCCACCCCTCGATCTTGAGCCCATTTATATGTGGCATCTCTCCCTTGATGACCTGAGGAATCATGAGCCCATCGAGCTAGGAATAATTCACCCTCACGTTGCCAGCCTAGATCTACCTGAGCCACTTCAATCCTAGCAGCCTTATCTACCTGATGGTTGTTTTGATGTTCCTCCATGGCCCGACTCTTAGGCACATGGGCATCAACATGACGTACCTTTACCACAAACTTCTCTAACCGGGCAGCAACATCTTGCCAAAAGTCAGCAGCCCATATGGGTTTGCCTCTACGCTGCCAGTTGTTCTTTTTCCACTGCTGCAACCACCCCCACAGGGCATTGGCTACCATCCATGAATCAGTATAAAGGTAGAGCACTGGCCACTTTTCTCTCTCAGCAGTGTCCAGGGCTAACTGGATGGCTTTCACCTCAGCTAACAGGCTTGATTCACCTTTTCCTTCAGTGGCTTCTGCTACTCGTCTTGTAGGACTCCATACAGCAGCTTTCCATCTTCGATGCTTTCCCACAAGGCGACAGGAGCCATCAGTGAACAGGGCATATTGCTTCTCATTCTCTGGCAATTTGTTGTAAGGTGGGGCTTCTTCAGCGCGTGTCACCTCCTCATCCTCTGGTGACATCCCAAAATCTTTGCCTTCTGCCCAGTCTGTGATCACTTCCATGATTCCTGGGCGATTAGGATTTCCTATTCGAGCCCGCTGAGTAATTAGTGCAACCCACTTGCTCCATGTAGCATCAGTGGCATGGTGTGTAGAAGGGACCTTCCCTTTGAACATTCAGCCCAGCACCGGCAGTCGGGGTGCAAGGAGGAGCTGGGCTTCAGTTCCAATCATTTCTGAAGCAGCTCGAACCCCTTCATAGGCGGCCAGTATTTCCTTTTCTGTTGGAGTATAATTGGCCTCAGAGCCTTTGTAGGCCCGACTCCAAAACCCCAGCCGACGACCTCGAGTCTCCCCTTGTGTTTTCTGCCAGAGACTCCAGGTAGGTCCATTCTCCCCGGCCGCAGTGTAAAGCACATTTTTAATGTCTGTCCCTGTCCAGACAGGCCCAAGGGCCACTGCATGGACTATCTCGCGTTTGATCTGCTCAAAGGCTTGTTGCTGCTCAGGGCCCCATTGGAAATCATTCTTCTTCCGAGTTACGTGGTAAAGTGGGCTCACAATGAGACTGTAGTTTGGGACATGCATTCGCCAAAAACCTATAACACCTAAGAAAGCTTGTGTTTCCTTTTTGTTGCTTGGTGGAGACATAGCTGCTATTTTATTGATAATGTCCATTGGGATCTGATGACGCCCATCCTGCCATTTTATTCCTAAAATCTGGATTTCTTTTGTAGGCCCCTTGACTTTACTTTGTTTTATAGCAAAACCAGCTTCTAGAAGGATTTGAATTATCCTTTATCCTTTCTCAAATACTTCCTCTGCTGTATTGCCCCATACAATGATGTCATCAATATACTGCAGGTGCTCTGGGGCTTCACCCTTTTCCAGTGTAGTCTGAATTAGTCCATGGCAGATGGTGGGGCTGTGTTTCCACCCCTGGGGCAGACGATTCCACGTGTATTGGATGCCCCTCCAAGTGAAAGCAAACTGTGGCCTGCACTCTGGTGCCAGTGGTATTGAGAAGAAAGCATTTGCAATGTCAATTGTGGCATACCACTTGGCTGCCTTTGATTCCAGTTCATACTGAAGTTCCAGCATGTCCGGTACAGCAGCACCCATACCTGGAGTGACTTCTTTTAGGCCACGATAATCTACTGTCAGCCTCCACTCTCCATTGCACTTCCACACCGGCCATATGGGACTTTTAAAGGGTGAGCGGGTTTGGCTGATCACTCCTTGACTCTCCAGATGACGAATCAGCTTATGGATGGGGATCAGGGAATCCCGGTTAGTACGGTATTGTCTTCTGTGCACCGTCGTCATAGCAATTGGCACTTGCTGTTCTTCGACCTTCAACGACCCCACAACAGAAGGATCCTCCGAGAGTCCAGGCAATGCATGCATTTGTCTCCAAAGCAGCTATTCCAAAAGTCCATCGGTACCCTTTTGGGTCTTTAAAATACCCTCTACGGAGATAATCCATACCTAAAGTGCACGGAGCTTCAGGGCCAGTCACAATTGGGTGTTTCTCCCAGTCCTTCCCAATTAAGCTCACTTCAGCCTCTAACACAGTCAATTGTTGGGATCCTCCTGTCACTCCAGAAATGCCAACGGGTTCTGTCCCAACATGATTCGATGGCATTATTGTACACTGGGCACCAGTATCCACCAGAGCCTTGTACTCTTGTGGGTCTGACGTGCCAGGCCATCGGATCCACACAGTCCAATAAACACGGTTATCCCTCTCCTCCACCTGGCTGGAGTCAGGGCACCTCTATTGTTGCTGATTGTGTTGGCTGTTCACTGGTGCAGCGTTCTTCCTGGCAGAATCGCGTTGTGTAATTCTTTTCCCTCGCAGCTCATTTACTCGTGCTTGAAGGGCTGAGGTGGGCTGCATACCCCACTTCCTCATGTCCTCACCATGGTCACGGAGGTAAAACCACAGCATCTCTCACGGTGTGTACCTACTGTATCCTCCCTTCTGGGACGATGGACGCTTTCTCCCAGTAGCTGCAACATTGCCCCATACGGGTTGGGAGTTGGACACATTGTTGTCAAATCGTTTGACCAGTTTCTCTACTGCTGCGATCACAGAGAGGGAAACATTGTCTTGATATTTCCGGAGTTGGCAGGACATCTCATATACGGTATATACATCACTCCAGTCCACTGTTGCCAATGAATTGGTGTGCCCTGCTGGTGCACTTTGTACAACCTTATGCCACATATCTGGGGTGCACAGGACGTCATCAGGACCAGAGGGGAGCTGTGAGTTGTCCAGATCATAATAAATTATCTCCCGTACAGCTAATTCTCTCAGGTGCTGGATAACTGCCTCAATGTTGTTACTATTGGGTGATTGACATGTAATGTATTCCTTTATGTGATACCTTTCCCTCACACTTACAGTAGTCGACTCCAGAGGCTGAGGATTTCAGGCTTTTCCCCAATTGCCTTATCAATGCCTATCAATGCTCTAGCATTGCTTTATCAATGCTCTAGCTAGGTATCCCAACTGCTTGGCCTCCCTGCCATCTAATTCCAAACTACTGGCCCCGTGATCCCAGCATCGGAGCAACCAAGTGATGATGTGCTCACTTGGGTGGCGGCTGAAATCTTTTTGAATCTCACACAGCTCACTCAGGGTCAGGGATCGTGTGACAACAACCTCATCCTGAGATGGTTGAGATGGCCCTGCCTTATCATGAGATGGTTGAGATGGCTTTGCCTTATCCTGAGATGGTTGGGATGGCCCCGCTTTATCCTGACATTCATCAGGTGGCCCCGATTCACTTTCATCCTCATCCTCCTTCACTACAGGAACAACTCTCTTTGTTTATTTCCTCTTTCGTACAGGAGCAACAGACACTGATGTGGGTTGATTTTTTGTTTTATAAGCAGTATCTGCTGTAGGGGTAGCAGTAGCTGCAGCATCGGCTGGGCAGGTTGCAGTAGCCACATTGCTAGTCACAGAAGTTACAGTGGCCTCAGTGCTAGTCACAGTGGTTACAGTAGCTGCAGTGCCAGTCATAGGGGTTGCAGCAGCTACAGTCTGTGCTGGTCTGTTTTCTTTCCTTTCCCTCTGACAGTGCTGACAGTACTGACAGTGCTGCCTGCTATCAAACTGTGTTTGGTAAATAGTGGCCAGGGCCCAGCACAGAGCAGTAAGATGTGCATCTCTGCGAAACTTACAGCAATTTCTTTTCAAATATGCCGTCACTTTATCAGGGTCCTGTAACTGTTCAAGAGTGAAACTCCAAACCATCGGGCGTGAGAAAGTGCCTAGGTAGTTGCCCATACTCTGCCACGTACCCTGCCACTCGTGATTATCTGGCCTCGCAGAAAACTCTTGAGTGGTATCCATAAACCTTTGCTTAATATTTAACAAAAGCAGAACCATGTTCACCGAACATAACAACAGCAAAATGCTACTTTGAATATCCCAGGGATATTGGAAATTTTCGGAAACTGTTACCAGAGCTGTTGTATTTAGCCCAAAGGAAGAGAAAGCAGCATAGATATTTCTTTCTGTACTCCCACCATACCAGCTGCCGTTATTAACTCCTCCCTGTCCAAAGAATAGACAGAGCAGCAAAATCTTATACACATACCAGCACAAGTTCACGATCAACGATATCAGTAAATACCAGAGCATCGTGACCAGATACTGCTTAAACCAAAGTGCTTGTCACAACTTTGTCTTAATTACAATCGGGTCAGGGTCAGATCTACCATTATCCCAAACTTTCGGGCCCCATGTTGGGCACCAAAAAGACTGTCGTGGTTTTACCCCGGCTGAGAGCTGAGATCCATGCAGCTGCCTGCTCCTTAAAGGAAAAGAGCAGGGAAAAGGGAAGGAGGGGGGTGAGAGGTAAGGGAAGGGAAAATGAAGGGGTAAATAACCCCAAAAGCAAGAAATTAAGAGGCCCATGGGTTGGGATAAGGATAGTTTACTAAGATAACAGAAAGATACAATATAACAATGCTAACAGGACTTCAGAGCAAAAATATATGAGGCTGTTGATACACAATGCAGTTTCTCACCAAACCCACAGCTCAGGCCGTGCCACCCAGAGCCGTCCCGGAACCCAACCGTCCCCCAAAAACCGCGCGTCCCGGAGCCGCCCCGGTCCTTCCTCCCGTCAGCCCCCGATATCCTGGGCAGGACGTAACTGGTGTGGAATACTCTATTTGGTCAGTTGGGTCACCTGTCCTGGCTTCGCCCCTCCTTTCTCATGAAGAGCTGAGAAAGTCCTTGACTGTCTGACAGGAATTAACAACATCAGGGTGTTATCAGCACTACTCCCATTTTAACTCCCAAACACAACATTCCATCCGCTGCTACAAATGAAGTTAACTCCATCCTGTCCAAAACCAGGACAAGATATTGAAGAGAACTGGCCCTAGTACTGAGCTCTGGGGAAGCCCACTTGTGACCAGCCACCAGCTGAATCTGCGGCTCAGCCACAAACAACTCCAGCCAGGTTTCTTCTCAGGAAAGAGTATATCCATCTCAGCCATGAGCAGCCACGTTCCCCAGGACAATGCTGTGGGAAAGAGGGTCAAAAGCTTTGCTAAAGGTTAGGTAGACATTATCCACAGCCTTTACCTCATCCACTGGGCAGGTACAGTTGTCACAGAAGGGAATCAGGTGAATCAAGCAGGGTCTCCCTTTCATAAGTCCGTGCTGAGGTGGCCAGATCACCAGGTTTTTCTCTAGATGCCACCTAATGGCACTCAAGATGATCTGCCCCATAACCGTCCTTGGTACCAAGGTCAGACTGAGAGAAGTGTCACTCTCCAGATCCTCCTTCCAGCTCTTCATGGAGATGGACATCACACTGGCAAACCTCCAGGAAAGTGGCTTGGTGAGCAATTTTTCCAGCTCACTCAGTACCCTTGGGTGGATGCCATGAGACCCACAGTCTTGTGTGTGTCTTAGTGGTTTAGCAGGGCACTAACCATTTCCCCTTGGATTATGGGGGCTTCATTCTTCTCCTCCTCATCCCTGTTTTCTCCTCAACCCCGCCATCTTAGGGCACTCGATACCCAGAGGACAACTGGCCTTACTGCTAAAGACTGAGGCAAAGCAGGCATGAAGCACCTCAGCGTTTTCCTCAGCCTTTGTCACTATGTTTTCCCCTGCATCCAATAAAGGATGGAGATTCCCCTCAGTCCTCCTGTTAATGTATTTATAAAAACATTTTTACTGTCCTAACAACTGTCACAGCATTTTTAAAAAAAAGGCCTCTTCCTATCTCATACCAACCGATGCTTCACCTAATAAGAATCAGCATTTTCCTGCTCAAGGGAGAGGGTACCAGTGGCACACATGCCCTGCCACCCTCTGGTTCTATCTGGGTGACTGGAAGAGGGCATGAGGATGTGGGATGGCAAACCTCTCTGGAGACTAGAAGCTTGGGTACAAGAACTGCACGGAAAAGAACCAGCCAAAAGGTGTTCATGCAGCAGAAACACCACTCCAGTGTCGGTGGGGCAGAGCAGAAGGGCTGATCTTACTTTTGACCCTGATGAAGGGGCTTCTGCTTCTCTATTACAAATCCCAAGCAATGAATGCACTGACCAATAAAGGGGCCCTGTCTCCAGCCAGGCAGGGCAAAGGCACAGCCACATTTACTGGACTGTGTGGGATAGATGGCCTGGCACATCAGCCCCATGGGAGTGAGAAGCTCTAAGGGAAACCAGTGAACAGTGTTCTCTAATCCCACCTGGTGACAATAGGGCAAAATCCATCTGTATTTCTGGAGTGACAGGAGTATCCCAGGAAGGGTCTGTGTTGGAGGCTGAGGAAAGCCTAACTGGGAAGGAGTGGCATGAGCATCCTGACTGGTCCAACAGCATCCTTGGCTATTGCTGAGCAAGAAGAATGGCCAGTCCTTTAAATGGACTGGATGGTGTGCACACTGAGGTTAGACAAGAGGAATCCAACCATCCTGTCGGTCCATGGGGTCTTAGGGAGAGCTGAACCTCACTGCAGTCTCCAGACTACTCACTAGAGAGGAGATACCTGATGGACATTGCTGAATCCCTGCCCTGTTTGGGGAGAAATGATCACTGCCTGTCACTGCTGCACTGTCCTACCTGGCAATGGGACAGGGAGAGGGATTAAGTTAAGGCAACATTTAAACCTCTCAGAGGCCACCATGCCATGACTGGATGAATCTCACTTCTAAACAGAAACAAAGCAGCTTCTTGGTACCACAGTCCACTAAGCTTGGTCTCATCACAGAGTCTGGCCATGGTGTCTCCACTCTGCTCCACTTAGGGTTAGCACATTAAGCTCCCTGATGTTGCCAGGTGAGTTCCTAAAGAACATTTGTGGAATGGTCTCTTGGCACATCAGCCACACTCCACCCTGGAAGTTTCTCCTGCTCTACCTTTTCTCAAAATGTGAATATAAGTTTTCTTTGTGTCACCTCCAGCAATTATTCCACAGGGATGGATGTGGCACAGGACCTATCCTCTAAGGGGTTGTGGGTCAGGGCTTGGCCTTAATAAAACACAACAAGGATCCTCAGCATCAGAGCCACGCTGATTCTCCCTTTTCCTGCCTGTCATCACTGCCTCCAGTTTTCTGTCTCCCAGGGTTGCTCTGTCATTAATGGCCTCAGGGGGACCCATTAATGCTTCAAGAAACTTTGGAGTTTGTATCTGACTGACTTCTGGAGCGGTTTCATCAGAATCCCCTCAGGGCCAGAAGTTCATGAAGTCAGCTGGAAACTGCCCAGAGAGGTCATTGCCTGTCATTGGCTGCTCGTCTGCTGCTGATCTCCTGGGAAGAAGGGAGCTCATGGCAAGCAGGCTGTGCTGCACAGAGACAGCTCTGCCCAGGAGCAGCTCCTCTGCAGGTCACAGCAGGGCTGAGGGTTCTGCCTGCAGGCACCGAGGGCAGAGCAGTGAGGCAGAGAGAGGTTAAAGGAGTCAGGAGTGTGAGGATGACTAAGAGCTCACTGAAGGACAAGTCTTCAGAGCCCTTGACACGGTAAGTCTCTGGGTTCACAGCAATGCAGATGCCGTTCCTAGAGGCACCCCCTCAGGCTGGCACAGCCCAGAGCTCACAGGATCTGTAAGGTGGATTCCAGGTCCAGAGGAAACTTTTAATGCCTGTGAATCCAGGGGAGCAGCCAGGGGTGCCCAGGGCTGTCCTTCAGAGCAGGGTCCCTGAATCCCAGGTGCAGTGTGCCCTGTCAGGGACTCTGCTGCCTTCCAGAGTCATGGCTCAGCCTCCCTGGGGAGCTCTTCATAGTGCTGCAGGGAGAAGGTGTGGGTGGAAGGAGTGATCACCTGGAAGGGCAGGGCAGGGTCTTTCTGCTATTGAAAAGGTGCTGCATGAGTCCAGGCTGCTCACAGCTCCAGATCACCCCTGAGATGTTTCTCAGGGTACTTTTCAAGAAACACATCAAGACAGGAGCTGCATGGAATGAAAGGAGCTTTCCAGGGTTGGCTCATTCTTTTTCCTGCTGGGATGGTCCAAGGAAGTGGTCACGGAGCTGTCAGGCTTGCACAGGACACAGTGACTCCCACAGCATTATAGTACAGATGCTGAACAGGTTTTTAAAGGCACTTGAAAATGTCTCTTCGCTGTTTACTCTGCTTACAGAAAGTATTAACTTCGAATTTGTGGTCTCCTCAGGGTTTATCTGCACTTGCAGCCCAGAAGGCCAGTCACATCCTGCGATGCATCAAAAGCCAGCAGATTGAGAGCTGATTCTCACCCTCTACTGTGCTCTGGTGAGACCCTACCCACATCCAGCTCTGGAGCCCTCAGCACAAGAAGCACCTCTTGGATCAGGTCCAGAGGAGGGCCACAAGGATGACCAGAGAGCTGGAGCACCTCTCCCACAAAGACAGGCTGAGAGCGTGGGGGTGTACACAGCCTGGAGAAGAGAAGGCTCAGGAGAGACATTATAGTGGCCTTCCAGGGCACCTAGAGGAAAGGTAGGGGAGGACTGTAAGGGCATGTAGTGAGACGATGAGGGGCAGTGGCTTTAAACTAGAGCAAGGTAGGTTCAGATGATACATTAGGATGAAGTTCTTCACTCTGAGGGTGGTGAGACACTTGAACAGGTTGCCCAGAGAGGTGAGGGAGGGCCCCATCCCTGGAGACATTCAAGGTCAGACTTGAAGAAGCTCTGAGGTACCTGATCTAGTTAAAGATATCTGTGCTTACTGCAGGGGGGTGGGACTAGATGGTCTTTAAGGTCCCTTTCAACCTAACAGATTCTATGATTACAGAATCATAGAATAACCTGGGTGGGAAGGGACCCTTAAGGATAATCAAGTTGGACTCCTGATTCTGTGACTCTATGATTATCTGCTCTCCCCATTAAAACCTTCTCTCACAGAGCTGCTCTGGGTGGTGTTGTGATGTCAGGAGGTGTCTGTATGGCAGGGCTGAGCACTCAAATGTGGGAAGGGCAGGTCTATGTCTGAAGACATCTTCAAGGCAGCACAGGCATGAGCACAGGGCAGCTGGGTGGCAGAATAATGGACACTGAAGCTCTCCTCACTCTGTGCTAAGCTGTCAAGAACTGAGCCCTTTTGCCTGCCCTGTCTCAAGCCTCTTCCCATATTACATAATAAAATGAGGATTCCTACCCCTCAAAGGAAACCTCACCAGATGTGATGGTGGAAAATAGAAACCACAAACAAAATCCTTTTAAGGACATGCTCATCCTCTCATCTGCAGCCCGCTCTCTTCTGAGTCATGAGTGCAGAGACAGAGCTTTTCCTTAAAGGCTGACTGCATCTGGAATCAGTTGTGAACATGGGAGATGTCACAGACCAGCTCCACATACCCATTGCAGCTGAGCAAAGCTGCCTCCTCAGCTCCTACAACACACTCAGCCAACATAAACCAAACGATTGTCATTTGGGGGTGTTTCTGTGAAAAGGGGTGTGGCTTTGCTCAGAGTCTGTCCTAATATTTTCTGTCATTTCCTTTTTATATCCAGATACCATGCCATGAAACTGCTGATGTCCAACAGCAGCTCCATCAGCCAGTTCCTCCTCCTGCCCTTTGCAAACACACAGGAGCTGCAGCTCCTGCACTTCTGCCTCTTCCTGGGTATCTACCTGGCTGCTCTCCTGGGCAATGGCCTTGTCATCACTGCCATAGCCTGTGACCACCACCTCCACACCCCCATGTACTTCTTCTTACTCAACCTCTCCCTCCTCGACCTGGGATCCATCTCCACATCTGTTCCCAAATCTATGGCAAATTCCCTGTGGGACACTAGGACCATCTCCAACATAGGATGTGCTTCTCAAGTCTTTTTCCTTTACTTTCTGATCTCAGCAGAGTATTCTCTCCTCACCATCATGGCCTATGACCGCTACGTTGCCATCTGCAAACCCCTGAGCTATGGGACCCTCCTGGGCAGCAGAGCTTGTGTCCACATGGCAGCAGCTGCCTGGGGTGGTGGCTTTCTCTGTGCTGTGCTGCACACAGCCAATACATTTTCAATTCCTCTTTGCCATAGCAATGCTGTTGACCAGTTCTTCTGTGAAATCCCACAGATCCTCAAGCTCTCCTGCTCAGATGCCTACCTCAGGGAGCTTGGCATTATTGTGGTTCATGCCTGTTTATCTTTTGTGTGTTTTGTGTTCATTGTGTTGTCCTACGTGCAGATTTTCAGGGCTGTGCTGAGGATGCCCTCTGCACAGGGACGGCACAAAGCCTTTTTGACCTGTTTCCCTCACCTGGCTGTTGTTGGCTTGTTTATCAGCACTGTCATTTTTGCTCATCTAAAGCCAAATTCCACCTCTTCTCCATCCCTTGACCTGGTGGTAGCTGTTCTGTATGCAGTGGTACCACCAGCAGTGAACCCCCTTATCTACAGCATGAGGAACCAAGAACTGAAGGCGGCCATTAGGAAAGTGATTTCATCACAGTTTCTCAGACTTTATAAACCTGTCTTCACAGGTGACTGCCAGGGTATCCAATAGAAGGCCTTTACTCTGTTTCTTTATCATTATCATCAAAGTTGTCAATTAGGTGTTTTTTATGATAATAAATGTGTCTTTTACGATGCTAAATAAATGTTGAGATTCATCCAACTTCTTCTGAGGAATGAATGGTCTCTCCTGCATTCTTATTAAAATCAGTTCCTGACTATTAGCTGTATGATATTCTCATCAGAGTGTGTCAGTTTGGGGGTGAATATGTGTGGGAGCTTTGGTGGCCAGGTCAAGTGGGGCAGGCTGGAGGAGATACCAGGATCCAGAGAGACCCAGGGCTGTGGTGGCCTGGTGTGAGTAATAGCCCCAGGTCTGTGCAGGTCACCTGGGTAAACCAAAAGCCCAGGCCCACACTGGACTTCACCCACACCACATGTGGCTGTTGTGGTGGGTAAGTGCTGCATGGGATGCACTGACCACTGGTCATCATCTCACCAACCAGCCTGAGAGGGGACTGGTGCAGTTGCTCACCTCAGTGTGTGTCAAGTCCCTGCCAACCACAGATATCTTCAGGTAACTCCAGCTTCCCCCCAGGGGGTTGTTCTTGGCACTTTTATAGGTGGGATAGCACTGGGTATGTGCCACAGTGACCATTTGCCATCTTCCCTCTCACCACATGCCAATGCTTCTGAAGATAATAGACACGCTGGAACAGATGAAGGAAGTAGTGCCACAGAATCACAGAAGGATGGGAGTATATCTTGAAAGATCATCTAGTCCAACCACACTGCCAGAGCAGGATCACCCAGACTAAATCGCACAGGAATGCATCCTGGTGGGGTTGAATGTCTCCAGAGAAGGAGACTCCACAGCAGTCTATTCAAGTGCTCTGTCACAATCACAGGGAAAAAGTTTCTCCTTACATTCACATGGAACTTCCTCTGCTCCAGCTTGCACCCGTTACCACTTGTCCTATCACTGGCCATCACTGAGAAGGTCCTGACTCCATCCTCCTGACTCTCACCATTTATAGATTTATAAACATGAATAAGGTCAGCCCCCAGTCTCCTCTTCTCCAAACTAAAGAGGCCCAGCTCCCTCAGCCTTTCCTCATAAGGAAGGTGTTCCACTCCCTTAACCATCTTGGTGGCCCTGAGCTGGACTCTTTCAAGGAGTTCTCTGTCCTTCCTGAACTGAAGGGCCCAAACTGGACACAACATTCCAGGTGCAGTCTCACCAGAGCAGAGGAGAGCAGAAGAAGGACATCTCTTGACCTACTAACCACACCCATTCTAATACACCCCAGGATGCCACTGGCTTTCATGGTCATCCTGCTGTCCACAAGGACCCCCAAGGTCCTCTCACCTACACTGCTCTCCAACAGGCCAGTCCTCAACCTATATTGGTACCTGAGGTTGTTCTTCCCCTGATGAAAGACCCTATACTTGCCCTTGTTCAATGTCATTAAACTTCTCCCTGCAAGTAGTAGTGCAAGGAACAACTCCAAATATACAAGAGAGTTGTGGGGCAATCTCAGTCCTGCCCTGCTGTCGTGCACTGGGGAGATGGAAGAAGATTCCTGAACTTTGACCCAAATGAAGTTCACCCTGATGAAGTTTGTTGGTTGTACAAAACTCAGGAGGGAAAGTAGACACTTGGGAAGGGATTGCCACCTGCTAGAACGACATGGACAGGCTGGAAGAGAAGGAAAGGTCAAGGATAGGGTCTAGGAGTTGGGAAAGCATAATCCAGGAGCGCAGCAGTGACTGGGATCCACCTTACTGGAGAAGAGCTCTGTGGAAAGGGACCTGGGGGTTCTTGTGAGCAAGCAGCTCACTAGGAATAAACAGAGTGCTGCTGCAGCTAACAGCTCTGAGGTGCCTCAGCATGGGGATCACCAGCAGACATAAAAGAAGTCACTGTCCCACTCTACTCAGCACTTGTCAGCCCACGCCTGGAATTCTGGGTGCAGTTTTGGTCGCTGCTCTAAAAAGAAAGAAGTTATGTCCAGTCTGGAGAAGGTCCAGAGAAGGGCCACAAAGATGACCCAAGGCCTGGGCAGCCTGCCATCTGAGGAAAGGCTGAGGGAGATGATCTTGTTCAGCCTTCAGAACAAAAAGGCTTAGGGGAGACCTCACCAAAGAAGGTCTCTTCTACAAAGAAGGGAGAGACTCCTGTTTTTAGAAGAAATCACATGGAATAGCTGAGGAGTAATGGGTGCAAGTTCCTCCTGGAGATTCCTCCTTTTACCCTGAGAATAATCAGCCTTTGGCATCATCTCCCATGGGAAGTGGTGGATTCCCCAACATCAGATGTTTATAAGATTCAGTGGGATATTGTGTGGAGCCAGCTGGTCTGTGCGGTGCTTTTCTTGAGACTGAGCACTTGCCAAAAATGGTTGGACCAAATGATCCTTGTGTTCCCCCCCAACCTGGTAGTATGTGACTGTATGAGTCTATTAATATCATTGCTGTCCTGGAGAGGCTTCTGGAGTGGTTGAGACCTCCTAGTCTAACTGGATATGTATGTTCCTTGCTGAGCAGGGCTTGCACAGCATGAAGGGCTTTTGTCTAATTCTGCTCCAGAAATGAGTCAACTGGGAGTGCACAGGTGCCTGGAAGGGAAAAGAACAGGCCCAGCTGACCATAACTGACCAATGGGATTATCCATACTGTATGACTGTAGGAGTGAGCCTACTTGTGTGTTTCACTTGTCTACAAAGTTGGCCTTGTTGTGACCAGGAGAGAATTTTCTTTCTAGCAGTGGGTGGAACGCTGTGTTTGTGAGTTCAGATGAGAGCAGTGCTGATAACACAGGGATGGTTTAGTTGTGTCCAAGCTGTCAGGGGCTATTCAGTTGTTCATGCTGGCCTACTAATGAGAAGTCGGGGGGCACCCAGGCAGCTTGGGGGGACACAGCCAGGACAGGTGACTCAAACTGGCCAAAGAGTGTACTCCATGCCAATTATGTCACACTAAGATGATGATGCAGGCTGGTGGGGGGGATCATACAGATCCAGGGCGTGCAGTTTTGGGGACTGTCCAGGTTCAGGACAACTCTGAGTTGTGCAGTTCAGTGAGAAACTGCATTGTGCAGCACTAGTTTTGTATATTTTCCTACAAAGTCCTATTGTTGTTTCACTCCCTCTGCTGTCCCAGTAACCTCTCACAGAATCACAAGGTTGGAAGAGACCTTTAAGATCATCAAGTCCATCTGTTCCCATCCTAAGCTAAACCATATCCTTGAGCACCTAATCTACCCTTTTTTTAAACACACCCAGGGGTGGGGACTCAGCCCCCTACATGGGCAGCCTGTGCCAGGCCCTGACAACTCTACCAAAAATAAATATTTTCTTAACATCTGAGCTGACCCTGCCCTGGGGAAGCTTGAGGCCATTTCCCCTTGTGCCATCTCCTGTCCCCTGGCTGAAGAGACCATCGCCCACCTCTATGCACCCTCCTGGCAGGGCAGTGTAGGCAGTGACAGCACAATGACATAATTTCCCTGTCAAAGGGGCTGGTTGGGGAGGGGTGGTCATGACACGGTGCAGCACTCTGTTATTGTTGGGTTTGCAAGGTACTCCCTGTGCTATCACTGGGTGTGAGTGCAATTGGGGCTGTTATTGTTCCACATTTATGGTGCCTTTGTCAGTAAACTGTCCTTACCCCAACCCACAGAGGCTCTATCTGTTTCTCCTCTGAGAGTGAGCGAGCAGCATGTGGTGCTTAGTCATTGTTTGGGGCTGAAGCACCACAGATTCCAAGCCACAAGCAGCAAGATTCTCTAGGAGAAGGTGGTGGGAATCTGTGTCCAAGGCCTTGCCAGAGTCAAGGTAGACAACATGCACAGCCCTTCCCTTGTCCAAGAAGCAGGTCACCCTGTCACAGAGGGAGATCCGGTTGGTCAAACAGGACCTGCCCTTATGAACCCAAGCTGACTGGGCCTGATCACCTGTGGGTTTTTCATGAACTGGATAATACTGCTCAGGATGATCTGCTCCATCAGCTTCTCTGCAACTGAAGTCAAACTATCAGGCCTGTAATTTCCCTAACCATCCTTCTCTCCCTTCTTATATAGGGGGTTACGTTGACAGATTACCAGTTTGTTGGTACCTCTCCAGTCAGCCAGGACTGATGGAAAGTGGCTTGCTGAAACCCCCTTGCCAGCTCTTTCAGCACCCTTGGCAGCATCCCATTCAGCCCCACAGATCTGTGCACATCTCTGTGGTGCAGTAGGACCATCTCTTCCTGGATTGAGGTGAAGTCATTCTGCTCCCTGTCCCTGTCTCCTAGCTCAGGGAATTGGATTCTCTCTGTACAACTGCTCCTATTACTAAAGACAGTGGCAAAGATTTCATTAAGCACCTCAGCCTTGTTGTTCTTCCCTGAGTGTTATACACCCCATGCTACCCCAGGAAGAGCCCAGAGTAATGCCTGAGGGGCATGACGTGTCTTCCTTTGGGCTGGGGGTCAGGGCTTGGCCTTTCTGCTTCATCAAACCAACCCAGGGCTTGCTCAGCATTTCAGCTGCTTGTACATTGCCTTTGCCTACCAGCCAACATGGCCTCCAATTACCTGTTCTAACGAGTCCCTGGGGAGGCTCAGCCAGCAATGGCTCTCAGCGGGACTCATTAATACTTCAGGTACTTTGGCTTCTGCTTTTGACATGGAGTTTTTTGTGTAATTTCCTCTCAGTACCTGAGCTTCAAGGACTCAGCAACAAATGCACCCCAGGGCTCATTAAAATAAAAAACAAGCCCTAATGAGCGGTGTCTCTTCATGTAATTGTCTTCAAGTCTTCAAGAGATGTACAGATCATTGAAGCTGTTTCAAAGGGAGCTCAGAGTAAAATTGATTTCTTTTTAAGGGTGTAGGTTATTATTTTCACTGTAGAGGAGAGGTGACAACCTCTGACTGAGATTGATACAGGGTGCCTCCTAAGGAGGTCTGGAATGTTTAGAGAAATGGTTCCTTGAGGTCTGGAACAGTGGGGACAACCTTGCTGCACATCTCCACAAGCCCACCATGACTCTCACCAGCCAACTGGGACTTGCATCCCTTATCCTTACATCAGGTCTCTCTGCTGTACTCCACAGTGAGGCATTACAGCCCCTCTGTACCAGTTCCCCTGCTTTCCTTAGAGAACTGGCTGCACACAGGCAGCACAGAGGGAGTTATTTTCCCAACAACAGAAGAAACCTGACAAGATTCACCATTAAATTAAACACTCCTCACCCTATGCCAAGTGCAATCTGCCACCAGTGAGGTTCACCTGTCACAAAGCTTAACCCTGTGAGAGATGTTCTAGTGAGCAAGAAGACTGTGAAATCACTGCAACTCAAGAGCTGGCTAAAGACAGAATGAGTCAGACAACTGCCAGAAAGGCAAGGGTTTAAACTCCCTGAAACTCAGAGCAGCAGCTGGATGGTTGAGAGGTGTCTGAATGGTCCAAGGGGAAGGGAAATTTTGAGAGCAATCACAAGTGCTGGTGTGCAGATCCACTGCTATACTGATGATTTCAGACGTGGTCATAGAAACTCTTCCAATTGCTTGGAGATGGCATCCAGAACAAGCTGTTTCATCACCTTTCCAGGGACAGAGGTGAGACTGACTGGCCTGTAGTTACTTGGATCCTCCTTCTTGCCCTCTTTGAAGACCAGACTGACATTGGCTATCCTCCAGTCTTCAGGCACCTCTCCTGTTCGTTGAGAGCTTTCAAAGATGATAGAGAGCAGCTCAGCAATCATCTCAAGTTGTCATCTATAGACTCCAGGAGTCTCCTGGATCTCTTGCAGTTCACGGTTTGGTTTTCCCAGCAGATGTCCGGATGGTTAAAGACCCCGATCAGGATGAGTGCCTGTGACTGCGATGCCTCCTGCAGCTGAAGGAGGCAGGCCTCGTCAGTATACTCTTTGACCAGGTGGCCTGTAGTAGACCCCTCTCACCAGCTGCTCATCATTAGTCCCACCCCTAATTCTGACCCACAGGCTTTCAACCTGCTCCTGGCCACTTCTCAGAGGGAGCTTCTTACAGTCTATCCAATTTCTAACATAGAGGGAAACTCACCCACCCTTCCTACCTAGCCTATGATAGAACCATAGGGGTTGGAAGGGACCCCGAGAGATCTTCGGGTCCAACCCCCCTGCCAAATCAGCTCCCCACCTCATATTGCACAGATAGGCTTCCAGACAGGTCCTGAATATCTCCAGAGATGGAGACTCCACAACCTCCCTGGGCAGCCTGTCCCAGGGCTCTGTCACTCTCACTTTGAAAAAGTTCTTCCACATGTTGGTATGGAACTTCCCATGCTCCAACTCGCAGCCATTGCCCCTTGTCTTGTCTCCACAGACACTGAAAAGGGGCTGGCTGGTTCCCCCTGCATCCCCTGTTTAAGATATTTATAAACATTAATAAGGTACCCACTTAGTCTTCTTTTCTCTAGGCTGAACAACCCCAGCTCACTCAGCCTTTCCTCACAGGGGAGATGCTCCAGGCCCTTAATCATCTTTGTGTCCCTCCTCTGGACTCTCTCCAGGAGATCCCTGGCTTTTTTATACCAGGGAGCCCAGAACTGGGCACAATACTCCAGGTGGGGCCTGACCAGGGCAGAGTAGTAGATCCAAGGGAGGATCACCTCCTTCAACCTGCTGGCCACACTCCTCCTGATGCACCCCAGGATCACATTGGCTCTCTCAGCCACCAGGGCACACTGCTGGCTCATGGCCAACCTGTCATCTACCAGGACCCCCAGGTCCTTCTCCACTGAGCTCTTCTCCAGCAGGTCATCCCCCAGCCTGTACTGATACTGATGGTTGTTCCTTCCCAGGTGCCAGACTCTACACTTGCTTTTGTTGAACTTCATCCGGTTTCTCCCTGCCCAACTCTCCAGCCTGTCCAGGTCTCTCTGGATGGCAGCGCATTGTTCCTGTGTGTCAGCCACTCCTCCCAGCTTTGTATCATCAGGTACTTACTGAGGATGGGTTCTATTTTCTCATTAAGGTCGTCAATGAAGGTATTAAACAGGACTGGACCCAACACTGAGCCCTGGGGAACACCGCTAGTCACAGGCCTCCAGTCAGATTCTGCTCCACTGATCACCACCCATTGGGTTCGGTCCGACAGCCAATTCTCAACCCACCTCACCGTCCACTCATCTATCCCGTGCTCTCTCAGCTTTGCTATCAGGGTGTCATGGGAGACAGTATCAAAGGTCTTGCTGAAGTCAAGGTAGATGACATCCACTGCTCTCCCTCCATCCACCCAGCCAGTGATGAGATCATAGAAGGCTTTGAGATTGGTCGAGCACAATCTCCCCTTGGTGAATCCATGCTGACTGCTCCTCATGACCTTCTTCTCTTCCAGTTCCTTGGAGATGGCATCCAGAACAAGCTGTTCCATCACCTTTCCAGGGACAGAGGTGAGGCTGACTGGCCTATAGTTGCCAGGATACTCATTCTTGCCCTTTTTAAAGACTGGAGTGACATTGGCTAACCTACAGTCCTCAGGCACTTCTCCTGTCCTCCAAGACCTGTTGAAGATGATAGAGAGCGGCTCAGTAATCACCTCCACCACCTCCCTCAGCACACATTGATATAACCCATCCGGGCCCATGGATTTGTGTGCATCAATCCCTTTGAGATGCTCCTGGACCTCCCCCACCTTAACCAGAGGGAAATTCTTCATTTCCCAAACATTACTTCTTTCATCCAGTGTCTGTGGGTCCCGGGGGGCCTTTGGAGTGAAGACCGAAGCGAAGAAGACATTCAGTATCTCCACCTCCTCAGCATCCCCCATTACCAGGACACCCTCCTCATTCAGCAAGGGACCCACATTATCCCTGGTCATCCTCTTACTATTCACATCTGTAAAAAAACCCTTTTTGTTATCCTTTATGTCCCTTGCCAGCTTCACTTCCAAGTGGGCTTTAGCCTTCCTAGTTGTGTCTCTACAGGCCCTGACAACTTTCCTGTATTCTTCCCAGGTGCTCAGACCTTTTTTCTGCAATTCACAGACCTTCTGCTTCCCTTTGAGTTTACTCATTTGCTCCCTGCTCATCCACGCAGGTCTTTTGCGTCTCTTTCCCAATTTCTTACTCAAAGGGATGCACCTATCCTGCGCTGTTTAAATGTTAGCCAGCTCTAACAGGCTCCCTTCCCTTCTAACAGCGTAGCCTACGGGACAGCTCCTATTATGTTGCAGAGGAGATCCAAGTTAGCTCTTCCAAAATTCAGGGTAGCTATCCTACTTTTTGGCTTGCTTCTTCCACTCAGGATCTTGAACTTGACCATTTTGTGGTCGCTTTGTCCTAACCTACCCCTGACCTTCACCTCCCTATTCAGCCCGTCTTTTTTAGTAAGAACAAGGTCCAGCACCCGCCCTCCCCCTGTAGGTTCCATCACCATCTGTAGCAGGAAATTGTCTTCAATATACTGCAGAAATTGTCTGGACTGCATACGACTGGCCATATTGCTAATTCCCAACATTGACTTCTGTAATTTTTGGGCTCAACCGGAGACCATTTTCAAAACTGCTAATTGTCAACAATAGCTCCCAAAAAAAAGTGTGAGTGCCAAAAGATGTTCCTGGCCTTAAACCTCTACAGGTAGCCCACAAAACACCCCTAAACTAAACAGGGACTAAATACAAGAAGACCAATCTCTCTGGGGTAGGCATCTGAGCAGGCGAGGCTGAGGATCTAGGGAATTTCAGAGAAGAACTGGTCAACAGCATTGTCCTTGCAGAGGGGGATGGAATATGTATTGTCCGTGTGAGACACCTGCTGCAGCTCCCGTGTGTCTACCAAGGGCAGGAGGAGGAAGTGGGGAATGAAGCTGCCCTTGAACATTCTCTGCCTCTTTGCATGAAGTCCTTGGCAAGGAGAACAAGGCAGTGAGAACTTCAGGCACTCTGAGCAAAACGCTCTCATTGGAGAACCAAGGACTGCCTCTCCCTTTTTATTAGACATTGGAAAGGTCCTTTTTGGGAGGTGCATTTCCTGCTGTCTGAGGGTGCCACTGGCTGTATGGGGCTCTGATGTGAGCACTCCAGGTGTCAGTTTGTCCTTGCAGAACATGGGATGAAACCATGACAAAAAGTTCCAGCACAACCCCCGCACATCAAGTCAGGCTCAGACATGACAGATGGAGAACCAGCCACAAGGAGAAGAAATTGGGCATTGCAGTGGATGCCATAGCAGTCGGAGGTGCTGAACAGGAATCTGGCCATGAGCACATTGCGCTCACTGGGAGGAGTCTGGCCACGCAGACAAGGGCCCTTCTTGTCCATGTGGACACAGATCAGGTGAGGCCACCTCTAGAGCAGCCAGTCCCAGTGCTGGTATCCCTGGTCTGGAGGAATGGGCAGCAACTGTAACATGGGCAGAGAAAGTCTGCTAAGATACAGTTAGGGGTCTTGTGTGGAGAGGCTGAGAGACCCGGTCGTCTTTAGCCTGGGGAAGGGGAGTCTGAGGGAAGCCCTTTTGTGCTACGTGTAAAGAACATAAGAAAAGGAAGTCAAACTGAAACTGCAGCTTTGAAGGTCAGAGTAGACATGAGAATAAAGAAATGTCTTTCTGAGGATAGAGCTGTGTTGCAAAAAGTCACTCATAGGAAGTGTGAATGAGCTGGTGGCTTTGTGTTTGTGGGAACAGCTGGTGGGGAGGGAGAGACAGCAGAACAGGAAGGGACATCGTGGGCTGAGAACAAAATGGGGAAGGGTGTTGGATGCCTACAGCCTGCAGGGAAACAGACACAGGTATAGGACAGTGTGGAATGAGCTGTAGTGCAGATGGCCAAGGGAGCCAGCCAGACTGAAAGGGCTTGATAGGAATGAGGTCTTTGCCCCCTTGGCTATGGCTGATGTCCCTGCCACAGAGGCCTCAGAGGAGACACATTGTCCTCACGGCCACAGAGCATTGTTGTCCCCTTGCACCCACCCCAGGGGAGGCCTCCGTGTGTCATAACCCTGTGTCCTTCCCTTGGCCTCACACTCCCCACATCCCAAGGAAGAGCTCTGGGACACAGGTGAGTGTCAGGATCTCCCTGCCCAGGGACTGGGGTTCAGTGCTTGGCATTTCTGCTTCATCAAACAAAGCCAGGGTGTCCTCAGCATCAGAGCTGCCTGTGCTTTGCCTGTGTTTATCCTCATGGCCTCCAGTTGTCTCCTCTAACGAGCCCCTGGGGAGGCTTTGTCAGTAATAGCTCCCAGTGGGCCCTGTTAATGCTTCAAGGTATTTTGGGCATTACTCTTGACTTGGACTTCTATAGAGGTTTCTTCACTCTCCTCTTGGTATCTGAGGTCTGTGGACTCAGAAGAAAACACACCATGGGGCTCATTAATCATACAGAAAGCCCTTGCAGACATGGCTCTTCGTGAAATTTTCTTTAAAAAATTAAGCCTTGTACAACTAATTGGAGAGGTTTCATTTGAGTGATGAAAATTTCAAAGGAGTTTCACAATGGAAGATTTTTTCGTAGGAAAAATGTTTTGGTCATATCTCAGATCATGGAAGACAGTTCAGCAGCATGCTGCAATGGGGGCTGGTCCAGAGGTCTCCTAAGGAGATCTGGACAGGCAGGAAAAGCAGTCTCTTGAGATCCAACCCTGCATGGAGAACTTTGCCCTTCCCCAAGGCCAGCACGTCTCTAACTGGCCTCTTGGGACTCCCAACACTTCTCCTGGCATCATTTGTGCTCACAGGCACAGACAAATTTCTCTGACAACAAACAGCAGTTCAACATGACACAGTTTAATACCTATAAAATCTCTCTCCTCAGCTGCCTGCTACGGCCAAGCAGCGTGTGAAGGGGGTCAGCTTTCAGAGGAGATTCTCTCCCAGAACAGTTTAATCAGATACATAGAAAGGTCACTTATCAATAAACAGAACTTCTGATAGAACAGTTCATTAGACTTCTGAAAGATGGGACATTTCCAACTCTCTCAATCTCAAAGCAGAAATGGGTGAGCTGAGCAGAGGTGAATAACCAAAGAGCAAGCAGATGTAGAAACCTGTGAGCAAAGTGAAGACCAGTGATATGCAGAAGAAGATGAGCAGTTTCTTGCTAATTAGAAACATCCAGTCATCAGTTTCCACATGGAATCTTCGAGCTCCTGGTTCCTCATGCTGTAGATAAGGGGGTTCGCTGCTGGTGGAAACACCGAGTAAAGAAATGAAAATACCAGGTTGAAAGATAAGGAGGAGATGGAGGGGGGCTTCAGGTTGCAAAACACACCAGTGCTGACAAACAGTGAGACAACGGCCAGGTGAGGGATGCAGGTGGAAAAGGCTTTGTGTCGTCCCTGCTGCGAGGGGATCCTCAGCACAGCCCTGAAGATCTGCACATAGGACACCACAATGAACACAAAACACCCAAAAACTAAACAGGAACTGACCATAATGACTCCATTTTCCCTGAGGTAGGAATCTGAGCAGGAGAGCTTGAGGATCTGGGGGATTTCACAGAAGAACTGGTCCACAGCATTGCCATGGCAGAGGGGCAGTGAAAATGTGTTGGCTGTGTGCAGCACAGCATTGAGAAACCCACTGCCCCAGGCAGCTGCTGCCATGTGGACACAAGCTCTGCTGCCCAGGAGGGTCCCGTAGTGCAGGGGGAGGCAGATGGCAACGTAGCGGTCATAGGCCATGACAGTGAGAAGACAGTACTCTGTGGAGATCAAAAATAAAAAGAAAAAGACTTGAGCCAGACATCCTGTGTAGGAAATGGCCCTGGTGTCCCACAGGGAATTGGCCATGGATTTGGGAACAGTGGTGGAGATGCAGCCAAGGTCAGTAACAGAGAGGTTGAGGAGGAAGAAGTACATGGGGGTGTGGAGGTGGTGGTCACAGGCTATGGTGATGATGATGAGGCCATTGCCCAGGAGAGCAGCCAGGTAGATGGCCAGGAAGAGCCAGAAGTGCAGGAGCTGCAGCTCCCGTGTGTCTGCAAAGGGCAGGAGGAGGAACTGGCTGATGGAGCTGCTGTTGGACATCTGCTGCCGTCTGGAGTGGAGACTTCTCAAGGGAGGAAAAGGCACAGTGTGAAGTTAGGGAACTCTTCTTTGAGAAAAACCTCTTCCAGTTCTTAGGCAATACCTTCAGATCCTTTCTCTGTATTCAGGAAGACTTTTGGCTGGTCAATTTGGGGAGATCTGTGTTTTGCTGCCTTGAGCGTGCCACTGCTCGGAGGAGGTTCAAGCTGTGGGCTCTTGAGAACTCAGCTTGTTCGAGCTTTGGTTTTCTCCTCACTGTACCTGGGGAGTGTTTCTTCTGTCAGAACTCCCTGACATTGCTGCTGCAGTGCCAGTGAAACCTTACCCTGAATGCGGAGTGGGGAGAGTTGCTCTGTCCATCAGCCCTGCTCTCAGCTGCCCTGTGCTGGATGCTCTGTGATCACACCCTGGTGTTCTCCTAGAAGAAACTGGACCCCACAGAGAGCTGAGGAATCCAGTCTCGCAGGGCAGAGCTCCAAAACCCTCCTGCAGACTCTTCCTACCTAAGGAGGATCTCAGCTCCCTTCTCCCAGCCAGGGTAACACAGGGCTCTTTGCAGCTGCCCTGTGCACAGGTGATGAGCAGCATTGCCAGGGCCTCAGCACAGAGATGTCTTCTGCATGGGGATCCTCTCTGGTGCACAAGAGTCCCTAGGAGAGTGGTGTCATTTTGGGAGGCTACCTGCAACCCAGGAGGTGCCACCAGGAAGTCCTCAGTCCTACAGGTGGGGGTCCTGAGGTGAGGGTTATATCAGTGCCTGCCCCACTAATGGACGTGTTCAGAGCCCCAGGTAATGGTGGGACAAATTCAGCAAGTAGAGAAGGGGAAACAGCAAGAAATGCTCCAGCCAAGGCTGGAAGGCAGGGACAGATAGACAGGAAGTCAGGGGTTTCTCCTTTGGGGCTGGGTTGCCAAGGTGAAGACTCAGCCGGAAACCGTGGAACTCTGAATGCAGAATCTGTGCTGGTTGACAGAATCCAGATGGTCACCGTGGGAGAAAGTCTGCACTGTGGGGGATGTCAAAGAGGTACCAAATCCCCACTGCGATAGCATGTCTGGGAGCAGCTCTTTCTCACTCTCTGACAATGTCTCTGCTGCTTGGAGCTGTCCCTGGATCTGCTTCTCTTTGCCCATGTCACCTCCCGCTCTGTGTAGACCCCTCCTGGCATCAGGGCACTGCCCCGGGGAACCTCTGTGTGCACAGGGCTCAGGAGATTCTCTGACATCTTAATGAGAATTGAGTTTTCATTGCACATCCCTGAGGGGAGAAATAAGTTCTAATATACCACAGTCAGCACAGCCCACAGGAGAGGAAAAGTCAAAGCAAAGACTCTGCCTACAGGAAAATACTTCCTTGTTGTTGTTCTTCAAAGATCCTCTGCAATTTCTCATAGATCAGATGGAGCTTGGAGCAAACCTCACACATGCAGCCCTTTCTTGCAGCAGAGGGATCTTATGCTGCCCTTCCCTTGGTCTCTCCTCCAACCCAAAACTGCTGTCTCTATCCCTGTGTAAAGCCCACCAGGCAGGCTGAGTGCTGTCCCTGGCAGCAGCAGAGTCCCTGCCCCAGCACACAGCCCCCAGGTGCAGGGACCCTGCTCACAAGGACAACCCTGGGCACCCCTGAGTGCACAAGCTGCTTCACACTTCTGCAACCATGCCCAGGAGAAGACAGCTGTCCTGCCCTGTCCCTCTGATGGGGCAGAAGAATATCCCTTCCAGGCAGCACTTTATGGTCCAATAGAGAACCTGTCCTCCTGACAGACCCCACACAATGCCCCATGTCCCAGCTTTAGGAGATCCCTCCAGGAACGGAACCTGCATTGCCCTGCACCCACAGACATACCAGGGAGAGTGCTGTGGAGATTTCTCCTGCAGTGATCTCTCAGCATCCATCAGCTCTCTCAGCCTCCCAGGTCTCCCCTCAGTGCCTACAGGCAGTGTCCCCAGCCCTGTGTTCTTGGTAGAGGAGCTGCTCCTGGCAGAGCTGTCTCTCCGCAGCGCTGCAATATTTATTGAGCTCCCACTGTCCATCCCAGGAGCCCAGCCCAGCTCCCAGCAGAGGAGCAGCTGAAAACATCATACTCTCTGTCCCATCTGAGATCCACCCTGGAGCTCCAGGGAACCTAATTGGAAAGACACTGAAGTTCTCACTGATGTTTCCTCTCTTGGCTGGGGAGAAATCCTTGTGTGCTGCAGAGGATCAAAGCAGAGCTGGGCAGGTCAATCACCTTTCCTTGTCTCCGCATGAGAAAGGACCCCCAGACCGGGACGGGAGAGGTCTCTGTCCCCCTTCAGAGGTTAAGGAGCATGGCTGCCTGGGAGCTGCTGGTCCCAGTGTCCATGGGAATTAATGAGGGTGGAGTCTGGGAGAGAGTTGCTCAGACACCAACCCCTGTTGTCACCTGAAGGGCCAGAGGTGGTCCAGGAGCAATGCTGAAAGAGGGCACTGCCTGGGAGCAGCAGTTTTAAGCCTTGTGGGGAATATCTTGGGCCAAATAACATGACAGCAGATGAACACAGTTAG
Source organism: Gallinula chloropus (assembly GCF_964237585.1). Lineage (NCBI taxonomy): Eukaryota > Metazoa > Chordata > Aves > Gruiformes > Rallidae > Gallinula > Gallinula chloropus. The sequence goes on from NC_140104.1 coordinate 12,103,575, forward strand.
GATCATCCATACCCAAAGGAATCACATGTCCAACAGCAGCTCCATCAGCCAGTTCCTCCTCCTGGCCTTTGCAGACACACGGGAGCTGCAGCTCCTGCACTTCTGGCTCTTCCTGGGCATCTTCCTGGCTGCTCCTCTGGGCAACAGTTTAATGATCATTGTTACAGTCTCCCCAACATTTTCCCCTCCCTCAGCAGCCAGTCCCTGGCTGGCAGGGTTTGTGGAAGAATTTGGGCAGGTCAAAGTGTACGTAGAAGCTCTTACAGCCTGTGACTTTACAGCTGCACAGGCAAACAACCCTGGCAAACTGACACGCCACCTGATCGATGGGTGCCTTGACTACATCATCCCAATCCCATCCCCGTCCCAATCTCATCCCATCAGTCCTGGATCTTTCCAGGACAGAGTTAATGTCCCCAGGCAGGCAGCACAGGAGAGCTGAGTTAGCCCAGGCTGTTTGCCACACCACTTGATTCACTCCTCTATAAAAAGGGCTTGTTGGGGAGGGGCACTCCTGGTGCCTCCAGGGCAGTGCAAGTGCAGCCGAGTCATTGGGTTGGTCATCATGTTGTGCAGTTATTGGGTCATAACTGGGCATAAGTGAAATTCACTGTAGGCTGTCTTCCTTTCATTGTGATTTTGTCAGTAAACTGTCCTTAGGCCAGCCCACAGAAGTTCTGTCTCTTTCTCCTGTGGGAGTGAACGAGCAGTGTGTGCTGCTCAGCCACTGGTTGGAGCTCAAGCACCACAGCCCTTTTTGGAGCCCAATGTGAGGCCTGAAGGTTTTGATAGCGGCAGAGGATGAGGTGAGGGGTGCTTTCTCCTCCCCTTTTCCCTTCAGCCTTTTTACAGCATCTGTTGAGAATGTTGACTATCCCTGGGATGTTCAGACCAGCATATGTGTCTTGCTCTCTGTCCTGAATGTCTGTCTGGACCTACGTGTTATCAACAACTGTTTCAAGAATATTGCCAAGATGTCTTCCCTGGGTTGAAGGGTCAGGGGTGGCATGGGGTGTGGGAGGGCATTAAAAAATACTTAGACAAGAATAAAAGATCCAGAGGAACTGTTGCTCCCCAGGCCTCAGAAACCAACACCATAGCTGAGCCAGAAAGAACCCTTGCAACAGGCACTGGAGCTACCCGTGCCTCAGAGAGTGCAGCTCCTCCAGTTTCCCCAACAAGCACCATGGGTACTCAAACTTCAGAGGCCAACCCCAGAGCTGATCCAGAGAGAGAACCGGTACGACTGTCAGTCATCTCTATCCAGAAGAAGAAATACATGCAACCTGGGCATAGACTTCCTCTGGAGAGTGCACTTCCAAGACCCAAAAGGGTACCAGTGGGCTTTTGGAATAGCTGCCTCAAGGACAGAAGAAATTGAACAAGTGTCTCTTCTGCCTGGACGGTCAGAAGACCCTGCTGTTGTGGGGCTGCTAAAGGTTGAAGAACAGCGAGTACCAATTGTTACCATGATGGTGCACAGGCAACAATACCACACTCAACAGAGACTCCCTGCTTCCCATTCAGAAGCTGATCATCAACTGGAGAGTCAGGGAGTTATTGGTAGAACCCGCTCACCCTTCAACAGTGCAATCTTGTCAGTGCAGAAGTCCAATGCAGAGTGGAGGCTGACGCTGGACTATCGTGCCTTGAATGAGGTCACACTGCCTCTGAGTGCTGCAGTGCCAGACCTGCTGGAACTCCAGTATGAACTGGAGTCAAAAGCAGGCAAGTGCTACACTACAACTGACATTGTAAATGTGGTTTTCTCAACTCCTTTGGCAACATAATACAGGCCACAGTTTGCTTTCAGTTGGATGGGAATGAAGTACACCTGGGATCGACTGCCCCAGGGCTGGAAACACAGCCCCACCATCTGCCATGGACTGATCCAGTCTGCATTAGAGCTGGATGAAGCCCCAGAGCACCTACAGTATATTGATGATGTCATGGCATGGGGCAACACAGCAGAGGAATTTTTTGAGAAAGGGAAGAAAATGATCTGAATTCTGCTAAAGCTGATTTTGCCATCAGACAAAGTAAGGGCAAGGGACCTGCTTAAGAAATCCATTTTTTAGGAATAAAGTAGCAGGATGGGTGTTGTCAGATCCCAATGGATGTTATCAATATTATAGCAGCTATGTCTCCACCCATCCACAAAAAGGAGAAACAAGCTTTCCTGGGCACTGTGGGTTTCTGGAGAATGCATATCCCAAACCACAGTCTCATTGTCAGCCCTGTCTACCATGTAACCTGGTAAGAGAACGATTTCCAGTGGGTTCCTGAGCAGTGAGAAGCCTTTGAAGAGATCAAACAGGAGATGGTCCGTGTGGTAGCCCTTGGGCCCGTCCAGACTCGGCCAGATGTAAAGAATGTGTTCTACAGGTCAGCCTGGGAGAATGGCCCTACCTGGAGACTCTGGCAGAAAGCACCAGGGGAGGCTCTAGGTCAGTCTCTGTGGTTTTGGAGTCAGGGCTACAGAGGATCCAGACACTCTAACAGAAAAGGAAATACTGGCAGCACAGGAAGGGGTTTGAGTAACTTAGGAATTGATTGGAACTGAAGCCCAGCTCCTCCTGGCACCCTGATTACTGGTGCTGGGCTGGATGTTCAACGGTAAGGCCCCTCCTACCCAACATGCCACTCACGCTACGTGGAGCAAGTGGGTCACATTTATCACAAAGCAGGCTGGAATAAGAAACTACATTCACCCAAGAACCCTGGAAGTGATCACAGACTGGCCAGAAGGCAAAGATATTGGAATATCACCAAAGAAACAGGTGACGCGTGCTGAAGTGGCCTCACTGTACAGTGAACTGCCAGAAAATGAGGAAAAATATGCCCTGTTCAACAATGGGGCCTGTGGCATTGCTGGTAAACATCAGAGGTGGAAGGCTGCTGTATGGAATCCTACACAACAAGTTGCAGAAGCTGCCTATGGAGAAAGCAAATCCAGTTTGCAGAGGTGAAAGCCATCCAGCTGGCTTTAGACATTGCCAAAGGAGAAAAAAGGCCAAATATTACATATTTCTCTATACTATTTCCTGGATGGTGGGCCATGGCAGATGGTCTAAATAATAAATGATGTTATGAACCTCCCCAGTACTCTGAAAATGTAAGATCTGGGCATGATGTAGATAGTGTGAAAACAGGGGTGGATAATGTCCTGATACTGGACAGGCCAGAGCTCACCTCCCCAAGCAGCCAGCACAGATGAGCTGAGTTCACCTGGGCTGTTTTCCACACCACTTGACATCACTTCCCCATCAAAGGGGCTGGTTGGGGAAGAGTGGTCATGACACGGTGCAGCACTCTGTTATTGTTGGGTTTGTAAGGTACTCTCTGTGCCGTAACTGAGTGTGAGTGCAATTGGGGCTGTTATTGTTCCTCTTTTACGGTGCTTTTGTCAGTAAACTGTCCTTATCCCAAACCACAGAGGCTCTGTCTGTTTCTCCTCTGGGAGTGAGCGAGCGGCATGTGGTGCTCAGCCATTGTTTGGGGCTGAACCATCTCAGATTCCAATCCACAAGCAGTGAGCTTCTCTAGGAGAATGTGGTGGGAAACTGTGTCCAAGGCCTTGCTGAAGTCAAGGTAGACAACATGCACAGCCCTTCCCTTGTCCAAGAAGCAGGTCACCCTGTAGAGGGAGATCCGGTTGGTCAAACAGGACCTGCCCTTATGAACCCAAGCTGACTGGGCCCGAACACTTGGGGGTTCTTCAAGAACTGGATAATGCTACTCAGGATGATCTGCTCCATCAGCTTCTCTGGGACTGAAGTCAAACTATGAGGCCTGTAATTTCCCTGGTCATCCTCATCTCCTTTCTTAGGGGGTTATGTTGACTGATTTCCAATCTGCTGGTACCTCTCCAGTCAGCCAGGACTGATGGAAAGTGGCTTGGTGAACCCCCCTTGCCAGCTCTTTCAGCACCCTTGGATGCATCCCATTCAGCCCCACAGATCTCTGCACATCTCTGTGGTGCATCAGGGCCATCTCTTCCTGGATTGAGGTGGGCTCATTCTGCTCCCTGTCCCTGTCTCCGAGCTCAGGGAATTGGATTCTCTCTGTACAACTGCTCCTATTACTAAAGACAGTGGCAAAGATTTCATTAAGCACCTCAGCCTTGTCCTCATTTTCAAAAATGTTTCCTCTTGAATCTGATAGGGGATGGAGGGTCTCCTTAGTATTTCTTTTATTTAAATGGAGGACAGATTAATTTCTAGCTGGGCTTGGGACTGACAACAAGGAGAAAATCTCATCCTGTTGTTCTTCCCTCAGCATTACACACACCACACTGGCCCAGGAAGAGCCTGAGCAATGCCTGAGGGACAGGACCTGTCTTCCCTGGGGCTAGGGGTCAGGGCTTGGCCTTTCTGCTTCATCAAACCAACCCAGGGCTTGCTCAGCATTTCAGCTGCTTGTACATTGCCTTTGCCTACCAGCCAACATGGCCTCCAATTACCTCTTCTAACGAGTCCCTCGGGAGGCTCAGCCAGCAATGGCTCTCAGCAGGACTCATTAATACTTCAGGGTACTTTGGCTTCTGCTTTTGACATGGACTTCTTGTGTAATCTCCTCTCAGTACCTGAGCTTCAAGGACTCATCACCAGATGCACCCCAGGGCTCATTAAAAATAAAAACCAAGCCCTAACGAGCTATGTCTCTTCATGTAATTATCTTCAAGTCTTCAAGAGATGTACAGATCATTGAAGCTGTTTCAAAGGGAGCTCAGAGTGAAATTGATTTCTTTTTAAGGGTGTAGGTTATTATTTTCACTGTAGAGGAGAGGTGACAACCTCTGACTGAGATTGATACAGGGTGCCTCCTAAGGAGGTCTGGAATGTTTAGAGAAATGGTTCCTTGAGGTCTGGAACAGTGGGGACAACCTTGCTGCACATCTCCACAAACCCACCATGACTCTCACCAGCCAGCTGGGACTTGTATCCCTTGTCCTTACATCAGGTCTCTCTGCTTCACTCCACAGTGGGGCATTACAGCCCCTCTGTACCAGCTCCCCTGCTTTCCTTAGAGAACTGGCTGCACACAGGCAGCACAGAGGGAGTTATTTTCCCAACAACACAACAAACCTGACAAGATTCACCATTAAATCAAACACTCCTCACTCTATGCCAAGTGCAATCTGCCACCAGTGAGGTTCACCTGTCACAAAGCTTAACCCTGTGAGAAATGTTCTAGTGAGGAAGGAGACTGTGAAATCACCACAACTCAAGAGCTGGCTAAAGACAGAATGAGTCAGACAACTGCCAGAAAGGCAAGGGTTTAACTCCCTGAAACTCAGAGCAGCAGCTGGATGGTTGAGAGGTGTCTGAATGGTCCAAGGGGAAGGGAAATCTAGAGAGCAATCACAAGTGCTGGTGTGCAGATCCACTGCTATACTGATGATTTCAGACATGGTCATAGAAACTCTTCCAATTGCTTGGAGATGGCATCCAGAACAAGCTGTTTCATCACCTTTCCAGGGACAGAGGTGAGACTGACTGGCCTGTAGTTACTTGGATCCTCCTTCTTGCCCTCTTTGAAGACCAGACTGACATTGGCTATCCTCCAGTCTTCAGGCACCTCTCCTGTTCGTTGAGAGCTTTCAAAGATGATAGAGAGCAGCTCAGCAATCATCTCAAGTTGTCATCTATAGACTCCAGGAGTCTCCTGGATCTCTTGCAGCTCACTTTGTGGTTTTCCCAGCAGATGTCCGGATGGTTGAAGTCCCCCATCAGGATGAGTGCCTGTGACTGCGATGCCTCCTGCAGCTGAAGGAGGCAGGCCTCGTCAGTATACTCTTTGACCAGGTGGCCTGTAGTAGACCCCTCTCACCAGCTGCTCATCATTAGTCCCACCCCTAATTCTGACCCACAGGCTTTCAACCTGCTCCTGACCACTTCTCAGAGGGAGCTCCACTTTGTAACATAGAGGGAAACTCACCCACCCTTCCTACCTAGCCTATCATAGAGTCATAGGGGTTGGAAGGGAGCCCGAGAGATCTTCAGGTCCAAGCCCCTCCCAGATCACCTCCCCAGCTCATATTGCACAGATAGGCTTCCAGACAGGTCCTGAATATCTCCAGAGATGAGACTCTACAACCTCCCTGGGCAGCCTGTCCCAGGGCTCTGTCACTCTCACTTTGAAGAAGTTCTTCCACATGTTGGTGCGGAACTTCCTGTGCTCCAACTCGCAGCCATTGCCCCTTGACCTGTCTCCACAGACACTGAAAAGTGGCTGGGCATTTCCCTCTGCATTCCATACTTAAGATATTTATAAACATTAATAAGGTACCCACTTAGTCTTCTTTTCTCTAGGCTGAACAGCCCCAGCTCACTCAGCCTCTCCTCACAGGGGAGATGCTCCAGGCCCTTAATCATCTTTGTGTCCCTCCTCTGGACTCTCTCCAGGAGATCCCTGGCTTTTTTATACCAGGGAGCCCAGAACTGGGCACAATACTCCAGGTGGGGCCTGACCAAGGCAGATTAGTAGATCCAAGGGAGAATCACCTCCTTTGACCTGCTGGCCACACTCCTCCGGATGCACCCCAGGATTCCATTGGCTCTCTTAGCCACCGGGTCACACTGCTGGCTCATGGCCAACCTGTCATCTGCCAGGACCCCCAGGTCCTTCTCCACTGAGCTCTTCTCCAGCAGGCCATCCCCCAGCCTGTACTGATACAAACGGTTGTTCCTTCCCAGGTGCCAGACTCTACACTTGCTTTTGTTGAACTTCATCCGTTTTCTCCCTGCCCAGCTCTCCAGCCTGTCCAGGTCTCGCTGGATGGCATCGCAGTGTTCCTGTGTGTCAGCCACTCCTCCCAGCTTTGTATCATCAGGTACTTGCTGAGGGTCAATGCTATTCCCTCATCAAGGTCATCAATGAAGATATTAAACAGGACTGGACCCAACACCGTGCCCTGGGGAACACCGCTAGTCACAGGCCTCCAGTCAGATTCTGCTCCACGAATCACAACCCTCTGGGCTCGGTCCAACAGCCAATTCTCAACCCACCTCACCGTCCACTCATCTATCCCATGCTCTCTGAGCTTTGCTATCAGGATGTCATGGGAGTCAGTATCAAAGGCCTTGCTGAAGTCAAGGTAGATGACATCCACTGCTCTCCCTCCATCCACCCAGCCAGTGATGAGATCATAGAAGGCTATGAGATTGGTGGAGCACGATTTCCCCTTGGTGAATCCATGCTGACTACTCCTCATGACCTTCTTCTCTTCCAATTGCTTGGAGATGGCATCCAGATCAAGCTATTCCATCACCTTTCTGGGGACAGAGGTGAGGCTGACTGGCCTATAGTTGCCCAGATCCTCCTTCTTGCCCTTTTTAAAGACTAAAGTGACCCTGGCTATCCTCCAGTCCTCAGGCACTTCTCCTGTTCTCCATGACCTATCGAAGATGATAGAGAGCGGCTCAGCAATCACTTCCGCCAGCTACCTCAGGACACATGGATGCATCACATCCGGGCCCATGGATTTGTGCACATTAATCCCTTTGAGACACTCCTGGACCTCCCCTACCTCAACTAGAGGGAAATTCTTCATTTCCCAAACATTATTTCTTTCATCCAGTGTCTGTGGGTCCCAGGGGGCCTTTGAAGTTACGTCTGAAGCAATGGCGGCATTCAGTATCTCCACCTCCTCAGCATCCCCCGTTACCAGGACACCCTCCTCATTCAGCAAGGGACCTACATTATCCCTGGTCATCCTTTTACTATTCACATATCTAAAGGAAGATTCCCAAGTACCAGTATAGATTAGGGACTGGCCTGTTGGAGAGCAGTGTAGGTGAGAGGGGTCCTGAGGGACAGAAGGATAACCATGAACCAGCAATATTCCACCTGGTTAAAAAGGCCAATGGCATCCTAGTGTGTGTTAGAAGGGATGTGGTTAGCAGGTCAAAAGATGTCCTTCTCCCCCTCTCCTCTGCCATGGTGAGACCGCACCTGGAGTGTTGTGTCCAGTTCTGCGACCCTCAGTTCAAGAAGCACAGAGAACTCCTTGAAAGAGTCCAGGGCAGGGCCACCAAGATGATTCCTTATGAGGAAAGGCTGAGGGAGCTGGGCCTCTTGAGCTTGGAGAAGAGGAGACTGAGGGTGACCTTATTCATCTTTATAAATATGGTGAGAGTTGGGAGGACAGAGCCAGGCTTTTCTCAGTGATGGCCAGTGATAGGAGAAGGCAACAGTTTCATGCAGGAGGAGAAGGCAACAGGTACAAGCTGGAGCATGGGAAGTTCCATGTGAATGTAAGGAGAAACCTTTTCCCTGTGAGTTAGAGTCCTGGGACAGCCTGCCCAGAAAGGCTGTGGACTGTCCTTCTCTGGAGACATTCAAAACCTGCCTGGATGCATTTTTATGTAATTCAGTCTATGTCATCCTGCTCTAGATGATCTTTTGAAGTCCTTCCAACTCCTAATGTTCTGTGATTCTATGATTCTGTGATTCCTCCCCAAGGGAACTATCCTAAAAGCTCCTGAAATCATTTTCAGGCTCTACCAGTGTCCACCTTAGAAACTGCTAAATGTCTCCAAAACAAAAAGTTTGAGTGACGACAGATGTCCCTGGCCTGAAACCTTCCCAGGTAGCCCACTATCAGACACAGGAGCCTTGGGACTCGGGGCTTTCATAGATAACAGAATGGTCCTAACAATGTCTGATATAATTTTCAGGATCTTCCAGCAGCTATAGCTGCCAATCAGAAGGTACAAGGACCTAAAGATCTTCTTGGCTAGAAACCTCCCCAGGTAGCCCAAAGATGCATTGACAATGGAATGCTCATAACAATGCAAGGCATCTGGTTTTAGCTCTACCAGCTTCTATTTTTGAAACCTCTAAACGCCCATCACTAGCTCCCAAACAAAAGTGGTGAGGGCCTAGTAATCTTTCTGGCCTGAAACCTCCCAAGGTAGCCCACTAGCAGGCCCAGTTACCTTGGGGTTCAGGGTTGTCATAGGCAGTGGAATCATCCTGACAGTGCCTGACATCATTTTCTGGCTCTACCAGCAACCACATTTGACCTTGCTAAATGTACAGCAGTACATCTCAAACAAAAGGTATGAGCAATGAAAGTAGTTTGTGGTCTAAAACCTCTACAGGTAGCCCAGTTACAGCCCCCCTAACTTGGGGGTCAGGGCTTTTGTAGCCATGGGAGTGGAGATAAATCTGCCTGACCTCATTTTCTGACTTTAACAGTGTCCAGCTTAGAAACTGCTAAATGTCCAGCAATATAACCCAAACAAAAGGTGTGAGGCCAGAAAAATGTCCCTGGAATGAAACCACTCCAGGAAGCCCACTGGCAGCCCCAGTAACTTTAGGGCTCAGGGCTTTCCTTGCCAAGGGTCGGTCCTAAAAGTATCTCACATCATTTTTGGACTCTACCAGCATCCAACTTCAAACATGCTAAATGTAGAGTAATGGCACACAAAGAAAAGTTGAGAAAGATGAAAGATGTTCCTGGCTGGAAACCTCGTGAGGCAGTGGACAAGAAGACCCCATAACCTTTGTGTCAGGACTGTCCTTTCCAAGAGAACAGTCCTAAAAGTGCCTGATGTAATTTTCTGGCTCTACCAGTATCCACCTTCGAACACACTAAAAATCCAGCAATATCCCCCAAACAAAAGATGCAAGGGTGGAAAGATGTTCCTGGACTGAACCCCCACCATGCAGAATAAAAACAAGACCACTAAGCCTGAGGCTTAGGTCTTCCCTTGCCAAGCGATTGGTCCTAACAGTGCCTGGCTTCATGTTAAGCCTCTACCAGCATCTGCCTTTGAATATCATAGAATCAGAGAATCACAGGGGTTGGAAGGGACCTGGAGAGATCATCGGGTCCAACCCCATATGCTAACCATCCAACAATTTTATTGAAACAAAAGGTGCAAGGGCTGAAAAATGTTACTGGCATGAAAACTCCTCAGGTATCGGATGAGAAGCACCAGAACCTTGGGGCTCAAAGCATTCCTTGCCAAGGGAATAGTCCTAACATTGCCTGATGTCATTTTTGGGCTCTACCAGTTTCCATCCAGGAAACTGTAAATGTCCAGCAGTAGCTCCCAAAAAAAGGTGCAAGGGCCAAAAGACAATCCGGACCTTAAACCTCCCCAGGTAGCCCACAAAACACCCCAAAACTAAACAGGCACTAAATAGAAGGATGCCAGTCTCTCTGGGGTAGGCATCTGAGCATGAGAGGCTGAGGATCTAGGGGACTGCAGAGAAGAACTGGCCAACAGCATTGCCCTTGCAAAGGGGTAGGGAACATGTACTGGCCGTGTGCAGCACAGCACTGAGAAACCCACTGCAGCTCCCATGTGTCTGCCAAGGCCAGGAGGAGGAAGTGGGGAATGAAGCTGCTGTTGGACATTCTCTTCCTCTTTGCATGGAGCCCTGTGCAAGGAGAACAAGGCAGTGAGAACTTGGGGCACTCTTCCCTGAGCAAAACATTCTCATTGCAGACCCAAGGACTGCCTCTCCCTGTTCCATTAGACACTGCAAAGGTAATTTTTGGGAGGTGCACTTCCTGCTGTCTGAGGGTGCCTCTGGCTGTATGGGGCTCTGATGGGAGCTCTCCAGGTGTCAGTTTGTCCTTGCAGCAGAAGGTCTGTCTTTTTTGACATATATGATCTTTTCTGGATGGTGGTTCCCACTTCCCCCAACTGCAGAGCAGAGCTTTGTAGATTTGTTTTTGCTGATTTTGTTGTTGTGAAACACCAAGAAATGCCCAAATGCTCACCTAAATCCTTTCCTTTCACAGGGGGAAAGTGAGTTGTCCCTTTCCCTGTCTGAGGACCCTGTATCATGGGGAGACAAGGAAAGGTGATTGTCCTGCCCAGCTCTGGTTTGATCAGGAGAAAGGACTCTGATGGACACAGGGATTTCTCCCCATCTGAACAGCAGAGATGAGATCATAGAACAATCCCCATGAGGCCTGAGACACCAGAGGGAGCCTAGAAGAACTGGTCTTGTCCTGCAGAGCTGGGCTGAGCTCCTGGGATGAAGGGAGCTCATGGCAACCCAGCAGCACTGCAGAGAGACAGCTCTGCCCAGGAGCAGCTCCTCTGCCAAGCACACAGGGCTGGGGACACTGCCTGTAGGCACCGAGGGGAGACCTGTGAGGCTGAGAGAGCTGATGGATGCTGAGAGCTCACTGGAGGAGAAATCTCCACAGCACTCTGCCTGGTATGTCTGTGGGTACAGGGCAATGCAGGTTCTGTTCCTGGAGGGATCTCCTAAAGCTGAGACATGGGGCAGTGTGTGGGGTCTGTCAGAGGGACAGGTTCTCTCTAGGACCAGAAAGTGCTGCCTGGAAGGGATGCCCTTCTGCCCCATCAGAGGGACAGGGCAGGACAGCTGTCTTCTCCTGGGCATGGCTGCAGAGGTGTGAAGCAGCGTGTGCACCGAGGGGTGCCCAGGGCTGTCCTTGTGAGCAGGTCCCTGCGCCCTGGGGGATGTGTGCTGGGGCAGGGACTCTGCTGCTGCCAGTGTCAGCACTAAGCCTGGCTTGTGGGCTTTTCACAGAGATATAGACAGCAGCTGTGGCTTGAAGGAGTGACCAAGGGAAGAGCAGCGTAAGGTCCTTCTGCAGTAAGGCAGTGCTGCCTGGGTCAGCTTTGCTCCCAGCTCCAACTGATCCTTGAGAAATTCCAAAGGGAATTTGAAGAACATCAAGGAATCATTTTCCTGTAGGCAGAGTCTTTGCTTTTCTTTTCCTCTCCTGTGGGCTGTGTTGACTGTGGTATATTAGAACTGATTTCTCCCCTCAAGAATATGCAATGAAAACCGGATTCTCATGAAGATATTTGAGCTTCCCCTGGTCCCTGCACACAGAGAGGTTCCTTGGGGCAGTGCCAGGAGGGGTCTGCAGAGCAGAGCTGAGTGCAGGGCAGGTTGGATGAGGTCTGTGAGCACAGAGAGAGAGGTGACATGGGCAAAGAGAAGCAGCTCCAAGGACAGCTCCAAGCAGCAGAAACAGAAGGAGCTGCTTCCAGAAATGTCGTGGGAGTGGGGATTTTTACCTCCCTGACATCCCCTGCAGTGCTGACCCTTTCCCAAAACAACCCCCTGTTTCTGACACCCAGCACAGACTCTGCATCCAAACTACAGGGTTTATGCCTAGTCTTGTCCTTGTCAGCCTGACCCCCAGTGAGGAGAAGCCCCTGAGTGTATTTCTCTCTGTCCCACCCATTCCAGCCTTAGGACCTCCCAGCTGACAGTCTTCCCAGCAGTGACGTGCTCCAACCAGCACAAAGCACACTTCCCAAAATGGACCTGACAAAAGTCCTCCTGAATCCCTCATCCACTTTACATTGAAATAGGTTTTCTTTAAAGAATAGTACCCTAACAACTCACTGCCTTTTCCTCCTTGGACAGGTCTCCACACTTGACAGCAGCAGATGTCCAACAGCAGCTCCATCAGCCACTTCCTCCTCCTGGCCTTTGCAGACACACGGGAGCTGCAGCTCCTGCACTTCTGGCTCTTCCTGGCCATCTACCTGGCTGCTCTCCTGGGCAATGGCCTCATCATCATCACCATAGCCTGTGACCACCACCTCCACACCCCCATGTACTTCTTCCTCCTCAACCTCTCTGTTACTGACATTGGCTACATCTCCACCACTGTTCCCAAATCCATGGCCAATTCCTTGTGGGACACCAGGGCCATTTCCTACAAAGGATGTGTGGCTCAACTCTTTTTCTTTGTATTTTTGATTGTCACAGAGGCCTCTGTTCTCACTGTCATGGCCTATGACCGCTACGTTGCCATCTGCCACCCCCTGCACTATGGGACCCTCCTGGGCAGCAGAGCTTGTGTCCACATGGCAGCAGCTGCCTGGGCCAGTGGGTTTCTCAATGCTGTGCTGCACACGTCCAATACATTTTCAGTGCCCCTCTGCCATGGCAATGCCCTTGACCAGTTCTTCTGTGAAATCCCCCAGATCCTCACACTCTCCTGCTCAGATGCCTACCTCAGGGAAATTGGAGTCATTGTGGTTGGTGTCTGTTTAGCTTTTGGGTGTTTTGTGTTCATTGTGGTGTCCTATGTGCAGATCTTCAGGGCTGTGCTGAGGATCCCCTCGCAGCAGGGACGGCACAAAGCCTTTTCCACCTGCCTCTCTCACCTGGCCGTGGTCTCCCTGTTTTTCAGCACTGGTTTGTTTGCCCACCTTAAGCCCCCCTCCATCTCCTCCCTATTTTTGGACCTGGTATCAGCATTCCTTTACTGCACTTTTCCAGCAGCAGTGAACCCCCTCATCTACAGCATGAGGAACCAGGAGCTCAAAGATGCTGTGTGGAAACTAAGGACTGGTTGTTTCTAAGCAGCACCAAACTGCTCATGTGTTTCTGTATATCACTGGCAATGTTATTAATGTTAGGACCAGTCTCTATTTAGTAGGGTTTTAATTGTTGGATGTTTTTTCCTTCTACTTTGTCTAAGCTATAATAACATGGTCAACGTTCATCTCATTCCTAATACAGTATCTCCTGTTCTTGTGTGACCCAGACACTTTGTAAGGATGAGCTGTGCTCTCTTTCCATCATGTCTCCCTTGAAAGGTGCACAAATTTTTCTTTATCCTGTCATCTATAAAAAATTTACAAGAACATTCTCATCAGCTGAATTATTGTCACAGTTCTGCGTAGCTGAGTGCTGTTAGAGAACCGGGGGCTGCAGACAACAGCGGCTGTAAGGAGCAGCCAGAAGCTCCCCGCTGGCCCTGAAGAGTAAACATCTGCTGATTCAAGGCCAGAGTTGCTGCTGACCAGGGCTGAGCCCATCAGTGCTGGTCACAGTGCCTCTGAGAATCACATTTAGGAGAAAAAAACCACATGCAGTTGCATTTTGCCCCCAGAGAAGGGAGTGAGAAGGTGTAACAAGCTGTGCAGACACCTAGGCCGGGGAAGGGCGGGAGGAGGCGCCCCAGGTGCTAGAGAGAAAGATGCCCCTGCAGACCCTGTGGAGAGCCATGTTGGAATGTGTGTCCCCCCAGAGCCCATGGAAAAAGCCCAGAACCCACCTGCAGCCCGTGGAGAGGCCCCACGCTGGAGCAGGGTGAGACACACAGGAGATGCTGTGACCCACATTGGATCAATCTCCTCCCAGCAGCCCATGGAGAGAGACAGAGACACAGAGATGAGCGAGGGAGAGATTCGCTCAGGAAGAGGTTTTCTGGGGTGAGGCTGGTGACCCCGTGGAGGACTGGGACTGAGAGACATTGATATTTACTACTGCCCACCATAGCAGTGACCCATGGTGGAGCAGCTGGGGAAGAGCTGAAGCCCTGTGGGAAAGGGCTCACGCTGGAGAAGTTCATGACGTAGTGTCTGTCGTTGGTGGGACCCCACGGTGCAGCAGGGGGAGGGGGTGTGGATTGAATGGTGTCCCCCAGCCGAGAAGGAAACCAACTTGCAAGGGACTGCAAGTAGAAAACAGAAAGAAACAGAAAGAAGCCTCATTTCAAACAAACCTCCAACCAGAGGAGATCTTCTCCTCCTGCCCTTATTTTGGCTGGGGTGGAATTAATTTTCATGTTGGCAGCCCCCATAGTTCTGTGGGTTGGATTTGTAAGCAAACAAGTCTAGCTAAATGTGTTTGTTCCTTGCTGAGCAGGACTTGCACAGCATCAAGGGCTTTTCTCTCATTCTTCTCCAGAAATGAGTCACCTGGGAGTGCACAAGTACCTGGAAGGGGACAGAACAGGCCCAGCTGACCATAAGTGATGAGTGGGATTATCCATACTGTATGACTACAGGAATGAGCCCACCATTCTCTTGCACTTGTTGTCTATAAAGGTGGCCTGGTTTCATCCAGGAGAGAGTTGATTTTCTTTCTATAAGCCAGTGAAATGCCATGTTTGGGAGCTGGGATGAGAGCAGTGCTGGTAACACAGGGAAGGTTTAGAGTTGTTTCCAAGCAGTTAAGGACTTTTCGGTTGTTCATGCTGCCCTGCTAACGAGAACACAGGGGGTACCAAGGGAGCTGGGCGGGGACACAACCAGGACAGGGGACCCAAGCTGGCCACAGTGGATATTACCTAGCAGCTTCATCACACTCAGCATAAAGGGGGGTTGGATGGGGAGGAGCATTGAGGTCAATCAAACGCAGTTTTTGGGATGATCTGGTTTCGGGACGGCTCTGAGCTCTACAGCCTGAGCTGTGCAGTTCAGCGAGACACTGCATTGTGCACCACCAGCTTCATATATTTTGCTAAAAAGTCCTATTGTTGTTGTTTCTCTCTGTCTGCTGTCCCTGTAAACTGACCTTATCCCAACCCATGAGGTTTGGGGGGGGGGGTTCTTTGCCTTTTCCCTTCCTTCATGCTGACTCCTATCCCCCCACATACATTCTTAGAGAGAGTGAGTGGATGGTGCTTGGGACGAAACCATGACAAAAGGTGCCAGCACAACACTCCCTCATCAAGGCAGCTCAGACATGATGGGTGGAGAACTGTCCACAAGGAGAAGAATTCGGGCATTCTGGGGGATGACATAGCAGTCAGAGGTGCTGAACAGGAATCTGCCCATGAGCACATTGGGCTGCTCTGAGAGGAGCGTGGCCACACAGACAAGAGCCCTTATTGTTTATGTGTACTCAGCACTGGTGAAGCCACCTCTGGAGCAGTCAGTCCCAATGTGGGGTCCCTGGTCTGGTAGAAGAGTGAAGAAAACTCATGTGGAGAGATAAACTCTTGCCAAGATAAAGTTAGGGGTCTTGTGTGGAGAGGCTGAGAGACCCAGGCTTCTTTATCCTGGGGAAGGGGAGACTGAGGGAAGCCCTCTTTGTGCTACAGGGAAAGAACATAAGAAAGGAAGTCCTCTGTAACTGCAGCTTTGAAGGTCAGAGTGAGGATAAAGAAATGTCATTCTGAGGGCAGTGCTGTGGTGCAAGTAGTCACTAAGTGGAAGAGTAGATGAGCTGGTGGCTTTGTGTTTATGGGAACAGCTGGTGAAAAGGGAGAGACAGCAGTACAGGCAGGGACATCATGGGGTGACAGTGAGATAGGAAAGGGGTTGGTTGTCTGCAGCCTTCAGGGAAACAAGCACAGGCGTGGGGCAGTGTGGGATGGGCTGTCCTGCAGATGGTCAAGGGTGGCGGCCAGGCTGAAAGGTGCCGTGTCGGAGAGACGGGACACAGCTTGATGCAAGCACAAGGCAATCTATTGTATAAAATCATTCCTTTCAATATGCTCAGAAGACAGCGTGCTTGAAACAGATTGGTCCTTTGTACATACACTGCTCACAGGCTGCATCTGGTTGGTCAGCGGTCTACTGTCACACTAGCAACCCTAACATCTTGAGGAAGCAACTCCTGAGGCCTCCCCAGACAGCAGGCATACCATAGCTTGAGGACAGGCTTCTTCTTGCGCCTGTCCCGGCAGGGGGTCTGGAACTTTGTTTATCTCAATGTTGCCACCTTTGTTTAGTTTCCCCATGGTTTATGGCCTCCAAGTTCCAGCATGTCCTACAGTCCTAGGAGTGGCTGTTGTAATTTTCAGACTCTACCAGTGTCCAAATTCTAAACTGCTAAACATCCAGCAATAGCTCCCAAACAAAAAGTGAGAGAGCTGAAAAATGTTCCTTGGAATGAAACCTCCCCAGGTAGCCAGCTAGCAGCCCTAGGAACCTTGGCGTCAGGGATTTGCTTGGTAGAATGGTAGTAAGAGTGCCTGATGTAATTTGCCAAATCTACCAGCATCCAGCTTCAAAACTGCCAAACCTCCAGCAATAAATCCCACTGAAAGAAATATTTGAGGGCTGAATGATGTTTCTGCCCTGAAAGCTCAGTACACAGCTCACTAGGAACCCCAGTACCCCTGTGGATCAGGATGCAGGGGGGTTGGAGCTCTATGATCCTTGGGGTCCCTTCCAACACATGCCATTCTATGATTCTATGATTCCTTTCCAAGGGAACAGTTGTAACAGGGCCTGATGTCATCTTCTCGCTCTAACAGAGTCCAAATTCTAAAATGCTAAACGTCTAGCTATAGCTGCCAATCAAAAGGTACAAGGGCCTTAAGATCTTCTTGGCCAGAAACCCTCCCAGGTAGCCCAGAAGATGCATTGACAATGGAATGGTCAGAACAGTGCAAGACATCAGGTTTCAGCTCTACCAGCTCCTAGGTTTGAAATTTCTGAAAGTCCAGCAATAGCTACCAAACAAAAGTTGTGGGTGGCTAGTAGTCTTCCTGGCCTGAAACCTCCCAAGGCAGCCCACTAGCAGGCCCAGTAACCTTGGGGCTCAGGGCTGTCATATACAATGAAATTACCCTAACCATGGTTGATGTAATTTTCTGGCTCTATCGGCGATCACCTTTTAACTTGCTATAGGTACAGCACTACATCCCAAACAAAAACTGGGAGCAATGAGAAATATCTGTAGCCTAAAACCTATCCAGGTATCCCAGTGAAAGCCCCATTAACTTGGGGGTCAGGGCTTTCATAGCCATGAGAGTGAACATATTTCTGCCTGACAATTTTCCAGATTTAACAGTGTCCAACTTCAAAACTGTTGAATGTCCAGCAATATAACCCAAACAAAAGATGCGAGGGCAGCAAAATGTTCCTGCTCAAACCTCTCCAAGAAGAACACAAACAGCCCCAGTAACACTGGGGCTCAGGTCTTTCTTTGCCAAGGCTCTGTCCTAAAAGTATCTGACATCATTTTTGGACTCTACCAGCATCCAACTTCATACATGCTAAACGTAGAGTAATGGCACACAAAGAAAAGCTGCAAAAAATGTTCCTGGCTGTAAACCTCATGAGCAGTGGAGAAGAAGACCCAGTAACCTTGGGGCTCAGAACTGTCCTCGACAAAGAAACAGTCCTACAAGTGCCTGATGTCATTTTCTGTCTTTACCAGCATCCACCTTAGAACATTCTAAACGTCCAGCAATATCCCCCGAACAAAAGATGCAAGGGCTGACTGGAAATTTAAGCAAGTAGCCCACTACCAGCCCAAATGACCTTGGGCCTCAAGGATTTCAATGCAAGGGGATGGTCCTAAGAGTGCCTGACATCATTTTTGGGCTCTACCAGCATCCAACTTCAAAACTGATAAATGTCTAATAATTACTCCCTAAAGAAATGTGAAAGAGAAGATGCTGGACAGAAGCATCCATAGGTAGAGAGTAAAGATGATCCTAGTCAGAAACATCCCAAGGTAGCCCACATGCAGGCCTTGAAACCTTGGGATCAGGGCATTCCTAGCCACAGGAATGGTCCTAACAGTGCTTGGCGTCATTTTTGTGCTCTACCAGTCTCCAATTTCAAAACTCCAAAACATACAGCAATATCTCCCAAACAAAAGGTGGAAGGATGAAAGATGTTTCTGACCTAAAACCTCCCCAGTAGCCCAGTAGCAGCACCAGTAACTTTGGGGATCAGGGCTTTCCTTTCCAAGGGAACAGTCCTAACAGTGCCTGATGTCATTTTTAGGTTATACCCCCATACAACTTTGAAAGTGATAAACATCCAGCAATAGTTCCAAACAAGCTGTGTAAGGGCTGAAAGATGTTATTGGCCTAAAAGCTCCCAGGGTAGCCCACTAGCAGACCAGGTTACCTTTGGTCTCAGGGCATTCTGAGTCACGGGTATGGTCCTAAAATTGACTGGCATCTAACTGCAGCTCTACCAGCATCCACCTTCAAAACTGCTAAATACCTAGTAATAGCTCCCTAAAAAAAGTTGTCAGGGCCTAAAGAGGTTCCTGGCCTTAAACCTCCCCAGGTAACCCACTAGCAGTAAGAAGGCTTAGAACATTCCTAGCAAAAAGAACAACACCTCCCCATGTGGACTACAAACAAGACCACTGACCTTGGGACTCAGGGCTCCCCTTGCCAAGGGATCAGTCCTGATATTGCCTGACTTCATTTTTGGCCCTCCCAGCATCTGCCTTTGAATATGCCAACCATCCAAAAATTTCAGCAAAACAAATGGTACAAAGGATGAAAGATGTTCCTGGCATGAAAACACCTGAGAGATCAGATGAGAAACCCCAGTAACCTTGGGGCTCAGGGCATTCCTTGCCAAGGGAACATTCCTAACATCGCCTGATGTCATTTTCAGGCTCTACCAGAGACCATTTTCAAAACTGCTAATTGTCCACAATAGATCCCCCCAAAAAGGGTGCATGGGCTAAAAGATGTTCCTGGTATTAAACCTCCCCAGGTAGCCCATAAAAGACCCCAAAACTAAACAGGTACTGAATACAAGAACACCAGTCTTCCCAGGGTAGGCATTTGAGCATGTGAGGCTGAGGATCTAGGGGACTGCAGAGAAGAACAGCAGTGCCATGGCAGAGGGGTAGGGAACATATACTGGCCGTGTGCAGCACAGCACTGAGAAACCCACTGCAGCTCCCATGTGTCTGCAAAGGGCAGGAGGAGGAAGTGGGGAATGAAGCTGCTGTTGGACATTCTCTTCCTCTTTGCATGGAGCCCTGTGCAAGGAGAACAAGGCAGTGAGAACTTGGGGCACTCTTCCCTGAGCAAAACATTCTCATTGCAGACCCAAGGACTGCCTCTCCCTGTTCCATTAGACACTGCAAAGGTAATTTTTGGGAGGTGCACTTCCTGCTGTCTGAGGGTGCCTCTGGCTGTATGGGGCTCTGATGGGAGCTCTCCAGGTGTCAGTTTGTCCTTGCAGCAGAAGGTCTGTCTTTTTTGACATATATGATCTTTTCCAAATGATGGTCCCCACTTCCCCCAACTGCAGAGCAGAGCTTTGTAGATTTGTTTTTGCTGATTTTGTTGTTGTGAAACACCAAGAAATGCCCAAATGCTCACCTAAACCCCATCCTTTCACAGGGGGAAAGAGTCCCCTCCCTGTCCCTGCCTCTGGGTCCTGTCTCATACGGAAAAAAGGAAAGGTGATTGTCCACCCCAGCTCTGGTCTGATCAGGAGAAAGGACTCTGCTGGACAGAAGGATTTCTCCCCAGCCAAGGGAGGGAACATCAGTGATGAGATCATAGAATGATTCCCATGAGGGCTGAGACACCAGGAGGGAGCCTAGAAGAACTGATTAAGGAAATACCTCTACCAGGTTAAGTGGTCTGTGGAGACTGGACAAGGGGCAATGGTTTAACTTGGAGAATAGGAGGTTCAACACCAAATTGGAGAAGAAATTTTCACAGTGAGTGCAACAGAGCCCTGGGACAGGCGGCCGAGGTGGGCTGTGGAATCTCCTTGTCTGGAGATACTCAAGACCTCTCTGGACACCGGCCTGTGCGATCTGTCCTAGGGAGCTGCTTTGGCAGGGGGTTGGACTGGATGATCTCTGGAGGCCCCTTCCAACCCCTAGAGTTCTGTGAATCAGTGAATCTGTAAATAGGGAGGGGATTGAGAGGGGCTCTTCAATTAGGCAAACATGTCTCCTTCTAGCCCCAGGGCTGCAGAGCAAGGATGAGGGGTCTGGAGTGACTCTCACAGGGGGAAAGAGTCACCTCCCTGTCCCTGCCGGGGGTTCCTGTCTCATGTGGAGACACGGAAAGGTGATTCTCCTGCCCAGCTCTGGTTCGGTCTGGAGAAACAACTCTTCTGGACAGAAGGATTTCTCCCCAGACAAGGAAGAGACAGGCAGTAAAGATTTAGTGTCCAGGGACACCTCACAGGAGACTCTGGAGAATGGAGTATGTGACATATTTGCCTGTTCCTCTGCTGTGAGCTGGACTGAGCTCCTGGGATGAAGGAAGCTCATGAAAACCCAAGAGCACTGCAGAGAGACAGCTCTGCCCAGGAGCAGCTCCTCTGCCAAGCACACAGGGCTGGGGACACTGCCTGTAGGCACCGAGGGGAGACGTGTGAGGCTGAGAGAGCTGACGGATGCTGAGAGCTCACTGGAGGAGAAATCTCCACAGCACTCTGCCTGGTATGTCTGTGGGTACAGGGCAATGCAGGTTTTGTTCCTGGAGTGATCTCCTAAAGCTGAGACATGGGCCAGTGTGTGGGGTGTGTCAGGAGGACAGGTTCTCTGTAGGACCAGAAAGTGCTGCCTGCAAGGGATGCCCTTGTGCCCCATCAGAGGGACAGGACAGCTGTCTTCTCCTGGGCATGGCTGCAGAGGTGTGAAGCAGCGTGTGAACTCAAGCGGTGTCCAGGGCTTTCCCTGTGCCACGAGGGCTGTGTGCTGGGGTAGGGACCCTGCTCCTACCAGGGTCAGCACTCAGCCTGCCTGGTGGGCTTCCATCTACCTTGGTGCACGAAGAAGCTCTGGGGGGAAATGTGACCCATGGAAGGACAGTGTAGGGTCCTTCTGCTGTCAAAGTGTGCAGTGTAGGTCAGGTGTGCTCCCAGCTCCAACGGATCCCTGGCAACTTCCCAGACACTTTTCAAGAACACCAAGGATGCATTTTCCACTCCAGGTGAAGGGACTTTGCTTTGAATTTTCTCTCTTGTGGACTGGGTGGGGAGAGGGAGCTGAGCTTTTCTCGCTAACTTTGCAGAAGGCAGTGCAAACTCATTGGTCATTAGGACTTGTCAGAGCATCTCCTGAGCCCTGCACACACAGAGATTCCCTGGGGCAGTGCCCTGATGCCAGGAGGGGTCTACAGAGCAGAGCTGAGCACAGGGCAGTTTGGATGAGGTCTGTGAGCACAGAGCAGGAGGTGACATGGGAAAGAGAAGCAGATGCAGGGACAGGTCCAGGCAGAAGAGTCATTGTCAGGAAAGGAGAGGTAGCTGCTCCCAGAAATGCCATGGCAGTGGGGATTTGGTAAATCTCTGATATCCCCCATAGTGCCAACACTGATATTCGACAGGGAACACCAGGGTGTGATCACAGAGCACCCAGCACAGGGCAGCTGAGACCAGGGCTGACGGACAGAGCAGCTCTCCCCACGCTGCACTCAGGGGAAGGTTTCACTGGTACTGCAGCAGCAATGTCAGGGAGCCCTGACAGAAGAAACACCCCTCCGGTACAGGCAGGAGAAAACCAAAGCTCGACAGCTCTGCTCTGCCCTCAGGTGACATTGGAGTGACAGTGCTGAAAAGCTCATTCCTATCTACAGGGGATTTAGTCTGAGATCACACCATCCTTCTATTTACTGACTGCTGCCAGGCAGGACTGAGTTCTCAAGAGCCACAGCTGACCCTCCTCCCAGCAGTGGCACGTTCCATCCAGCACAAAGCAGACCTCCCAAAAAGGACCTGACAAAACTCTCCCAGAATACAGAGAGTCAATCTGAGTGTGTTCCCTAAGAATTGGAAGAGGTTTTCCTCAAAGAAGAGTTCCCTAACTTCTCACTACCTTTTCTTCCTTGGACAGGTCTCCACACTTGACAGCAGCAGATGTCCAACAGCAGCTCCATCAGCCACTTCCTCCTCCTGGCCTTTGCAGACACACGGGAGCTGCAGCTCCTGCACTTCTGGCTCTTCCTGGGCATCTACCTGGCTGCTCTCCTGGGCAATGGCCTCATCATCATCACCATAGCCTGTGACCACCACCTCCACACCCCCATGTACTTCTTCCTCCTCAACCTCTCTCTTACTGACCTTGGCTGCATCTCCACCACTGTTCCCAAATCCATGGTCAATTCCTTGTGGGACACCAGGGCCATTTCCTACACAGGATGTGTGGCTCAACTCTTTTCCTTTTTCCTTTTGATCGTCACAGAGTACTGTCTTCTCACTGTCATGGCCTATGACCGCTACGTTGCCATCTGCCAATCCCTGCACTACGGGACCCTCCTGGGCAGCAGAGCTTGTGTCCACATGGCAGCAGCTGCCTGGGCCAGTGGGTTTCTCCTTGCTGTGCTTCACACTGCCAATGTATTTTCACTGCCCCTCTGCCATGGCAATGCTGTTGACCAGTTCTTCTGTGAAATCCCCCAGATCCTCAAGCTGGCATGCTCAGACACCTATCTCAGGGAAACTGGAATCATTGTAGTTGGGGCATTTATAGCTTTTGGGTGTTTTGTGTTCATCATGGTGTCCTATGTGCAGATCTTCAGGGCTGTGCTGAGGATCCCCTCAGATCAGGGAAGGCATAAAGCCTTTTCCATGTGCCTCCCTCACCTGGCCGTGGTCTCCCTCTTTCTCAGCAGTGCCATGCTCACTTATCTGAAACCCCACTCCATTTCCTCCCTATTTTTGGACCTTGTAGTGGCATTTCTTTACTCAGTGTTCTCACCAGCAGTGAACCCCCTCATCTACTGCATGAGGAACCAGGAGCTCAAGGATGCCATGTGGAAACTGATGACTGGATGTTTCTAAGCAGCAATATGCTGCTTATCTTATCCTGCAAATCGCTGACACTGTAACTCATGTTAGTCTGTGCTTAGTAGATTTGCAGGGTTTTTTTAGTGTTGAGGGTTTTTTTCATTCTTTTTTCTCTAGGCTATCTTAGAAATTGGATTTGGACTTGGTAATCTCTTGAGATCCCTTGAACCCCTAAAGTTACGTGATTCTGTAACACAGTCCATAATCGTCCCATTCCTATAGAGTATCTCCAGGTTTTGTGTGACCCAGACTCTGCGTTGTGACGAGCTGTCCTCTCTTTGCATGAGGTCTGCTTGCAAAAGACCAAAATTATTCCTGATTTTTTTTCTTTTACAGAAGAAAAATAAGAAATTTGCAAACACAAATATATCAGTTGAATCACTTGACAACTTGGGAATTTCCAGCATTGGTACTGTTGACAGCAGAAGAAATACACACATTTCCCCTATACCTGCATTATCATCTGTCTGCCTCTGTTATGTCCCTCATCATACAGGTGTTTCCAGCTCTCTTCATATAACAGCCATGCCGAAGGACATGTTTTTACCCAGACCAGGTAGATACATGCACTTCACTTTTCTGCTCTCTGGTGTCTGCTTTGAGCTCAGAGAGTTGGAAACATTCCATCATTCAGATACCTAATGAACTGTTCTGTCAGGAGTTCAGTGTGCTGAGAAGTGACCTTTCTATGTATCCAAATAAAAGTGTTCTGGGAGAGAATCTCCTCTGAAAGCTGACCCCCTTCACACGCTGCTTGGCCGTAGCAGGCAGCTGAGGAGAGAGATTTCAGGGTTATTAAATAGTTGTTCTGTTTGTTGTCAGAGAAATCTGTCTGTGCCTGTGAGCATAGATGATGCCAGGAAAAGTGTTGGGAGTCCCAGGAGGCCAGTGAGGGCACTGCTGGGCTTGGGGAAGAGCAAGGTTCTCCATGCAGGGTTGGATCTGAAGAGACTGCTTTTCCTGCCTGTCCAGATCTCCTTAGGAGACCTCTGCCCCAGCACCCATTGCAGCATGCTGCTGAACTTTCTTCCATGATCTGAGATATGACAGAAACTTCTTTTCCTATGAAAAAATCCTCCATTGTGAAACTCCTTTGAAATTTTCATCATTCAAACTCACCTCTCCAATTAGTCATACAAGTCTTAATTTTTTTAATTAAAATGTGTTGAAGAGCCATGCTTGTAAGGGATTTCTGGGTGTTAATGAGTCCCATGGTGTCTTTTCTTCAGAGTCCACAGACCTCAAGATACCAAAAGGAGACTCAAGAAACCTCTCAAGAAGTTCAAGTCAGGAGTAATGCCCAAAGTACCTTGAAGCACTAACAGGCCCCACTGGGAACCATTACTGACAAAGCCTCCCCAGGGGCTCGTTAGAGCAGACAATTGGAGGCCATGAGGACAAACAGAGGCAAAGCGCAGGCAGCTCTGATGCTGAGGACACCCTGGCTTGTTCTGATGAAGCAGAAATGCCAAGCACTGGTCCCCAGCCCCTGGGCAGGGAGATCCTGACCCTCACCTGTGTCTCAGAGCTCTTCCTTGGGATGTGGGGAGTGTGACACCAAGGGAAGGACAGTGGTATAATACATTGTGCCCTCCCCTGGGTTGGGTGCAAGGAGGCAATGATGCTCCATGGCCATGAGGACAATATGTGTCCTCTGAGGCTCTGTGGCAGGGACATCAACTATAGCCAAGGGGGCAAAGACCTCGTTTCTATCAGGCCCTTTCAGCCTGTCCAGCACCCTCGGCCATCTGTACCACAGTCCATCCTACAGCTCCCCACACCTGTGCCTGTTTCCCTGCAGGCACCTTATCCCCTTCCCGACCATGTTCTCAACCCATGATGTCCCTGCCTGTACTGCTGTCTCTCCGTCCTCACCAGCTGTTCCCACAAACACAAAGCCACCAGCTGACCCACTCTTCCTCAAAGTGACATTTTACACCACAGCACTGCCCTCAGAATGACATTTCTTTAGCCTCACGTCCACTCTGACCTTCAAAGCTGCAGTTTCACGTGGACTTCCTTTCTTATGTTCTTTCCCTGTAGCACAAAGAGGGCTTCCCTCAGGCTGCACGTCCCCAGGCTAAAGAAGCCCTGGTCTCTCAGCCTCTCCACACAAGACCCCTAACTGTATCTGGTCAGACTTTCTGTGACCACACAAGGGTTTCTCCACATTCCACCAGACCGGGGAGCCCCACACTGGGACTGACTGCTCCAGAGGTGCCTTCACCAGTGCTGAGTCCAAATGGACGAGAAGGGTCCTTGTCTGCGTGGCCACTCTCCTCCCAGTGCAGCCCAATGTGCTCATGGGCAGATCCCTGTTCAGCACCTCTGACTGCTATGGCAGCCCCTGGAATGACCAAATTCTGCTCCCTGCAGCCTGTTCTCCACCCGTCATGTCTGAGCCTGTCTTGATGTGTGGGTGTTGTACTGGAACCTTTTGTCATGGTTTTGTTCCAGCCAAGAGCTGAACATCAAGAGGCCATGATCTCTCTAGGAGGAGGATGTGGGGTGGGAGGGATTGGAGACAGGGGGAAGGGAGGGAAATGAAAACAAAAAAAAAATAGTAAAACATACAACACTGGTGATGCCCAGTGCAGTTTCTCACCAAACCACACAGCTCAGGCCCTACAGCTCAGAGCCCTGCACTCCTCCCCCCCCACCAGCCCCCTTTATGCTGAGCTTGATGGAATTGGCGTGGAATACCCTCTTTGGCCAATTTTGGGTCACCTGTGCAAGTTTGTCAAGGTCTGTTTGAAGGGAAACTCCATCTTTTTAATGATCCACATGTGCTTGCAGGTGTCTCTTCAACTTGTGGTGCCTCCAATTAAATGCCAGCAATAGGTGTTAGAGACCCTGGGACTCCATTGCTGGACGTTCAGCATGTTCGATGTGTGACTATGGAAGAGCCTGATAATCACCGCTGGCACTGTTAGGACTGTTCCCTTGGCTGGGAATTCATTAGTCCCAAGGTTTATGTGGCTGCTTGTGTACTCATGGGGAGGTTTCAGGCCAGGAACATCTGCCATCCCTCACACCTTTTGCTTGGGACATACTGCTGGACCTTTAACAGTTTGGAAGGTGGGTGCTGGTATAGCCGGAACATATAGCACCATATTACTAGCCTGAACCTCCCCTTTTACCCCACAGATTTCCCCATATCCACCCCCAGAACCCTTGTACATCATCCCCACACCCCTCCAATCACCCATGGGTGCCCACACAATTAAGCTTCCCAGCACCCCTGGTGCCCCCCCCAAAACCTAATTACCCCCCACCCCTTCATTTTCACCTCCAAATCCCCTCATATCTCACCCAAACACTCCTCTACTCCCTCCAGATGCCCTGCCTTTTGCAATCATGGGTGGCCTCCACACCTTCATCCTGCCCCCCAGCACACCCTTAATCCTTCCCAGGCACCCTGGCAGGCACCCCCCACCCCCCTGTATCCCCCTTGGCCCCCTGCTCCCCCCAAAGAAATCCCACTCATACACCCCAAGCATTTCCTATGCCACCCACAGGTTCCCTCCAGAACCCATGGGCGCCCTACCTCACTCCCCAACACTGTGTTAAACCCCCAGCACCACTGGTGGTCCCCCAACACCCCCCATAACCCCAAACCTCCTATTTTCCCCCTCAAATCCTAACATATCTCTCCCCAGTATGCACTATACCTCCCTCAAAACACCTCCCCGACCACCTATGGGTTCCCCCCAATTTAACCCCCACATCCAGCCCAACCTTAAACCTGCCTAGTACCCCTGTTTGCCCCTCAAATGCCCCCATAAACCCCAAACCCCACCCTCCCCCCAAAAATCCTCCCATGTCTCCCACAGCACTACCCTGTGTCCCCCATGTCCCGCTCCCCCAGCACTAATGGGTTCCTCAGCACCACTTAAGCCCCCTCAGCCAAACATTAACAACCCACCAAACTCTATACCCCACAGCACCACATTACTCCTCCACCCCCTTCCTTTTCACCTTCAAATTCCCCCAATACCCTGCCTCAACTCCTACATCCCCCCCCAGCAACAGTGTCCCCCCTCCCTCTCCAGCCCTATCTTAACTCCCCAAGCATGTTTATACCCCCAAACACCATGCAACTCCTCAAAACCCTGCTGTAGCAGGGGGCAATATGGTGCTGAGGGGGTGTGCAAGTAAGTGCTTGGCAGGAGAAAGGTCTCCTTTATGCCAGTGCTGAGATCAAGCATGTTCACTCTTGAATGGGCCATCTTGCTTTGCCTCATCCTTCTGCTGGCTCATTTTGCTCCTGGGAATGAGCTGTTGTTCCTGAGCCTGTTCATCTGCAGAAGGGAAGGGACTGGCATGGATAGAAATAAAGCAGGTGTGTTTGGAATAGCAGGAAAGGGAATGAGGAGAAAATGCCTTTGTCCTACACTGTAAAAAGCCCAACACCAGCCCCACCCCCCCCAATAAAGCAAGGAAATGGGAATAGCACTTCTGAAGGTAAAGGAGACTTTGCAACAGGTGATAGAAGTAGTGCCACAGAATCAGAGAATCACAGAAACACAGAACATTGGGGGTTAGAAAGGACCTAGAAAGATCACACACTCCAACCTTCCCTGCCAGAGCAGGATTATCTAGACTAAATCATGCAGGTGGCTTTGAATGTCTCCAGATAAGGAGACTCCCCAACTTCTCTGGGCAGTCTGTCCCAGTGCTCCGTCACCCTCACAGTGTAAAAGTTCCTCTTTACATTCACATGGAACTTCCTCTGCTCCAGCTTGCACCCATTGCCCCTTGTCTTATCACTGACCATCACTTAGAAGAGCCTGGCTCTGTCCTCCTGAATCTCGCCCTTTATATATTTATAAACATGAATAAGGTCACCCCTCAGTCTCCTCTTCTCCGAGCTCAAGAGGCCCAGCTCCCTCAGGCTTTCCTCATAAGGAAGGTATTCCACTCCCTTAACAATCTTGGTGGCCCTGCACTGGCCTCTGTCAGCCCACACCACACCTTGAGTGCTGTGTCCAGTTCTGGGCTCCTCACCATCAGAAGGACATTGAGGCCCTTGAGCAAGTGCAGAGAAGAGCAGCCAGGCTGGGAAAGGGGCTGGAGGGAAAATCCTATGAGGAGCGGTTGAGGGAGCTGGGGGTGTTCAGCCTGGAGAAGAGGAGGGGAGACCTTACCACCGCCTACAACTACCTGAAGGGAGGTTGTCAAGAGGTGGGCGATGGTCTCTTCAGCCAGGTAACAGGTGATAGGACAAGGGGAAATGGCATGAAGCTGGGCCAGGGCAGGGACAGATTGGATATTAGAAAAACATTTTTACTGAAGGAGTTGTCAGGGCCTGGAACAGGCTGCCCAGGGAGGGGGTTGAACACATCCCTGGATGTGTTCAAAAAAAGGGTTGATGAGGTAGTTAGGGATATGGTTTAGCATAGGATGGGAATGGTTGGACTTGATGATCTTACAGGTCTTTTCCAACCTTGTGATTCTGTGATTCTTTCAAGGAGTTCTCTGTCCTTCTTGAACTGAGGGGCCCAGAACTGGACCAAACATTCCAGGTGAAGTCTTACTAGGGCAGAGAAGAGGGGGAGAAAGGCATCTCTTGACCTAGTAACAGCACCCCTACCAATACACCCCAGGGTGCCATTGGCCCTCTTACCAAGGAGGGCACATTGCTGGCTCATGGTCATTCTACTGTCTACCAGGACCCCAGGTACCCTGTCACTCTCCAACAGGCCATTCCCCAACTGTCGCAGATGGGATAGGTAAGAGGGATACACTTCACTCTTAAGAGAGAGGCAATAATGTGTTTATTGATATAAACCAAAAGGGATGATGGAAGAAAGTTCAGCAGCATGCTGCAATGGGTGCTGGTGCAGACATCTCCTAAGGAGATCTGGACAGGCAGGAAAAGCAGTCTCTTCAGATCAAACCTGCCTGGAGAACTTTGCTATTCTGATAGAGCAGCAGTCCCCTAACTGGCCTTCTGGGACTCCCAATACTTTTCCTGGCATCATCTGTGCTCCCAGGCACAGACAGATTTCTCTGACAACAAACAGCAGTTAAACATGATGCAGTTTAATAACCATGAAATCTCTCCCCTCAGCTGACTGTTACAGCCAAGCAGCATGTGAAGGGGGTCAGGTTTCAGAGGAGATTCTCTCCCAGAACAGTTTTAACCAGATACATAGAAAGGTCACTTATCAACACACTGACCTCTTGACAGAGCAGTACACTAGACTTCTTAAAGATGGGATGTTTTCCAACTCTCTGAATCTAAAGATTCAGACACTTTGTGTCTGTATTCACAAGAGTCCTTAGGAGAGCGGTCCTAAGGGCCATTTTGGGAGGCAGCCTGCGCCCCAGCAGGAGAACCCGGGAAGTCCTCAGTCTTATAGATGGGGGTCCTGAAGTGAGGGTCAGCTCAGTTCCAGCCCCACCAATGGACATGCCCGGAGCCCCAGGTAACAGTGGGACAAATGCAGCAAGGACTGAAGGGGAAAAAGCAGAAATGCTCCAGCAAAGGCTGAAAGGACAGGGACAAACAGACAGGAACTCAGGGGGTTCTCCTCACTGTGGGCTGGGCTGCCAAAGAGAAGACTCAGCCTTAAACCCTGGAACTCTGGGTGCAGAGCCTGTGCTGATTGGCAGAAACCAGGGGATCACTGAGGAAAAGTGTCAGCACTGAGGAGGATGTCAGGGAGGTACCAAATCCCCACTGCCAGGGCATGTCTGACAGCAGCTTCTTCTCCCTCCCTGACAATGTCCCTGCTGCCTGGACCTGTCCTTGGAGCTACTTTTCTTTGCCCGTGTCCCCTCCTGCTCTGTGCTCACAGATCTCATCCAACCTGCCCTGTGCTCAGCTCTGCTCTGCAGACCCCTCCTGCCATCAGGGCACTGCCCCAGTGAGCCTCTGTGTGTGCAGGGCTCAGGCCAGGCACTGACATCTTAATGAGAATCAAGTTTTCACTGCATATTCTCGAGGGGAGAAATAATTTCTCATCTACCACAGTCAGCACAGCCCACAGGAGAGGAAAAGTCAAAGCAAAGACTCTGCCTGTGGGAAAATATTCTCTTTGGAATTTCTCAAGGATCAGCTCTTGCTGGGAGCAAAGCTGACCCATGCAACACATTCTTACAGTACAAGTTCATTATGTTGCCCTTCCCTGGGTCACTATTTTAACCCTGAGGTCCTGTCTATATCCCTGATTAAAGCCCACAAGCCAGGCTTAGTGCTGACCCTTACAGCAGCAGTCTCTGCCCCAGTACACACACACCCAGGGCACAGGTACCCTGCTCAAAAAGACTGCCCTGTGCACCGCTGGGTGCACACTCTGCTTCACACCTCTGCAGCCATGCCCAGGACAAGACAGCTGTCCTGCCCTGTCGCTCTGATGGGGCAGAAGGACATCCCTTCCAGGCAGCACTTTCTAGTCCTACAGAGAACCTGTCCTCCTGACAGACCCCACACAATGCCCCATGTCCCAGCTTTAGGAGATCCCTCCAGGAACAGAACCTGCTTTGCCCTGCACCCACAGACATACCAGGCAGAGTGCTGTGGAGATTTCTCCTCCAGTGAGCTCTCAGCATCCGTCAGCTCTCTCAGCCTCACAGGTCTCCCCTTGGTGCCTACAGGCAGTGTCCCCAGCCCTGTGTGCTTGGCAGAGGAGCTGCTCCTGGGCAGAGCTGTCTCTCTGCAGTGCTGCAATATTTCTTCAGCTCCCACTGTCCATCCCAGGAGCCCAGCCCAGCTCACAGCAGAGCAGCAGGTAAAGACATCATACCCCCCTTCCCCTCTGGGCTCCTCCCTGGAGCTCCAGGGGACACACTTGGAAAGAAACTGAAGTTCTCACTGACATTCCCTCCCTTGGCTAGGGAGAAATCCTCGTGTCCAGAAGAGTCATAGAATTGAATCATAGAATTGTAGGGGTTGGAAGGGACCTCCAAAGATCATTGGGTCCAACCCCCCTGCCAAAGCAGGCTCCCTAGGACACATCACTCAGATAGGCATCCAGACGGGTCTTGGATATCTCCAGTGAAGGAGACTCCACCACCTCCCTGGGCAGCCTGTCCCAGGGCTCTGTCACCCTCACTGTGAAAAAGTTTTTCCACATGTTGGTGCAGAACTTCCTGTGCTCCAACTTGCAGCCATTGCTACTTGTCCTGTCTCCACAGACCACGAGTCCTTTCTCCTGATCAAACCAGAACTGGGCAGGACAAACACCCTTCCTTGTCTCCTCATGAGACAGGACACTCAGGCAAGGAGAGGAAGGGGACTCTTTCCCCTTGGGGAGGGTAAGGTGTATGACAAGTCACTCAAGGCACCTCATCCTTGCTTTGCAGTTCTGGGGCTGGAACGGGATGCAGCTCTGGCCCATGGCTGCCTCCAACTCACAGAAGCTGGGAGTACTCTTTCCCCAGTTCCAATGGGCACAAAACAGGCACCTGCTTCCTGGGAGCTGCTTGTCCCAGCTACCATGGGAATTAATGGGGGGGAGGACAAGAAGGAGGTGTTCAAACACCAACACCTGGTGAAACCTGAGGGGCCAGAGGGAGTCCATGAGACATGAAGGGGGATCCAAGGTCCAAGAATCACAGAATGTTAGGAGATGGAAGCAACCTCAAAAGATCATCTAGTCCAATATTCCCTGCCACAGCAGGATCACCTAGACTGAGCCGCACAGGAACACAATCAGGTGGGTTTGAATGTCTCCAGAGAAGGAGATTCCCCAACCTCTCTGGGCAGCCTGTCCAAGTGCTCTGTCACCCTCACAGTGAGAAAGTTTTTCCTTTTATTCACATGGAACTCTGCTCCAGCTTGCACCCATTGCCCTTTGCTTATTTCTAAACCTGAATAAGGTCACCCCTCAGTCTCCTCTTCTCCAAGCTAAAGAGGCCCAGCTCCCTCAGTTCAGAGGCTAGCATTGCCCCTCTGCATAAGAAGGACCAACTCAGAAAATTGGGACAGGCTCCTGGAATGGCTGCATGTTAAACGTGGTGTCCTGGTTTTGGTCAGGATGGAGTTAACTTCATTTGTAGCAGCGGATGGAATGTTGTGTTTGAGAGTTAAAATGAAAGCAGTGCTGATAACACCCTGATGTTTCTAGATGCTATCAAGGACTTTCTCAGCTCTTCATGAGAAAGGAGGGGCGAAGCCAGGACAGGTGACCCAACTGACCAAAGAGAGTATTCCACGCCAGTTACATCCTGCCCAGGATATCGGGGGCTGACGGGAGGAAGGCTGAGGGCGGCTCCGGGACGCGCGGTTCTTGGGGGACGGTCGGGTTCCGAGACGGCTCTGGGTGACACGGCCTGAGCTGTGGGTTTGGTGAGAAACTGCATTGTGTATCAACAGCTTCATATATTTTTGGTCTAAAGTCCTGTTAGCATTGTTATATTGTATCTTTCTGTTATCTTAGCAAACTATCCTTATCCCAACCCACGGGCCTCTTATTTCTTGGTTTTGGGGTTATTTGCCCCTTCCTTTTCCTTTCCCTTGCCTCTCACCACCCCACCCCACCCCTCTCCCCCCCCCCGCCTTCCCTTTTCCCGGCTCTTTTCCTTTAAGGAGCAGGCAGCTGCGTGGATCTCGGCTCTCAGCCAGGGTGAAACCATGACAGTCTTTTTGGCACCCAACATGGGGCCCGAAAGGTTGTGATAACGGTAGATCTGACCCTGACCCGTTTGTAATTAAGACAAAGTTGTGATAAGTACTTTGGTTTAAGCAGTCTCTGGTCACGATGCTCTGGTATTTATTGATATCGTTGATCGTGAACTTGTGCTGGTACTTGTATAAGATTTTGCTGCCCTGTCTATTCTTTAGAAAGGGAGGAGTTAACAACGGCAGCTGGTATCATGGGAGTACAGAAAGAAATATCTACGCTGCTTTCTCTTCCTTTGGGCTAAATACAACAGCTCTGGTAACAGTGTTTGAAAATTTCCAATATCCCTGGGATATTCAAACTAGCATTGTGCTGTTGGTAGGTTTGGTGAACATGGTCCAGCTTTTGTTAAATATTAAGTACAGGTTTATGAATACCACTCAAGAGTTTTCTGCGAGACCAGATAATCACGAGTGGCAGTGCATGTGGCAGAGTATGGGGCAAGTACCTAGGCACTTTCTCACGCCCGATGGTTTGGAGTTTCACCCCTGAACAGTTACAGGACCCTGATAAAGTGACTGCATATCTGAAAAGAAATTGCTGTAATTTTCCCAGAGATGCACAGCTTACTGCACTGTGCTGAGCCCTGGCCACTATTTACCAAACACTGCTTGATAGCAGGCAGCACTGTCAGTACTGTCAGCACTGTCAGAGGGAAAGGAAAGAAAACAGACCAGCACAGACTGTAGCTGCTGCAACCCCTACGACTGGCACTGCAGCTACTGTAACCACTGTGACTAGTACTGAGGCCACTGTAACTTCTGTGACTAGCACTGTGGCTACTGCAACCTGCCCAGCCGATGCTGCAGCTACTGCTACCCCTACAGCAGATACTGCCGATAAAACAAAAAATCAACCCACATCAGTGTCTGTTGCTCCCATACGAAAGAGGAAATGCACAAAGAAAGTTGTTCCTGTAGTGAAGGAGGATGAGGATGAAAGTGAATCGGGGCCATCTGACGAATGTCAGGATAAAGCAGGGTCATCTGATGAATGTCAGGATAAAGCAGGGCCATCCCAACCGTCTCAGGATAAGGAAGGGCCAACTCAACCATCTCACTATAAGGCAGGGCCATCTCAACCATCTCAGGATGAGGTTGTTGTCACACGATCCCTGACCCTGAGTGAGCTGCGTGAGATTCGAAAAGATTTCAGCCGCCGCCCAGGTGAGCACATCATCACTTGGTTGCTCCAATGCTGGGATCACAGGGCCAGTAGTTTGGAATTAGATGGCAGGGAGGCCAAGCACTAGGGATCCCTAGCTAGAGCATTGATAAAGCAATGCTAGAGCATTGATAGGCATTGATAAGGCAATTGGGGAAAAGTCTGAAATCCTCATCCTCTGGAGGCGATTACTGTAAGTCTGAGGGAAAGGTATCCCATAAAGGAATACATTACATGTCAATCACCCAAATGTAACAACATTGAGGCAGTTATCCAGCACTTGAGAGAATTAGCTGTACGGGAGATAATTTATTATAATCTGGACAACTCACAGCTTCCCTCTGATCCTGACGAGGTCCTATGCACTCCAGATATGTGGTGTAAGGTTGTACAAAATGCACCAGCAGGGCACACCAATTCATTGGCAACAATGGACTGGAGTGATGCAGATCCCACAACAGTATATGAGGTGTCCTGCCGACTCCAGAGTTATCAGGACAATGTTTCCCTCTCTGTCATCGCAGCAGTAGAGAAACTGGTCAAACAACTTGACAACAATGTGTCCAACTCCCAACCCGTATGGAGTGATGTTGCAGCTACTGGGAGAAAGCGTCCATTGTCCTAGAAGGGAGGATACAGAAGGGACACACTGCGAGAGACGCTGTGGTTTTACCTGTGTGACCATGGTGAGGACATGAGGAAGTGGGGTATGCAGCCCACCTCAGCCCTCCAAGCACGAGTAAATGAGCTGCGAGGCAAAAGAATCGCACAACGCGATTCTGCCAGGAAGAACGCTGCACCAGTGAACAGCCAACACAATCGGCAACAATAGAGGGGCCCTGCCTCCAGCCAGGTGGAGGAGAGGGATAACCGTGTTTATTGGACTGTGTGGATCCGATGGCCTGGCACGTCAGACCCACAAGAGTACAAGGCTCTGGTGGATACCGGTGCCCAGTGTACGCTAATGCCATCGAATTATGTAGGGACAGAACCTGTTAGCATTTCCGGAGTGACAGGGGGATCCCAACAATTGACTGTGTTAGAGGCTGAAGTGAGCTTAACTGGGAAGGACTGGGAGAAACACCCAATTGTGACTGGCCCAGAAGCTCCGTGCATTTTAGGTATAGATTATCCTTATCATGCACCAGCCTCTGGGAAAATTGAACGATATAATGGGCTCTTAAAGACTACCCTGAAAGCGATGGGTGGTGGAACATTCCAACATTGGGATACACATTTAACCAAAGCCACAGAGTTAGTTAACATTAGGGTATTCACCAATTGAGCTGGTCCTGCCCAGTCAAAATTTCCATGTACTGTAGAAGGAGACAGAGTCCCAGTAGTGCATATGAAGAGTATATTAGGGAAGACAGTTTGGGTCATCCCTGCTTCAGGCAAAGCTAAACCCGTGTCTGGGATTGGTTTTGCTCAAGGACCTGGTTGTACTTGGTGGGTAATGCAGAAGGATGGAGAAGTGCGATGTGTACCTCAGAGGGATTTGATTTTAGTTGAGAATAGCCAATATAAATAATAAGGTAGAAATTGTAGTATAATAATTGCTAAATAACGCATTACTGTAGATTTATTATTTCTATCATTGCTGCATGTTGTTTTATGTTGTACCAATGGAGTTTACAGCCGGAGTCATACAAGTCAATGAAGGAAGAGTGCCACGATGACGGGACCAAGACCTGGTGTTCCTGAACTTTTTCCTCCTTCCCTTTGAAAATGAACATCTTTGATTCACAGACTATGAACATGGACCATGTCAGGTGTATCGGTGGAGAGCCCAAGATGCAGCATGCAACGATCCAGTGACGCATACTGACACCATGAGAGACTGTTACGACGAATGAAGCCTGAAAATCATCATGGACTAAACATTCATTCACTCAACAAACTCAGGAGAATGGTCCATGGACTAAGGGAATAATACCTGTATGCACATGTGCGTGTATACATGTGTACATACATATATGTGTGTCTGAAACAAGAAACTGGTTGTACCCAAAAGAAAGGGTTGGATCTGGTCATGATGTAAATGGTATGGAATAAGGGGTTTATAATGTCCTGGTTTTGGTCAGGATGGAGTTAACTTCATTTGTAGCAGTCGATGGAATGCTGTGTTTGAGAGTTAAAATGAAAGCAGTGCTGATAACACCCTGATGTTTTTAGTTGCTGTCAGACAGTCAAGGACTTTCTCAGCTCTTCATGAGAAAGGAGGGGCGAGGCCAGGACAGGTGACCCAAACTGGCCAAAGAGAGTATTCCACGCCAGTTACATACTGCCCAGGATATCGGGGGCTGATGGGAGGACGGCCTGGGGCGGCTCCGGGATGCGCGGTTCTTGGGGGACTGTCGGGTTCCAGGACTGCTCTGGGAGGCACGGCCTGAGTTGTGTGGTTTGGTGAGAAACTGCATTGTGTATCAACAGCTTCATATATTTTTGGTCTAAAGTCCTGTTAGCATTGTTATATTGTATCTTTCTGTTATCTTAGTAAACTATCCTTATCCCAACCCACGGGCCTCTTAGTTTCTTGGGTTTGGGGTTATTTGCCCCTTCCTCTTCCTTTTCCTATCCCTTGCCTCTCGGCGCCCCCCTCCCCCCCCCCCCCCTTCCCTTTTCCCTGCTCTTTTCCTTTAAGGAGCAGGAAGCTGCGTGGATCTCGGCTCTCAGCCGGGATGAAACCACGACAGTATGCCAAAACCAAGCTGCCTGTAATGAGAGGTGTCTTCTCTACTGGGAATATCCATACAAGAGTAGGAAAGGATAGACAGAAACATAAACAAGATGTTGAGAGTTAAATAAACTTCTCCACAGGGCCATGAGCTGGTGGTGTCACTCTGCCCAGCAAGCAGGCTACAGCACCCCAAAACCACAGAGCACAGTTCCAGACAGATCCCTTCTGATCATTCACCATTTCCAGGGGAACTGGGAACCCCGATTCTCAAAAGCTGTCTTAGCTGGGTCTAAGTCCTTAGGACCTGCAAGACCATCTCACTGGGTGGTTCTTGAAAGGTGCCTTCATCATTGCAGCACCAGGCCCTATAGCACAGGCAATGTTTCTCTGTGAATCATCCCTGCACCTGCAGGATGGAGATGAGCAGGGAAGCTGGGGCTCCCTGCACTAAGTGTAGGACCTGGGCTGAGGAGCCTCCAGGTACAAACACAGTAAGGTCTGGTTCACACCAGGGCCGCCTATCCAGATTCCAGGAGAGGTGTGGGTGAGACCAACACCGTGAGAAACACTCATACAGGTCCTAGATTTCCTGTCTCTATGCTGGTGTCATTTGAGGTGTGCTGAATGCCCAACCCCTATATATCTTTCCAATGTGGCTCCTGATTTCATGGAACTCTGACCTCTGTCCTGCCCAGTCTATCTCTTGCACATTGAAAAGAAATTCTTCCCCACTTTTGCCCACCCTTACCTGCAGTCAGACTGCACTTGATGGCAGCCTTTGGGGAGAGACATAGAGATGAGGCCAATGAGGTTTTGAAGTGCCAAGGCAGAGATTTTAATCAGGTAGAAGAAGGAGGCAATTTTCAGGATCTCCCCTGGGTTCTGCAGGAGTTGAGGAAGGAGAATTGGCCTGGTAAAAGAACCGTCTGTTTCAGGACACAGCAAGGACAATGGCAGTGGCATCTCAGGAGCTGCTGGCGACTGTGCAGCAGATGGAAATATCATTCCCTGCTGAAAGGCTGGGAAGCCTGTCCTAGAGCACAACTTTCTCACATGGCCATGGCGCCATCCTGCTCTCCTTGCTGCCATGGAAAGCTTGGGCTTCTTCAGGAAGAATTAAAGACACCCCACCACCACTTCACTTCTGCCACTTGTGACCTTAAAAATGCCAAGCCAAGAGCATTTCCAATGTCAGATTTCAGGGAGAAGCACATGCCTGTGTCTTCCATGCCCTTCACAAGCAAAGTTGCAGTGCCATAAGCAGAGGGAAGCCTAGATAGCCAAGTCCTCACAGACTTCCTGGCTCAGACAGGATTTCTGGGTCAGGCTGTCATTCCCAAACTCATTGTGAAGAGGACCCAAGCCTCTCATGCACCCTTTCACAGCTTTTTCCTGCAGCTATTGCTCTAAAGCAATACTCAAAAGGCCCTGGGTCTGCCTTTGAAGCTGCTGACGTTCTGAAGAAGGCTTAGGAGGACCCTTCCAGCTGCAGTTTCTTCACTCTTCTCCATGCTGATGGCACGCCAGACAGGACCCCACAGGGTGACACAGGCAGCCCCAGTCCTGTCCCTCGCTGGCACTGCCACTCCCTGGTGGGATTTTAATCCTGCAGATTAGCCACAAACCACAAAAGGTCTGTGAACAGTCCATGTAAAATTATACTTCTTTGGGGAACGTTATGAAAACATTTGTAAGCATCACACCAGGAATCAATAAAGGACATAAAGGAAGGAAAGGACTTGCCCAGTTTAGTCTCAATTAACAGAAAGGAGAGGGTTTTCTTCCTGCAATCCATCAGGTTCTCACTCTGCAGGTAGAATGCTTATTCGCTCACCATCTCTTGGAAAGAGCATTGATGTTTGTCTTGGTTTCAGCTAGGATGGAGTTAATTTCTTTTCTAATAGTAGATGGAATGCCCTGTTT
The DNA here is from genome assembly GCF_964237585.1 of Gallinula chloropus. Classification (NCBI taxonomy): domain Eukaryota; kingdom Metazoa; phylum Chordata; class Aves; order Gruiformes; family Rallidae; genus Gallinula; species Gallinula chloropus. The sequence goes on from NC_140104.1 coordinate 12,142,190, forward strand.
GGGAGTTAGGATGAGAGCAGTGCTGATAGCACCCTGATGTTTCTAGTTGTTCTCAAGCAATCAAGGACTTTACAGTTGTTCATATTTCTGTACTAAAGAGAAGGGAGGGGACACAGCCAGGAGAGGTGACCCGAACTGGCCAAAGAGGGTATTCCATGCCAGTTATGTCATGCTTAGCATAAAAGGGGGGCTGGTGGGAGGAGGAGGAGGCAGCTCCAGGATGCGCAGTTTTGGGGATGCTCCAGGTTTTTTTGGGCCAGCTCTCAGCTGCACGGCCTGAGCTGTTCGGTGAGAAACTGCACTGTGCATCACCAGTTTCAGATATTTTGCTATAAAGTCCTGTTATTGTTACATCTATCTTTCTGCTATTCTAGTAAACTCTCCTTATCCCAACCTGTGAGATTTCGGTTCCTTGGTTTTGTTTTGTTCCCTTTCTCTTCCCTCTCCCCCCTGCCTCCCTCAACTTTTGCACACCCCCCATCCCCGCCTTTCAAAGAACAAGTGGCTGCGTGTTGCTCAGCTCTCAGCTGGGGCAAAACCACAACAATTTTCACAGTGAAGAGACATGATTAGAAATGTGAATGTCACTGTGGGGGTGGGCGTGTGGAAATAGTGATTCCCAGAAGTCTCTTTGTTCTGTGGAGAGGAAACTCTGCCATGTTAAAGCCAGAGAAATTACAAGGTGACAACCAAAATTTTGGAGGACATATGATTGTATATCTGATATGGTAAAACCCCCTAGAAATAAAGTTTCAGGTGCTTTTTAGCTTTTCTAATTTGTTGCCTTCTACCATTTCATTCTGTCCAGAAAAGGGAGCCTGGTTTTATTGTTAGTCCTCAAGAACTCTGCCGGGGACACCATTGGAGGCTCAGGGCTGGACACTGTGTGTGTGCTGCCCACTGCCCTGGTTGGGAAGAGGCAGCTCAGCACAGGACTGTGCAGACACATTTTGGACAGTCTTGTGGGCAAAGGGAAGGATGCACTTCACTGTGTATGACTCAAGTTCTGAAAGATGATGGAGCACAGTTTAAAAAATTCTGTAGAATAAAAATTCTGTAGAATACTACCACTGGGTCTTTTCCTCCAGAAAATATTTAACTTCCTAGTTTTGCTAATACCACTTACCCATCTGGATCCATTGATTTAGAGAAAACACCATTAACATGGAGGAAAAGCAGGCACCTACAGAGATCTCAATCATTCATTTCTTCAAGTGAACCGTTTCTGAAGAGCTGCTCCATAGGTCCATCTCAGTAGACATTCTCACCTGCACTGAAGTTGGTGGACACACGCTTTGCAAGAGGTCGTTAGGTTTGTGGTCAGCTTCACACAGGTCAGCAAGCGAATATATCATCTGAGGTTTGGTTCATGGCTGTGGGGATAAATTTAGTCCATAGCAAAGGTGGGCTGGTGCCTTGCAGGCTTCGTTGATCAGTACCACAATATCATGCAGATGGGCAGGTGTCAGACCTCAGTGGTATCTTGATGCACAATATGTGCATGGTCCTGAGTTTGCCATCTCCTTAAAAAAACAGGTTTCACTGTGAACTTCTCTCAACAGCTATGCTATTTATTTATTAAATAGCCTGGATGAAAAAGCTGTACCTAAGAAAATACTATAGTTGGAATGCAAATTTGGGCTTCCACATTTAAAAAAAAAAAAAACTTTTACTGAAGTTCATGTTTCCAGTCTCACTATGACTCAGATTAGTTAGTTATTAATGACAGGTTCTTACTTGCCATGATGAGCTGTCATGTCATTCCTGAAAGCTTCTCTGTGAACAAAAGAAGACATAACAAAATGGGGAGATATTTATTTGGAAGAGGAAGATATTTGCTGGAAATACACTGTCAGGGAGTAGCTCATCTTAACCTCTTCACTGGAAAACTTTCTGAGACAGTGTGCTTTTCCTGAATGCTTCCTGAAGAGCCACTTTGATGTCCTTGTTCCGTAGGCTGTAAATCATAGGATTGAGCAGAGGAGTGAGGATGGTATAAGAGACTGAGATCAATGCATCCTGATCCAATGAGTAGCTGGAGTTGGGTCTTAGGTAGATGAAGGAGGCACAGCCATAATGAACAACCACTACTATCAGGTGAGTGCTGCAGGTGGAGAATGCTTTGTGCCTCCCTAGGGCTGAAGGGATCTGCAAGATGGCCAGGGCAATGAAGAGATATGAGATGAGGATCAACATCAGTGGGATCGTAAGGACAGAGATACCCAGAATAAAGATAATTGCCTCACTGAGGCTCGTGTGAGTAGAGGCCACTCGGAGGACAGGGGAGATGTCACAGAAGAAATGGTTGAGTTTCCTGGATGCCTGGAAGGGCAAGCAAAATATCAAGGGGGTAACCACCTGGGCAACAAGCCATCCACACAGAGCAGAAGCAACCACCAGCTGAGCACACACTCTTAAGGTCACAGTGCTGTTGTAGTGCAGGGGGTGGCAGATAGCAACACAGCGGTCATAGCCCATGGCTGCCAGGAGGAAAGAGTGGGAGCACCCCAAGAAAAGGAAGAAGTACATTTGTACAGCACAGCCCAGGAAGGAAATGCTTTTTCTCTCTGCTGTCAAGTCTACCAGCATCTTGGGGACAATTACAAAGGTGTAGCAAGTCTCAGAAAACGACATGGTGCAAAGGAAAAAGTACATAGGTGTGTGAAGGCTGCGATCGACCCATATGATAACCATTATAGCAGTATTCATGCTCAAAGTGACCAGGTACAGCAGCAAAAACACTACAAGAAGCAGCTTCTGCAGTTCTGCAAGGCTGGAGAAACCCAGGAAGATGAAGTCTGTGGCCAAGGTTTGGTTTGTGTTCCCCATGGAAATAAAAGGTTTTCTCTGGATGTTGGGCAGTAAGGAAAACAGCACCCAGGCCACAGCAAGTACAAGGAGGCCTGCTGCTGTGACAAAGAGAATGTGCTTGAGCACCCCTCACACAAACACTTTCCTGGCCTCTGTGCCTGCAGTGCTGGTTGTCCTTCTGGGACAATGGTTGTGTTGTGCAGTGGCTTGGGACATGAAAACGCTGGTGGGTGCTGTGGGCAAGCTCCTGGCCTTGCGGCAGCTCCTGACAGCTCACGGGTGGCGCGAGGACGTGCGGCTCCGTCTCTCATGTCATCTGGGAAGCAGCACAGTGACTGGAGCTCACCTAGAAAACACTGTCCTCTTTGGGAAAGTCCCATTTCTCATTTTCACAGTGGAGAAGGTGGCATCCCCTACCTATGTGCACTGCAGGCACTCACTGTGAGGGCAGGAAAGTTGCAGCCTGGAGAGAGAGGCGTGGAGGAGGGTCTGCAAAGAATTTCTTGTAAACTGTGATCTTGGGAAAGCAGCTGAAAAACCTCCTGTGACCTGCAAGAGAGGAAAGACCATTGCAGAGCCTTTCACTTGTACAAGGGGTGTGTTAGCTCTCAGTGTGCACAGCTGTATAGGCTGAAGCACTGGACCTGCCAGCAATGCTGTGCTGAGTGGATTGAGTAGAAAATCAGGTCAAATAGGGTTTGAGCAGCACAGTTAAAACCCACTGCAAACCCAAGGCAATCATTGACCCTGGTTGGGGGGTTATTCCAGCAAGGGGAGAATGTGTGAACAGCTGCTGGTGCTGCATTAGTTTCCAAGAGGAGGTACCTGGGGAAAAGTCTTGGCTCTCCCCAGGAACAAAGGAACCATTTTTACTAAGAGAGGGGTGGACAGAGATGGCATGTTTCCTTCCTCACCTAGAGGGCAGTGATGCAAAACAGGTCTCCTATGAATGAGACTCAGAGCTTTGTCCTTCTGCAAGGGTTAATGCATGCCAGGATGGCAGGGCTGAGTGTAAAGTCCTACTACAGGACCTCTCCCTCTCCTCCCCTGCTGTCCCCAGTACGGGAAAATCAGAAACCAGAAAGGAAATCTGTAGAGCCCGTGGAAAAATGAGCCAGAAACCATACCTGCACTGGCCAGAAGGATAGTCAGGTGTGTAGCAGGCTTTCAGCCCTTTGCAGCTACCAGCTCTTATGGAGAATTCATTAATTCACCCAAGGACTCCTGTGTCCACATCAATGACAGGCACTGTTAATTGGTTTCAATGGACATAATTAAGAGCTCATCTATTTCTCTTAGGCACACCACAAATACCACTGGCAGTTCTCAGTACTAGATGTGGGCTGAATTCAAGACTCAAGGGTTTTTCCTAAGCCATGACTAGGATCAGTCAGGCACTTTTAGTTATTTCTTCCTTGCAAAGAATGAGAAAAAAAAAAAAATCTCTTCCTGTCCTGATTTCCTGCTGCAAAGTTCCCATGTGCCTTTGACTCACTGGGTTGCAAAAACCTCTACTGCTAGCCTTTGCCCATGTGGGAAGGGACAGTCAGGCTCAGGCTTTTTTGGAGGCATTGCTGTTGTGGCTATACCCCAGATATTATCAAAGCATCATAGAATCATAGAATATCCTAAGTTGTGAGGAACTCATGAGAATGAATTCTAACACCCAATCCACATAGAACAACCTGTAGATTAAACCATATATCCAAGGACATTGTTCTCCTGGTTCCACCCAAGACAGAGTTAACTTCCCCAAGCAGCCAGCACAGGTGAGCATAGTTCATCCAGGCTGTTTTCCACCTCACATGACATCAGTGCCCCCTCCGCACCACCCCGCCCCTGGCTCTGCCCATCTGTCTGTCCATGACCCCTCCACCACGATACTGTGTGGTATGGATTTATGACAAGATATCATCTGTGATCATGAGCCTCAGATGACATTTGTATGAGACGTCCATATATTGGGCAACATATCTCAGCATTGTTTAATAACTGCACTCAACTTATGGGGAAGACAGGGAGGGATGCTTTCCCCTTCCCCTTTTCCTTCAGGCTTGTTACAATAGCCTTTGAGAAATTTTACTACCCCTGGGATGTTCAGACCAGTATATGCCTCTTGCTCGTTCTCCAGAATGTCTTTCAAGTCTTCATGTTTCAAAAAAGGTTTCAAGAATATTGCCAAGAAATCTTCCCTGGGGCTGAAGGGTCAGGGATCGCATGGCATATGGGAGAGTATGAGCAAATATCTAGACAAGAAAAAGATATCCATAGGCACTGTAGCTACTCTAACCCCTGCAATAGACACTGTAGCTACTCTAACCCCTGCAACACACACTGTAGTTGAGCCAGAAAGAACCCTCAGAACATGCACTATAGCTACTCAGAACTCAGAGACTGCAGCTCCTCCATCCCCCATCTGATGGATGAAAGACGATGATGAACCGGATCATTGTGAGAACCTGAAGAAGAGGCAGTACTGGAGGTCATCACCAAATTCCTGTCCTTGAGTGAGCTGAGAGACATGAGAAAATATTTCAGCCACCTTCTGGGTGAGCACATCATTTCCTGGCTACTCTAATGCTGGGACATGTCACATGGGCAAAAGCCCTGCATGAGTCGTGGCGTGTACCCTCCATAGTCTCTCTCTCAAGCAGAGGGATGCTTTCTCCTTGTAGCTGGGATACTGCTCTGTACAGGTGAGGAGTAGGACAGGTTGTCTTCTGAGTTGCTGGACCAGTTTTTCCACTGGTGAGGAGAGGGAAGAAGCAAGATGGTTCTCATGTTGTTGGAGTCCGACTGGCAGTTCATTCAGTGCTGGTGCTGCTTCATTTTCCAGTCTATTATAGCCATTGACTTGGCGTGCAAAGATGGTGCACTGTGTAGAACCTTACACCACATGGCTTGGGTCCATTGGACTTCATCAGGATAGGTGGGTAACTGTGCTTTGTCAGGATTGTTACAAAGCACCTTCTTGCACAGTTAATTGTCTCAGGTACTAGATAGCTTGCACCAGGGTGGTCCATTGGATTGGCCGACATAGAAGATCTTCACTGAAGGGATGCCCCGCATCCGGGCGGAGGAGGCTCTCTAGACTGCCAGATCCAGCTCCAAGGGAGGCTGTCTTCTTGTCCTCTGCAGCACTGAGCACAGCCTCTACTCAGGGCTCCTCTGGGCCCTTTTGGCTTGGTTCTTGTCTGCTGCTCTGGCACCTTCAAGGTGCCACTCAGGCCCTGCCTCTCTCAGGCTCTCTTGCCCATGGCAGGTTCATAGTGGGAATGAGCTCTGCTCTTCCCTTGGCTCCATTTCCCCAGGAGTTCTTGCTTGTGTGAAACAGCCTGGAAGAGCCTGGAAGGGCTCTGGACTTGCTGCACCATCAGAAAGGAGCTGCTGCTTTTCCCCTCTGCCCGTGGGCAATACAGGCCCAGGGCAGCACTTTCAAGGGAGCATTTTTCATGTGTCCCTGGACAAGAAGCACAGAGGAGCAGGTTTGGGCATGCCAGAAGGAAGCTTCTGTCATCACCGGGTGCCATACATTGGCAAATAGCTCATAGTACCACACACCACACACTTTTGTGTGTGGTCTGACATACAGAAATAGACTCTACAACTGCAAAGTTACAAAGTCGGGATGTTTTATTGCGCGCAGATGCAGGGGGATCGCTCCACCACAAGCGTGCACACCTGAAGTAGCAAAACCATCCCATATTTATACAATGAAACAATGAATATTCAATTGATGCCTACACATATTCATTTCCTAAACCAGCCTACTCCTGCTTAATATGCTAATTAGCCTATCAGTCGCTCATGCTTGCGCTGATTCTTCCAAAAATTGTGGGAAAGGGTCTTCAGAACATGGGTGGGGGTCCTTGGGAGGAAGGCCGTAGGTCTTCCTCATGGTGTACTTTTTCACCCTTTGTCTAAAATATGATGATCCTGCAAGCTTATCAGTCTGAGCTAATTCATGTCCTTGCTAACCATCTGTTTTCCTTTAGCAAGGACGTTTATTGACGTATTTGTGATGGATCTCATCTTGTTTTCAAATTCTTGCTCCTTATAATCGCTCCCTCGAGATAATGTGAGACAGTTTCTTATTCCTCACAAGTAAGCCCTTTGTCAGGGAAAGAAAAACAGACTTCCTCCTCCATTCGTTGTTTTCTTCAAACTATGTGACTCAGTTCTATGACTATATTCTTTGAATACACATATATAGTTGTGATTAACTTATTGTCCCTATTTCTATATGGTCCCATGTATCATTCCCCAATCCCAGCAGTTCCCTCACTGGCCTCTTGGGACTTGCAACTCCTTTTCCTCACATCATCTGTGCTCACAGGCATGGACAGATTTCTCTGACAACAAACAGCAGTTAAACGTGATACAGTTTAATACCCATGAAATCTCTCTCCTCAGCTGCCTGCTATGGCCAAGCAGCGTGTGAAGGGGGTCAGCTTTCAGAGGAGATTCTGTCCCAGAACAGTTTTAATTAGATACATAGAAAGGTCACTTATCAACACATTGAACTTGTGCCAGAAGACTTCGTTAGACTTCGGAAAGATGGGACGATTTCTAACCCTCCAAAGCTCAAAGCAGACACAGGAGACCTGAGCAGCATCTGTAGGACTAAAGAGCAAGTGGGGCTGGACACCTGTGATCAAAGTGAAGTGAATACATTGAGCCAGTCTTCTGAAAAGATGTCTTAAACATGGCCGTATCATCAGGAGAAGTGGAAACACCTGAATGATGAGGAAGATGAAACAGACAGATGAGCAGTAATGGAGGTACAGGGGAAGGTGATATGCAGAAGATGAACAGTTAATTGCTGCTTAGAAACATCCAGTCCTCAGTTTCCACATGGTATCCTTTAGCTTCTGGTTCCTCATGCTGTAGATGAGGGGGTTCACTGCTGGTGGAAACACTGAGTAAAGAAATGCTACTATCATGTCCTCAAATATCGAGGAGATGGAGGGGTTCTTCAGGTAGGCAAACACACCAATGCTGAGGAACAGGGAGACCACATCCAAGTGAGGGAGGCACGTGGAAAGGGCTTTGTGCTGTCCCTGCTCCAAGGGGAACCTCAGAACAGCCCTGAAGATCTGCACATAGGACACCAAAACATTTAGTTTTGGAACTGTTATGGCACTGTAGCAGTTTCAAATATGGAGGACTGTAAAGCCATGCAATGACATCAGGCAATATTAGGGTTGTTCCCTTGGCTAGGAAAATGCTGAGAATTAGGGCTCTGATAGCGGATCACCCAGGGAGGTTTCAGACCATGAACCTCTCTAAGCCTTTGCCTCTTTTGTTTGGGAGCTATTGCTGGATGTTTAGAAGTTTCAAAGTTGGACGCTGGTCGAACCTGAACATGACCTCAGGCACTGTTAGTACTGTTCTCTTCACCTTGAAATCCTTGAGCCCCAGGGCTATGGAGGCTGCTAGTGAGCTACCTGCTAAAATTTTAGGTAAGGAACATCTTTCAGCCCTCACTTCTTTTGTTTGGAAGATACTGCTGGATGATTAGCATGTTAAAAGGTGGATGCCGTTAGAGCTAGAAAATTATGTTAGGCAGTGTTAGAACCATTCCCTTACAAGGACAGTCCTGAGCTCCAAGGTTACTGTGACTTCTCGTGGGCTACCTGTGGAGGTTTCAGGCCAGAAATATCATTAGGCCCTTGCACCTTTTGTTTGGCAGTCATTCCCGTACCTTTAGCAGGGTTGAAGGTAAATGCAAGTAGAGCCAGAAAGTGATGTCAGGCACTGTTAAGAGCATTCCCTTAAAAGGAACTCCCTGAGCTCCAAATTTAGTGTGCTTTGGAAGATTTTGGGCCTTTCCACCTCTAGTTTGGGAGCTACTGCTGGGTATTTATCACTTTTGAAATTATACACTGGTAGAGCCCAAAAATGATATCAGGCACTGTTATGATCGTTCCCTTGGCTACGAAAGCCCTGAGCCCCAAGGTTAATGGTCCTGTTTGTAGCCTACATGGGGAGGTTTCAGGCCAAGAACTTCTTTCATGCCTTGTACCATTTTTTGGGGGGGACTATTAGTGCTATTTAGCAGTTTGGAAGGTGGAGGACTGTAGACCCGTGCAATAACATCTGGCACTATTAAGGTTGTTCCCTTAGCTAGGAATGTGCTGAGCATTAAGGTTATTCATGCTGCTAGTGGATTACCTAGGGAGGTTTAAGGCTAGGAACTCTCTAGTCCCTTGCCCCTTTTGGTTGGGAGCTATTGTTGGACATTAGGAAGTTTCAAATGTGGACGCTGGTGGAGTCTGAAAAAGACCTCAGGCACTGTTATGAGCGTTCCCTTGGCTAGCAATGCCATGATCCTAAAGGTTACTGGGGCTGCTTGTCCACTCCCTGAGGAGGTTTCAGGGCAATTAGATCTTTAAGCTCTCACACTTTTATTTGGGAGCTGTTGCTGGATGGTTAAAGTTTTGAAGATGGACACTGGTAGAGCCTGACAATGACTTCAGGCAATGTTAGGACCATTGCCTTGGCTAGGAATGACTTGAGCCCCAAGGTTCCTTGTGCTTCTTGTCTGATCCCTGAGGAGGTTTCATGCCAGGAACATCTTTCAGCCCTTGCATCTTTTGTTTTGGCGCCATTGATGAATGCTTAGCATATTTGAAGGTGGATGCAGATAGAGCCCAAAAATGAAGGCAGACCCTGTTAGGATGATACCCTTGAGTGTGAAAGCCCTGAGCTCCCTTGTTAATGGGGTTGCTAGCGGCCTACCTGGGTTGATTTCAGGCACAACCCTATTTCAGCCCTGACACCATCTGATTGGGAGCTATTACTGGATGTCTGTCAGTTTCAAATGTGGACTCTTGTAGACATCAAAAATGAAGTCAGGCAATGTTATGACTGGACCCATCGCTAGAAAAGCCATGAGCCCCAAGGTTACTACAGCTGCTTGTGTGCTACCTGCAGAGGTTTCATGCCAGAAACATCTGTCATGCCCTGCACCTTTTATTTGGGAGCTATTGCTGGACATTCAGCATTTTCGAGTTGGACACTGGTAGAGCCCTATAATTATGTCTGGTATTATAAGACCATTCCCTTGGCTGGAAATGCCTTCACCCTAAAGTTACCAGGGCTGTTTATGGGCTACCTGGGGAGGTTTCAGGCCAGGAACATCATTCAGCCTTCATAGATTTATTTGGGAGCTACTGCTGTACGTTTAGAATTTTCGATGGAGGATGCAAGAAGAGCCACAAAATGTCATCAGACACTCTTAGGACCATTCTTTTTGCTAGGAAAGACCCGACCCCCACGGTTACTGGGGCTGCTAGTGGGTTACCTGAGGAGGTTTCTGACCAGGAAGTATTTTTAGCCCTCGCAACTATTCTTCTGACCTACAGTAAAGGTGTGAGATTCTCCCTGGTTCTCCTTTTGTTATTAATGTATTTATAGGATTAATACCAAAAGGAGGGTCAAGGAGAATCTCCCATCTTTATTGGATGAGGGGGGAGGCATTGTGAAGGCAGATGAAGAAAAGGCTGATGTACTTAATGCCTTTCTTGCCTCAGTCTTTAGTAGTAAGACCAGTTGTTTTGTAGCAAGCCCAGTTCTCCCATGAGAGTAAAGATGGGTGGTCTACCTGAACTTCAGTGAAGCCTTCAGCACTGTCTCCCACTGCATCCTGCTGGTGAAACTAGCTGCTCATGGATTAAATGGGTATACTCTTCGCTGGGCCCAAAGATTTGTGGTGAAGGCAGTTAAATAAAACTGGTAGCAGGTCACAAGTGGTGTTTCCCAGGGCTCACTGCTGGGGCCAGTCCTCTTTAACATCTTTATTAATGAGCTGGGTGAGGGGATCGAGTGCACCCTCCATAAGTTGGCAGATGAAACCAAATTGTGTGGGAGTATTGATCTGCTGGAAGGCAGGAGGGCTCTGCAGAGGGACCTGCGCAGGCTGGATTAATGGGCAGAATACAACTTTATGGGGTTCAAAGGGCCAAGTGCTGCGTTCTGCAATTTGGTCACAATAACCCCAGGCAGTGTTACAGGATTGGGTCAGTTTGGGGGGAGATCAAGGTGGGGAATGGGTATTGGGTGCCTGCAGCCAGCAGGAAAACAGGTGGAAGCACGGGCCAGTGTGGGGTGGGCCGTGGTGCAGATGGCCAAGGCTGCCTGTCACACTAAAAGGACCTGATAAAAACAAGGTCTTTGCCCCCTTGGCAATGGATGACGACCCTGCCACAGAGGCCTCAGAAGACACACACTGTACTCACAGTCATGGAGCATTGTTGCCTCCTTGCATCTGCCCCAGGGAAGGACACCATGTGTCCTGCCCCTGTCCTTCCCTTGGCATCACAATCCCGAAATCCCAGGGAAGAACCCTGAGACACAGGTGAGGGTCAGGATCTCCCTGCCCAGAGACTGGGGGTCAGTGCTTGGCATTTCTGCTTCATCAGACCAAGCCAGGGTGTCCTCAGCATCAGAGCTGCCTATGCTTTGCCTGTGTTTGTCTACATTTGTCTGCTTTAACAAGCCCATGGAGAGACTCCCAGGAGCCTGTTAATGCTTCAAGGTGCTTTGGGCATTAGTCCTGACTTAACTTCTTGAAGATTTTTCTTCACTCTCCTCGTGGTAGCTGAGGTCTGTGGACTCAGAAGAAAAGGCACCATGAGGCTCCTTAACATCCAGAAAGCCCTTACAAGCATGGCTCTTCAACTCATTTTCATTACAAAACTCAGGGCTTCTACAGCTACTTGGATTTTAGTTAGGTCCTTATTAATGAAGATTTCAAAGGGATTTCCCATGGAGGACCTTTTTCCCTTATGGCCTCCAGGGATTCCCAACACTTTTCCACCCATCATCTGTGCTCACAGGCACGGACAGATTTCTCTGACAACAAACAGCAGTTAAACATGACACAGTTTAATACCCATGAAATCTCTCTCCTCAGCTGCCTGCTACAGCCAAGCAGCGTGTGAAGGGGCTCAGCTTTCAGAGGAGATTCTCACCCAGAACGGTTTTAATCAGGTACATAGAAAGGTCACTTAACACATTGAACTCCAGACAGAACAGTTCATTAGACTTCTGAAAGATGGGACGTTTTCCAACTCTCTGAAACTCAAAGCAGAAATCAGAGAGTTGAGCGGCATCTGAATGAATAAGAGAGCAATAGGAAGTGGAAACCAGTGATCACAGTGAAGTGCACACGTCCAGCCAGTCTGCAGGTACAGGGGAAGGTGAGTATTTCTTCTGCAAACATGGGAACACGTCAGTGAAATTCCCTTTCTGTCACAGTGAGAAAGCATTGCCATTTCAGACAAGATGCAGAACATTTGCAGGCAGACATGATGCAAAGAGAGCACAGCTCAGCATTACATGGTGTCTGGGTCACACAAGACTGGGATATACTGCATTAGGGTGGATCATGGGATGAACAGTGACCATGTAGTTTAAATAAACGAGAGAAAACAAAAAACTAAACAAGATACTAAATACACACTGGTCATAACATGAAGTACATGGCTAGCCATATGCAGAACAAGATTAGCAGCTTATTGCTGCTTAGAAACCACCAGTCATCAGTTTCCAAACAGCATGTTGTAACTCCTGGTTCCTCATGCTGTAGATGAGGGGGTTCACTGCTGGTGGAACCACTGAGTAAAGAAATGACACTACTACATCTACAAATATGAAGGAGATGGAGGGGGGCTTCAGGTAGGCAAACCCTGCAGTGCTGATAAAGAGGGAGACCACGGCCAGGTGAGGGAGGCAGGTGGAAAAGGCTTTGTGCCGTCCCTGCTGCGAGGGGATCCTCAGCACAGCCCTGAAGATCTGCACATAGGACACCACCATGAACACAAAACACACAAAAGCTAAACAGGTAGTGACGACAATGACTCCAGTTTCCCTGAGGTAGGCATCTGAGCAGGAGAGCTTGAGGATATGGGGGATTTCACAGAAGAACTGGTCAAGGGCATTGCCATGGCAGAGGGGCACTGAAAATGTATTGGATGTGTGCAGCACAGCATTGAGAAACCCACTGCCCCAGGCAGCTGCTGCCATGTGGACACAAGCTCTGCTGCCCAGGAGGGTCCCGTAGTGCAGGGGGAGGCAGATGGCCACGTAGCGGTCATAGGCCATGACAGTGAGAAGACAGAGCTCTGTGACAATCAAAAATACAAAGAAAAAGAGTTGAGCCACACATCCTGTGTAGGAAATGGCCCCTGGTGTCCCACAAAGAATTGGCCATGGATTTGGGAACAGTGGTGGAGATGTAGCCAATGTCAGTAACAGAGAGGTTGAGGAGGAAGAAGTACATGGGGGTGTGGAGGTGGTGGTCACAGGCTATGGTGATGATGATGAGGCCATTGCCCAGGAAAGCAGCCAGGTAGATGCCCAGGAAGAGGCAGAAGTGCAGGAGCTGCAGCTCCCGTGTGTCTGCAAAGGGCAGGAGGAGGAACTGGCTGATGGAGCTGCTGTTGGACATCTGCTGCTGACAAGTGTGAAGTCCTGTCCAAGGAGGAAAAGGCAGTGAGAAGTTAGGGAAATATTCTCTAAGGAAAACCTCTTTCATCTAAAATTTATTCTCTGGATTGAGGAAGCCTTTTGTCAGGTCCTTTTTGGGAGGTCTGTTTTGTGCTGGCTTCAGTGTGCCACTGCTGGGAGGAGGCTCAGCTGTGGGATCTTGAGTACTCAGTCCTGCCTTGTACCAGCAAGTAAATAGAAGGATGGCGTGATCTCACACTAAATCCCCTGTGGATAGTAACGAGCTTTTCAGCACTGTCACTCCAGTTTCACCCGACAGCAGAGTAGAGCTTTGGAACTTTGGTTTTCTCCTCACTCCATGACACTGCTGCTGCAGTGCCAGTGAAATCTCCCCTGAGTGTAGATTGGGGAGAGCTGCTCTCTCCATCAGCCCTGGTCTCAGCTGCCCTTTGCTGGACGCTGTGATCACACCCTGGTGTTCCCCATAGAAGAAACGGGAACCTGCAGACAGCCATAGAATCCAGTCTCCCAGGGCAGAGCTCCAAAGCCCTCCTGCGGTCTCATCCTACCGAAGGAGGATCTCAGCTCCCTGCTCCCAGCCAGAGACACACAGGGCTCAGTGCAGCTGCCCACACACGGGTGATCAGTGGCATTGCCACGGCCTCAGTGTCCAGATGTCTCCTGCATGGGGCTCCTCACTGTGGGAGGCAGCCTGCAGCCCAGCAGGAGCACAGGGGAAGTCCTCAATCCTACAGATGGGATCCCTGCAGTGAGGGCCAGGTCAGTTCCAGACCCACCAATGGATGTTCCCTTAGCCACAGGTAATAGTGGGACAAAGGCAGCAAGGACAGGAGGTGAAATAGCGATCAATGATCCAGCCCAGGCTGGAAGGACAGGGACAGACAGACAGGCACTCAGGTGTTTCTCCTGAATAGGTTCTGGCTGCCAAGGACAAGACTCAGCCTGAAACCTTGGATCTCTGTGTTCAGAATCTGTGCTGAGCTGCAGAAACCACGGAGTTGCTGTGGGACAGTGTCAGCACTGTGGGAGATTTTGTGGAGCAGCTCCTTCTCCCTCCCTGAATATCTCTGCTGCCTGCAGCTCTCCCTGGAGCTGCTTCTCTTTGCCCATGTCACCTCCCACTCTGTGCTCACAGACCTCATCCAACCTGCCCTGCGCTCAGCTCTGCTCTGCAGACCCCTCCTGGCATCAGGGCACTGCCCAGGGCAATCTCTGTGTCTGTTCAGGCAAAACTCTGATGTCTTAAGGAGTATCCAGATTTCATTGCATATTCCTAGGGGAGAAATAAGTTCTCCTCTACCACACTCAGCAGAGCCCACAAGAGAAGAACAGAAAAGCAAACACTCTGCCTTTGGAAATAAAGTCCCTTCAGAATTTCTCAAGGATCAGACAGAGCTGAGAACAAAGCTGCACCATGCAGCCACTTCTTACAGCAGAAGGACCTTACCCTGCCATTCCCTGGGTCACTTCTTCAACTCAGAGGTGTAGTCTATATCCCAGTGTAAAGCCCACCAGGCAGGCTGAGTGCTGACCCTGGTAGCAGCAGAGTCCCTGTCCCAGCACACAGCCCCCATGGCACAGGGACCCTGCTCACAAGGACAGCCCTGGGCACCCCTGGGTGCACACGCTGCTTCACACCTCTGCAGTCATGCCCAGGAGAAGACAGCTGTCCTGCCCTTTCCCTCTGATGGGGCAGAAGGGCATCCCTTCCAGGCAGCACTTTCTGGTCCTATTCAGAACTTCTCCCCCTGACAGACCCCACACACTGCCCCATGTCCCAGCTTTAGGAGATCCCTCCAGGAACAGAACCTGCATTGTCCTGCACCCACAGACATACCAGGCAGAGTGCTGTGGAGATTTCTCCTGCAGTGAGCTCTCAGCTTCCATCAGCTCTCTCAGCCTCTCAGGTCTCCCCTCGGTGCCTACAGGCAGTGTCCCCAGCCCTGTGTGCTTGGCAGAGGAGCTGCTCCTGGGCAGAGCTGTCTCTTGTCAGGGCTTCTGGGTTGCCATGAGCTCCCACTGTCCCAGGAGTCCAGCCCAGCTCAGCAAGAGAACAGCAGTTCTTATAAGCTCCCTCCTTCTGCCTCAGGCATCATGGGCATCACTCTATGATCTCATCCCTGATGTTCCCTCCCTCACTGGGGAGAAATCCTTGTGTCCACCAGAGTACTTTCTCCTGATGAAACCAGAGCTGGGCAGCAGAATCACCTTTCCTTGTCTCCACATGAGACAGGGTCCCCAGGCAGGGACAGGCAGGGGTCTCTTTCCCCCTGTGAAAGGGAGTCAGGCCAGGCTCCTCATCCTTGCTTTGCAGCCCTGAGGCTGGAAGGGGCAAGGGGACTCCCTCTTACACCAGTTCTGATGGGCACACAACAGGCACCTTCTGCCAGGGAGCTGCTGGTCCAGCTCCCATGGGAATTACTGAGGTTGGAGGCAAGTTTCCAAGATCCCCTTCCTCATGACAAAGTCTCTCATCTGATGGAGAATTTGTGTAAGTGTTGTTCACCCCCTTTTGCCCTAACCCAAAACTGAAGACCAGGAATGACTCTTTGGTAGCCCATGGGAGTGGCTTCTGCTCCTGATGTACACCTGGGAGTATGTGAGAGAAATCAAGCATTTTAGTTTTCCTCTCCTAACTTCTCTCCTTTCCTCCTGCAACACTTTTCCATGCCCAGAGGCAGCAAATATCCAACAGCAGCTCAATGTCCAAATGTCCAACAGAGAGTCAACGTGAATTGGAAGAGGTTTTCCTCAAAGAAGAGTTCCCTAACATCTCACTGCCTTTTCCTCCTTGGACAGGTCTCCACACTTGATGGCAGCAGATGTCCAACAGCAGCTCCATCAGCCAGTTCCTCCTCCTGCCCTTTGCAGACACACGGGAGCTGCAGCTCCTGCACTTCTCGCTCTCCCAGGGAATGAACCTGTCTGCCCTTCTGGGCAAGAGTTTAATGATCATTACTGCAGCCTAGAACTCCAACATGAATCCTTCCCACACTGATTCAGATCATCACCAGCTGCTCCAGGGTGGGTCACTTTAATGGGGTGCTGTCCTTCAGCCACAGACATCCCCAGCCTGGGTCCTCCACAGCCCTACCAGCAAACCTGCTCCAGCACAGGCTTCCTGCGAGGTCACAGCCTCCTTCAGGTGCCTCCACCTGCTCGAGCAAGCGATTTTTCTTATCCTATTGCTTGTTATCTCAGATAAGAAACTAATCCCCACCTCTCTACACCCACTTGTAGGTCAAAAACAATAAGGTCTCCCCTCAGCCTCCTTTTCTTAAGACTAAAATGCCTCAGTTCCCTCAAGCTGCTCCTCATAGGACTTGTGCTCCAAATCCTTCACCAGCTTCATTGCCCTTCTCTGGACACACTCCAGCATCTCAACGTCCTTCATGTAGTGAGGGGCCCAAAACTGGACACAGTACTTGAGGTGTGGCCTCACAAGAGCTGAGAATAATGGGAAATCCCTTCCCTACTCAAGCTAGTTACACTATTCCTGATCCAGGCCAGGCTGCTGTTGGCCTTTTTAGCCACCTGGGCACATTCCTGGCTCATGTTCAGCTGGCTTTACACTAATACCCACAGCTTTCCACTAATACCCCCACGTCCTTTTCTCCTCTAAGGAGCTCTCCAACTACTCCGCCCCAGACCTGTAGCATCACCTGGGGTTACTGTGACCAAAGTGCAGGACCCAGCACTTGGCCTTGTTGGACCCTGTCACTCTTGAGATGGACAAACGACACATACAAGAGGTCTCCTGGTGCACAAGCAAAAAGGACCCAATTTATTTCTGTATCCTCATTTTTATATGTTTCTACTACACTTGTCCTTTTGCTAATGGTCTCTCAGGTAGATGCTATCATGCAATTGGTTGACATTTTTAACTTCACTAACAAGGTTTATCTCTTGCCAGGTTCCTTTATCTGATGTCAGCAAATTCCTTAAAAAGGTTTACTTCTCTGGATGTTCTACACTTCCTCTTTCTCAGGGGTAC
This sequence comes from Gallinula chloropus, assembly GCF_964237585.1. Taxonomy (NCBI): domain Eukaryota; kingdom Metazoa; phylum Chordata; class Aves; order Gruiformes; family Rallidae; genus Gallinula; species Gallinula chloropus. The sequence continues at coordinate 12,159,468 of NC_140104.1, forward strand.
ACTTTAATATCTTCAAGACCCAGCTCTATATTCTCAACCAAGGGTTCTACAGGCCTGTCATAGTCCCCAACAACTCCCCCTTTTTGTATTTGTGCTACAGAAATCACCTTCATCATCCGCTGCAGTGCACTTTGCAGCAGAGAGATAATTCAGGGCAACATTAGTAACACAACTACAATAACTACCACAACAATCCAATCCAGCCTTGATTTCAGACAAAAATACCCCTCTAGGTAAAGCAACAGGAACATTGAAAGACCTTGATACCTTGTGTGAGGTATAATTACACTATGTGTTTTCCCAACACCCAGGTTTCCCACACACCTTGTTTTCCAGGTCACTGAATTTACAGGACTCCTGTTTCCTGGCACTACGTTTTCCACGAGCACTTGGTTTCTTGGGCCCTGATTTCCTGAGCCACTGGTTTCCCAGGTCACTGATTTTCTAGGATGCTGGTTTCTTGCGCCCCCATTTGCCTGGCACACAGGTTTCCTGGGACACCGGTTTCCCACACCCCCAGTTGGCTAGCACATCATGGCCTTGCCACCCTGGTTCCTGCACCCTCAGTTTCCTAGCACCCCAGCTTCCCAGCAACCTGGTTTCCTGCACCCCTAGTTTCCCACACTCCCTGGTCCCGCGCCACTGGTGTCCTGCGTCCCTAGTTTCCCAGCACTCTGGTTTCTCATGCCCCCAGTTCCCCAGCACCCAGGCTTCACACGCTTCTGGTATCCCAGGTCACTGAATTTACAGGACACCAGTTTCCCGGCACCAGGGTTTCCACGAGCTCCTGGCTTCCTGGGCCCTGGTTTCCCTGGGCACTGGTTTCCCTGGGCACTGATTTTCCATGTCACTGGTTTCCTGCGTGCCCAGTTTTCTGGCTCCCCAGTTCCCTGGCACACTGGGGTCTCCTCACCCTGGTTTCCTGCACCTCCAGTTTCCTGGAACCCAGGTTACCTGTGTTCCTGTTTTCCCACACTCCCCTGTCCCAGTGCCAGTGGTTTTTCACACCCCGTTTCCCGTGCCTCTTTTTTACATTCACCCCAGTTTCCTGGCAGCCCTGGTTTCCATGACCCCTGGTTTCTAAGGCCCTGGTTTCCTGGGCCACTGGTTTCCCGGGACACTGATTTTCCAGGATGCTTGTGCCCTGTGACCTCAGTTGCCTGGCACCCTGGCTTAGCAGATTTGAGTAGCTGTGCTGCTGAGATGACTTCTGAAAAAAGCATCTAGAAGCTCTCTGCAGGCCCCAGACTGTAAACATTGGCCAATTCAAGGCCAAAGTTGCTGCTGACCAGGGCCAAGCCAATCGGAGATGGTCACAGCGCATCTGTGAATCACATATAGGAGAAAAATAAACTGCAGGCAGGTGCATTTTGCCACCAGAGAAGGGAGTGAGAAGATGTAACAAGCTGAGTGACACCAAGGCCAGGCCCAAAGGAGAAGGGGGGAAGAATGAGGCACTCTGGGTGCTGGAAAGAGAAATTCCCCTGCAGCCCGTGGAAAAGACCATGGTGGAGCGGGTGTCCCCTCACAGCCCATGGATATGGATGGGGAGCAGAGACATCTATGGCCTGTGAAGAGATTGATCCACACCACAGCAGGATTGCCAGGGGACTTGTGACTTTGCAGGGGACCAGGCTGAGGGAGTCTGGGCCCGAATGTCAGCACCCCATGGAAGGGAGTCCTGCTGAGGCCTGTGGTGAGGAGATGACTCCCTGATAGAGAGAACTCACGCTGCAGAAGTTTGTAGAGGACTCTCTCCCGTGGGTGGGACCCCATGGTGCCACAGACGAAGAGGGGGTGTGTGGAATGCCCCATCCCCGCCCCCCCACCAGCTAAGATGGAAGACAACTTGGGAGGAACGGACTGAAAACCCCCATTCCCAAATCCCTGCCCCTCCCTGTGCCATGACGGGGGGGAAGAAGGGAGAGTATTTATGATTCAAGTCAGTCTGCCAGGAAGCGAGTGGTGGGGGGGGGAAGTAGAAGTGTTAAGACCTGGCGAAGGAAAGCAGCTTGTGAGGATCCTCTGGAATCCCCCTGCCATTCCCTGCCACACCCCGCACCATGTTGGGGTGGAAGAAGGGAGTAAAATTGTGAATGAAGTTTAACTCTGCTAAGAAGAGGGGGGTGGGGAAGAAGAAGTTTTAAGACCTGGACACACTTCTCATTACCCAATTCTGGTTCACAGGGTGTGTAACTGTAGTGCAATAAATTAGTTTTTTTCTTTTATTCTGTGCTGAGTCTGTTTTGCCCTTTGCACTAATTGGAAAGTGATCCCTCTGTCCTTATCTTGAATCCTAAGCCTCCCGATATATAGGTTTTCTCCCTTTTTTGGCTGAAAAGGGGAGTGAGTGAGTGGCTTGGTGGGCATTTGGCCTCTAGCCAGGGCCAAACCACCACAGTCCTTTTTGGTGCCAAACATGGGGCTCGAGGAATTTGCGATAAGGACACTAATTGGATGAGGGAATGAGCAGAACAGACTGAACAGAGCTGGGTAGTGTAATAATTGTAGAGAATTTCTGTTGGGATGGGGATTTAAAGAACAATTCTCATCTATGTGTTTCATAGAGGTGAGGAGTGGAGTGTTGCAGTTTTGCATAGCTGGGTGCTGGGAGAGAATGGGGGCTGCAGAAAATGGCTGCTGTAAGCAGCAGCCAGAAGCTCTCTGCAGGTCCCAGAGAGTAAACATTGGCTGATTCAAGGCTAGAGTTGCTGCTGGCCAAGGCTGAGACAATTGACGATGGTCACAGTGCCTCTGGGAATCACATATAGGAGAAAGAAAAACACAAGCAGCTGCATTTGCCACCAGAGGAGGGAGCAAAATCCTGTCTAAAGTGAAGTGTGCTAAGAAGGGAGGGGTGGGGGAAGGTGCTTTAAGATCTGGTCACACTTCTCATTATCTGACTCTGGTGTCACTGTCTGTGTAGTGCAGTGTCATCAATCAGAGAGTTTTCTGTCCTTCACTCTGTGTTGAGTCTGTTTTGCCCATGTCGTTGATTACAGGATCATCTCTCCCTGTGTTTATCTTGACTCCTGAGCCTCTCAATATCTATTTTCTCCCCTGTCCAACTAAAAAGGGGAGTGATAGATCGACTTTGGTGGGTGTCTGGCCTCCAGCCAGGCCTAAACCACCACACATACTAATGTCACTGAACTGGGGACTCACTGCTTCCTTGCACCCCCTCAGGATGCTGGGAGCTGTGCTACCCTTGTACCACACTCTGCATCACACACCCCATGTGACACTGGCCCAGGAAGAGCCCTGAGGCAGTGCGGGGGGCAGAATCCCACTTCTGTGGGGCTGGCTCTTCTGCTTGATAAAATACATCAAGGCTTTACTCAGCATCAGATCCACCTGCACAGTGCCTTAGTCTACCTTAAATCACAGACTCCAATTTTCTGCTCTAACCCCTTCATGAGGAGAGAGGCTTTCTCAGTAATGGGCCTCAGTGGGGCCAATTAACACTCTACAGCAGTTCAGCTTTTTCTTCTGACTTTAACTCTTGGAGAGACTGCTTCAATCTCCTCACAGGATCTGCAGTTCATGGAATCAGCACCAAATACACCATGGGGCTCATTAAAATTGAAAAAGCCCTAACAAGCTATGTGTCTTTTCTTCAGGGTTTCAAGACTTGTACAGCTAATTGGAGAAGTTTCAGGGCTTGATTTAAAGTGGAAGATTTCAATCAGTATTTACTTAAAAAAACAAAAGAGATTTCAACACTTTCAGGCTTTTTAGTTTTTCAATTTACAGAAGTGACAGCAGCTTTCTCCAATTGATAGTGCACCAGAGGACCTCCTAAGGAGGTGTGGAAAGGTCATAACACCTGTCTCCCTGAGTTCCCACACTGCTTAGATGACCTTCCTCTACACCTCCCCAACCCCACCATGTCTCCAAGGGATGCTTGGGAGTTGCACTCTTTTCCTCCATCAGGCTTCTGCACTGAGTCTGCAGCCGAATGTTGCAGCCCCTTTGCTGCAATTCCCACCCCGTTTACCCTGAGGACTGGCTGGGAATAGAAACAGAATTATTCATTTTGAAAAAGTTATAAAAGAAATAAAACACATTCCCCAACTATGAGTAAATAACTGTAAGGGTGTGGAGTAAATCCCAAAAGCAAAGGACAGGGCACATGGCCAGAGAGTCTGCTGAAAAGGGGCCTTGAGACACAGTCGGTTTCCTCAGGGCAGGTGGAAATACCCGAAAGGCAAGTTTCAGTGCAGAGTGTGACAGTGTCCTGACACCCCAAGGACTCAGGAGGATGTGTATTTCCCCTCCTACTTTTAATACATATCCCCAGAGTTCCTAACTTAGTCTGAGTTGAAAGGCAAGAATAAACTGATGATAGTGGCTGCACACTAACAAGCTTCCAGGGGAAAGGCACTGAGTGTGGAGAGCGATGGCAGGAATGAAGATTCCTGGAGGTTTAGTAGAAGCTGCTAAGGGCTGTGGGTGATGAAACTCCTTCAGAACACTGACACGTGCCTCCTTGAATGCTGATTAGAGCAGGAAATCAGAGGGAGCAATTTCAGGACGACAAAGTGAGAAGATACAGACATGCTGTGCCATGGAGCCACTTGGATGTGTCCTGGCACACCACAGGGCCCAGTGGTAGTCCAATGCCCAGTGAAATGGGGAGGATTTTGGTCATCACGTCTCCCCCTCCTCTTTTCCTTTAAAGAGCAGGCAGCTGCCTGGATCTCAGCTCTCAGCTGGGGTAAAACCACGACACTCAGGTCTTTCCTTGGCAAGGAAATGGTCCTAACGATGCCTCTGTCATTCCGTGTGCTAACAGTGTCCATATTTAAAACTGATAAAGGTCCAGCAGTAACTCCCAAATAGGAGGATTGAGGGCAGAAATATGTTCCTGTCCTGAAACCATGCCAGGTAGCCCAGTAGCAGCCCCAGTAACCTTGGGACTGATGTCTGTCCCTACCAAAGGATCGTTCCTAACAGTGCCTGACACCATCACCTGGGAAGGAATAACCGCTGGAATCAGTACAGGCTGGGGGATGACCTGCTGGAGAGGAGCTCTGCAGAGAAGGGAAGGACCTGGGGGTCCTGGTGGGTGACAGGTTGGCCATGAGCCAGCAGTGTGTCCTGGTGTCTAAGAGAGCCAATGGGGTCCTGCGGGGCATCAAGAGGAGCATGGTCAGCAGGTCAAAGGAGGTGATCCTCCCCATCTACTCTGCCCTGGTCAGGCCCCACCTGGAGTATTGTGTCCAGTTCTAGGCTCCCCAGGACAAAAAAGCCAGGGATCTCCTGGAGAGAGTCCAGAGAAGGGCTACAAAGATGATTAAGGGCCTGGAGCATCTGCCCTGTGAGGAAAGGCTGAGTGAACTGGGACTATTCAGCCTTGAGAAAAGAAGGTTAAGAGGTGATCCTATTAATGTTTATAAGTATCTGAAGTGTTGGACACAGGATGAAATGGCCAGCCTCTTATCAATGGTCTGTGGGGGCAGAACAAGGGGCAATGGTTTCAAGTTGGAGCACAGGAAGTTCCGCACCAACATGTGGAAAGACTTTTTCACAGTGAGGGTGACAGAGCCTTGGGACAGGCTGCCCAGGGGGGTTGTGAAGTGTCCCTCTCTGGAGATATTCCAGACCCCTCTGGACGCTGACCTGTGCGACCTGGTAAAGAGATTGACTGAGACATAGATAGTGAGGTAAGCCGATAGACACAGAAACACATCGTGAGGTAAGAACATGGACAGATAGATGTGAGGTAATGAGATTGACTGATAGATTATGAGGTAAGGGGATTGTGAGGTATGATGATTGTGAGGTAAGGGGATTGACTGTTATAGATTGTGTGGTAAGGAGAGTAACCAATTGTGAGGTAAGGGGTTTGTGAGGTAAGGAGATTGTGAGGTAAGGAGATTGATTAATAGATAGACTGTCAGGTAAAGAGATTGACTGAGAAATAGATTGTGAGGTCAGGAGATTGACTGATAGAGAGTTTGTGAGGTAAGGAATTTGACAGATTGTGAGTTAAGTGCATTGTGAGGTAAGGATTTTGTGACTGTCACAGTTTTGTGTAGCTGGGTGCTGGGAGAGAACTGGGGCTGCAGAAAATGTCTGGTGTAAGGAACAGCTAGAGCTCTCTGCAGGTCCTGAAGAGTAAACATTGGCCAGTCCAAGGCCATAGGTGCTGCTGACCAGGACCGAGCGAATCTGCGATGGTCACAGAGCCTCTGGGAATCACACAGAGGAGAAAAAAACCACAAGCAGCTGCAACGCCCATCGTGAAGAGAGGCCAGAGGGAGGTCCCAGGGAACTGCAGGCCTGTCAGCCTGGCCTTGTTGCTGGGAAATGTGATGGAACAAATCATCGTATGTCCCATCATGCAACACATGCAGGACACTCAGGTGATCAGGCCCAGTCAGCATGGGTTTAGGAAAGGCAGATCGTGATGGACCAACCTGATCTCCTTCTATGAAAAGGTGACCTGCTGCTTAGTGGATGAGGGGAAGGCTGTAGATGTGGTCTATCGAGATTTCAGTGAAGCCTTCATCACTGTCTCCCAAAGCATTTTCCCCTCTGCAGAAACTACCCGCTCATGGATTAGATGGGTACACTCTGTCCTGGGTTAGAAACTGGCTGGGCAGCCAGACCCAAAGGGCTGTAGTCAACTGAGTTAAATCCAGCTGGTGGCAGGTCACAAGGTGTGTTCTCCAGGACTCAGTGCTGGGACCTGTCCTCTTTAACATCTTTATTCATGATCTGGACGAGGGGATCGAGTGCACCCTCAGTAAGTTTGCAGATGACACCAAATTGTGTGGGAGTATTAATTGTCTGGATGACACGTAGGCTCTGAAGAGTGATCTGGACGGGCTGGATCGATGGGCAGAGGCCAATTGTATGAGGTTCTTGGGTTCTTGTGGCCAAGTGCCAGGTCCTGCATTTTGATCAGAATAACCCCAGGCAACGCTACAGGCCTGGGTCAGAGTGGTTGGAGAGCTCCCTGGAGGAAAAGGATCTGGGGGTGTCCATGGATACCTTGGCTGGACATGAGCCAGCACTGTGCCCAGGTGGCCAAGAAGGCCAACAGCATCCTGGCCTGGATCCGGAATAGTGTGACCAGCAGGAGTAGGAAGTGATTGTTCCATTATCCTCAGCTCTGGTGAGGCTGCACCTCGAGTGCTGTGTCGGGTTTTGGGCCCCTCACTACAAGAAGGACACTGAGATGCTGGAGCGTGTCCATAGATGGGCAACGAAGCTGATGAAGGATTTGAAGCACAAGTCCTCTGAGGAGCAGCTGAGGCAACTGGGGCATTTTAGCCTTGAGAAAAGGAGGCTGAAGGGGAGACCTCGCCTCTCTCTACAACTACCTGCAAGAAGGAATGTAGAGAGGTGAGAGCCGGTGTTTTCTCTCAGGTAACATGTGATAAGATGACAGGGAATGGTTTCAAATTGCACCAGGGGAGATTTAGGTTGGATATCAGGAAGAATTTCATTACTGAAACATTAGTCAAATATTGGAACAGGCTGCCCAGGGAAGTGGTGGAGTCATCATCCCTGGAGGGATTTAAAAGGTTCCTATAGATGTTGTGCTTGAGGACATGGCCTGGAGGTGGACTAGGCAGGGGTAGGCTTTGGTTGGACTCAATGACCGTAAAGGCCTCTTCCAACCTAAGTGATTCTATGATTCTGTGGTACAGTTCCAGGAAATTCCTGTTCTGTCATGGTGGGAAAGCACTGTCATTTAGAAACATAGTTGAGTGGTTCTGCTGTTGGAAATGTGCTTGTAAAACTTTTATAAACGTCAGGGGGAAAAACAAGGACAAAAAAGTTGTGCCCCTTTCCAGGCAGACAGGATGGAAAGAGAGCCCAGCTCATCATTACGCAGTGTCTGGGTCACACAAGACCAGGAGATACTGCATTAGCAATGGGATGATGGTGGTCTGTGTTGTTAAAGCTGAGACAAACTAGGAGGGGGAAAACAAAACCAAAACCAACAGCTAAAAACCTTACTAAATACAGACTGGTCCTAACGTGAGCTACATGGCCAGTGATACACAGAGTGAGCAGATTGTTGCTGCTTGGAGACATCCAGTCATCACTTTCCACATGGCATCCTTGAGCTCCTGGTTCCTCATGCTGTAGATGGGAAATTTCAATTCTGGAGGAACCACTGACTAAAAACTGTCACTACCAGGTGTAAATGATGGAGGGGAGCTTCAGGGAGGTGAACACAGCAGTGATGAGGAACAGGGAGACCACGGCCAGGTGAGGGAGGCAGGTGGAAAAGGCTTTGTGCCGTCCCTGCTCCGAGGGGATCCTCAGCACAGCCCTGAAGATCTGCACATAGGACACCATGATGAACACAAAACACCCAAAAGCTAGACATGCTCTGATTACAGTTTCACTGAGGTAGGACCATGAGTGAGAGAGCTTGAGGATCTGGGGGATTTCTCAGAAGAACTGGTCACAGGCATTGCCCTTGCAGAGGGGCAGTGACAATGTATTGGCCGTGGGGAGCAGAGCACTGTGAATCACAGCGCTGTGGGAGTATTTTTAAGAAGGGAAATAAAACCCAGCAGCTACTTTTTGCCACCAGACAAAGGAGTGACAAAGTGTAAGGGAATTTGCAGAGAACAAGGTCGGTGATGTAGGGGGAGAAGGTCCTCCAAGCCTCATTGCAGAGATTCCCCTGCAGCCCGTGGAGAAGCCCATGGTGAATGAGGGTGTTCCCACACAGCCCATGTTGGATGATGTGAAACAGTGATTCTACATGCAGCCTGTAGAGGTCCCCAAGTTTGAGCATGTGAGGACACTGAAGGAGGCTGTGACCTCATAGGAAGCCTGTGCTGGAGCAGGTTAGCTGGCAGAGCTGTGGAGGACCCAGGCTGGAGCAGTCTGTTGCTGAAGGACGAAACCCCATTCAAGTGACCCACCCTGGAGCAGTTGGTGCTGTTTTGAAGCCATGTGGGAAGGACGCGTGTTGGAGGGGTTCATGCAGGACTGTCTCCCGTGGGTGGGACCCAATGCTGGAGCAAGGGGAGACAGTGAGGAGTCCTCCCCCTGATCAGGAAGGAGCAGCTGAGATGATGTGTGATGAACAGACCCCAACCCCCATTCCCTGTCCCCCAGTGCCTCTCAGTCAGAGAGAGTAGAGAGTAGAGAGTTAAAGAGTGAAGTGGACCCTGGGATAAGAAGGGAGGGTCGTAGGTGGGTGTTTAAAATTTCATTTCTTTAGGTTTTGTTCTCATTTCTCTGCGTTCTTTGGATTGAGAAATGAATTAGGTTGATTTTATTGTTGTTGTCAAGTCTGTATTGCCAGTGAGAGTAACAGCTGCATGACCTCCCCCTGTGCTTTCTCCCTGCATGATTTCTCCCTGTCCTGATCATTCTGCTCCCAGGCAGAATGATCTCAGAGATGAGGTCATAGAATGATCCCCATGAGGCCTGAGACACCAGGAGGGAGCCTAGAAATACTGGTCTTCTCCAGCTGAGCTGGGCCAGGCTCCTGGGATGGAGGGAGCTCATGGCAAACTGGCAGCTCTGCAGAGAGACAGCTCTGCCCAGGAGCAGCTCCTCTGCCAAGCACACAGGGCTGGGGACACTGCCTGTCGGCACCAAGGGAGACCTGTGAGGCTGAGAGAGCTGGTGGATGCTGAGAGCTCACTGGAGGAGACAGGTAAAGAGACTTTGCTTTGAATTTTCTGCTCTCGGTGACTGGGTGAGAAGTGGGAGTTGAGCTTTTCTTGATAACTTTGCAGCAGGCAGTGCAAACTCATTGGTCATTAGGACTTGTCAGAGCTTCTCCTGAGCCCTGCACACACAGAGGTTCCCAGGGCAGTGCCCTGATGCCAGGAGGGCTCTGCAGAGCAGAGCTGAGCACAGGGCAGGTTGGATGAGGTCAGTGAGCACAGAGCAGGAGGTGACATGTGCAAAGAGATGTAGTTCCAGGGACAGCTCCAGGCAGCAGAGACATTGTCCAGTATGGAGAAGGAGCTGCTCCCAGAAATGCCTTGACAGTGGGGATTTGGTACGTCCTGACAGCCCCGCAGTGCTGATATGATGAGGGCATTCCATGAGAAGTAGAAAGAGTTTTCCTCAAAGAAGCATTTCCCAATTTCTCACTGCATTTCCCTCCTTGGACAGGTCTCCACATCTGACAGCAGCAGATGTCCAACAGCAGTTCCATCAGCCATTTCCTCCTCCTGCCCTTTGCAGACACACGGGAACTGCAGCTCCTGCACTTCTGCCTCTTCCTGGGCATCTACCTGGCTGCTCTCCTGGGCAATGGCCTCATCATCATCACCATAGCCTGTGACCACCACCTCCACACCCCCATGTACTTCCTCCTCAACCTCGCTGTTAATGACCTTGGCTACATCTCCACCACTGTTCCCAAATCCATGGCCAATTCTTTTTGGGACACCAGGGCCATTTCCTACACAGGATGTGTGGCTCAACTCTTTTTCTTTTTATTTTTGATCATCACAGAGCTCTGTCTTCTCACTGTCATGGCCTATGACCGCTACGTTGCCATCTGCCACCCCCTGCACTACAGGACTCTCCTGGGCAGCAGAGCTTGTGTCCACATGGCAGCAGCTGCCTGGGGCATTGGGTTTCTCAGTGCTGTGCTGCAGACAGCCAATACATTTTCACTGCCCCTCTGCCATGGCAATGCTGTTGAGCAGTTCTTCTGTGAAATCCCCCAGATCCTCAAGCTCTCCTGCTGGTTGTTTTGTGTTCATTGTGGTGTCCTATGTGCAGATCTTCAGGGCTGTGCTGAGGATCCCCTCGCAGCAGGGACGGCACAAAGCCTTTTCCACCTGCCTCCCTCACCTGGCCGTGGTCTCCCTGTTTGTCACCACTGGTGTGTTTTCCTACCTGAAGCCCCCCTCCATCTCCTCCCTATTTCTGGACCTGGTATTGGCATTTCTTTACTTAGTGTTTCCACCAGCAGTGAACCCCCTCATCTACAGCATGAGGAACCAGGAGCTCAAGGATGCCATGTGGAAAGTGATGACTGGATGTTTCTAAACAGCAATAAAGTGCTTGTCTTCTGAATACCACTGACAATGTAACTCCTGTTATGATCAGTTCATATTTAATAGGGGTTTTAGTTGTTGGGTTTTGGTTCCTCTCTAGTTTGTCTAAGCTATACTAACATGGTCAACGTTCATCCCATTCCTAATGCAGTATCACCTGTTCTTCCGTGTAAGGATGAGCTGTGCTCTCTTTGCCTCACGTCTGCTTCCACAGAGCCATAATTTTCCTCTTTTTTTCACCCTTTTATTAATAAAATTTTACAAGGACATTTTCATCAGCTGAACAGCTTGAGTACTTTTCTGTAATGGCAATGCTTTCCCACCATGACAGGACGGGATAAGGACTGTTTACTGACAAAATTCACCATGAATGTAGAACAATAATGGCCAATTACACCCACACCCAGTGCTAACACAGGGTACCTCGTTTACCTGACAATTATAGAGTACTGCCTGAAAGGAAAGAAAGACTGACTGACTGACTGACAGACAGACTGACTGACTCTTCTGGAGGCACCAAGCCCACACCCTTCCCAAACCAGCTTCTTTTAGGCGGAAGTGGTGTCAGGTGGTATGGAAAACAGCCCAGGTGAACTCAGATCACCTGTGCTGGCTGCTTGGGGAGGTTAACTCTTACCTGGCCAGTACCAGGACATTATTCACCCCTGTTTCCACATTATCTGCATCATGGGCGGATCTTACATGTTCAGAGTATTGGGGACATTCATAACATCATTGATCTATTATGTAGAACATCTGCCATGGACAGATTTAGTTATACACCAAAAATTTACTGTCTATCCTTTCCTAGAACTAAACCCCCTTGGGGTACACACCGGACTTCCCCATCCTTTCACATCCCCCACCAAGCGCACCCAGGTCCCTGCGCAAAAGCAACCCCATCAATGGGTTTGCCTTTGTCTGAAGAAGGAACATCCCTGAGTGTCTTCCCCAACAGGTTTTTCATGTGTAATACAGGGACTTTATGCCCCTCCACGGTCTGTTCAAGTCTGCGGTGGTTTTGCCTTGCTAGAGGCCAAATGCCCATCAAAATCCCCCTATCACTCCCCTTTTCTTCCAGAAAGGGGAGAACATAGATATTGGGAGGCTTAGGATTTGAGATAAGGACAGAGAGGTATCACCCTGTAATTAGTGTCATGAGAAAAACAGACTCAACACAAAATAAAGGAAAGAAAACTAATTTCTGACACTACAGCTACACACCCAGTGACGCCAGAGTCAGGTAGTGAGAAGAGTGACCAGGTCTTAAAGCACCTTCCCCCATCCCTCCCTTCTTAGCAGACTTCACTTTAGTCATGATTTTTCTCCCATCATCCCCCCCACAGTGGCACAGGGAGGGGCAGGGACTGGGGAAATGGGGTTTCAGTCAGTTCCTCTGAAATGTTTTCCTTCTTAGCTGGGGGGGGGGGGGTGGTGGGGTGTGTGTAAACCCACACCCCCTTCCCCTGATGCACTCTCTCTCTCTCTCTCTCTCAAATCTTCTTAAACCTTCTCTTAAAACTTCAAGGAAGATACCATGACAAAAGTTTCCACCACAACACCCGCACATCAAGGCAGCTCAGACATGACTAGATGGGGAAGCGGTCACAAGGAGAAGAATTTGGTCATTCCAGGGGATGCCATAGCAGTCAGAGGTGCTGAACTGGAATCTGGCCATGAGCACATTGGGCTGCACTGGGAGGACCGTGACCACGCAGACAAGGGCCCTTCTTGTCTATGTGGACTCAGCACAGGTGAGGCCACCTCTGGAGCAGTCAGTCTCAGTGCGGGCTCTCCAGTCTGGAGGAATGGGAGGAACTGTAATGTGGGCAGAAATTCTGCCAAGATACAGTTAGGGGTCTTGTGTGGAGAGGCTGAGAGACCTGGGCTTCTTTAGCCTGGGGAAGGGGAGGCTGAGGGAAGCCCTCTTTGTGCTACAGGGAAAGAACATAAGAAAGGAAGTCCACGTGAAACTGCAGCTTTGAAGGTCAGAGTTGCCATGAGGATAAAGAAACATCACGCTGAGGACAGTGCTGTGGTGCTTAAAGTCACTTGGAGGAAATGTGGATGAGCTGTTGGCTTTGTGTTTGTGGGAACAGCTGGTGAGGAGGAAGAGACAGCAGAACAGGCAGGGACATCATGGAGTGAGATCAAGTTGGGGAAGGGGGTTGGGTGCCTGAAGCCTGCAGGAAAACAGCACAGGCGTGGAGCAGTGTGGCATGGGCTGTGGTGCAGATGGACAAGGGTGGCAGCCAGGTCTTTGTCTCCTTGACTAGAGCTGATATCCCTGCCACAGAGGCCTCAGAGACACCACATTGTCCTCACAGTCATAGAGTATCATTGCCTCCTTAAACCCATGCCAGGGGAGAACATCATGTGTCATACCCCTGTCCTACCCTTGGTGTCACAGCCCACATCCCAAGGAAGAGTTCTGAGACACAGGTGGGGGTCAGGATCTCCCTGCCCAGGAGTGGGGGTCAGCACTGGCATTTCTGTTTCATCAGACCAAGCCAGGGTGTCCTCAGCATCAGAGCTGCCTGTGCTTTGCCTGGGTTTGTCCTCATGGCCTCCAGTTGTATGCTCTAACGAGCCCATGGGGAGGCTTTATCAGTAATGGCTCCCAGTGTGGCCTGTCAGTGCTTCAAGGTGCTTTGGGCATTACTCCTGACTTGTACTTCTTGAGAGGTTTCTTCACTCTCGTCTTGGTCTCTTGAGTTCTGTGGACTCAGAAGAAAAGACACCATGGGGCTCAGTAATCATACTGAAAGCCCTTACAAGCATGGCTCTCCCCATAATTGTTTTTAAAATAAATAAGAACTGTATAACTAATTGGAGAGGTTTTATTTGAGTGATGAAAATTTCAAAGGAGTTTCACAATGCAGGATTTTTTCATAGGAAAAAATGTTTCTGTCATAACTCAGACCATGGAAGAAAGTTCAGCAGCATGCTGCAATGGGGGCTGGTCCAGAGGTCTCCTAAGGAGATCTGGACAGGCAGGAAAAGCAGCCTCTTGAGATCCAACCCTGCATGGAGAACTTTGCTCTTCCCCAAGCCCAGCAGTTCCCTCCCTGGCCTCCTGGGACTCCCAACACTTTTCCTGGCATCATCTGTGCTCACAGGCACAGACAGATTTCTCTGACAACAAACAGCAGTTAAACATGACACAGTTTAATAACCATGAAATCTCTCTCCTCAGCTGCTGCTACGGCCAAGCAGCATGTGAAGGGGGTCAGCTTTCAGAGGAGATTCTCTCCCAGAACAGATTTAATCAGATACATAGATAGGTCACTTATCAACACACTGACCTTCTGACAGAACAGTTCATTTGACTTCTGAGAGATGGGATGTTTTCCACTCTCTGAAACTCAAAGAACCAGAGAGCTGAGCGGCATCTCAATGTCCAAAGAGCAAGCGGAGGTGGAATCCTGTGATCAAAGTGAAGTTCAGACGTCTCACCAGTCTGCTGAAAAGATGTCCCTAGGCATGTGTCCTGGTTTTGGTCAGGATAGAGTTAATTTCATTTGTAGCAGTGAATGGAATGCTGTGTTTGATAGTTAAGATGGGAGTAGTGCTGATAACAGCCTGATGTTTCTAGTTGCTGTCAGACAGTCAAGGACTTTCTCAGCTCTTCATGAGAAAGGAGGGGCGAAGCCAGGACAGGTGACCCAACTGACCAAAGAGAGTATTCCACGCCAATTACGTCCTGCCCAGGATATCGGGGGCTGATGGGAGGAAGGCCGGGGGCGGCTCCGGGACGTGCGGTTCTTGGGGGACGGTCGTGTTCCGGGACGGCTCTGGGTGGCACGGCCTGAGCTGTGGGTTTGGTGAAGAAACTGCATTGTGTATCAACAGCTTCATATATTTTTGCTCTAAAGTCTTGTTAGCATTGTTATACTTTATCTTTCTGTTATCTTAGTAAACTATCCTTATCCCAACCCACGGGCCTCATAGTTTCTTGGTTTTGGGGTTATTTGCCCCTTTCTTTTCCCTTCCCTTGCCTCTCACCCCCCGCTTCCCTCTTCCTGTGCTCTTTTTCTTTAAGGAGCAGGTAGCTGCATGGATCTCAGCTCTCAGGTGGGGTAAAACCACGACAGTGAGCATTTGGGCATTTCTCAGGGTTTCCAGAGAACAAAATCAGGGGAAAGAAATCCACAAAGCTCTGCTCTGCAGTTGGGGGAAGTGGAAACCACAATCCAGAAATTATCCTAGATATAAAAAAGATAGACCTCCTGCTGCAAGGACAAACTGACATCTGGAGAGCTCACATCAGAGCCCCATGCTGACAGTGATCAGTGTCCCAAGGTTTCACTGCCTTGTTCTCCTTCCACAGGGCTTCCTGCAAAGAGGCAGAGAATGTCCCATGGCAGCTTCATTCCCCATTACCTCCTCCTGCCCTTGGCAGACACAGGGGAGCTGCAGCGGGTTTCTCCATGCTGTGCTGCTCACAACCAATACATTTTCCCTCCCCCTCTGCAAGGGCAATGCTGTTGACCAGTTCTTCTGTGAAATCCTCTAGATCCTCAGGCTTGCATGCTCAGATGCCTACCCCAGGGAGATTGGTCTTTTTGGTATTTGTTTAGTACTTGTTTAAATTTGTGATGTTTTATGGAATAATCTGGGAGGTTTCAGGCCAGGAACATCTTTAGACCATTTCTCTTTTTGTTTGGGAGCTATTGCTGGACATTTAGCAGTTTCGAAGTTTGACCCTGGTAGAGTCAGAATTAGATGTCAGTCAAATTTAGGACCATTCCTGTGGCTAGGAATACCCTGATCCTGAGGGTAACCTGCTCTGCTGGTGGGATACCCTTGGAGGTTTCAGGCCAGTAACATCTTGCAGCCCTTACACAGTTTGTTTGGAACTCTTGTGGGAGGTTTATCATTTTTGAAGCTGGATGCTGATATAACCTGAAAGTGACATCAGGAAAAACCTGAACTTCAAGGTTACTGGTGCTGCTACTGCACTACCTGAGGAGGTTTCAGGCCAGGAACATCTTTCAGATATCATACCTTTTTCTTGGGAGCTATTGCTGTATGTTTAGCAGGGTTGAAGTAGAATGCAGGTAGAGTCAGAAAGTGATGTCAGGCACTGTAAAGACTTTTCCCTTAAAAGGAAGGGGCCTGGAAGTGTGTTACTTTGGGAGGTATGAAGTCAGGAATGCTTTTCAGCCTTCACACCTTTAGCTTGGGAGCTGTTGCTGGGTGTTTAGCACTTTTGACAGTGGGTGCTGGTAGAGCTGGAAAACGACATCAGGCACTGTTACAACTGTTCCCTTGGCTAGGAAAGCCCTGAGCCCCAAGGTTACTGGTTCTCAGAGTGTGCAGCCTGGGGAGGGTTCAGGCCAGTAGGATCCTTCATCCCTCCAACTTTTGTTTGGGTGCTGTTGCTGGGTATTTAGTATTTTGAAACTTGATGCTAATAGAGACAGAAAATGATGTCAGGCAGTGTTAGGACAATCCCATTGTATAGGAAAGCCTTGAACCCCAAGGTTACTGGTTCTTCTAGTGCACATCCTGGGGAGGTTTAATGCCATAAACCTTTTTCAGCCCACACGGCTTTTGCGTGGGACCTATTGTACTACATTTAACAGTTTTGAATGTGGAAGCTGGTAGAGCCTGAAAATTACTTCAGGCACGTTTAAGGACTCTTTCCTTGGCTATGAAAGCCCTGAGCGCCAAGGTCAATGGTCCTGTTTGTATTCTGCATGGGGAGGTTTCAGGCCAGGAGTTTCTTTCAACCCCTGCACCTCTTGTTTTGGAACTATTCATACAGTTCAGCAGTTTCAAAGGTGGAGGACTGCAGAGCCATGCAATGACGTCAGGCACTATTAGGGTTGTTCCATTGGCTAGGAATGGGATGAGATGATTAGAAGCTACTCATGCTGCCAGTGGGTTATCTAGGGAGATTTCAGGTCAGGATTGTCTTTGGCCATCAACCCTTTTTGTTTGGCAGCTATTGCTGGACTTTGAGAAGTTTCAAGGTTGGACGCTGGGAGAGCCTGAAAATGATGTCAGGCACTGTTAGGACATTACCTTGGTAAGGAGAAAGCTGAGCCCCAAGATTACTGGGGCTGCTAGAGTGCTAGCAAGGGAGATTTCAAGCCAGGAACCTCTTTCAGCCCTCAATCCTTTTTTAGGAACTATTGCTGGACATTTGAAAGTTTCAAATCTGGATGCTGGTGGAGCCTGAAAACACCACCAGGCACTGTTAGGACCATTCCCCCCACTAGGAATGCCCTGATCCTAATGGTTGCTGGGGCTGCTGGTCGACACCTGGAGTGGGTTTCAGGGCAGTAACATCTTTAAGCTCTCGCACTGTTGTTTGGGAGCTGTTGCTGGATGATTAGAAGTCTCGAAGATGGATGCTGGTTGTGACTGAAAGACACTGGACCACAGGTTTTTAAAATAGAATTAATAGTAATTTATTTTAAAAAAAATCAGAATGCAGATTCAGTACGTCACTTGCAGGTTATTGTTGGATACAATGGGGAATTCACTATTGCAGTTTGGAAGTATGACCACACCAATTACAATCACAAAGATCCACAAAATACTCTTACCACAACCACTGTGGCTTCCCTAAAACACAGGATCACAGCTCACAAGCGCACAAAATATTACAATCACAAAGATCCTCAAAATACTCTGCTGCCAACACAACGCACAATAAAATGATCTACAACAGAGTCACAAACCCCACGGTTACACTCGCCGTAGGCAATTAGCTTCCCTACGATCACAAAGATCTACAAAATACTCTTATTACAACCACTGTGGCTTCCCTAACACATAGGATCACAGCTCACAAGCACACAAAATATTACCCATACGTTAGTCACTCAGAACGACACACTTAAAACATATCAAATAGTCACTTACCACGTCTCTCAGGTAAGGGTTCCCAATACGTTACCTCAGCCAGCCACCCGGCTAAGGGGGAAGGGTCTCCTCCTAAGGTTGGAGGAAGGGCTCCCCATACGAGCTCGAATGCCAGGGCTTTTATTTGGTTCATTTTGCTGATGTGTGTGTATTACAACTCCCCGTAGGCCGCCTGCTCTTCCTGGGCCCTATTGAAACCTGTGTGTGTAGCTCAGCCTTACACTGGTAGAGCCTGAAAATGACTGCAGGCACTGTTAGGATGATACCCTTGAGCATGAAAGCCCTGAGCTGAAATGTTAACAGGGCTGCTAGTGTCCCATCTGGGTAGGTTTCAAGCCAGGCATGTTTTCAGCACTCGTTTAGAGTTATTACTGGACATTTACCAGTTTCAAATTTGGATGCTTTTAGATCAGGAATATTATCTCTGATAGAGTTTGGACCAGTTCCTTGGAAGAAATGCCCTGAGCCCAACCGTATATAGGGGCTGCTAGTGGGATACCAGTGGAGGTTTCAAGCCAGGAATATCTTCAAGCCCTCACTTCTTTTGTTTGAGACCTGTTGCTGGAGGTTTAGCAGTTTCAAACGTGGTGAATGAAAGATCGAAAAATGAGGTTAGGCACTCTTAGGACCGTTGCCTTGGCTGGGAATGCCCTGAGACTCAAGGTTTCTTGTACTGCTACTCTACTACCTGGGGAAGTTTCATGCCAGAAGCATCTTTCAGCCCTCACACCTGTTGTTTGGGGGCTCGAACTTGATGTTTGGCATTTTTGAAGTTGGACGCGGGTAGAGACCAAAAATGACACCAGGCACTCTGCAGACCATTCCCTCAGCTACAGAAGCTCTGAGCCCCAAAGTTACTGGGGTTGATCCCACTGCCAGAGGAAGTTTAGGGCCACAGTCATCCCATTCCTCATGCAGTATCTCCAGGCCTTGTGTGACCCTGACACTACGGAATGACGAGCTGTGCTCTCTTTGTATCCTGTCTGTCTGCAAACAGCCAAAAGTTTTCCTTTTTTTTTTTAATTTTTATAAATACTTTACAAGCATCTTCATCAGCTGAATCACTTGACTCCTTGAATCACTTCACAACTTGGGAATTTCCAGGAAGTGTCATACTCACCTTCCCCCTGAACCTGCATTACCCCCAGTCTGTCTCTTCATCTCCATCATCATTGAGGTGTTTCCACCTCTCCTGGTGATACGGCCATGCCTAAGGACACCTTCTCCAGACTACCCTGATGTGTGCACTTCACTTTGCTCAAAGGTTTCCACCTCAACTCGCTCTTTGGTCATTCAGATGCTGATAAACATTGAGCTTCAGAGAGTTGGAAAACATCTCATCTTCCAGAAGTCTAATGAACTGTTCTGTTAGAGGTTCAGTGTGTTGATAAGTGACCTTTCTATGTATCTGATTAAACTGTTCTGGGAGAGAATCTCCCCTGAAAGCTGACCCCCTTCACACGCTGCTTGGCCATAGCAGCAGCTGAGAGAGATTTCATGGTTATTGAACTGTGTCCTGTTGAACTGCTGTTTGTTGTCAGAGAAATCTGCCTGTGTCTGTGAACATAGATGATGCCAGGAAAAGTGTTGGGAGTCCCAGGATGCCAGTGAGGGAACTGCTGGTCTGGGATGAGCAAGGTTCTCCAGACAGGGTTGGATCTCAAGGGACTGCTTTCCCATCCTGTCCAGAACCCTCTACGAGATCTCTGGACAAACATCCCTTGTAGAATGCTGTTAAGACATCTTCCATGGACTAAAAAATGACAGACACTTTTTTTTTTCTATGAAAAAATCCTCCATTGTGAAATTACTGTGATTGTTTCATCACCCAATTAAAACCTCTCCAATTACTTATACAAGTCTTAATTTTTGAAAGAAAATTACATGAAGAGACATGCTTGTAAGGGCTTTCTGGATGTTAATGAGCCCCATTGTGTCTCTGGTGAGTCCAGAGACCTCAGATACCAAGAGGACAGTGAAGAAAACTCTCAAGAAGTCCAAGTCAGGAGGAATGCCCAAAGTAACTTGAAGCACTAACAGGCCCCACTGGGAGCCGTTACTGACAAAGCCTCCCCAGGGGCTCGTTAGAGCAGAGAGCTGGAGGCCATGAGGACAAACCCAGGCAAAGCACAGGCAGCTCTGATGCTGAGGACACCCTGGCTTGGTCTGATGGAACAGAAATGCCAAGTGCTGACCCCCAGCCCCTGGGCATGAACATCCTGAGAATGTCAGAGATGAGATCATAGAATGATCCCCATGAGGCCTGAGACACCAGGAGGGATCCTACAAGAACTGGTCTTCTCCTGCTGAGCTTGGTCAGGCTCCTGGGATGGGGGGAGCTCATGGCAACCCAGCAGCGCTGCAGAGAGACAGCTCTGCCCAGGAGCAGCTCCTCTGCCAAGCACACAGGGCTGGGGACACTGCCTGTAGGCACCGAGGGGAGACGTGTGAGGCTGAGAGAGCTGACGGATGCTGAGAGCTCACTGGAGGAGAAATCTCCACAGCACTCTGCCTGGTATGTCTGTGGGTGCAGAGCAATGCAGGGTCTGTTCCTGGAGGGATCTCCTAAAGCTGGGACATGAGGCAGTTTGAGGGGTGTGTCAGGAGGACAGGTTCTCTATAGGACCAGAAAGTGCTGCCTGGAAGGGATGCCCTTCTGCCCCATCAGAGGGACATGGTGCAGGGTCCTTGTCCCAGAGAGAAATAACCTTCGAGTGCCTGTCCTTCTAGCCGCATGGGGAATGTATCTCGCCGTTTCTCCTCCTGTTTTTGTTGCCTTTCTCCCACCGTTTCTTGGGGCTCTGGGCAAATCCAGTGGTGGGGCTGGCACTGATTGACCCAGACTTCAGAATCCCATCTGTAGGACTGAGGTTTCCAGGCACGTCCTGCTGGGCTGCAGCTGCCTCCCACAATGGCACCACTCTCACAGGGACTGTTGTGCCCCAGAGAGGAGCCCCATGCAGGAGACATCTCGGCACAGAGGCTGTGGCAATGCCACTCATCACCTGTGTGTGGGCAGCTGCAATGAGCCCTGTGTGTCCCTGGCTGGGAGCGGGGAGCTGAGATCCTCCTTGGGTAGGATGAGACTGCAGGAGGGCTTTGGAGCTCTGCCCTGTGAGACTGGATTCCTCAGCTCTCAGTCAGGAGAAAACCAAAGCTCCAAAGCTCTGCTCTGCCCTTGGGTGAAATTGGAGAGACTGTGCTGAAAAGCTCATTCCTATCCACAGGGCATTTAGTCTGAGAACAGGCCATCCTTCTATTTCCTTACTGCTGCCAGGCAGGACTGAGTTCTCAAGAGCCCACAGCCAACCCTCCTCCCAGCAGTGGCACACTCAAGCCAGCACAAAGCAGACCTCCCAAAAGGGACCTGACAAAAGTCCTCCTGAATACAGGGAGTTAATGTGAATTGGAAACTGTTACCCTCAAAGAAGAGTTCCCTAACTTCTCCCTACCTTTTTATCCTTTGACAGGTCTCCACACTTGACAGCAGCAGATGTTCAACAGCAGCAGCTCCATCAGCCAGTTCCTCCTCCTGCCCTTTGCAGACACACGGGAACTGCAGCTCCTGCACTTCTGCCTCTTCCTGGGCATCTACCTGGCTGCTCTCCTGGGCAATGGCCTCATCATCATCACCATAGCCTGTGACCACCACCTCCACACCCCCATGTACTTCTTCCTCCTCAATCTCTCTGTTCTTGACTTTGGCTGCATCTCCACCACTGTTCCCAAATCCATGGCCAATTCCTTGTGGGACACCAGGGCCATTTCCTACACAGGATGTGTGGCTCAAATCTTTTTCTTTTTATTTTTGCTCTCAACAGAGTACTGTCTGCTCACTGTCATGGCCTATGACCGCTACGTTGCCATCTGCCACCCCCTGCACTACAGGACCCTCCTGGGCAGCAGAGCTTGTGTTCATATGGCAGCAGCTGCCTGGGGCAGTGGGTTTCTCAATGCTGTGCTGCACACAGCTAATACATTTTCACTGCCCCTCTGCCATGGCAATGCTGTTGAGCAGTTCTTCTGTGAAATCCCCCAGATCCTCAAGCTCTCCTGCTCAGATGCCTACCTCAGGGAGATTGCAGTCACTGTGGTCAGTGCCTGTTTAGCTTTCGGGTGTTTTGTGTTCATTGTGGTGTCCTATGTGCAGATCTTCAGGGCTGTGCTGAGGATCCCGTCGGAGCAGGGACGGCACAAAGCCTTTTCCACCTGCCTCCCTCACCTGGCCGTGATCTCCCTGTTTCTCAGCACTGCTGTGTTTGCCTACCTGAAGCCCCCCTCCATCTCCTCCCTATTTCTGGACCTTGTAGTGTCATTTCTTTACTCTGTGTTTCCACCAGCAATGAACCCCCTCATCTACAGTATGAGGAACCAGGAGCTCAAGGATGCCATGTGGAAACTGAGCACTGGATGTATCTAAGCCGCAAAGAACTGCTCATTTTCTTATGAATATCTCTGGCCATGTAACTGACGTTAGGATCAGTCTCTATTTAGTAGGGGTTTTTTCCTTCTATGGTGTTTAAACTGTAATAACATGGTGCACATTCATCCCATTCCTAATCCAGTATCTAGGTGTCTCTTGTGACCCAGACACTGTGTAATGACAAGCTGTGCTTCTTTTGCATCATGTTTATCTTGAAAGGTGCACATTTTTTTCTTTATTTATGTTTCTCCTGGCATTTATAAAATGTTTACAAGCACATTGTCATCAGCTGAGTCACTCCACTAATTGTCTGAAATGGCAATGCTTTCCCACCATGACAGAACAGGAATTTCCTGTGCCCTCTGTACCATCGAATCATCCAATCACTTGGGTTGGAAAAGACCTTTAGGGTCATCAAGTCCAACCACAGCCTAACCCTGCCTAGTCCACTTCTAGACCATGTCCTCAAGCACAACATCTACACACATTTCAATACCTCCAGGGATGGTGAGTCCACCACTTCCCTGGGCACCCTGTTCCAACGCTTCACTACCATTTCAGTAAAGAAGTTCTTCCTGATATCAAAAATAAATTTCCCCTGGTTCAGTTTGGAAAGATTTCCTCTCATCACTTGATACCTGAGTGAAAACACCAACCCCCACCAACATACACCCTCCTTGTAGGAAGTTGTAGAGAGCAGTAAGGTCTCCACTCAACCTCCCTTTCTTAAGACTAAAAAGCCCCAGTTCCATCAGCTGATCCTCAAAGGACTTGTGCTCCAAACTCTTCTCTGTGGAGTCCGGCACTGAGCAACACACAATTAGATATGAATTTTAGGTGAAGCCGTTTATTGGTTGAAATCACACAGATAGGAGACTTTTGTTGCTGCAAACGTGGCAACCTAAAAAACTGCTGATTGGTTACATACCCTGTTTACATGCCACTGATTTGTTAGTGATTATAATGAGTTCTGATAAACATATCTTATAGCTGAATATCATTAGTTTACCTTTGGTGCCTAAAAACATCCGCACACCGGCTGTTTTGACCATCTTATTATGGCTGGTTCTGAACATGTTCTGCTACTCCCAAGTTCTTCCCATAACAACCTCTTGGTTTAGGGCACCCTGTACCCCTGTCATCAAGGCCGCTGTGTGTTGAGACTGTGATTATTAAGTTCCTCTCAGCATGAGCAACTTTTCCTGTCTCATAGGAACAGGAGGATATTATCAGAACCTAGGTCTTGGGAGAAGAACGCTAGCAGGCCTGCTGTCTTGGGAGAAGAACTCTAGGCCGCTAGCAGGCCTGCTGTCTTCCCTGACACTACTCCAGGTTTGTTGTTCTTCTCTGGACTCGCTCCAGCATCTCGACATCCTTCTTGTAGTGAGGGGCACATAACTGGACATGGTACTCAAGGTGGGCTTCACCAGAGCTGAGTACAACAGAACTATCACTTCCCTAACTCCTGCCAGACACTCTATTCCTGACCCAGACCAGGATGCCATTGGCCTTCTTGTCCACCTGGGAACAATGCTGGCTCCTGTTCAGCTGGCTGACGACTAACACACCCAGATCCTTTTCTTCCAGGAAGCTCTCCGGCCACTCTGCCCCAGGCCTGTAGCTTTGCCTGGGGTTATTGTGACCAACGTGTAAGACCTGGCTCTTGGCCTTGTTGAACCCCGTAGACTTGGCTTCTGCCCATCAATCCAGCCAGTCCACGTCATTCTGAAGAGCTTTCCTGTCTTCCAGCAGATCAACACTCCCACACAATTTGGTGTCTCATGCAAATTTACTGAGAGTGCACTCGATCCCCTCATCCAGATCATTAATAAAGATGTTAAAGAGGATGGGACCCAGCACAGAGCCATGGGAAGCAGCACTTGTGACCTGCCATGAGCTGGATTTAACCACAACTGTTTGGGCCCATGTGTCCAGCCAGTTTCTAACCCAGCACAGAGTGTACCCATCTAACCCATAAGCAGTGAGTTTCTCCAGCAGGACGCTGTGGGAGACAGTGTTGAAGGCTTCACTGAAGTCCAGGTAGATCACATTCAGAGCTTTCCCCTCATCCAATATACAGCAGGTCACCTGGTCATAGAAGAAGATAAGTTTGGTCAAGCACAGTCTGACTTTCCTAAACCCATGCTGACAGGCCCTGATGGCCAGAGTGTCCTGCATGTGCTGCATGATGGTAATCAAGATGATTAGTTCCATCCCCTTCCCAGCACTGAGGTCAGGCTGACAGGCCTGTAGTTCCCTGGGTCCTCCTTCTGTCCCTTCTTGTGCCAGTTTCCAGCCAGGCAGAACCACCCTGGTCAGCCAAGACTGCTGGTAAATAAGGGAAAGTAGCTTGGTGAGCAAATCCACCATCGCCCTCAGTGCCTTTGGGTGTATCCCATCCAAGCCCATCAACTTCTGCACATCTAAGCAGCTGAGCAGGTCAGGAACCAATTCTCCTAGGATTATGGGGGTTTCCATCTACCTCCCATCCCCATCTTTCCACTCAGGGGTCTGGGTATCAGGAGACAAGTGACCATGCTGCTAAGGAGTGAGGCAAAAAAGGCATCAGCTCTTTCTTTATCCTCCATCACAGTGGTTCCCCTGAGATCCAATAGGTGTGGGAGATTCTATTTTTAATACTTTATAGGTTTAATAGATTCTATTTTTTTAATTCTTTAAGTACAATAACAAAAAGAGGGACAGAGAGAATCTCCCACCTTTACTGTAGGTAACAAACAGAAGTTACAAGGGCTGTAAAAGCATCCTTAACTGATATCCCCCCAGGTAGCCCACTAGCAGCCCAGTAACCTTGGGAGTCAGGGCTTTCCTAGTCAAGAGAATGGTCCTAAGAATGGCTCACATCATTTTTGGGTTCTACTAGGTTCCCCCTTAGATATTTCTAAATATACAGCAATAGCTCCCAAGTAAATCTGTGAAGGCTGAACAATGTTCCTATGCTGAAACCTCCCCAGGTAGCCACAATCAGCCCCGGGAACCTTGGGGGGAAAGGCATTCCTAGCCAAGGGAATGGTCCTATAACACCAGACATCATGTTCTGGCTCTACCAGTGTCCACAAGAAGTGCTAAATGTCCAGCAATAACTTCCAAACAAAAGGTTTGAGAGCTACAGTATCTTGTGAGCCTGAAAACTTTCCCTGCTAGGTAGAGCAAAAGCAGCCCAAGTAAATTTGGGACTCGGAGCTTTCGTAGCTGAGGTAACTGTCCTAAGAGTGTCTGATGTCATTTCCGGGCTCTGCCAGCGTCCAACTTCAAAAATGCCAAATGTCCAGTAAGAGCCCCAAACAAAAGGTGTGAGGGAGGAAAGAATTTTCTGGCAGGAAATCTCCCCAGGGAGCCTGCAGGCAGCACCAGTAACCTTGGGGCTCAGGCCCCCCTTCATAGGTGAAAGAACAGTCCTAAGATTGCCTGACTTCATTGTCAGGCTCTACAAGCATCCACCTGTGAAACTGATAAATGTCCAGTAACAGCTTCCAAACAAACTGATGTGAGGTCTGGAAAAGGTTTTGTGGCCTGAAGCTCCCCAGGTAGTAGAGTAGCAGTACAAGAAACCTTGAGGCTCAGGGCATTCCTAGCCAAGGCAACGGTCCTAAGAGTGCCTGACGTCATTTTTCAATCTACCAGCAACCACCTTGGAAACTGCTAAACCTCCAGCAACAGGTGCCAAAGAAAAGGAGTGAGGGCTTGAAGATATTCCTGGCTTGAAACATCCCCAGCTATCCCACTAACTGTGCTGTAGTTTTCCAGCTCTACCAGAAAATGTTTCAAAAATGCTAAATATCCAGCAAGGGCAGCCAAGCACAAGTTGCAAGAGATGAAGGATCTCCCTGGTCTGAAACCTCCCCAGGTTGTGCACTGGGAGCACCAGTAAAGCTGACCCCCTTCATACACTGCTTGGCCATAGCAGGCAGCTGAGCAGGGAGATTTCATGGTTATTAAACTGGGTCATGTTGAACTGCTGTTTGTTGTCAGAGAAATCTGTCTGTGCCTGTGAGCACAGCTGATGTGAGGAAAAGTGTTGGGAGTCCCAGGAGGCCAGTGAGGGAACTGCGGGGCTTGGGGAAGAGCAAGGTTCTCCATGCAGGAGAGAGTGCTTTTCCTGCCTCTCCAGAACTATTTAGGAGACCTCTGTAAAAACATCCACTGTAGAATGCTGCTAAAACCTCTTCCATGAACTGAAAAATGACAGAAACATTTTTTTTCTGTATGAAAAAATCCTCCATTGTGAAATTCCTTCAAAAGTTTCATCACCCAATTAAAACCTCTCCAATTACTTATACAAGTCTTAATTTTTTAGAGGAAATTACCTGAGGAGATATGCTTGTAAGGGCTTTCTGGATGTTAATGAGCCTCATGGTGTCTCTGATGAGACCAGAGACTTCAGCTATGTCCTGGTTTTGGTCAGGATGGAGTTAATTTCATTTGTAACAGCAGGTGAATACTGTGTTTGAGAGTAAAATGGGAGTAGTGCTGATAACACCCTGATGTTTCTAGTTGCTGTCAGACAGTCAAGGACTTTCTCAGCTCTTCATGAGAAAGGAGGGGCGAAGCCAGGACAGGTGACCCAACTGACCAAAGAGAGTATTCCACGCCAATTACGTCCTGCCCAGGATATCGGGGGCTGGTGGGAGGAAGGCCGAGGGCGGCTCCGGGACGCGCAGTGCTTGGGGGACGGTCGGGTTCCGGGACGGCTCTGGGTGGCACGGCCTGAGTTGTGTGGTTTGGTGAGAAACTGCATTGTGTATCAACAGCTTCATATATTTTTGCTTTGAAGTCCTGTTAGCATTGTTACATTGTATCTTTCTGTTATCTTAGTAAACTATCCTTATCCCAACCCACGGGCCTCTTAATTTCTTGATCTTGGGGTTATTTGCCCCTTCCTCTTCCTTCTCCCTTCCCTCACTTCTCATTCCACCTCCCCTTCCCTTTAACCTGCTCTTTTCCTTTAAGGAGCAGGCAGCTGCGTGGATCTTGGCCCTCAGCCGGGGTGAAACCACGACAAGCTACAAAGAGGAGAGTGAAGAAACTTCTCAAGAAGTTCAAGTCAGGAGTAATGCCCGAAGTACCTTGAAGCATTAACAGGTCCCAATAGGAGCTATTCCTGACAAAGCCTCCCCAGGGGCTCGTTAGAGCAGACAACTGGAGGCCATGAGGACAAACCCAGGCAAAGCACAGGCAACTCTGATGCTGAGGACACCCTGGCTTGGTCTGATGAAGCAGAAATGCCAAGCGCTGACCCCCAGCCCCTGGGCAGGGAGATCCTGACCCTCACCTGTGTCTCAGGGCTCTTCCTTGGGATGTGGGGAGTGTGACACCAAGGGAAGGAAAGGGGTATGACACATGGTGGCCTCCCCTGGGGTGGGTGCAAGGAGTCAGCCATGCTCCATGGCCATGAGGACAATGTGTCTCCTCTGCGGCCTCTGTGGCAGGGACATCAGCCAGAGCCAAGAGGGCAAAGACCTATCAGGCACTTGTAGCCTGAATGGCACCCTTGGCCATCTGCACCACAGCCCATCCCACACGGCCTCACCCCTGTACCTGGTTCTTTGTAGGCTGCAGGGATGCAACACGCTTTCCCACCTCATTGTCACCTAACAATGTCCCTGCCTGTACTGCTGTCTCTCCATCCACGCCAGCTGTTCCCACAAGCACAAAGCCACCAGCTCATCCACACTTCCTCCCAGTGACTGCTTGCACCACAGCACGACCTTCAGAATGACATTTCTTTATCCTCATGCCCACCCTGACCTTCAGAGCCATCAGTTCACATGGCCTTCCTTTCTTATGTTCTTTCTCTCTAGCACAAAGATGGCTTCCCTCAGCCTCCCCTTCCCCAGGCTAAAGAAGCCCGGGTCTCTTGGTAGACTTTCCCTGACCACATACATGTTCCTCCTCATTCCTCCAGACTGGGAAGCCCCACACTGGGACTGACTGCTCCAGAGGTGGCATCACCAGTGCTGAGTCCAGATGGACCAGAAGGGCCCTTGTCTGTGCAGCCACACTCCTCCCAGGGCAGCCCAATGTGCTCATTGCCAGATTCCTGTTCAGCACCTCTGACTGCTATGGCAGCCCCTGCAATGCCCAAATTCTTCTCCTTGTGGCCAGTTCTCCACCCGTCATGTCTGAGCTGCCTTGATGTGGGGGTGTTGTGCTGGAACCTTTTCTCATGGTTTCACCCCAGCCCAGAGCCGAGCACCACGCAGCCGCTCTCTCTAAGAGGGGGTGTGTGTGGGGGGGAATTGGGGGTGGGGGAAGGAAGGGAAAAGGAAATCAAAGAAACCCTAAACCTCATGGGCTGGGATAAGGACAGTTTACTGGGACAGAAGAGAGAGAAACAACAACAACAAGAGGACATTGTAGCAAAATACACACAACAGGTGATGCACAATGCATTTTCTCACTGAACCCCACAGCTCTGGCTGCACAGCTCACAGCCATCCTGAAAGCACGTGTGTCCTGGAGCTGAGTTCTCCTGCCCCCACCACACTCCTTTTATGGTGTGATCTGAATGAAATAGGCCTTTTGGGCAGTTTGGGTCACCTGTCTCGACTGTGTCCCTTTCCAGCTCCCAGGGTGCTCCCCACCTTCCCATTAGTAGTAGAGAATGAACAACAGAAAAGTCTGATTGCTTGGACACAACTAAAGCCTCCCTGTTATCAGCACTGCTCTCATCCTAACAGCCAAATGTGGCACCACATGGGCTGCTAGAAAGAAAATCAACTGTATTCCTCCTGAAACCAGCCCACCTTTGTAGACAACAAGTGCAACACAGTGGTGGGCTTACTCCTGTAGTCAGACAGTATGGATAATCCCCTTGGTCAGTTATGGTCAGCTGGGCCTGTTCTGTCCCCTCCCAGGCACTTGTGCACTCCCAGTTGACTCATTTCTGGAGCAGAACTAGAAAAAAGGCCTTGATGATGAGCAAGCCCTGCTCAGCAAGGAACAAACATATTTATTTAGATTTTATGGCTTACAAATCCAAACACCAGAACTATGGGGGCCACCAACATGAGAATTAATTCCAGCCACAGAGAAAATATGGGCAGGAGGAGAAGATCTCTTCTGCTTGGAAATCTTCCTGATGTTCCTGTTCATCAAGGTCCATTTAAAGGGAAGCCCAATTTTACTAATTTTTCACATGTGCTTGCTGATGGATCTCCAACTTCCGGTGTTTTTAGCAAAATGACAGCAATAAGTGTTAAGGAACCTGGGACTCTATTGCTGATTGTTCAGCATGTTTGAAAGTGAACGATGTTATAGCCTGAAAATGACATTGTTTGGATTCTTCCTATGGCTTGGAATGCCCTGAGCCCCAAGGTTGCTGGGGCTGTTAGTGGGCTACCTGGGGAGGTTTCAGGCCAGAAACCTTTTTCCACCCTCGCACCTTTTGCCATGGAGCTGGTGCTGGACATTGAGCAGTTTCAGAAGTGGACACTGTTGAAGCTGGAAATTACATTGGGCAGAGTTACAACCACTCCCATGGCTACAGAAGCCCTGACCTCATGTTCCTGGGGCTGCTAGTGGGATACCAGGGGATATGTAAGGCCATGAACATCTTTCATCACTCACACCTTTAGTTTGGGATGTATTGCTGTGCATTTAGCAGGTTCAAAGGTGGACAGTGGTATGGCCAGAAATTACATTAGGAACCTTCTTTTGTCTCTGAATGCTCTGAGCCCTAAGGTACTGGAGCTGCCAGTGGTCTACCAAGGCAAGTTTCAGGCCAGGAGAATCTTTCATCCCTCACACTTTTGTTAGGGATCTCTTGCTGTTCGTTTAGCAGTTTGAAGGTGTATGTGGGTTGAGCCCCAAAATGGCATCAGGTAGTTTTAAGACAGTTTCATTTCTAAGGAAAGCCTTGAGCCCTGAGGTTACTGGGGTTTCTAGTGGGATACCTAGGCAGGTTGAAGGTCAGAAACATCTTTCACACCTCAAACTTTGTCTTTGGGAGTTATAGCTGGACATTTAATGTTTTTGAAGGTTGACGATGTTAGAGCTGGAAAAAGACATCAGGCAAATTTCATACCATTGCATTGTGTATGAAAACCCTGTGCCCCATGGTTACTGGGGCTGCTAGTGGGCTACAAGGAGAGTTTTCAGGCCAATAAAATATTTATGCCCTTGAATGTTATGTTTGAGGTGACTGCTTTACATTTAGTGTGTCAATGTTGGATGCTGGGAGAGCCTGTAAATGCCCACAGGCACTGTTAGGAAAGGAAAGCCCTGAGCTCTAAGCCTACTTGGGCTGCTAGTGAGCTACCTAGATAGGTTTCAGGCCAGGAACATCTTTCAGCACTCAAATCTGCTTTGCAACCCTACCTGCACATTTAGCACTTCCTAAGGTGGATGCTGGTTGAGCCTGAAAATGATAACAGGAGCTTTTAGGATCATTGCACTGTGTAGGAATCACAGAATCATAGAGCCACAGCATGGCCAACACTGGACTCTTTCAAGGAGTTCCCTGTCATTTCTGAACTGAGAAGCCCAGAACTGGACACAACATTCCAGGTGCAGTATCACCAGGGCAAAGGGAAGAAAGGCCTCTCTTGGCCTACTGAACACACCCCTTCTAATACACCCCAGGATGCCATTGGCCTTCTTAGCCAGGAGGGCACATTGCTGGCTGATGCTCATCCTGCAGCATATGAAGGGGGACAGCTTTCAGAGGAGATTATCTCCAAACCAACTTTTGTTCAGATACATAGAAAGGTCACTTATCAACACACTGAACTTTTGAGAGAACCATTTATTAGACATCTGAGAGATGGGAAGTTTCCAAGTCTCGGAAGACACTGGAGAGCTGAGCAGCATCGAAATGACCAAAGAGCAAGCAGATGTGGACATCTGCTGAGAAAAGTGAAGTGCATACATGAATCTAGGCTACTGAGAAGACCGAACAACCACCAAAATTCATACTAAATAGAGACTGGTCCTAATGTGAGTTCCATGGCCAGTAATATGCCAAAGATGAGGTGCTTAGAAACATCCAGTCCTCAGTTTCCACATGGCATCCTTGAGCTCCTGGTTCCTCATGCTGTAGATGAGGGGGTTCACTGCTGATGGAAACACTGAGTAAAGAAATGATGCTACCAGGTCCAGAAATAGGGAGGAGATGGAGGGGGGCTTCAGGTAGGCAAACATGGCAGTGCTAAGGAACAAGGAGACCACGGCCAGGTGAGGGAGGCAGGTGGACAAGGCTTTGTGCTGTCCCTGCTGTGAGGGAATCCTCAGCACAGCCCTGAAGATCTGCACATAGGACACCACAATGAACACAAAACACCCAAAACATAAACAGGAAGTGACCACAATGAGTCCAGTTTCCCTGAGGTAGGCATCTGAGCAGGAGAGCTTGAGGATCTGGGGGATTTCACAGAAGAACTGGGCAACAGCATTGCCATGGCAGAGGGGCAGTGAAAATGTATTGGCTGTGTGCAGCACAGAATAGAGAAACCCACTGCCCCAGGCAGCTGCTGCCATGTGGACACAAGCTCTGCTGCCCAGGAGGGTCCTGTAGTGCAGGGGGTGGCAGATGGCAACGTAACGGTCATAGGCCATGACAGTGAGAATATAGTACTCTGTGAAGATCAAAAATAAAAAGAAAAAGATTTGAGCCACACATCCTGTGTAGGAAATGGCCCTGGTGTCCCACAAGGAATTGGCCATGGATTTGGGAATGGTGGTGGAGATGCAGCCAAGGTCAACAATAGAGAGGTTGAGGAGGAAGAAGTACATGGGGGTGTGGAGGTGGTGGTCACAGGCTATGGTGATGATGATGATACCATTTCCAAGAAAAGCAGCCAGGTAGATGCCCAGGAAGAGGCAGAAGTGCAGGAGCTGCAGCTCTCGTGTGTCTGCAAAGGGCAGGAGGAGGAACTGGCTGATGGAGCTGCTGTTGGACATCTGCTGCTGGTCAAGTGTGGAGACCTGTTCAAGGAGGAAAAGCCACAGTGAGAAGTTAGGGAACACTTCTCGGTCAAAAACATATTCCAACTCTTAGGGAACACCCTCAGATTGACCCTCTGTTTTCAGGAAGACTTTTGTCAGGTCCCTTTTGGGAGGTCTGCTTTGTGGTGGCTTGAGTGTGCCACTGCTGGGAGGAGGGTTGGCTGTGGGCTCTGCAGAACTCAGTCCTGCCTTGCAGCAGTCAGTAAATAGAAGGATGGTGTGATCTCAGACTAAATGCCCTGTGGATAGGAATGAGCTTTTCAGCACAGTCCCTCTGATCTGACCCGAGGGCAGAGCAGAGCTTTGGAGCTTTGGTTTTCTCCTACCTGTACCTGAGGAGTGGTTCTTCTGTCAGAACTCCCTGACATTGCTGCTGCAGTGCCAGTGAAACCTTCCCCTCAGTGCAGAGTGTGGAGAGCTGCTCTGTCATCAGCCCTGGTCTCATCTGCCCTGTGCTGGATGCTCTGTGATCACACCCTGGTGTTCCCCTCAGAAGGAACTGGACCCCACAGAGAGCGGAGGAATCCAGTCCCGCAGGGCAGAGCTCCAAAGCCCTCCTGCAGTCTCATCCTACCCAAGGACGATCTCAGCTCCCCGCTCCCAGCCAGGGACACACAGGGCTCAGTGCAGCTGCCCACACACTGGTGAACCTCAGTCCTACAGATGGGGGTCGTGAAGTGAGGTTCAGGTCACTGCCAGACCCACCAATGGACTTGGCCATAGTCCCAGGTAATGGTGGGATAAAGGCAGCAAATACAGGAAGGGAAACTGAAAGAAATGCTCCAGCCCAGGCTGGAAAGACAGTGACAGACAGACAGGTACTCAGGGGTTTCTCCTCACTGCAGGTTGGGTTGCAAAGGAGAAGACTCATCCTTAAATCCTGGAACTCTTTTTGAAGTGTCTGTGCTGGGTGGCAGAAACAAGGGGTTCTCTGTTGGAACGTTTTAGCACTGCAGGGTAAGTCAGGGAGGTCCCAAATCCGCACTGCCAGGGCATTTCTGGGAGCAGCTCCTTCTCCCTCCCTGACAATGTCTCTGCTGCCTGGAGCTGTCCCTGCAGCTGCTTCTCTCTGCCCATGTCAAATCCCACTCTTTGCTCACAGATCTCATCCAACCTGCCCTGTGCTCAGCTCTGCTCTGCAGACCCCTCCTGGCATCAGGGCGCTGCCCCAGGGAACCTCTGTGTGTGCAGGGCTCAGGAGAAGCTCTGACAAGTCCTAATGACCAATGAGTTTGCACTGCCTGCTGCAAAGTTATCAAGAAAAGCTCAGTTCCCACTTCCCATACAGCCCTCAAGAGCTGAATATTCAAAGCAAATTCTCTACCTGGAGTGGAAAATGCATCCCTGGTGTTCTTGAAAAGACCCTGGGAAGTTTCCCAGGATCAGCTGGAGCTGGGAGCAAACCTGTCCTACCCAACACGCTGATAGCAGAAGAACCCTGCACTGCCCTTCCATGGGTCACACTTGCCACCCGCTGCTTCTTTCTGCAGTGATGCTGATGGAAGCCCAGCAGGCAGGCTGAGTGCTGACCCTGGCAGCAGCAGAGTCCCTGCCCCAGAACACAGACCCTGGGGTGCAGGGACCCTGCTCACAAGGACAGCCCTTGGAACCCCTGCTTGTACCCACTGCTTCCCACCTCTGCCACCATGCCCAGCAGAAGACAGCTGTCCTGCCCTGTCCCTCTGATGGGGCAGAAGGGCATCCCTTCCAGGCAGCACCTTCTGGTCCTAGAAAGAATCTGTCCTCCTGACAGACCCCACACTGTCCCATGTCCCAGCTTTAGGAGATCCCTCCAGGAACAGAACCTGCATTGCCCTGCACCCACAGACATACCAGGGAGAGGCTGCAGAGATTTCTCCTCCAGTGAGCTCTCAGCATCCATCACCTCTCTCAGCCTCACAGGTCTCCCCTCGGTACGTACAGGCAGTGTCCCCAGCCCTGTGTGCTTGGCAGAGGAGCTATTCCTGGGCAGAGCTGTCTCTCTTCAGTGCTGCCAGGTTGCCATGAGCTCCCTCCATCCCAGGAGCCTGTCCCAGCTCAGCAGGAGAAGACCAGTTCTTATAGGCTCCCTCCTGGTGCCTCAGGCCTCATGGGGATCATTCTGTGATCTCATCTCTGATGTTTCCTCCCTCATCTGGAGAGAAATCCTTCTGTCCATCAGAGTCATTTCTCCTGACCAAACCAGGGCTGGGCAGGAGAATCACCTTCCCTTGTCTCCACCATGAGAAAGGACTCCCAGGTCTGGGACAGGGAGTGGACTATTTCCCCCTGTGAAAGCAAGTGGTTTAGGTGAGCATTTGGGCATTTCTCAGGTTTTCCCAAGAACAAAATCAGGAAAAACAAATCTACAAAGCTCTGCTCTGCAGTTGGGGGAAATGGAAACCACAATCCAGACAAGATCCTTTAGATCAAAAAATATAGACCTTCTGCTGCAAGGAGAAACTGACACCTGGAGAGCTCACATCAGAGCCCAGTACAGCCAGTGGCACCCTCAGCCAGCAGGAAATAAACCCCCCAAAAAGGACCTTTCCAATGTCTAATAGAACAGGGAGAAGCAGTCCTTGGGTTGGCAATGAGAACGTTTTGCTGAGAGAAGAGTGCCCCAAGTTCTCACTGCCTTGTTCTTCATGCAAAGAGGCAGAGAATGTCCTATGGCAGCTTCATTCCACACTTCCTCCTCCTGCCCTTGGCAGACACACAGGAGCTGCAGTGGATTTCTCCATGCTGTGCTGCTCACAACCAATACATTTTCCCTCCCCCTCTGCAAGGGCAATGCTGTTGACCAGTTCTTCTGTGAAATCCCCCAGATCCTCAGCCTCACATGCTCATACACCTACCCCAAGGAGATTAATCTTCTTGTATCCAGCAGCTGTTTAGTTTTGGGGTGTTTTATGGGATACCTGGGGAGATTTACAGTCAGGAACATCTTTTGGCCCTTGCATGTTTTGCTTGGGAGCTTTTGCTGGACATTTTGCAGTTTCCTAGATGGACACTGGTAGAGCCCCAAAATGACTTCAGGCAATGTTAGGTCTGTTCCCTTGGCAAGAAACACCCTCAACCCCAAGGTTACTGGTGCTTCTCATCCAGTCCCTGAGGAGGATCATGTGAGGAACATCTTTCAGTCCTCATACCTTTTTTTAAGGTGCAATTGCTGGATATTTAGCATATTTGAAGGCGGATGCTGGTAGAGCATGAAAATGAAGTCAGGAAATGTTAGGACCTTCCTTGGAAGGGAAAACCCTGAGCCCCAAAATTAATCTGCATGGGAACATTTCAGGCCAGCAACTTCCTTCAGCCCTTGAACCTTTTGTTTTGGAGCTATTGGTGCAGTTTTGTGGTTTCAAAGTTGGAGGACTGTAGAGCTGTGCAATGAGTTCAAGCACTATAAGGGTTGTTCCCTTGGCTAGGGATGGGCTGAGCCTTAAGGTTCCTCGTGCTGCTAGTGGGTTACCTGGGGAGGTTTCAGGCCAGGAACCTCTTTAGGCCCTTGGTCCTTTTGTTTGGCAGCTATTGCTGGACATTTAGCAGTGTCAAACGTGGATGCTGGTAGAGCTGGAAAAAGATGTCAGTCAAATTTAGGACCATTCCTGTGGCTAGGAATGCCCTGATCCCATTGGTAACCTGGTCAGCTAGTGGGCTACCCTGTGAGGTTTCAGGCCAATAACATCTTTCAGCTCTCACACCTTTTTTTGGGGAGCTGTTGCTGGGCGTTTATCAGTTTTGCAAGTGGGTGCCTGAGCCCCAAGGTTACTGGTTCTTCTAGTGCACAACCTAGGGAGCTTTCAGGCCAGTAAGATCCTTCATCCCTCACAACTTTTGTTTGGGTGCTGTTGCTGGGTATTTAGTATTTTGAAACTTGATGCTGATAGAGACAGAAAATGAGGTCAGGCTGTGTTGGGACCATCCCATTGGATAGGAAAGCCTTGAACCCCAAGGTTACTGGTTCTTCTAGTGCGCATCCTGGGGAGGTTTAGCGCCACAAACCTTTTTCAGACCACACACATTCAGCTTGCCACCTATTGCTCTACATTTAACAGTTTAGAATGTGGAAGCTGGTAGAGCCTGAAAATTACTTCAGGCATGTTTAAGGACTCTTTCCTTGGCTATGAAAGCCCTGAGCGCCAAGGTCAGTGGTCCTGTTTGTATTCTGCATGGGGAGGTTGCAGGACAGGAATTTCTTTCAACCCCTGCACCTTTTGTTTTGGAACTATTCAGACAGTTCAGCAGTTTCAAAGTTGGAGGACTGCAGAGCTGTGCAATGACGTCAGGCACTATTAGGGTTGTTCCATTGGCTAGGAATGGGATGAGATGATTAGAAGCTACTCATGCTGCCAGTGGGTTATCTAGGGAGATTTCAGGTCAGTATCATCTTAGGCCATCAACCCTTTTTGTTTGGCAGCTCTTGCTGGACTTTGAGAAGTTTCAAAGTTTGACGCTGGGAGAGCCTGAAAATGATGTCAGGCACTGTTAGGACATTACTTTGGTAAGGAGAAAGCTGAGCCCCAAGATTATTGGGGCTGCCAGAGGTATAACAAGGGAGATTTCAAGCCAGGAACCTCTTTCAGCCCTCAATCCTTTTTTAGGAACTATTGCTGGACATTTAGAAGTTTCAAATCTGGACGCTGGTGGAGCCTGAAAACAACATCAGGCACTGTGAGGACCATTCCCCCCCACTAGGAATGCCCTGATCCTAACTGTTGCTGGGGCTGCTTGTCCACATCTGGAGCAGGTTTCAGGGCAGTAACATCTTTAAGCTCTCGCACTGTTGTTTGGGAGCTGTTGCTGGATGATTAGAGGTTTCGAAGATGGACACGGGTAGCGCCTGAAAATGACTGCAGGGACTGTTAGGATGATACCCTTGACCGTGAAAGCTTTGAGCTGACATGTTAACAGGGCTGCTAGTGCCCCATCTGGGTAGGTTTCAAGCCAGGCATGTTTTCAGCACTCGTTTAGAGTTATTACTGGACATTTACCAGTTTCAAATTTGGATGCTTTTAGATCAGGAATATTATCTCTGATAGAGTTTGGACCATTTCCTTGTAAGAAATGCCCTGAGCCCAACCGTATACAGGGGCTGCTAGTGGGATACCTGTGGAGGTTTCAGGCCAGGAATATCTTCAAGCCCTCACTTCTTTTGTTTGAGACCTGTTGCTGGAGGTTTAGCAGTTTTAGAGGTTGTTGCTGGTAGATTGAAAAATGACGTCAGGCACTCTTAGGACTGTTGCCTTGGCTAGGAATGCCCTGAGCCTCAAGGTTTGTTGTACTGCTAGTCTACTACCTGAGGAGGTGTCAACCAGAAGCATCTTTCAGCCCTGACACCAACTGGTTTGGGGGCTCGTACTTGACGTTTGGCATTTTTGAAGTTGGACGTGGGTAGAGCCCAAAAATGACACCAGGCACTCTGCAGACCATTCCCTCAGCTACAGAAGCTCTGAGCCCCGAAATTACTGGGGTTGATCCCACTGCCAGAGGAAGTTTAGGGCTCCCCAGTTATTTCACCTCTTAAACCTTTTGTTTGGGAGCTATTGCTGGACTCTTAGCATTTTTGAAAGTGGACGCTGGTAGAGCCAGAAAATAATGTCTGATATTATAGGACCATTCCCTCGGCTAGGAATGCCCTTCCCCCCAAGGTTCCCGGGCTGCGTGTGGGCTACCTGGGGAGGTTTCAGCCCAGGAACATCATTCAACCTTCACTGATATATTTAGGAACTATTGATGCATGATGATTAGAATTTTACCAGGAGGACACTAGTAGAGCCAGAAAATGACATCAGGTACTCTTAGCTCCATTCCCTTGGCTAGGAAAGCCACGACCCTCAAGGTTACTGGGGCTGCTAGTGGGCTAACTGGAGAGTTTTCTGGCCAGGAAGCTTTTTCAGCCTTTGCATGTTTTGTTTGCAACCTACAATGAAGGTGGGAGGTTCTCCCTGGCCCTCCTTTTGTTAGTAATGTATCTATATAATTACAAATAAAAGGAGGGACAGAGAGAATCTCCCAACTTTATTGGATCCGGGGTGGGGAACCACTGTGATGGATGATGAAGAAAAGGCTGATGTACTGAATGCCTTTTTTTACCTTAGTGGTAAGAACAGTTGTCTCTCCATTCCCAGACCCCAGAATGGAAAGATGGGGACAGGAAGTAGACTGAAGCCCTGCTTAGATCTGCAAAGCTCAATGTGTCTGGATGGGACACACCCGAAAGCACTGCCCTCAGAAGAGCACTTCTGCCACTGCACTGGCAGAAGTGCTCCCCAGGACACTTTCCCTTATTTACCAGCAGTCCTGGATGACCAGGGTGGTTCTGCCTGACTGGAAGCTCCACATGTGACACCCATCTACAAGAAGGGACAGAAGGAGGACCCAGGGAACTATAGGCCTGTCGGCCTGACCTCAGTGCTGGGGAAGGGGATGGAACTAATTATCTTGAGTACCATCATGCAGCACATGCAGCACACTCAGGTGATCAGGCCCAGTTAGCATGGGTTTAGAATGTGCTTGAGGAAGCTGATCTCCTTCTATGACAAGGTGACCTGCTTAGTGGATGAGGGGAAGGCTGTGGATGTGATCTACCTGGACTTCAGTAAATCCTTCATCACTGCCTCCCTGCTGGAGAAATTGGCCTCTAATGGATTCGATGGGTATACTCTGTGCTGGGTTACAAACTGGCTGAAGGCCGGGCCCAAAGAGTTGTGGTGAACAGAGTTGAGATGAGAGGAAATGGTTTCAAATTGCTCCAGGGGAGATTTATTTCTCATATCAGGAAGAATTTCTTTCCTGAAGGGGTAGTCAAGTATTGGAACAGGCTGCCCAGGGAAGTGGCGGAGTCACCATCCCTGTTGGTATTTCAAAAGGCGTGGGCCTTGCTCGTTCTTGTTTGTCTAAGCTATAACAACATGGGCCACAGTCATCCCATTCCTCATGCAGTATCTCCAGGCCTTGTGTGACGCTGACACTATGGAATGACAAGCTGTGCTCTCTTAGTATCCTGTCTGCCTGCATGATTGTTCACATTTACAAAGAATTTACAAGCACATCTTCATAAGCTGAATCACTTGACTACTTGGGAATTTCCAGGAAGTGTCATACTCACCTTTCCCTGTACCAGCATTACCCCCAGTCTGTCTCTTCATCTCCATCATCATTGGGCTGTTTCTCCTTATGATACATCCATGCCTAACGACATCTCCAGACTATCCTGATGTGTGCACCTCACTTTGCTCAAAGGTTTCCACCTCTGCTTGCTCTTTGGTCATTCAGATGCTGATAAACTTTGAGCTTTAGAGAACTGGAAAATATCTCATCTTTCAGAAGTCTAATGAACTGGTCTGTCAGAAGAACAGAGTGTTCCTAAGTGACCTTTCTGTTTGTCTGAAGAAAACTGTTCTGGGAGAGAATCCCCTCTGAAAGCTGACCCCCTTCACACGCTGCTTGGCTGTAGCAGGCAGCTGAGGAGAGAGATTTCATGGGTATTAAACTGTATCATGTTTAACTGCTGTTTGTTGTCAGAGAAATCTGTCCCTGCCTGTGAGCACAGATGATGGTTGGAAATGGGTTGGGAGTCCCACGAGGCCAGTGAGGGAACTGCTGGGCTTGGGGAAGAACAAGGTTCTGCATGCAGGGTTGGATCTCAGCAGACTGCTTTTCCTGCCCTTCCAGAACTATTTAGGAGACTTCTGGGCCAGCATCCATTTTACAATGGTGTTAAAACATCTTCCATGGACTGAAAAATGACAGACACTTTTGTTTTTCTGTGAAAAAATCCTCCATTGTGAAATTACTGTGATTTTTTTCATCACCCAACTAAAACCTCTCCAATTACTTATACAAGTCTTAATTTGGGAAAGAAAATTACATAAAGAGACATGCTTATAAGGGCTTTCTGGATGTTAATGAGCCTCATGGTGTCTCCTGTGAGTCCACAGACCTCATGTACCAAACTTCTCAAGAAGTTCAAGTCAGGAGTAATGCCCAAAGTACCTTGAAGCACTAACAGGCCCCACTGGGAGCCATTCCTGACAAAGCCTCCCCAGGGGCTCCTTAGAGCAGACAACTGGAGGCCATGAGGACAAACACAGGCAAAGCACAGGCAGCTCTGATGCTGAGGACACCCTGGTTTGGTCTGATGAAGCAGAAATGCCAAGTGCTGACCCCCAGCCCCTGGGCAGGGAGATCCTGACCCTCACCTGTGTCTCAGGGCTCTTCCTCGGGATGTGGGCAGTGTGACACCAAGGGAAGGAAAGGGATACGACACATGGTGGCCTCCCCTGGGATGAGTGAAAGGAGACAACCATGCTCCATGGCCATGAGGACACTGTGCCTCCTCTGCGGCCTCTGTGGCAGGGACATCAGCCAGAGCCAAGAGGGCAAAGACCTATCAGGCACTTGTAGCCTGAATGGCACCCTTGGCCATCTGCACCACAGCCCGTGCCACACTGCCTCACACCTCTGCATGTTTCCTTTAGGCTGCAGGGTCGCAACACGCTTTCCAATCTCATTCCTACCCCACGATGTCCCTGCCTGTACTGCTGTCTCTCTGTCCTCAACAGCTGTTCCCACAAACACAAAGCCACCAACTCATCCACACTTCTTCTCAGTGACTTCTTGCACCACAGCACTATCCTCAAAATGCTGTGTTTGCCTACCTTCTACACCTGGTAATGGCATTTCTTTGCCCGGTTTTTCCACCAGTTGTCAACCCCTTTCATCTACAGCATGAGGAACCAGGAGATCAAGGATGCTGTGTGGAAATTGAGGACTGGGTATTTCTAAGCAGCAATAAACTGCTCA
This sequence comes from Gallinula chloropus, assembly GCF_964237585.1. Lineage (NCBI taxonomy): Eukaryota > Metazoa > Chordata > Aves > Gruiformes > Rallidae > Gallinula > Gallinula chloropus. Next base: position 12,200,520 of record NC_140104.1, read on the forward strand.
TCCTATAGTGCACAGAGTTGGCCATGTAACTCACGTGAGGACCCGTGTGTGTTTAGTAGTTTTGTGAGTTGTTGGTTTTATCCTCCTAGTTTGTCTAGGCTGTGATAACATGGTTCACTTCCATCCCTTCCCAATGCAGCATCTCTTGGTCCTGTGTGGCCCACACACTTTGCAATGACCTGCTATAGAAACATCAAGGGACCCTCGATACCGACTGAGGTCGTCATAGACCTTCATTCCCAAACTGTTTGCATTTTGGTCTGAACACAACAACAACAAAAAGAAGGGGTGTATATAACCCACATAACATGTTCTGCTCCAAATATTTGGTCATTTTCAATAAGCATGGTGGCCACCAATCCAGTTACGACAGTTTAAAGACAAATTGTCCATTCCCTTTGAGACTTAAACTGGAACTACATGGAGTTTCAAAATAATTAGTGTTTTTTAAACCCAAAAGATGCTTAATTCTATTATTTGATTTTATTCCATTAATCCAAAGGTTGCCTCTCCATGCTCCTACCTGATTGCTATAGTTACACTGAATGGTAACTTCCTGGTTGGTTATGCCAACCAGGTTCTGCCACAAGCCAAAGGGTTGGATTCCCTCAGTATCTCAACTCCCATAAGATTGGTATTAGACCAAAAGCTATCAAATCATTTCAGTTTGTATTAAGGGTCTGGTCTAAGATTGTTATTAGAAGGATGGAATAGTCCACCTTGTATTGACTTTGTGTTCCTTCCCATGGGCATCTCTTGCTTTCCAAGCGTATTTGTTGAGGGGCTCAGCCAGGACGAGGGGAACGCTCCCAGTGGTCGGCATTTCTAACAAGACTGGCAGACCAGGAGAGAAAACTGGGTATCTGGGGTGCTGGGAGTGTGGGGTTTGGGGATTAAAGATGGGGGTTTAGTTGGGACATCCATTCCTTCACCAGCAACCATTGACTTGGGGAACTGCATCCCAGAGTCGTTCTGCCCAGTGTGGCTTGTGAGCTTTTAAAAACCCTTTCAAAAGCCCATTAGTTCTCCCCACTATCCCATTAGCTTGGGGGTAACACGGGGGGTGAAATCCCCACCTGACTCCTCCTTCCTTGGCCCACTCCTGCCCCTTGGCAGCAGTGAAATGACTGCCCTGGTCTGACTGAACAGACTGGGGGTTGGCAGAAAGCGAAACCAATTTGTCAGGGCCCGCCCTGGCTGTTCTCCTGCTGCTCCTGGAAATGCCTGGGCTTGGACTAGGCCAGAAAGCTTTAGCTTGGAGAAGAGGAGACTGAGGGGTGGCCTTATTCAGGTCAGTGGGTAAAAGCTGGAGCAGAGGAAGGTCCACGTGAATGTAAGGAGAAACTCTTTCACTGTGAGGGTGACAGAGCCCTGGGACAGGCTGCCCAGAGAGGTTGTGGAGTCTCATCCTCTGGAGACATTCACACCCGCCTGGATGGGTTCCTGTGTGGTTTAGTCCAGGTGATCCTGCTCTGGCAGGGCGTTGGACTAGATGACCTTTTGAGGTCTCTTCCAACTCCTGAAGTTCTGTGATTCCTTGACCTTGGATCTCCCTGCATGTCTCTCGGAGCACCTCTGGCCCCTCAGGTTTCACCGGGTGTTGGTGTTTGAACACCTCCTTCTTGGCCTCCCCCCCATTAATTCCCATGAGAGCTGGGACCAGCAGCTCCCAGGAAGCAGGTGCCTCTTCTGTGCCCACTGGAACTGTGGCAAGAGGAATCCCAGCTTTGGCTGGATTGAGGCAGCCATGTGCCAGAGCTGCATCCCCTCCCGAAGGGGAAAGAGTCCCCTTCATCTTCTGAGGGTCCTGTCTCATGTGGAGACAAGAAAAAGTGATTCTTCTGCCCAGCTCATGTTTGATGAGGAGAAAGGACTCTGCTGGACAGAAGGTTTTCTCCCCAAACGAGAGAGCAGATGGCAGCGATGACTTCAGTGTCTTTCCAAGTTGGATCCCTGGAGCTTCAGGAACTGCTCAGAGGAATCGAGGAGTACGTGACGCCTTCACCTGCTCCTCTGCTGTAGCTGGGCTGGACTCCTGGGACAGTGGGAGCTGATGAAACATTACAGCACTGATGAGGGACAGCTCTGCCACAGAGTAGCTCCTCTGCCAAGAGCACAGGGCTGGGGACACTGCCTGTAGGCATCAAGGGGACAGCTGAGAGGGTGAGAGAGCTGACAGATGCTGAGAGCTCACTGGAGGAGAAATACCCTCAGCACTCTACCTGTGAGTATGTCCTTGGTATGTCTGTGGGTGCAGGGCAATGCAGGTTCTGTTCCTGGAGTGATCTCTTAAAGCTGGGACATGGGGCAGTGTGTGGGATCTGTCAGGAGGACAGGTTCTCTCTAGGACCTGAATGTTCTGCCTGGAAGGGATGCCCTTCTGCCCTATCAGAGGGACAGGGCAGGACAGCTGTCTTCTCCTGGGCATGGTTGAGAGGTGCCCAGGGCTTTCCTTGCGAGCAGGGTCCTTGTGACCCTGGGGTCTGTGTGCTGGGGCAGGGACTCTGCTGCTGCCAGGGTCAGCACTCAGACTGCCTGCTGGGTTTTCCAGAGGGATATAGATGGCACCTCTGGGTTAAGCAGCGACCCAGGGAAGGGCAACGTAAGGTCCTTCTGCTGTAAGAAAGTGCTGCCTGGGTCAGCTTTGCTCCCAGCCAGAGCTGATCCTTGAGAAATTCCAGGCAGAATATTTCTCCAAAGGCAGAGTCTTTGCTTTGACTTTTCCTCTCCTGTGGGCTGTGCTGAGTGTGGTAGATGAGAACTTATTTGTCCCCTTGAGAATATGCAGTGAAAACATGATTCTCATGAAGATGTTGAGCCCTGCACACACAGAGGTTCCCTGGGGCACTGCCCTGATGCCAGGAGGGGTCTGCAGAGCAGAGCTGAGCACAGGGCAGGTTGGATGAGGTCTGTGAGCACAGAGCAGGAGGTGAGATGGGCAAAAAGAAGGATCTGCAGGGACAGCTCCAGGCAGCAGAGACACTGTCAGGGAGGGAGGAGCTGCTCCCAGAAATGCCCTGGCAGTGGGGATTTGGGTCCTCCCTGACACTTTCCGACACCCACCCCCTGGTTTCTGCCACCCAGCACACAGAGTTCCAGGGTTTCAGGCTGAGTCTTTTCCTTGGCAGCCAAACCAGCAGTGAGGTGAACCCCCTGAGTGCCTGTCTGTCTGTTCCTGACCCTAAAGCTTTTGCTGCAGCATTTCCTGCTGCATCCCCTCCTGTCCTTGCTGCCTTTGTGCCACCATTACCTGGGGCTTTGAGCATGTCCATTGGTGGGGCTGGCACTGAGCTGACCCTCACTTTGGGACCCCCATCTTTAGGACTGAGGTTTTCCAGGCAGCTCCTGCTGGGCTGCCGGCTGCCTCCCACAATGGCACCGCTCTCCCAGGGACTCTTGTGCCCCAGAGAGAAGCCCCATGCAGGAGTCATATCGGCACAGAGGCCGTGGCAATGCCACTCATCACCTGTGTGTGGGCAGCTGCACTGAGCCCTGTGTGTCTCTGGCTGGGAGCAGGGAGCTGAGATCCTCCTTGGGTAGGATGGGACCGCAGGAGGGCTTTGGAGCTCTTTCCTGGGAGACAGGATTCCTCAGCTCTCAATCAGGAGAAAACCAAAGCTCCAAAGCTCTGCTCTGCCCTTGGGTGAAAATGGGGTGACAGTGCTGAAAAGCTCATTCCTATCCACAGGGGATTTAGTCTGAGATCACACCATCCTTCTTTTTACTGACTGCTGCTAGGCAGGACTGAGTTCTCAAGAGCCCACAGCCAACCCTCCTCCCAGCCAGCACAAAAAAGACCTCCCAAAAGGGACCTGAGAAAAGGATTCCTGAATACAGGGAGTTAATGTGAATTGGAAACTGTTTTGCTCAAAGAAGAGTTCCCCAACTTCTCACTAACGTTTTCCTCCTTGGACAGGTCTCCACACTTGACGGCAGCAGATGTTCAACAGCAGCAGCTCCATCAGCCAGTTCCTCCTCCTGGCCTTTGCACACACACAGGAGATGCAGCTCTTGCACTTCTGCCTCTTCCTGAGCATCCACCTGGCTTGTCTCCTGGGCAATGGCCTCATCATCATCACCATATCCTGTGACCACCACCTCCACACCCCCATGTACTTCTTCCTCCTCAACCTCTCTGTTACTGACATTGGCTGCATCTCCACCACTGTTCCCAAAGCCATGACCAATTCCTTGTGGGACACCAGGGCCATTTCCTACACAGGATGTGTGGCTCAAATCTTTTTCTTTGTATTTTTCATCTCCACAGAGTACAGTCTTCTCACTGTCATGGCCTATGACCGCTACGTTGTCATCTGCCACCCCCTGCACTACGGGACCCTCTTGGGCAGCAGAGCTTGTGTCCACATGGCAGCAGCTGCCTGGGGCAGTGGGTTTCTCTATTCTCTGCTGCACACAGCCAATACATTTTCACTGCCCCTCTGCAATGGCAATGCTGTTGACCAGTTCTTCTGTGAAATCCCCGGGATCGTCAAGCTCTCCTGCTCAGATGCCTACCTCAGGGAAACTGGACTCATTGTGGTCGGTGCTTTTTCTGGTTTTGGGTGTTTTGTGTTCATTGTGGTGTCCTATGTGCAGATCTTCAGGGCTGTACTGAGGATCCCCTCGCAGCAGGGACGGCACAAAGCCTTTTCTACCTGCCTCCCTCACCTGGCTGTGGTCTCCCTGTTTGTCAGCACTGGCATATTTTCCTACCTGAAGCCCCCCTCCATCTCCTCTCTATTTCTGGACCTGGTAGTGTCATTTCTTTACTCGGTGTTTCCACCCGCAGTGAACCCCCTCATCTACAGCATGAGGAACCAGGATCTCAAGGATGCCATGTGGAAACTGAGCACTGGATGTTTCTAAGCAACAACGAACTGCTCATCTTCTTCTGCATATCACTGACCATGTAACTCCCATTAGGACCAGTCTCTATTTAGTATGATCTTTTAGTTCCTGTTTCTTTCTTTCCCTCTAGTTTATTTAAACTGGAATATAATGTTCCACATTCATCTCATTGCTGATACAGTATGACCCACACGCTGGGTAACGATGGGCTGTGCTCTCTTTGCATCACATCTGCATGAAAAGGTGCACAAATTTTTCTTTCTTAAAATTTCTCCTGATATTTATTAAATATTTATAAGAACATTTTCATCAACTGAATCACTTGACTGCTTGTCTGGAATGGCAATGCTTTCCCACCATGATAGAACAGGAATTTCCTTGAAGCGTAACAAACATACAGTCACAAAGCCTTTTACAAAGTCCAACCACAGCCTAACCCTGCCTAGTCCACCTCCAGACCATGTCATCAAGCACAACATTTGCACACCTTTGTAATACTTCCAGAGATGGCTACTCCACCACGTCCCTGGGCAGCCTGTTCCAATAGCTGAATACCCTTTCCATAAAGAAATTCTTCCTGATGTCTAACCTAAATCTCCCCTAGTATCATTTCAAGCCATTCCCTGTCATCCTATCACTTGTTATCTGAGATAAGAGGCCAACCTGCACCTCTCTACATCCTTCTTGCAGGTACTTGTGGAGAGTGATAAGGTCTCCCTCAGCATCCTGAAGACTAAAACGCCCCAGTTCCCTCAGTTGATCCTCACAGGACTTGTGCTGCAAACCTTTCGCTGTCTACTCTGCCATTCTCTGGACACAATCCAGCATCTCAACGTCCTTCTTTTAGCAAGGGGCTCAAAACTGGACACAGTACTCAAGGTGTGGCCTCACCAGAGCTGAGTATAATGGAACTATCTCTTCCCTACTCCTGGCAGTCACACTATTCCTGATCCAGGCCTGGATGCCGCTGGCCGCCTTGGCCACCTGGGCACAGCGCTGGCTCATGTTCAGCTAACACCCCCATATCCTATACTTCTAGGGAGCTCTCCAGCCACTCTGCTCCAGGACCTTAACCCTGCCTGTTGTTATTGTGACCAAAGTTCATGACCAAGCCGCATAAAGTCTGTGCCAATTGATCCAGCCTGTCCAGGTTGCTCTGCAGAGCCTTCCTGCCTTCCACAATTTGGTGTCATGTACCAACTTATTGAGACTGCACTCAATCCTCTCATCCAGATCATTAATAAAGATGTTAGAGAGGATGGGCCCCAATACTGAGCCGTGGAGAACACCACATGTGACGTTCTGCCAGCTGGATTTAACTCCATTCACCACAGCTGTTTGGGCCCAGCCTTCAGCCAGTTTGTAACCCAGCAAAGGGTATACCCATCTAATCCATGAACAGACGCTTCAGCAGGGTGCCCTGGGGGAAACTGATGAAGGCTTCACTGAAGTCCATGTAGATCACATCCACAGCCTTCCCCTCCTCCACTAAGCAGGTCACCTTGTCATAGAAAGAGATCAGCAGCTTGAAGCACAATCTGCCTTTCCTAAACCCATGCTGACTGGGCCTGATGGCCTGAGTGTGGTGCATATGCTGCATAGTGGTACTCAAGAGGATTTGTTCCATCACCTACCCCAGCAGTGAGGACAGGCTGACAGGCCGGTAGTTCCCCAGGACCTCCTTCTGTCCCTTCCTGTAGATGGGTGTCACATGTGCCAGCTTCCAGCCAGGTGGAAACACCACGGTCAGTCAAGACTGCTGGTAACTAAGGGAAAGTGGTTTGGGGAGGAAATCCACCAGCTCCCTCAGTACCTTGGGGTGTTTCCCATCCAGACCCATCAACTTGTATGGATCTAAGCAGCTGAGGAGGTCAGTAACCAGTTCCCCATGGATGATGGGGACTTCAGTCCACTTCCCATCCCCATCTTTCCACTCAAGGGTCTGGGTATCAGGGGACCAATGGTGTTACTACTAAGGACTTAGGCAAAGTACATCAGCCTTTTCTTCATCCTCCATCACAGTGGTTCCCCCCGATCCAGTGAAGGTGGGAGATTCTCCCTGGCCCTCCTTTTGTTATTAATGAATTTATAGAATTAATAACAAAAGGATTACCAGGGAGAATCCCCCACCATTATTGTAGGTTGCAAAGAAAAGTTGCAAGGGCTGAAAAAATTTCCTTTCTAGAAACCTCCCCAGGTAGCCCACTAGTAGCCCCAGTATCTTTGGGGATCAGGGCTTTCCTAGCCAGGGGAACAGTCCTACGATTGCCCCACACAATTTTTGTGGCTCTACTAGGTTCCGCCTTTGAAAATTCTAAACATCAATAGCTCCCAAATAGTTCTGTGAAGGCTGAAAGATGTTCCTGGGCTGAAACCTTACCAGTTAGCCAACAAGCAGCTCTTGTAAACTTTGGGCAAAGGGCATTCCTGGCTATGGGAATTGTCTTATAACACCAGACATCATTTTCCAGCTCTACCAGCGTCCACATTCAAAGACGCAAAATGCCCAGCAATAGCTCCACAACAAAAGGTTTGAGGGCTGAAATATCTTGGGAGTCTGAAAACTCCCCAGGTAGCCCAAAAGCAGCCCCAGTAACCATGAGGCTCAGAGCTTTTGTTGCTGAGGGAACGATCTTAATATTGCCAGATGTCATTTTCAGTCTCTATCAGCATCCAACTTCAAATGTGCTGAATGTCCACCAATAGCACCAAACCAAAAGGAGCGAGTGATTAAAGCTGTTCCTGGCCTGAAACCTACTCAGACATCCCATTAGCAGCCCCAGTAATCTTGGAGCTCAGGACTGTCCTTGTCAAAGGGAACAGTCCTTACAAGTGTCTGACATAATCTTCCGGCTCCAGCAGCGTCAAGTTTCAAGAATGCAAAATGTCCACCAAGAGCACCTAAACCTCCCCAGGTTGTGCACTGGGAGCCACAGTAAAGCTGACCCCCTTCACATGCTGCTTGGCCGTAGCAGCAGCTGAGGAGAGAGATTTCATGGGTATTAAACTGGTTCATGTTGAACTGCTGTTTGTTGTCAGAGAAATCTGTCTGTGCCTGTGAGGACAGATGATGCCAGGAAAAGTGCTGGGAGTCCCAGGAGGCCAGTGAGGGACCTGCTGGGCTTGGGAAAGAGCAAGATTCTCCATTCAGGGTTGGATCTCAAGAGACTGCTTTTCCTGCCTGTCCAGATCTCCTTAGCAGACCCATACCCATCACAGAATGCTGCTGTCACTTCTTCTATAGACTGAGCCATGCCAGAAAATACCTGTGACTGGAAAAAGGTCCTTCATGGGAAATTCCTTTGAAATCTTCATCACTAAGGACCTAACTGAAATCCAATTAGTTGTACGAGTTTTGAGTTTTTTTAAATGAAAGTGACTTGAAGAGCCATGCTTGTAAGGGCTTTCTGGATGTTAATGAGCCCCATGGTGTCTTTTCTTCTGAGTCCACAGACCTCAGATACCAAGTGGAGAATGATGAAATCTCTCAAGAAGTCCAAGCCAGAAGTAATGCCCAAAGTACCTTGAAACACTATCAGGCCCCACTGGGAGCCATTACTAAAAAAGCCTCCCCTAGGGGCTCGTTAGAGCAGACAACTGGAGGCCATGAGGACAAACACAGGCAAAGCGCAAGCAGCTCTGATGCTGAGGACACCCTGGCTTGGTCTGATGAAGCAGAAATGCCAAGTGCTGACCCCTATCCCCTGGGCAGGGAGATCCTGACCCTCAACTGTGTCTCAGGGCTCTTCCTTGGGATGTGGGGAGTGTGACACCAAGGGAAGGAGAGGGGTATGACACATGGTGGCCTCCCCTGGGGTGGGTGCAAGGGGTCAGCCATGCTCCATGGCCATGAGGATAATGTGTCTTCCCTGAGACCTCTGTGGCAGGGACATCAGCCACAGCCAAGGTGGCAAAGATCTCATTTCTATCAGGCCCTTTCATCCTGGCCATCTGCACCACCGCCCATCCCACATGGCCTCACCACAGTACCTGGTTCTTTGTAGGCTGCAGGGATGCAACACTCTTTCCCACCTCATTGTCACCTAACAATGTCCCTGCCTGTACTGCTGTCTCTCCCTCCTCGCCAGCTGTTCCCACAAGCACAAAGCCACCAGCTCATCCACACTTCCTCCCAGTGACTGCTTGCACCACAGCACTACCCTCAGAATGACATTTCTTTATCCTCATGTCCACCCTGGCCTTTAGAGCCATCAGTTCACATGGACTTCCTTTCTTCTGTTCTTTTCACATAGCACAACAAGGGCTTCCCCCAGTCTCCCCTTCCCCAGGCTAAAGAAGCCCAGGTCTCTTGGCAGACTTTCCCTGACCACAAACATGTTCCTCCTCATTCCTACAGACTGGGAAGCCCCACACTGGGACTGACTGCTCCAGAGGTGGCATCACCAGTGCTGAGGCCAGATGGACCAGAAAGGCCCTTGTCTGTGCAGCCACGCTCCTCCCAGTGCAGCCCAATGCGCTCATGGCCACATCCCTGTTCAGCACCTCTGACTGCTATGGCAGCCCCTGCAAGGCCCAAATTCTTCTCCTTGTGGCTGGTTCTCCACCCATCATGTCTGAGCTGCCTTGATGTGGGGGTGTTATGCTGGAACCTTTTCTCATGGTTTCACCCCAGCCCAGAGCCGAGCACCACGCAGCCGCTCTCTCTCTAAGAGGGGGTGTGTGTAGGGGGATTGGGGGTGGGGGGAAAGGATGGGAAAAGGAAACCAAAAAGCCCTAAACCTTGTGGGCTGGGATAAGGACAGTTTACTGGGACAGAAGAGAGAGAAACAACAACAACAGGACTTTGTAGCAAAATACACACAACAGGTGATGCACAGTGCAGTTTCTCACTGAACCCCACAGCTCTGGCCGCACAGCTCACAGCCATCCCGAAAACACGTGTGTCCTAGAACAGAGTTCTCCTGCCCCCACCACACTCCTTTATGCTGATCATGGTGCAATTTGAAAGGAATATGCTCTTTTGGGCAGTTTGGGTCACCTCTCCTGGCTGTGTCCCTTCCCAGCTCCCTGGGTCCCCCCCACCTTCTCATTAGTAGTGGAGTATGAACAACAGAAAAGTCTTTGATTGCTTGGACACAACTAAAGCCTCCCTGTTACCAGCACTGCTCTCATCCGAACACCCACACGTGACACCACACTGACTGCTAGAAAGAAAGTCAAATGTATTCCTCACAAATTTAGGCCACCTTTGTAGACAACAAGTGCAACACAATGGTGGGCTCACTCCTGTGCCCTTCCAGGCACTTGTGCACTCCCAGTTGACTCATTTCTGCAGCAGAACTAGAAAAAAGGCCTTAATGCTGTGCAAGCACTGCTCAGCAAGGAACAAACATATTTATTTAGACTTTATGGCTTACAAATCCAAACACCAGAACTATGGGGGCCACCAACATGAGAATTAATTCCAGCCGCATAGAAAATATGGGCAGGAGGAGAAGATCTCTTCTGCTTGGAAATCTTCCTGATGTTCCTGTTCATCAAGGTCCATTTGAAGGGAAGGCCCATTTCACTAATGGTTCACATGTGCTTGCTGATGGCTCTCCAACTTACGGTGCTTCTAACAAAATGACAGCAATAAGTGCTAAAGAACCAGGGACTCTATTGCTGATTGTTCAGCATGTTTGAAAGTGAATGATGTTATAGCCTGAAAATGACATTGTTAGGACTGTTCCCATGGCTCGGAATGCCCTGAGCCCCAAGGTTACTGGGGCTGTTAGTGGGCTACCTGGGGAGGTTTCAGGCCAGAAACCTTTTTCTGCCCTCGCACCTTTTGCCATGGAGCTGGTGCTGGACATTGTGCAGTTTCAAAGGTGGACAGTGTTGAATCTGGAAAATTATGTTGAGCAGAGTTACATCCACTCCCATGGCTACAGAAGCCCTCACCCCCATATTTCTGGAGCTGCTATTGGGATACCTGGGGATATGTAAGGCCATGAACATCTTTCATCCCTCACACCTTTAGTTTGGGATGTATTGCTGGGCATTTAGCAGGTTCAAAGGTGGACGCTGGTATAGCCAGAAATGACATCAAGTAATGTTAGGACCCTTCTTTTGTCTCTGAACGCTCTGAGCCCTAAGGTACTGGAGCTGCCGGTGATCTACCTAGGCAGGTTTCAGGCCAGGAGAATCTTTCATCTCTCACACTTTTGTAAGGGATCTCTTGCTGTTGATTAAGCAGTTTGACAGTGTATGCAGATATAGCTCCAAAATGGCATCACACTGTTCCCTTTGTAAAGAAAACCTTGAGCCCCAGGGTTACTGGGGCTGCTAGTGGGATACCCAGGCAGGTTGAAGGTCAGAAACATCTTTCACACCTCAAACTTTTTCTTTGGGACTTACAGCTGGACATTGAATGTTTTTGAAGATGGACACTCTTAGAGCTGGAAAACGACAACAGGCAAATGTCATACCATTGCATTGTCTATGAAAACCCTGTGCCCCAAGGTTAATGGGGTTCTAGTGGGCTACAAGGGGAGTTTTTATAACCTCACATGTTATGTTTGAGGTTACTGCTTTACATTTAGTGTGTTCAATGTTGGATGCTGGGAGAGCCTGTCAGTGCCCACAGGCATGTTAGGATTGTTCCCTTGGAAAGGAAAGCCCTGAGCCCTAAGGTTACTTGGACTGCTACTGGGTACTTAGGAAGGTTTTAGGCCAGGAACATCTTTCAGCACTCAAATCTTTTGCTTTGGAGCCCTACCTGCACATTTAGCACTTCCTAAGGTGGACACTGGTTGAGCCTGAAAATGATAACAGGAGCTTTTAGGATCATTCCATTGTGCAGGTACCACAGAATCATAGAGCCACAGAATGGCCCTGTCCGGACTCTTTCAAAGAGCTCTCTGTCCTTCTTGAACTGAGAAGCCCATAACTGGACACAACATTCCAGGTGTGGTATCACCAGGGCAAAGGGGAGAAAGACCTGTCTGACCTACTGAACACACCCCTTCTAATACACCCCAGGATGCCATTGGCCTTCTTAGCCAGGAGGGTACATTGCTGGCTCATGCTCATCCTGCAGCATATGAAGGGGTTCAGCTTTCAGAGGAGATTCTCTCCAAACCAACTTTTGTTCAGATAGATAGAAAGGTCACTTATCAACACACTGAACTTCTGAGAGAACCGTTTATTAGACATCTGAAAGACGGGACGTTTTCAAATGTTGTGAAGCTCAAAGAAGACACTGGAAAGATGAACAGCTCCTGAATGACCAAACAGCAAGAAGAGGTGGAAACCTGCTGAGCAAGTGAAGTCCATACATCCCTCTAGGCTAATGAAAAGACAAAACAACAACCAAAACCCCTAGTAAATACAGACTGGTCCTAATGACAGCTACATGGCCAGTGATATGCCGAAGATGATCAGTTCATGGCTAATTCAAAACATACAGGCCTCAGTTTCCACACGGCTTCCCTCAGCTCCTGGTTCCTCATGCTGTAGATGAGGGGGTTCACTGCTGGTGGAAACACCGAGTAAAGAAATGCTGCTACCAGGTCCAGAAATAGGGAGGAGATGGAGGGGGGCTTCAGGTAGGCAAACATGGCAGTGCTGACAAAGAGGGAGACCACAGCCAGGTGAGGGAGGCAGGTGGAAAAGGCTTTGTGCCGTCCCTGCTGCGAGGGGATCCTCAGCACAGCCCTGAAGATCTGCACATAGGACACCACAATGAACACAAAACACCCGAAAGCTAAACAGGAACTGACCATAATTAGTCCAGTTTCCCTGAGGTAGGCATCTGAGCAGGAGAGCTTGAGGATCTGGGGGATTTCACAGAAGAACTGGTCAACAGCATTGCCCTTGCAGAGGGGGAGGGAAAATGTATTGGCTGTGTGCAGCACAGCACTGAGAAACCCACTGCCCCAGGCAGCTGCTGCCATGTGGACACAAGCTCTGCTGCCCAGGAGGGTCCCGTAGTGCAGGGGGTGGCAGATGGCAACGTAGCGGTCATAGGCCATGATGGTGAGAATATAGTACTCCGTAGAGATAAAAATTAAAAAGAAAAAGAACTGAGCCACACATCCTGTGTAGGAAATGGCCCTGGTGTCCCACAAGGAATTGGCCATGGATTTGGGAACAGTGGTGGAGATGCAGCCAAAGTCAAGAACAGAGAGATTGAGGAGGAAGAAGTACATGGGGGTGTGGAGGTGGTGGTCACAGGCTATGGTGATGATGATGAGGCCATTGCCCAGGAGAGCAGCCACGTAGATGCCCAGGAAGAGCCAGAAGTGCAGGAGCTGCATCTCCCGTGTGTCTGCAAAGGTCAGGAGGAGGAACTGGCTGATGGATCTGCTGCTGTTGGACATCTTCTGCTTTCTGTGAGCATGGAGACCTTTCCAATGATTAAAAGGCAAAATGAGAAGTTAGGGAACTCTTCTTTGAGGCAAACATCTTCCAGTTCTAACAGAATCATTTGAGATTGACTTAGTATTCAGGAGGACTTTTGTCAGGTCCCTTTTGGGAGGTCTGCTTTGTGCTGGCTTAAACGTGCCACTGCTGTGAGGAGGGTTGGATGTGGGCTCTGGAGAACTCAGTCCTGCCTGGCAGCAGTCAGTAAATAGAAGGATGGCCTGATCTCAGACTAAATCCCCTGTGAAATGAGCTGAGGACTGTTTCTTCCGTCAGAACTCCCTGACATTGCTGCTGCAGTGCCAGTGAAACCTTACCCTGAATGCAGAGTGGGGAGAGTTGCTCTGTCCATCAGCCCTGCTCTCAGCTGCCCTGTTCTGGACACTCTCTGATCACACCCTGCTGTTCCCTGCAAAAGAAACTGGACCCCACAGAGAGCTGAGGAATCCAGTCTCGCAGGGCAGAGCTCCAAAGCCCTCCTGCGGTCTCATCCCACCCAAGGAGGATCTCAGCTTCTCGCTCCCAGCCAGGGACACACAGGGCACAGTGCAGCTGTCCACACACAGGTGATGAGTGGCATTGCCACGGCCTCTGTGCCGAGATGTGTCCTGGATGGGGCTCCTCTTTGGGGGACAAGAGTCCCTGGGAGAGCAGTGCCATTGTGGGAGGCAGCTGCAGCCCAGCAGGAGCTGCCTGGAAAACCTCATTCCTACAGATGGGGGTCCTGAAGTGAGGGTCAGCTCAGTGCCAGCCCCACCAATGGACATGCTCAAAGCCCCAGGTAATGGTGGCACAAAGGCAGCAAGGACAGGAGGGGATACAGCAGGAAATGCTGCAGCAAAAGCTTTAGGGTCAGGAACAGACAGACAGGCACTCAGGGGTTTCTCCTCACTGCTGTTTGGGCTGCCGAGAAGACTCAGCCTGAAACCCTGTAACTCTGGTTGCAGAGCCTGTGCTGGGTGGCAGAAACCAGGGGGTGGGTGTTGGAAAGTGTCAGGGAGGTCCCAAATCCCCAGTGCCAGAGCATTTCAGGGAGCAGCTCCTCCCTCCCTGACAATGTCTCTGCTGCCTGGAGCTGTCCCTGCAGCTCTTTCTCTTTGCCCATCTCACCTCCTTTTCTGTGCTCACAGACCTCATCCAAACTGCCCTATGCTCAGCTCTGCTCTGCAGACCCCTCCTGTCATCAGGGCACTGCCCCAGGGAGCCTCTGTGTGTGCAGGGCTCAGCCCAGGCTCCAACATCTTCATGAGAATCAAGTTTTCACTGCATATTCTCAAGGGGAGAAATAAGTTCTCATCTACCACACTCAGCACAGCCCACAGGAGAGGAAAAGTCAAAGCAAAGACTCTGCCTTTGCAGAAATATTCTCTTTGGCATTTCTCAAGGATCAGCTGTGGCTGGGAGCAAAGCTGACCCAGGCAGCACATTCTTACAGCAGAAGGACCCTACATTGTCCTTCCCTGGGTCACTACTTTAACCCAGAGGTGCTGTCTATATCCCTGTAGAAAGCCCATCAGGCAGGCTTAGTGCTGACCCTGGCAGCAGCAAAGTCCCTGTCCCAGCACACAGACCCCAGGGTCACAAGGACCCTGCTCACAAGGACAGCCCTGGGCACCCCTCAGCCATGCCCAGGAGAAGACAGCTGTCCTGCCCTGTGCCTCTGTTGGGGCAGAAGGGCATCCCTTCCAGGCAGCACTTCCTGGTCCTATGGAGAACCTTTCCTCCTGACAGATCCCACACACTATGCCATGTCCCAGCTTTAGGAGATCCCTCCAGGAACAGAACCTGCATTGCCCTGCACCCACAGACATACCAGGAACATACTCACAGGTAGAGTGCTGATAATATTTCTGCACTAGTGAGCTCTCAGCATCTGTCAGCTCTCTCAGCCTCTCAGGTCTCCCCTTAATGCCTACAGGCAGTGTCCCCAGCCCTGTGTGCTTGGCAGAGGAGCTACTCTGTGGCAGAGCTGTCCCTCATCAGTGCTGTAATGTTTCATCAGCTCCCACTGTCCCAGGAGTCCAGCCCAGCTACAGCAGAGGAGCAGCTGAAGGCGTCACGTACTCCTCGGCTCCTCTGAGGTATTCCTGAAGCTCCAGGGAACCAACTTGGAAAGACACTGAAGTCCTCCCTGCCATCTGCTCTCTAGTCTAGGGAGAAATCCTTCTGTCCAGCGGAGTCCTTTCTCCTCATCAAACACGAGCTGGGCAGAAGAATCACTTTTTCTTGTCTCCACATGAGGCAGGACCCCCAGACAGGGACAGAAAGGGAACTCTTTCCCTTGGGGAGTGTAAAAAGTATGACAAGTGACTAGAGGCACCTCATCCTTCCTTTGCAGCCCTGGGGCTGAAAGGAGATGCAGCTCTGGCACATGGCTGCCTCAATCCAACCAAAGCTGGGATTCCTCTTCCCACAGTTCCAGTGGGCACAAAAGAGGCACCTGCTTCCTGGGAGCTGCTGGTCCCAACTCCTATGGGAATTAATGGGGGGGTGGAGGTCAAGAAGCAGGTGTTAAAACACCAACACCTGATGAAACCTGAGGAGCCAGAGGTGCTCCAAGAGACGTGCAGGGAGATCCAAGGTCAAGGAATCACAGAATGTTAGGAGTTGGAAGGGACCTCAAAAGGTCATCTAGTCCAACCCCCTGCCAGAGCAGGATCACCCAGACTAAACCGCACAGGAACACATCCAGGTGGGTTTGAATGTCTCCAGAGGAGAAGACGACACAACCTCCCTGGGCAGTCTGTCCAGGGCTCTGTCACCCTCACAGTGAAAGAGTTTCTCCTGACATTCACATGGAACTTGCTCTGCTCCAGCTTTTACCCACTGACCCGAATAAGGCCACCCCTCAGTCTCCTCTTCTCCAAGGTAACGAGGCCCAGCACCCTCAGCTCAGAGGAACTGGCCAGCATTGCCCCTCTGCAGAAAGAGGACCAGCTGAGAGGACATTGGGACAGGCTCCTGGAATGGCTGCATGTGAAACGTGGCCAGGCAGGATCCAAGGATTCCCACAGGGAGGCACATGCCAGGGGGTGGCCTGTCACTGTGAAGCTTGCCCCACCTGGCTCTGGGCCTGTGAACAATGCTGCCTGTGGTTAGAGCGGCACCCCATGGAAGAGACCCCCCTCCAGCTGAGAGAGAAAAAGACCCTTTGGGAGGCCTGGCAAATCGACTCTATTGGAGCCCTTGGGAAGGTGGAGGGGAAACAATAGTATTAGTGGGAGTGGAAATAATTTCTGGCCTAGTCCCAGCCCAGGCATTTCCAGGAGCAGCAGGAGAACAGCCAGGGCGGGCCCTGACAAACTGGTTTTGCTTTCTGCCAACCCCCAGTCTGTTCAGTCAAAGGAGGGCAGTCATTTCACTGCTGCCAAGGGGCAGGAGTGGGCGAAGCAAGGAGGAGTCGGGTGGGGATTTCACCCCCCGTGTTTCCCTTAAGCTAGTGGGATAGTGGGGGGAACTAATGGGCTTTTGAAAGGGTTTTTAAAAGCTCACAAGCCACACTGGGCAGAACGACTCTGGGATGCAGTTCCCCAAGTCAATGATTGCTGGGGAAGAACTGGATGTCTCAACTCAATGCCTTTTGTCCCAAACCCCAGCTTTAATCCTCAAACCCCACACTCCCAGCACCTCAGAAAAGGCATTTTCTTTCCTGGTCTGCCAGTCTTGCTAGAAATGCCGACCATTGGGACCGTTCCCCAAGTACTGGCTGAGCCCCTCAACAAATACGCTGGGAAAGCAAAAGATGCCCATGGAAAGGAACACAAAGTCAATACAAGGTGGATTATTCCATCCTTCTAATAACAATCTACTTCTGGTTTCTTAAAAAGAACCTAGTCCAGCTTCTTTCTTCTTTTCTTTTCCATATAGAATCTCTGACACCTGCTTGAAGGAATAGATGAAGCTGTTAATTGTCTGTATAGTTTAGTTAATAATTGCTTTGTTAATATTTATAGGAGGTTTAGCAGACTATCACAAACATTGTTTTAGTCGACCATTCTCACCACCTATTATATCTGGGGTAACGTTTGTGCCCCCCTCTTCAGCCTGGGGTGGCAAAATGGATTTATAACTTTAGGCCAGCAGGTGCCCAACGCTTTTAACCTGACAAATGGTTGGGGATGTGGGAGCCCTTCAGGATTTAAAGACTGGCCATGGACTTTGAAACAGTATCCCCTAAATGGCTCCTGAGTGATCTAAGTGACATAACCTTTGGTAATGATTAATTCTATTGGAATGAGGAAGCAATCCCATGGAAAACCCCAGTTCCAGAAAAGGGGGAATATTGTCTGAATTGGAACTACAACAATGGAGGTTTTGTTGGTCGTAGTGTGTGTGATTGGACCTTCAGGTGTGGAAATCCTTGTATCTTCCCTGGGTGTCAACCCATTAATTGTTCAACTGTCCTGCCTGGTTCTGGCCAGGCCAGGGTTAACCTCCCCAATCAGCCATGTCAGGTGTTCTGAGTTAGCCCAGTTGAGCTGAGTTAGCCCAGGCTGTTTCCCACAGCCCCTGACACCACTTCCCCATAAATGCAGCTGGTTGGGGAGGAGCTGGCTGGCTGCCTCCAGGATAGTCTGAGTGTGGCTGGGATGGTGGGTCTGTTGGTCTGGCCTTGCTATCAGGCAGCTTTCTGTTATCATTGAGTCAGTAAGGTACTCTGTGTTAGCACTGGGTGTGAGTGTATCTAACCATTATTGTTCCACATTCATGGTGATTTTGGCAGTAAACTGTCCTTATCCCCACCCATGGGTGCCAGAGAGAGAGATTCCCCTGCAGATCGTGGAGAAGACCATGGTGGAGCGGGTGTCCCCTCACAGCCCATGGATAAGGACGGGGAGCAGAGACCATCTATGGCCTGTGCACAGACTGACCCACCCTGCAGCAGGTTTGCCAGGGGAGTTGTGACTCTGTGGGGGACCAGGCCAGGGGAGTCTGGGCCTGAACATCAGCACCCATGGAAGGGAGTCCTGCTGAGAGGCCTGTGGTGAGGAGATGATTCCTCGGTAGAGAGGACTCACACTGCAGAAGTTTGTGGATATGACTTGTGTGGGAGGGACCCCACGGTGCAGCAGGGGAAGGGGGTGTGTGTGGAGCACCCCCCTGAGCTAAGATGGAAGAGAACTTGGGAGGAATGGACTGCAAACCCCCATTCCCTGACCCTCCCTGTGCTGCCATGGAGGAAAGAAGGGAGCGAATTGATGATTAAAGTCAAGTGTGTGAAGAAAGGAGGGGGGGGGTGGGGGTGGGGGTGGGGGAAGACAAAGTGTTAAGACCTGGGCAAGGAAAGCAGCTTGTGAGGAACCTCCAGAACCCCACTCCCCATTCCCTGCCCCTCCCCACGCCATGTTGGGTGGGGGAAGAAGGGAGTAAAATTGAGATGGAGTTTAACTCTGCTAAGAAGAAAGGGACGGGGGGAAGGTGCTTTAAGACCTGGCTGTGCTTCTCATTACCCGACTCTGGTTCACTCAGTGTGTAGTTGTGGTAGTAATAAATCACTTTTCTTTCTTTCTTTTATTCTGTGTTGAGTCTGTTTTGCCCATTGTTCTAATTGGAAAGTGATCCCTCTGTCCTTATCTCAAGTCCTAAGCCTCCTGATATATATTTTCTCCACTTTCTGGCTGAAAAGGGGATTGACAGAGCAGCTTGGTGGGCATTTGGCCTTTAGCCAGGGCCAAACCACCACAGAGGGTTAAGGGCGGGCTGAGGTAGGGTTTAAGGTGTGAGTGGATGAGCAATCACAGGTGCTGGGAGGGGACATAGGGATTTTGAAGGAGGGTTCTGGGGGTGGATATGGGGGGATCTGGGTGGGGGAAGAGGAAAATTATGGGAGCAATATGGTGCTATACTTTCCAGCTATACCACCCTCCACCTTTCAACCTGTTAACCATAGAGCAGTACATTCCAAGCAAAAGGTGAGAGGGATGACACATGTTCCTGGCCTGAAACCTCCTCAGGTTGCACACTGGCAGCCCCAAGAAATTTGGGCCTCAGGGCTTTGTTTTTAAAGGGTCAATCCTAAAAGTACCTGCTGTCATTTTTGGATTCTACCAGCATCTGACTTTGAACATGTAAAATGCAGAGTAATAGCACGCAAAGAAAAGCTGTGAGGGATGAAAGCTGTTCCTGGCCTGAAATCACCTCAGGGAACAGACAAGAAGCCCCAGTATCCTTGTGGGTCAGGACTGTCCTTTCCAAGGGAACCGTCCTAACGCTGCCTGACGTCATTTTTGGGATCTACCAGTGTCCACCTTCAAACATGCTAATGGTCCAGCAGTATTTCCCAAACAAAAGGTGGGAGAGATGAAAGATGTTCTGGGCCAGAAACCTCCCCAGGTAGCCCACAAGCAGCCCAAGTAACCTTGAGGCTCAGGGCATTCCCAGCCAAGGGAATCATCCTAACAGTGCTGGATGTCATTTTCTGGCTCTGCCAGCATCCACATTCATAACTTCTGAATGTACAACTACACCACCAAAACAGAAGGTGTGAGGGCTGAAAGATGTTCCTGGCCTGAAATCTCCCCAGGTACCACACTAGAAGCACCATTACACTTGGATCTCAGGGCATTCCCAGCCATGGGAATGGTCCTAGCAATGCCTGATGTCATTTTCAGGCTCTACCATAATTGACCTTTGAAGATGCCAAACATCCAGCAATAGAGTCCCAGGTTCTTTGACACCTCTTGCTGTCATTTTTTTTAATGCACCACAACTTTGAAGAGCCACCTGCAAGGAGATGTGAACTGCTAAGAAAATGGCACTTCACTTCAAACAGACCTTGAGAAACTCTGGGAGTTTGATGAACAGGAATTTTGAGAATATTTTAAACCAGAGAGATCTTCTCCTCCTGACCATATTTTGGCTGGACTGGAATGAATTCTCATGCTGGCAGCCCCTAGAGTTCTGTGGTTTGGATTTGTAACCAAAAGAGTCTGAATAAACCTGTTTGTTGCTTGCTGAGCAGGGCTTGCACAGCATCAAGGGCTTTTGTCTAATTCTGCTCCAGAAATGAGTCAACTGGGAGTGCACAAGTACCTGGAAGGGGACAGAACAGCCCCAGCTGACCAGAGCTGACCAACGGGCTTGTCCATACTGTGTGACTACAGGAGTGAGCCCACCATTGTCTTGCACTTTTTGTCTGCAAAGGTGGCCTGGTTTCAGCCAAGACAAAGTAAATTTTCTTTGTAGGGGCCGGTGGAGTGCTGAGGGAAGCCATCTTTGTGCTATGTAGAAATAAGAAAGGAAATCCATGTGAAACCACAGCTTTGGAGGTCAGAGAGTGGACATGACGATAAAGAAATGTCATTCTGACCTTCAGGTAGTGCTGTGGATCAAGAAATCCCTTGGAGGAAACCTGGCTGAGCTGGTGGCTTTGTGTTTGGAGGGAGAGACAGCAGTACAGGCAGGGACATGGTGGGGGGAGAATGAGGTGAGGAAGTGCATTTGGTTCCTACAGCCTGCAGGGAAACAGGCACAGGCGTGGGGCAGGGTGGGATGGGCTGTGGTGAAGATGGCAAAGGGTGGTGGCCAGGTTGAAATGCCCTGATAGAAACAAGGTCTTTGCCCCCTTGGTTATGTCTGATGTCCCTGACACAAAGGCTTCAGAGGAGCCATATTGTCCTCATAGGCATGGGGCATCATTTCCTCTTTGCACCCACTGCAGGGGAGGCCACATGTGTCATAGGCCTGTCCTTCCCTTGGCATCACACACCTAAGGAGGGTGCCACAGGTGAGGGCCAGAATCTTGCTTCCCAGGAGCTGGGGTCAGCACTTGGCATTTCTGTTTCATCAGAACAAGCCAGGGTGTCCTCAGCATCAGAGCTGCCTGCGCTTTGCCTGTGTTTGTCCTCATGCCCTCCAGTTGTCTGCTCTAACGAGCCCATGAGGAGCCTTTGTCAGTAATGGCTCCCAATGTGGCCTGTTAAGGCTTCAAGGTACTTTGGGCATTACTCCTGACTCGGACTTCTTGAGAGGATTCTTCACTCTCCGTGTGGTAGCTGAGGTCTGTGGACTCAGAAGAAAAGGCACCATGGGGCTCATTAATCATCCAGAAAGCCCTTACAAGCATGTCTCTCCAACTCATTTTCATTAAAAAAATCAGCTTTTTACAACTATTTGGATGTTAGTTAGGTCCTTAGTGACGAAGATTTCAAAGGAATTTTCCTGAAGGACCTTTTTTTCAGTCACGGGTATTTTCTGTCATGGCTCAGTTGATAGAAGCAGTGACAGCAGCATTCTGTGATGGATATCTGTCTCCTAAGGAGATCTTGACAGGCAGGAAAAGCAGTCTCTTGAGATCCAACCCTGTCTAGAGAACCTTGCTCTTCCCCAAGCCCAGCAGTTCCCTCGCTGGCCTCCTGAGACTGCCAACTCTTTTCCTCATATCATCTGTGCTCACAGGCACAGACAGATTTCTCTGGCAACAAACAGCAGTTAAACATGATGCAGTTTAATAACCAAGAAATCTCTCTCCTCAGCTGCTGCTACGGCCAAGCAGCGTGTGAAGGGGGTCAGCGTTCAGAGGAGATTCTCTCCCAGAACAGATTTAATCAGGTACATGGAAAGGTCACTTATCAACACACTGACCTCCTGACAGTTCAGTTCATTAGACTTCTGAAATATGGGACATTCTCCAACTCTCAGAGTCTAAAAGCAGGAACAACAGACTGAGCAGCATCTGAAAGACCAAAAAGCAATCTGAGATGGAATTCAGTGAGGATCTGTCCATCTGGTCAGCTGAAAACCTGTCCTTAGGCATGGCCGCATCATCAGTAGAGATGGAAGGACCTGCATGATGTGGGAGGTGAAAGAGACAAACTAGTGGTAAGACAGGTACAATGGAAGGTGAGTATTTCTTCTGCTGTCCTGGATACCAATCCTGGAAATTCCCATTCTGTGCTGGTGGGAAAGCATTGCCATTCCAGACAAGCAGAGGAGTGATTCAGAGGATGAAGAGGTGCTTGTAAATTAGAAAAAAAAAAAAAAAAAAAAAAAAAAAAAAAAAAAAAAAGAAAGAAGGAAAAATTGTGTCCCTTTGGAGGCTGACATGCTGCAAAGTGTGCATACTTTGTCATTTCGTAGTGTCTGAAGCAGAGAACACTTAGAGATACTGGGTTAGGAATAGGACTAATGTGCACCATTTAATTATAACATAGACAATCTAAAAAGGAAAAATACTTGCAAAAATTAAAACCTACTAAATAGAGACTACATTGTTGTTGATATGAGCAGTTTATTGCTGCTTAGAACATCCAGTCATCAGTTTCCACATGGCATCCTTGAGCTCCTGGTTCCTCATGCTGTAGATGAGGGGGTTCACTACTGGTGAAAACACTGAGTACAGAAATGCCAATACCAGGTCAAGAAAGAAGGAGGAGAGGAAGGAAGGCTTCAGGTAGGCAAACACTCCAGTGCTGACAAACAGGGAGATCACAGCCAGGTGAGGGAGGCAGGTGGAAAAGGCTTTGTACCGTCCCTGCTGCAAGGGGATCCTCAGCACAGCCCTGAAGATCTGCACATAGGACACCACGATGAACACAAAACATCCAAAACATAAACAGGCACCAACCACAAGGAAGCCAATTTCCCTGAGGTAGGAATCTGAGCAGGAGAGCTTGAGGATCGGGGGGATTTCACAGAAGAACTGGTCAACAGCATTGCCCTTGCAGAGAGGCAGTGAAAATATATTGATTGTGTGCAACATGGAATAGAGAAACCCACTGGCCCAGGCAGCTGCTGCCATGTGGACACAAGCTCTGCTGCCCAGGAGGGTCCCGTAGTGCAGGGGGTGGCAGATGGCAACGTAGCGGTCATAGGCCATGACAGTGAGAAGACAGAACTCTGTGGCGATCAAAAATAGAAAGAGAAAGAGTTGAGCCACACATCCTGTGTAGGAAATGGCCCTGGTGTCCCACAAGGAATTAGCCATGGATTTGGGAACAGTGGTAGAGATGCAGCCAAGGTCAGTAAGAGAGAGGTTGAGGAGGAAGAAGTACATGGGGGTGTGGAGGTGGTGGTCACAGGCTATGGTGATAATGATGAGGCCATTGCCCAGGAGAGCAGCCAGGTAGATGCCCAGGAAGAGGCAGAAGTGCAGGAGCTGCAGCTCCCGTGTGTCTGCAAAGGGCAGGAGGAGGAACTGGCTGATGGAGCTGCTGTTGGACATCTGCTGCTGTCAAGTGAGGAGACCTGTCCAAGGATGAAAAGGCACAATGAGAAGTTATGGAACTCTTCTTTCAGGAAAAGCTCTTTCAATTCACTTTGTCTTTCTATTCACAAGAGTCCTTAGGAGGGCGGTCCTAGGGGCCATTTTGGATGGCAGCCTGCGGCCGAGCAGGAGAACCCAGGAAGTTCTCAGTCCTAAAGATGGTGGTCCTGAGATGAGGGTCAGCTCAGTTCCAGACCCACCAATGGACGTGCCCAGAGCCCCAGGTAACGGTGGGACAAATGCAGCAAGGACAGAAGGGGAAACAGCAAGAAATGCTCCAGCAAAGGCTGAAAGGACCGAGACAAACAGACACAACTCAGGGATTTTTCCTCACTGTGGGTTGGGCTGCCAAAGAGAAGACTCAGCCTGAAACCTTGGAACTCTGGGTGTAGAGCCTGTGCTGGGTGGCAGAAACCTGGGGGTCACTGAGGGAAAGTGTCAGTACTGAGGAGGATGTCAGGGAGGTACCAAATCCCCACTTCCAGGGCATGACTGATAGCAGCTCCTTCTCCCTCCCTGACAATGTCCCTGCTGCCTGGAGTTGTCCTTGGAGCTACTTCTCTTTGCCCATGTCACCTCCTGCTCTGTGCTCACAGATCTCACCCAACCTGCCCTTCGCTCAGCTCTGCTTTGCAGACCCCTCCTGGCATCAGGGCACTGCCCTGGGAACCTCTCTGTGTACAGGGCTCAGGCCAGGCACTGACATCTTCATGAGAATCAAGTTTTCACTGCATATTCTCGAGGGGAGAAATAATTTCTTATCTACCACACTCAGGACAGCCCACAGGAGAGGAAAAGTCAAAGCAAAGACTCTGCCTTTGGAGAAATATTTTCTTTGGCATTTCTCAAGGATCAGCTCTGGCTGGGAGCAAAGCTGACCCATGCAACACATTCTTACAATACAAGTTCCTTATGTTGTCCTCCCCTGGGTCACTACTTTAATCCTGAGGTCCTGTCTATATCCCTGATTGAAGCCCACAAACCAGGCTTAGTGCTGACCCTTACAGCAGCAGTGTCTGCCCCAGTACACAGACAGTCAGGGCACAGGGACCCTGCTCGCAAGGACAGCACTGGGCACTCCTGGGTGCACACACTGCTTCACACCTCTGCAGCCATGCCCAGGAGAAGACAGCTGTCCTGCCCTGTCCCTCTGATGGGGCAGAAGGGCATCCCTTCCAAGCAGCACTTTCTGGTCCTATAGAGAACTGTCCTCCTGACAGACCCCACACACTGCCCCATGTCCCAGCTTTGGGAGATCCCTCCAGGGACGGAACCTGCATTGCCCTGCACCCACAGACATACCAGGCAGAGTGCTGTGGAGATTTCTCGTCCAGTGAGCTCTCAGCATCCATCAGCTCTCTCAGCCTCACAGGTCTCCCCTCGGTGCCTACAGGCAGTGTCCCCAGCCCTGTGTGCTTGGCAGAGGAGCTGCTCCTGGGCAGAGCTGTCTCTCTGCAGCGCTGCAATATTTCTTCAGGTCCTACTGTCCATCCCAGGAGCCCAGCTGAGCTCAGAGCAGAGGAGCAGGTGAAGACATCATACCCTTCATCCCCTCTGGGCTCCTCCCAGGAGCTCCAGGGAAACTACTTGGAAAGAAACTGAAGTTCTCACTGATGTTCTCACCCTTGGCTGGGGATAAATCCTTGTGTCCAGCAGAGACCTTTCTCCTGATCAAACCAGAGCTGGGCAGAAGAATCACCCTTCCCTGTCTCCCCATCAGACAGGACACCCAGGCAAGGAGAGGAAAGGGACTCTTTCCCCTTGGGGACGGTAAGGTGTATGACAAGTCACTCTTGGCCCCTCATCCTTGGTTTGCAGCGCTGGGGCTGGATAGGGATGCAGCTCTGGCCCATGGCTGCCTCAAACTCACCGAAGCTGGGTGTACTCTTGCCCCAATTCCAATGGGCACAAAACAGGGACCTACTTCCTGGGAGCTGCTGGTCCCAGCTCCCATGGGACTTAATGGGGGGGAGGCCAGGAAGGAGGTGTCAAACACCAACACCCGGTGAAACCTGAGTGGCCAGAGGGAGTCCATGAGATGTGCAGGGGGATCCAAGGTCCAAGAATCATAGAATGTTAGGAGCTGGAACCAACCTCAAAAGATCATCTAGTCCAATATTCCCTGCCAGAGCCGGATCACCCAGACTAAGCTGCACAGGAACACAATCAGGTGGGTTTGAATGTCTCCAGAGAAGGAGATTCCCCAACTTCTCTGGGCAGCCTGTCCAAGTGCTCTGTCACCCTCACAGTGAGAAAGTTTCTCCTTTTATTCACATGGAACTCTGCTCCAGCTTTACCCATTGCCCTTTGCTTATTTCTAAACCTGAATAAGGCCACCCCTCAGTCTCCTCTTCTCCAAGGTAACGAGGCCCAGCGCCCTCAGCTCAGAGGAACTGGCCAGCATTGCCCCTCTGCAGAAAGAGGACCAACTCAGAAAATTGGGACAGGCTCCTGGAATGGCTGCATGTGAAATGTGGCCAGGCAGGATCCAAGGATTCCCACAGGGAGGCACATGCCAGGGGGTGGCCTGTCACTGGGAAGCTTGCCCCACCTGGCTCTGGGCCTGTGAACAATGCTGCCTGCGGTTAGAGCGGCACCCCATGGAAGAGACCCCCCTCCAGCTGAGAGAGAAAAAGACCCTTTGGGAGGCCTGGCAAATCGACTCTATTGGAGCCCTTGGGAAGGCGGAGGGGAAACAAGAGTATTAGTGGGAGTGGAAATAATTTCTGGCCTAGTCCCAGCCCAGGCATTTCCAGGAGCAGCAGGAGAACAGCCAGGGTGGGCCCTGACAAACTGGTTTTGCTTTCTGCCAACCCCCAGTCTGTTCAGTCAAAGGAGGGCAGTCATTTCACTGCTGCCAAGGGGCAGGAGTGGGCCAAGGAAGGAGGAGTCAGGTGGGGATTTCACCCCCCGTGTTACCCCCAAGCTAATGGGATAGTGGGGAGAACTAATGGGCTTTTGAAAGGGTTTCTAAAAGCTCACAAGCCACACTGGGCAGAACGACTCTGGGATGCAGTTCCCCAAGTCAATGATTGCTGGGGAAGAAATGGATGTCCCAACTAAACCCCCATCTTTAATCCCCAAACCCCACACTCCCAGCACCCCAGAAAAGCCAGTTTTCTCTGCTGGTCAGCCAGTCTTGGTAGAAATGCCAACCATTGGGAGCGTTTCCCTTGTCCTGGCTGAGCCCCTTGTGACAGTATGCTTCCCCCGTTGCCCCCATGTTTTCCTGTTTATCCTGTTTACATGGATTGATTGATAACCATTGGTGCTGATTGTGATTTCTCCATCCATCTCAGAGTTGAGGAAGACAGATAACAACACAATAGCCAAGGGTTTTCTATGCTAATGTGCCCACCAAACACTGGTCAGTGTGCACTGGCATATATGGGTGGTATGTAAATATGATTACAAGCCAATCATCTTACTCCATAAATAGTGAGCAGTCCAAGAGCCCTTTGAGCTCTCCTGAGAGGACAGCTGGCTGCACGTCAGGATCTCCCCTTGAAAGGCACGCCTCTCAAGGTTGCTCCTCGAGGTCGAGAGAATCCTTGCCACAACAGATCTGCAACAGATCCTCAGTAAGTGAGTTGAGAATAAGTGCACTAACATTTGTGACCTTAGCTAAGAAATAGAAAGGATTGATTGTACATATAATCCTTTAGACATAAACCGTTGACCAAGTCTGGGACTAAGACTGAATCCAGCTGCACCTGGGCTCCTCTCTGAGCAGGAGTTCAGAAAGCAAGGGGATTCTTTCTGAACCTCGTGACTCAATGGGAGGGTCTCCCTGATAGATTCATCTGACCCTTTTCTCTATGCACTAACTAATCAAGAGTACCTTACCATCGAATCTTAATCATTGTCGCGTTTATTACCAAACACAGTTACACCCTTTTGTTTTATATCAATAAACATATTATTGCCTCTCTCTATGATTCTATGAAATCGTGATGGACCAACCCGATCTCCTTCTATGACAAGGAGACCTGTTCTTATTGGATGAGGGGAAGGCTGTAGATGTGGTCTACCTAGATTTCAGTGACGCCTTCATCACTGTCTCCCACAGCATTTCCCCCTCTGCAGAAACTAACCGCTCATGGATTAGATGGGTACACTCTGTGCTGGGTTAGAAACTGGCTGGGCAGCCAGGCCCAAAGGGATGTGGTGAACTGAGTTAAATCCAGCTGGCAGCAGGTCACAAGGTGTATTCTCCAGGACTCAGTGCTGGGACTTGTCCTCTAACGTCTTTATTCATGATCTGGACGAGGGGATCGAGTGCACCCTCAGTAAACTGGCAGATGACACCAAATTGTGTGGGAGTATTAATTGTCTGGACGACATGTAGGCTCTGAAGAGTGATCTGGACAGGCTGGATTGATGGGCAGAGGTCAATTGTATGAGGTTCTTGGGTTCTTGTGGCCAAGTGCCAGGTCCTGCGCTTTGATCAGAATAACCCCAGGCAACGCTACAGGCCTGGGTCAGAGTGGTTGGAGACTCCCTGGAGGAAAAGGATCTGGGGGTGTCTGTGGATACCTTGGCTGGACATGAGCCAGCACTGTGCCCAGGTGGCCAAGAAGGCACACAGCATCCTGGCCTGGATCAGGAATAGTGTGACCAGCAGGAGTAGGAAGTGATTGTTCCATTATCCTCAGCTCTGGTGAGGCCGCACCTCAAGTGCTGTGTCGGGTTTTGGGCCCCTCACTACAAGGACCCTGAGATGCTGGAGCATGTCCAGAGAAGGGCAAAGGAGCTCATGGAGGATTTGAAGCACAAATCCTATGAGGAGCTCCTATGATGAGCAGCTGAGGCAACTGGGGCATTTTAGCCTTGAGAAAAGGAGGCTGAGGGGGAGACCTTGCCGCTCTCTACAACTACCTGCAAGGAGGAATGTAGAGAGGTGAGAGCCAGTGTCTTCTCTCAGGGAACAAGTGACAAGATGAGAGGGAATGGTCTCAAATTGCACCAGGGGAGATTTAGGTTGGATATCAGGAAGAATTTCATTACTGAAACATTAGTCAAGTATTGGAACAGGCTGCCCAGGAAAGTGGTGGAGTCACCATCCCTGGAGGGAATTAAAAGGTTCCTATAGATGTTGTGCTTGAGGACATGGCCTAAAGGTGGACTAGGCAGGGGTTGGCTTTGGTTGGACTCAATGATCATAAAGGCCTCGTCCAACCCAAGTGATTCTATGATTCTGTGGTACAGTTCCAGGAAATTCCTGTTCTGTCATGGTGGGAAAGCACTGTCATTTCAGAAACATAGTTGAGTGGTTCTGCTGTTGGAAATGTGCTTGTAAAGCTTTTATAAATGTCGGGGGGGGGGGTGGGAAAGAAGAAAATGTTGTGCCCCTTTCCAGGCAGACATGATGGAATTTGAGCACAGCTCATCATTGCGCAGTGTTTGGGTCACACAAGACCAGGAGATACTGCATTAGCAATGGGATGAAGGTGGTCCGTGTTATTAAAGCTTAGACAAACTAGGAGGGGGAAAACAAAACCCAAACCCAACAGCTAAAACCCCTACTAAATACAGACTGGTCCTAACATGAGTTACATGGCCAGTGATACGCAGAGTGAGCAGTTTGTTGCTGCTTCGAGACATCCAGTCATCACTTTCCAAACAGCATCATTGAGCTCCTGGTTCCTCATGCTGTAGATGGGAAATTTTAATTCTGGAGGAACCACTGACTAAAAACTGTCACTACCAGGTGCAAATGATGGAGAGAAGCTTCAGGTAGGTGAACACAGCAGTGATGAGGAACAGGGAGACCACGGCCAGGTGAGGAAGGCAGGTGGAAAAGGCTTTGTGCCATCCCTGCTGCGAGGGGATCCTCAGCACAGCCCTGAAGATCTGCACATAGGACACCACAATGAACACAAAACACCCAAAAGCTAGACATGCTCTGATGACAATTTCACTGAGGTAGGACCATGAGTGAGAGAGCTTGAGGATCTGGGAGATTTCTCAGAAGAACTGGTCACAGGCATTGCCCTTGCAGAGGCGCAGTGACAATGTATTGGCTGTGGGGATCAGAGCACTGTGAATCACAATGCTGGGACAGTATTTTTAAGAAGGGAAATAAAAACCAGCAGCTGCTTTTTGCCACCAGACAAAGGAGTGAGAAAGAGTAAGGGAATTTGCAGAGAACAAGGTCGGTGATGTAGGGGGAGAAGGTCCTCCAAGCCTCACTGCAGAGATTCCCCTGCAGCCTGTGGAGAAGACCATGATGACTGAGGCTGTACCCCGCAGCCCATGTTGGATGATGTGGAACAGTGATTCTACCTGCAGCCTGTAGAAGTCCCCAATGTTGAGCATGTGAGGACACTGAAGGAGGCTGTGACCTCATAGGAAGCCTGTGCTGCAGCAGGTTAGCTGGCAGGGCTTTGGAGGACCCACGCTGGGGCAGTCTGTTGCTGAAGGACGGCACCCCACTAAAGTGACCCACCCTGGAGAAGTTGGTGATGATTTGAAGCCATTTGGGAAGGACTCACGTTGGAGGGGTTCATGGAGGACTGTCTCCTGTGGGTGGAACCCAATGCTGGAACATGGGGAGACTGTGAGGAACCCTCCCCCTGACCAGGAAGGAGCAGCTGAGATGATGTGTGATGAACAGACCCCAACCCCCATTCCCTGTCCCCCAGTGCCACTCACTCAGAGAGAAGAGAGAGTTAAAGAGTGAAGTGGACCCTGGGATATGAAGGGAGGGTCGTAGGTGGGTGTTTAAAATTTCATTTCTTTAGGTTTTGTTCTCATTCCTCTGCTCTATTTGGATTGACTAATGAATTAGATTGATTTTATTGTTGGTGTCAAGTCTGTATTGCCAGTGAGAGTAACAGCTGCATGGCCTCCTCCTGTGCTTTCTCCCTGCATGATATCTCCCTGTCCTGATCAATCTGCTCCCAGGTAGAATGATCTCAGAGATGAGGTCATAGAATGATCCCCATGAGGCCTGAGACACCAAGAGGGAGCCTACAAGAACTGGTCTTCTGCTGAGCTGGGCCAGGCTCCTGGGATGGAAGGAGCTCATGGCAACCCAGCAGTGCTGCAGAGACAGCTCTGCCCAGGAGCAGCTCCTCTGCCAAGCACACAGGGCTGGGGACACTGCCTGTAGGCACTGAGGGGAGACCTGTGAGGCTGAGAGAGCTGATGGATGCTGAGAGCTCACTGCAGGAGAAAGGTAAAGAGACTTTGCTTTGTATTTTCTGCTCCTGGTGACTGGGTGGGAAGTGGGAGCTGAGCTTTTATTAATAACTTTGCAGCAGGCTGTGCAAACTCATTGGTCATTAAGACTTGTCTGAGCTTCTCCTGAGCCCTGCACACACAGAGGTTCCCAGGGCAGTGCCCTGATGCCAGGAGGGATCTGCAGAGCAGAGCTGAGCACAGGGCAGTTTGGATGAGGTCTGTGAGCACAGAGCAGGAGGTGACATGGGCAAAGAGAAGCATCTTCAGGGTCATCTCCAGGCAGCAGAGACATTGTCAGGGAGGGAGAAGAAGCTGCTCCCATAAATGCCCTGGCAGTGGCGATTTGGTACCTCTCTGACATCCCCAACAGTGCAGACCCCTTCCCTCACCGACCTCCTGGTTTCTGTCACCCAGCACAGACTCTGCACACAGAGTGCCAGGGTTTCAGGCTGAGCCTTCTCCTTGGCAGCCCAACCCACAGAGAGGAAAAACCCCCGAGTACCTGTCTGTCTGTCCCTGTACTTCCCGCCTGGGCTGGAGCATTTCTCCCTGTTTCCTCTCCTGTCCTTACTGCCTTTGTCTCCTGGTTACCTGGAGCTCTGGGCATGTCCATTGGTGGGGCTGACCTTGAGATGACCCTCACTTCAGGACCCCAATATGTAGGACTTCCCTCTTTCCAGCAGTGGTAGAATCAAGCCAGCACAAAGCAGACCTCCCAAAAGGGACCTG
This sequence comes from Gallinula chloropus, assembly GCF_964237585.1. Taxonomy (NCBI): domain Eukaryota; kingdom Metazoa; phylum Chordata; class Aves; order Gruiformes; family Rallidae; genus Gallinula; species Gallinula chloropus. Next base: position 12,231,853 of record NC_140104.1, read on the forward strand.
ACAAAATTCTCCCTGAATACAGAGAGTCAACCTGAGGGCATTCCATAAGTAGTGGAAGGGATTTTCCTCAAGGAAAGATTCCCTAATTTCTCTTTGCCTTTTCCTCCTTGGACAGGTCTCCACACTTGACAGCAGCAGATGTCCAACAGCAGCTCCATCAGCCAGTTCCTCCAGACACACGGGAGCTGCAGCTCCTGCACTTCTGGCTCTTCCTGGGCATCTACCTGGCTACTCTCCTGGGCAATGGCCTCATCATCATCACCATAGCCTGTGACCACCACCTCCACACCCCCATGTACTTCTTCCTCCTCAACCTCGCTGTTACTGACCTTGGCTGCATCTCCACCACTGTTCCCAAATCCTTGGCCAATTCCTTGTGGGACACTAGGGCCATTTCCTACACAGGATGTATGGCTCAAATCTTTTTCTTTTTCTTTTCAATCTCTACAGAGTATTCTCTCCTCACCATCATGGCCTATAACCGCTACGTTGCCATCTGCCACCCCCTGCACTACGGGACCCTCCTGGGCAGCAGAGCTTGTGTCCACATGGCAGCAGCTGCCTGGGGCAGTGGGTTCCTCAATGCTTTACTGCATACAGCCAATACATTTTCCCTTCCCCTCTGCCATGGCAACGCTGTTGACCAGTTCTTCTGTGAAATCCCCCAGATCCTCAAGCTCTCCTGCTCACATGCCTACCTCAGGGAAATTGGAGCCATTGTGGTCAGTTCCTGTCTAGTTTTTGGGTGTTTTGTGTTCATCGTGGTGTCCTATGTGCAGATCTTCAGGGCTGTGCTGAGGATTCCCTCACAGCAGGGACGGCACAAAGCCTTTTCCACCTGCCTCCCTCACATGGCCGTGGTCTCCCTTTTTGTCAGCACTGTTGTGTTTGCCCACCTGAAGCCCCCCTCCATCTCCTCCCTATTTTTGGACATGGTATTGGCATTTATGTACACAGTGGTTCCACCAGCAGTGAACCCCCTCATCTACAGCATGAGGAACCAGGAGCTCAAGGATGCCGTGTGGAAACTGATGACTGGATGTTTCTAAGAAACAATAAACTGATCATATTCTGCATATCACTGGCCATGGAACTCATTATGACCAGCTGTAGTCTGTAGTATTCTTAGTTGTTGGTTGTTTTTCCTTCCATTTTGACTATCATGTAAAAGCATGTTTCATGTTCATCCCATTTCTAATGCAGCACCTTCTGGTCTTGTGTGACCCAGATGCCGCGTAATGACGAGCTGTGCTCTCTGCATCATATCTGCCTCCAAAGGGCTACAATTTTTCCTTTCTTTTTTTCCCCATACATTTAGAAATAATTTACAAGCAAATTTTCATCAGCTGAATCATATGTCTGGAATGGCAGTGACTTCCCACCTGCACAGAGCAGGAATTTCCAGTATTGGCACCCACAGCAGCAGAAGACATACTCACCTATACCTGCATTACCTCCAGTGTGTCTCTTTCATCTCCCTAGTCATTCAGCTGTTTCCACCTCTCCTGATTGCACAGACATGCCTAAGTACATCTTTTCATCAGACTGGCTGGATGTATGCACTTCACCTTGTTCACAGGATTCCACCTCCAGTTGCTCTTTGTTTATTCAGCTGCAGCTCACCTCTCTGGTTTCTGCTTTGAGCTCCAGAGAGCATGAAAATGTCCCATCTCTCAGAAGTCTAATGAACGGTTCTGTCAGGAGGTCAGTGTGTTGATAAATGACCTTTCTATGTATCTGATTAAAACTGTTCTGGGAGAGAATCTCCTCTGAAAGCTGACCCCCTTCACACGCTGCTTGGCCGTAGCAGGCAGCTGAGGAGAGAGGTTTCATGGGTATTAAACTGTGTCATGTTGAACTGCTGTTTGTTGTCAGAGAAATCTGTCTGTGCCAGGAAAAGTGTTGGGAGTCCCAGGAGGCCAGTGAGGGATCTGCTGGGCTTGGGGAAGAGCAAGGTTCTCTATGCAGGGTTGGATTTCCAGAGACTGCTTTACCTGCCTGTCCAGATCTCCTTAGGAGAGTGATACCCATCACAGAATGCTGCTGTCACTTCTTCTATCAACTGAGCCATGACAGGAAATACCAATGAAGGGAAAATATCCTCCATTGTAATATTCCTTTGAACTGTTCATCATTAAATACCTAACTGTAATCCAATTATTTGTAGAAGTCTGGATATTTTTTATGAAAAGCACTTAAAGGATATGCTTTTTAAGGCTTTCTGTATTTTCATGAGTCCCATTTTGTATTTGCTTCTGCGTCCACGGACCTCAGATATTAAGAGGACACTGAAGAAACCTCTCAAAATGTCAAACTCAGACCTAATGTCCAAAGAACCTTGAAGCATTCATGGGCCCTGCTGGGAGCCATTACTGACAAAGCCTCCCCATGAACATCTTACACCTCGCAAGTGGAGGCCATGAGGACAAACACGGGCACAGGGCAGGCAGCTCTGATGCTGAGGACACCCTGGCTTGTTCTGATGAAACAGAAATGCCAAGCGCTTATCCCCAGCCCCTGGGCACGGAGATCCTGACCCTCACCTGTGTCTCAGGGCTCTTTCATGGGATGTGGGCAGTGTGATGCCAAGGGTAGGACAGGGGTATGACACATGGATGACTCCCTAGGTTGTCCCTAGGTTCAGCGAGGCAATGATGTTCCATGGCCACGAGGACAATGTGTCTCTTCTGAGGCCTCTGCAGGGACATCAGCCATTGCCAAGGGGGAAAAGACCTTGTTTCTATCAGGCCCTTTCATCCTGGCCAACACCCTTGACCTTCTGCACCACTGCCCCACACCTGTGCCTGTTTCCCTGCAGGCTGCAGGCACCTAACCACTTTCCCCAATTTGTTCTCACCCCAGGATGTCCCTGCCTGTACTGCTGTCTCCCCCTCCTCGCCAGTTGTTCCCAGATAAACCAAGCAACCAGCTCATACACACTTCCACCAAGTAACTCCAAACACCACAGCACTACCCTCAGAATGGCATTTCTTTAGGCTCATAACCCATCTGCACCTCTATTTTTAATTGCCATTCATTTGAAAAGGAAATTTCAAGCTCTCTGAGCTACCCCTATACTCTTCACAGACTCGCCTTCCCCAGGCTAAAGAAGCCTGGGTCTCATAGCCTCTCCACACAAGACCCCTAACCCTATCTTGGCAGAATTTTTCTCAACCTCGTGACAGTTCCTCCACACTCGTCCTGACTGGGGACCCCCCATCTCCTGGACTCTGATGGTTGCCACACCAGTGCTGAGTCAAACTGACAGTAAGTGCCTTTGCCTGGGTGGCTGTACTGCTTCCAGTGCTGCCCAATGTGCTCATGGCAACATTCCTGTGTAGCAGCCCTGGCTGCTGTGGCATCCCTCAGAATGCCCAAAGCCTCCTCCTTGACACTGCTGCTCCACCAGTCATGTCTGAATTCCCTTGACGGGTGAGTGTTGAGATTTAACCCTGCTCACTGATGATGTCATCATGCATGGGACTTCATCAGGATTGGTGGGTAGCTGCAGATCATCAGGATCATAGTAATTCATCTCTCACATGGTTAATCCCCTCAAACACTGCATACTCTGATCCATGGTCATGCACTTGCCTGGCCAACACATGACATACTCACTGAACAGGTACCTTTCCCCCAGACTTGACAGAAGTTGCCTCCAGATCCTGAGGGCTTGAGACTTCTTTCCAATCGCCTTGTCAATGACTCATTTTCTGGACAGGGATCCCAGCTGCTTGGTCTCCCTGCCTTCTAATTCCAGGCTGCCTGCCCCATTGTCTCAGCATCGGAGAAGCCAGGTGATGATGTGCTCCCCTGGAAGGCAGCTGAAACCTTTTCTCATTTCTCCCAGCTCCCTCATGTACAAGGATCAGGTTATAATGCTCACTCCTCGAGGAGAAACAGACAGACCCTCTTTGGGTTTGGAGGAAGACAGTTTACTGACAAAATCACTGTGAAAAAATGATAACAGCACATTGCAAACTACACTCACATCCAGTGATAACAGAGAGTACTTTATTGACCAAAGGATCACAAGGTACTGCACAATGCAAGGACCAACCAAACGCCACAGCCACACTCAGACTGCCCTTAAGGAACCCAGGAGTGCCGCTCCCCAACCAGCCCCTTTTATGGGGGAGTGATGTGAGGTGGTGAGGAAAACAGCCTGGGCACACTCAGCTCAACTGTACTAACTCAAGTCACCACTGCTGGCTAATTGGGGAGGTGAACTCTTGCCTGTCCAGAAGCAGGACAGCTGTGCATTTAATCTCCCCTGTCTGTCACGTATTTCTACCTTTCCAAAGTCAATTGTCCATGTCTGAAATTATTGTTCCAACAGTGGATCTGCACACCAGTGCTTCTGGTTGCTCTCAAAATTTCCCTTCTACTTCCCCTAGGACCATTCAGACACCTCTCAACCATCCAGCTGCTTCTCTGAGTTTCAGGGAGTTAAACCCTTGCCTTTCTGGCAGTTGTCTGACTCATTCTGTCTTTAGCCAGCTCTTGAGTTGTGGTGATTTCAAAGCCTCCTTCCTCACTAGAACATTTCTCACAGGGTTAAGCTTTGTGGCAGGTGAACCTCACTGGTGGCAGATTGCACTTGGCATAGAGTGAGGAGTGTTGAATGTAATGATGAATCTTGTCAAGTTTCTTCTGTTGAAGGGAAAATAACTCCCTCTGTGCTGGCTGTTTGCAGCCAGTTCTCTAAGGAAAGCAGGGGAGCTGGTACAGAGGGGCTGTAATGCCCCACTGTGGAGTGCAGCAGAGACCTAATGTAAGGACAAGGGATGCAAGTCCCAGTTGGCTGGTGAGAGTCATGGTGGGCTTGTGGAGATGTGCAGCAAGGTTGTCCCCACTGCCTCAAGGGACCCTTTTTCAGACCAGTCCAGAGGTCCTTAGGAGGCACCCTGGATCAATCTCAGTCAGAGGTTGTCACCTCTCCTCTACAGTGAAAATAATAACCTACACCCTTAAAAAGAAATCAATTTTACTCTGAGCTCCCTTTGAAACAGCTTCAATGATCTGTATATCTCTTGAAAACTTGAATATAATTACATGAAGAGACACCGCTCATTAGGGCTTGCTTTTTTTATTTTTAATTAGCTCTGGGGTGCATTTGGTGCTGAGTCCTTGAAGCTCAGGTACTGAGAGGAAATGACACAAGAAATTCCATGTCAAAAGCAGAAGCCAAAGTACCCTGAAGTATTAATGAGTCCCGCTGAGAGCCATTGCTGGCTGAGCCTCCCTCTAAGGGACTCGTTAGAGCAGGTAATTGGAGGCCATGTTGTCTGGTAGGCAAAGGCAATGTACAAGCAGCTGAAATGCTGAGAAAGCCCTGAGTTGGTTTGATGAAGCAGAAAGGCCAAGCCCTTACCCCCAGCCCCAGGGAAGACAGGTCCTGCCCCTCAGGCATTGCTCAGGCTCTTCCCGGGGCAGCGTGGGGTGTATAACACTCAGGCAAGAACAACAAGGCTGAGGTGCTTAATGAAATCTTTGCCACTGTCTTCAGTAATAGGAGCAGTTGTACAGAGAGAATCCAATTCCCTGAGCTCGGAGACAGGGACAGGGAGGAGAATGAGACCCCCTCAATCCAGGAGGAGATGGTACTGGTTCACCAAAGAGGTGTGCACAGATCTGTGGGGCTGAATGGGATGCAGCCAAGGGTGCTGAAAGAGATGCAAGGGGGGTTCACCAAGCCACTTTCCATCAGTCCTGGCTGACTGGATCAGTCAATTTAACCCCCTATATAAGAAGGGACAGAAGGATGATCAGGGTATTTACAGGCCTGATAGTTTGACTTCAGTCCTAGAGAAGCTGATGGAGCAGATCATCCTGAGCAGCATTATCCAGTTCATGAAGAACCCCCAAGTGATCAGGCCCAGTCAGCTTGGGTTCATAAGGGCACGTCCTGTTTGACCAACCGGATCTCCCTCTATAACAGGCCAAGAACATGCTGAGGAGAGAGTGTTTCATAGTCCTAACCATGATCATCTGCTGTCAAATCATGTGGCCAAAGGAATTCCCCAGCAGGCTCAAAAATGCTGCTCCCAGGCACTGCCCTCTTTCAGCAGTGCTCCATTGGACATTGGGTCTCCCTGCATGCCTCTTGGAACACATCTAGCACCTCAGTCTAAACACCTCCCTCCCAGCCTTCACCCCAAGTAATGCCCATGTGAGCTGGGACAATCAGCTCCCAGGCAGCAGGTGCCTCTTTTGTGCCCACTGGAACTGAGGTGGGGTTTGAGGAAGCCATAGGGCAGAGCTGTGTCCCCTTCCAGCCCCAGGGCTGCAAAGCAAGGATGAGGGTTTTGGAGAGAGTCACCTGACTCCTTCCTTCCACAGGGGAAAAGAGACCCCTCATTGTCCCTGTCTGTGTCTCCTGTCTCATGCAGAGACAAGGAAAGGAGATTCTCCTGCCCAGCTCTGATCAGGAGAAATGACAGAAGGAGATATTCAAGACCCGTCTGGACGCCTATCTGAGTGATATGTCCTAGGGAGCTGCTTTGGCAGGGGGGTTGGACCCGATGATCTCTTGAGGTCCCTTCCAACCCCTACAATTCTATGATTCTATGATTCTCTCCAGATGAGGGAGGTAACTTTAGTGAGGAATTCAGTGTCTTTCAAAGTTGGTTCCTTGGAGCTCCAGAGACACCTTGAAGGAGCCCAAGGGGATGGAATATGTAACACCTTCACCTGCTCCTCTGCTGTGAGCTGGGCTGGGCTCCTGGGACTGTGGGAGCTCATGAAACATTACAGCGCTGCAGAGGCAGCTCTGCCCAGGAGCAGATCCTCTGCCAAGCACACAGGGCTGGGGACACTGCCTGTAGGCACCGAGGGGAGACCTGTGAGGCTGAGAGAGCTGATGGATGCTGAGAGCTCACTGGAGGAGAAATCTCCACAGCCTCTCCCTGGTATGTCTGTGGGTGCAGGGCAATGCAGGTCCTATTCCTGGAAGGATGTCCTAAAGCTGGGACATGGGGGGTCTGTCAGGAGAACAGGTTCTCTCTATGACCAGAAAGTGCTGCCTGGAAGGGATGCCCTTCTGCCCCATCAGAGGGACAGGGCAGGACAATTGTCTTCTCCTGGGCATAGCTGCAGATTTGTGAAGCAGCGTGTGCACCAAGGGATGCCCAGGGCTGACATCATGAGCAGGGTCCCTGCGGCCCAGGGACTGTGTGCTGGGGCAGTTACTCTGCTGCTACCAGGGTCAGCACTCAGCCTACCTGGTGGGCTTCCATAAGCATCGCTGCAGAAAGAAGCTGTGGGTGTAAATTGTGCAGTGTAGGGTCCTTCTGCTGTAAGACAGTGCTGCATGGGTCAGCTTTGCTCCCAGCTCCAGCTGATCTCTTCAGAAGTTCTGAAGGGACTATGAAGAATGACATGAAGGAAGCATTTGCCTTCCTGTCAGAGTCTTTACTATGACAATTCCTGTCTTGTGGACTTTCTGGCTGTGGTAAATAAGAATTTATTTCTCCCAAAGAGGTCTGCAGAGAAGACCTCAGTGCAGGATAGGTTGGATGAGGTTGTTAGCACAGAGGTGGAGGTGACGTAAGCAAAGAGCAGCAGCTGCAGGGACATCTCCAGGCAGCAGAGACATGGTCAGGGAGTTTAGAAGGAGCTTCTCCCAGTAATGTCCTGTTAGTGGGGATTTGGTACCTCCCCGACATCCCCCTCAGTGCAGACCCTTTCATACAGTGACCCCCTGGTTTGTGCCACCCAGCTCAGAATCAGAGCCTGGAGTTCCAGGATTTTAGACTGAGTCTTCTCCTTAGCAGACAAACACCCTGTGAGGAGAAACCCCTGAGTGCCTGTCTGTCTGTCCCTGTCCTTCCAGCGTTGGCTGGAACATTTGTTGCTGTTTCTCCTCCCGTCCTTGTTGCTTTTGTCCCACCATTACCAGGAGGGTTCCTGCTGGGCTGCAGCTGCCTCTGACAATGGCACCGCTCTCCTAGGGACTCTTGTGCCCCAGGGAGGAGTCCCATGCAGGAGACATCTCAGGATTGAGGCAATGGTAATGCCCTTTATCTCCTGTGTGTGGGCAGCTGCACTGAGCCCTGTGTGTCCCTGGCTGGGAGCAGGGAGCTGAGATCCTCCTTGGGTAAGATGAGACCACAGGAGGGCTTTGGAGTTCTGCCCTGTGAGACTGGATTCCTCAGCTCTCTGTGGGGTCCAATTTCTTCTATGGGGAACACGAGGGTGTGATCAGAGAGCGTCCAGCACAGGGCAGCTGAGAGCAGGGCTGATGGACAGAGCAGCTCTCCCCACTCTGCACTCAGGGGAAGGTTTCACTGGCACTGCAGCAGCAATGTCAGGGAGTCCTGACAGAAGAAACACTCCCCAGTTGCAGTGAGGAGAAAACCAAAGCTCTAAAGCTCTGCTCCGCCCCTGGGTGAAACTGGAGTGACAGTGCTGAAAAGCTCATTCCTATCCACAGGGGATTTAGTCTGAGATCACATACTCCTTCTATTTACTGACTGCTGCCAGGCAGGACTGAGTTCTCGAGAGCCACAGCTGAGCCTCCTCCCAGCAGTGGCATGCTCAAGCCAGCACAAAGCAGACTTCCCAAAAGGGACCTGACAAAAGTCTTCCTGAATCCAGAGAGTCAATGTGAATTGGAAGAGGTTTTCCTCAAATTAGACTTCCCTAACTTCTCACTGTGCATTTTCCTCCTTGGACAGGTCTCCACATTTGTCAGCAGCAGGTGTCCAACAGCAGCTCCATCAGCCAGTTCCTCCTCCTGCCCTTTGCAGACACACGGGAGCTGCAGCTCCTGCACTTCTGCCTCTTCCTGGGCATCTACGTGGCTGCTCTCCTGGGCAATGGCCTCATCATCATCACCATAGCCTATGACCACCACCTCCACACCCCCATGTACTTCTTCCTCCTCAACCTCTCTGTTACTGACATTGGCTACATCTCCACCACTATTCCCAAGTCCATGGCCAATTCCTTGAGGGATACCAGGGCCATTTCCTACAAAGGATGTGTGGGTCAACTTTTTTTCTTTGTATTTTTGATCATCACAGAGTACTATCTTCTCATTGTCATGTCCTATGACCGCTACGTTGCCATCTGCCACCCCCTGCACTACGGGACCCTCCTGGGCAGCAGAGCTTGTGTCCACATGGTAGCAGCTGCCTGGGGTGGTGGGTTTCTCAGTGCTGTGCTGCACACAGCCAGTACATTTTCACTGCCCCTCTGCCATGGCAATGCTGTTGACCAGTTCTTCTGTGAAATCCCCGGGATCCTCAAGCTCTCCTGCTCAGATGCCTACCTGAGGGAAATTGGTGTCCTTGTCGTCAGTGTCTGTCTTGGTTTTGGGTGTTTTGTGTTCATTGTGGTGTCCTATGTGCAGATCTTCAGGGCTGTGCTGAGGATCCCCTCACAGCATGGACAGCACAAAGCCTTTTCCACCTGCCTCCCTCACTTGGCTGTTGTTTCTGTCTTTGTCAGTACTGCTATGTTTGCCCACTTGAAGCCCCCCTCCTTCTCTTCCCTGGTTTTGGATCTGGTATTCGCATTTCTTTACTCGGTGTTGCCACCAGCAGTGAACCCCCTCATCTACAGCATGAGGAACAAGGAGCTCAAGGATGCCATGTGGAAACTAATGACTGGATGTTTCTAAGCAAGAATAAAGTGCTCATATTCTTCTGAATATCATTGGCAATGTAAATCATGTTAGGACAAAACTGATCTAGTGTGGGCTTTGTTGTTGGTTTCTCTTTTATTCTGTTTTGTCTAAACTATAATAACATGATCAACATCCACCCCATTCCGGATTAAATAACATCTGGTCTTGTGTGACCCAGATACTGCCTAACGATGAGCTGTGCTTGCTTTCCATCATGTCTGCCTGCAAGGGGCACATTTATTCATTTATTTTGTACTTATATTTGAAAACGGTTTACTTAAGCTGAATCACTTGACTACTTGAATCACTTGACTACTTTGGATTTTCTAGGATTGGTACTGATGGTAGCAGAATAAATACTCACCTTGCCCTTTACCTGCATTACTGCCAGTCTGTCTCTTTCATCTCCCTCATCATTCAGGTGTTTCCACCTCTCCTAAGATGTCCATGCCTAAGGACATCTTTTCAGAAGACTGGCTGGATGTATGAACCTCAATTCCTCACAGGTTTCTACCTCTGTTTGCTCTGTTGTCATTCAGATGCCGCTCAGCTGCCTGATTTCTGCTTTAACCTTCAGAGAGTTAGAAAACTTTACATCTTTCAGAAGTCTTATGAAGTGCTCTGTTATGTCCTGGTTTTGGCCAGGATAGAGTTAACTTTCTCTCTAGCAGCCAGTGGAATGCAGTGTTTGGGAGTTGGGATGAGAGCCGTGCTTATAGCACTCTGATGTTTCTGGTTATTGCCAGGCAATCAAGGAATTTTCAGCTGTTCCTATTTCCTTGCTAATGACAAGGGAGTGGACACAGCAGGACAGGTGACACAAACTGGCCAAAGAGGGGATTCCATTCAGTTGTGTCATGCTCAGCATAAATGGGAAATTGGTGGGGGAAGGAGAACGCAGCTCCAGGATGTACAGTTTTGGGGACAGTCCATTTTTGGGCTGGCACTGAGCTGTATGTTCTGAGCTTTCCAGTTGGGTGAGAAACCACACTGTGTATCACCAGATTTGTACATTTTGTTACAAAGTCCTATTGATGTTTCTCTCTCGCTGCTGTCCCAGTAAACTGTCCTTTTCCCAACAGGAATCTGCAGCTTCCTGTCCCCTCCCTGGGAAGGCTTCAGGGCAAGAACATCCTTCATCCCTCACACCTTTTGCTTGGGATGTACTGCTGGACATTTAACAGGTTGAAAGGTGGTCGCTGGTGTAGCCGGAAAGTGCAGCACCATATTACTGGCCTAAACCTCCCCTTTCCCTCCCCAAATGCCCCCATATCCAGTCCCAGTACCCACTAAAACATCCCCACACCCCCTCCCAGCACCCATGAGTTCCCCAGTCACCCCTTAAATGCAAGTCCAGCTCCCTCAGCACACCTCCCCCCAAACTCCTGGTAGTCCCCCAGCACCCCATTGTCCCCCAACCTCCCCATTTTTCACCCCCAAAAAGTCCCCAAATCCCCCCAGCACCCCCCTACAAACCCCACATGCCATCTCAGCACCAAGTGGTTCCTCCCCTCCTCATCCCCACGTTAACTCACCTAGCCCATCTTTTATACCTCCCAGCACCATATTACCCTCCCTAAACCCTCCCTTTTTCATTTCCACATCCCTGCATATCTCATGCAAGTGCTCCCATACACCCCCCTCCTTCATCAATCACGGGTACCCCTCCATGCCTTGACCCTCATGTCAGCCTACCCTTAACCCCACCCAGAACCCTTGGTGGCCCCCCACTCCCCTGTATCCTTTTCAAACCCCCCTTCCCCTAACAAATCTCACCATACCCCCCCAGCACATCCTACGCCACCTCCATGCCATTGCAGCACATATGCTGGAATGCTATGTGCCATGCTGGAGGTGCCACCCCTCCCTCTCTAGCCCTCCTTTATGCACCCCAGCACTCCCTGGTGGCCCCCAACAACCCTCATAAACCCCACAACCTACTCTTTACCCCTCAAATCCCTCGATATCTCACCCTATCATTCCTGTATGCCCCCATGCCCCCCCAGAAACAAAGGGTTTCCCTACAACTACTTAAGACCCCTCAACCAAACCTTAACTCCTCAGCACCATCTATACCCCATATTACTCCCCCAAACCCTCTCCTTTTACCCCCCAAATCCCAACATATCCACCCACAACAACCCCTAAAACCCCTACAAGCCCCCCAGAATAATTAAGTGATCCCACTCTGTCCCCAGTCTCTTTTTAACTCCCCCCAAAAGCTTTTATACCCCTAAACACCATATTATCCCGCCCCAAATCCCACTGTAGTGAGGGAGGTAATATGGTGCTGAGGGTATGCAAGTGAGTGGGAGAGAAGGGTCTCTTTAATGTCAGGGCTGAGATCAGCCCTGTTCAGAATCGTATTGGCTGTCTTGCTTTGCCTCATCCTTCTTACACCGACTTGTTTTGCTCCTGGAAATGAGCTGTTGCTCCTGAGCCTGGGTATCTGCAGACAGGGAAGGGACTGGCATGGATAGACATAAAGCAGGTGTGTTTGGAATAGCAGCCACACACAGAGGAAAGGGGATGAGGAGAAAATGCTTTTGTCCTACACTGTAAAAAGCCCAACACCGGCCCCACCCCCCAATAAAGCAAGGAAATGGGAATAGCACTTCTGAAGGTAATGAAGACTTTGCAACAGATGAAGGAAGTACTGTCACAGAATCACAGAATCACTGAATATCCAGAGTTGGAACGGACCTTGAAAGATCATCTAGTCCAAACCCCTGCCAGAGCGGGATCACCCAGACTAAATCACACAGGAACACATCCAGACAGGTTTGAATGTCTCCCGAGGAGGAGACTCCCCAACCTCTCTGGGCAGCCTGTCCCAGGGCTCTGTCACCATTACAGTGAAATAGTTTCTCCTTACATTCACATGCAACTTCCTCTGCTCCAGCTTGCACCTCTTGTCCTTTGTCCTATCGCTGACCATCACTGAGAAGAGCCTGGATTCCTCCTACTGACACTCACCCTTTATATATATATAAACCTGAACGAGGTCAGCCCTCAGTTTCCTCTTCTCCAAGCTAAAGAGGCCCAGCTCCCTCAGCCTTGCCTCATAAGGAAGGTTTTCTACTTTTGGGGTCGTTGAGCTGGGCTCTTTCAAGGGGTTCTCTGTCCTTATTGAACTGAGGGGCTGAGAGCTGGACCCAACATACCAGGTGCAGTCTCACCAAGGCAGAGGAGAGAGGGAGAAGGACATCTCTTGACCTACTAACCACATCCATTCTCATACACCCCAGGATGCCACTGGCCTTCTTAGCCAGGAGGGCACATTGATGGCTCATGGTCATCCTGCTGTCCACCAGGACCCCCAGGTCCCTCTCACCTATGGATCTCTCTAACAGGCCAGTCCCCTACCTATACTAATGGATATTCTTGGGGATCTTCTTCCCCTGCTGCAAGACCCTACACTTGCCCTTGTCAAATCTCATAAACTTCTCCCTGCAAGTAGTAGTGTCAAGAACAACTCCAAATATACAAAAAATTCATGAGGCAATCACAGTCCTGGCCTGCTGTGGTGCACTGGGGAGCTGGAAGAAGATTCCTGAACTTTGACCCAAATGAAGTTAACCCTGATGAAGTTTGTGGGTTATACAGAACTCAGTGTGGAATGTAGGAACTTGGGAAGGGATTGTTATCTGGCAGGAAGATATGGACAGGCTGGAAGAGTGGGAAAGGTCAAGTGTGGGGACTAGGAGCTGGGAAAGCATAATCCAGGAGCGCAGCACTGACTGGGATCCACCTGGCTGGAGAAGAGCTCTGTGGAAAGGGACCTGGGGGTTCCTGTGAACAAGCAGCTCACTAGGAATAAACAGAGTGCTGCTGCAGCAAACAACTCCAAGGGGCATCAGCATGGGGATCACCAGCAGACATAAAGAAGTCACTGTCCCACTCTACTCAGCACTTGTCAGCCCATACTTGGAATACTGGGTGCAGTTTTGGTCGCTGCTCTAAAATAAATAAGTTATGTCCAGGCTGGAGAAGGGTCCAGAGAAGGGCTACAAAGATGACCCAAGGCCTGGGCAGCCTGCCATCTGAGGAAAGGCTGAGGGAGCTGGTTTATTTCAGCCTGCAGAACAAAAAGGCTTAGGGGAGACCTCACCAACAGATCCCAGTACTGAAAAGCTGTCTACAAAGAAGGGAGAGACTCCTGTTTTTAGAAGGAATCACATGAAATAGCTGAAGAATAATGGGTGCAAGTTCCCCCTGGAGAGGAGGACACAGGGAAAACCTTTTATCCTGAGAACAATCAGCCTTTGGCATAATCTCTCATGGGAAGTGATGGATTCCCCAACATCAGATGTTTATAACATTCAGTGGGATGGGGTGTGGGGACACTGGTCTATGTGGTGATTTTATTGAGACTGAGCATTAGCTGAATAAAGGTGGACCAAATGATCCCATCATACCCAATAGTCTGTGATGATTCTATTGATATCATTGCTATCCTCCAGAATCCTTCTGGAGTGGTTGAGCCCTTGTATATTGAACTAGAATGGTGGCCTGGTTTTGGCCAGGATAGGGTTAATTTTCTTTCTAGCAGCATGTGGATTTGGGAGTTTGGATGAGAACAGTGCTGATAACACAAGGATGATTTAGTTGTGTACAAGCAGTCAGGGACTTTTCCATTGTTCATACAGCCTTGTTCATTATAAGGCGGGGGGCACCCAGGAGCTGGGAGGGGACACAGCCAAGACAGGTGACCCAAACTGGCCAAAGAGCATATTCCATTCAATTACACTGAGCTCATGTGAAGATAGAGGGTTGTTTGGGGAGGATCATACAGATCCAGGATGCGCAGCTTAGTGGAGTGTCCAGCCTCAGGACAGCTCTGAGCTGTACGGCCTGAGCTGTGCAGTTCAGTGGGAAACTGCATTGTGCATTACCAGTTGTGTATATTCTGCTACAAAGTCCTATTGTTGGTGTTTCTGTCTCTGTCTCTCTGCTGTCCCAGTAAACTGTCCTTATCCCAAACCACAGGGTTTGTGGTTTTCTGGTAATGCAGGTACAGGGGATGAAGAGCATTTCTTTGTCTGCCTTTGATACCGATGCTGAAAATTCCCATTCTGACATGGTGGGAAAGCATTGCCATTTCAGACTAGTCAAGAGATTCAGCTATTGAAAAAGAGCTTGTAAACATGTTTAAAAATGTAAGGGAAAAGGTAAAAAGAAGGAAAAAAATGGCCTTGGCTTGCAGACCTAATGCAAAGAGAGCACAGATCATCATTACGCAGTGTGTGGGTGAGACTGGAACTGGAGATACTGTATTAGCAAAGGATGAACGTGGAGCATGTTATTGCAGCTTAGAAAAACTGGAAGGTAAAAGCCAAAAACCCGATCTGAATAATCTAAAAAAACAGGGAGTGGTCGTAACATGAGTTACAGTTTTGGTGTTTATTATTATTATTATGAGCAGTTTATTACTGCTAAAAACATCCAGTCATCAGTTTCCACAGGGCATCCTTGAGCTCCTGGTTCCTCATGCTGTAGATGAGGGGGTTCACTGCTGGTGGAAACACTAGGTAATGACACTACAAGGTCCTTCCAGCCCCATGGCTGAGAGCAAGGATGAGGGCTCTGGAGAGAGTCACCTGACTCCCTTCCTTCCACAGGGGAAAAGAGTCCCCTCACTGTCCCTGACTGTGTCTTCTGTTTCATGCAGAGACAAGGAAAGGTGATTCTCCTGCCCAGCTCTGATCAGGAGAAATGACAGAAAGATTTCTCCACAGATGACGGAGGTAACTTTAGTGAGGACTTCAGTGTCTTTCCAAGTTGGTTCCTTGGAGCTCCAGAGACGCTTTGAAGGAGCCCAGAGGGGATGGAGTATGTGACGCCTTCACCTGCTCCTCTGCTGTGAGCTGGGCTGGGCCCCTGGGACAGTGGGAGCTCATGAAAACCCAAGAGCACTGCAGAGAGACAGCTCTGCCCAGGAGCAGCTCCTCTGCCAAGCACACAGGGCTGGGGACACTGCCTGTAGGCACCGAGGGAAGACCTGTGAGCTGAGAGAGCTGATGGATGCTGAGAGCTCACTGGAGGAGAAATCTCCACAGCACTCTGCCTGGTATGTCTGTGGGTGCAGGACAATGCAGGTTCTGTTCCTGGAGGCATCTCCTTAAAGCTGGGACATGGGGCAGTGTGTGGGGTCTGTCAGAAGGACAGGTTCTCTATGGGACCAGAAAGTGCTGCTTGGAAGGGATGCCCTTCTGCCCCATCAGAGGGACAGGGCAGGACAGCTGTCTTCTCCTGGTCATGGCTGCAGAGGTGTGAAGCAGTGTGTGCACCCATGGGTGCCCAGGGCTGTCCTTGTGAGCAGGGTCCCTACACCTCGTGGCTGTGTGTTGGGGCAGGGGCTTTGCTGCTGCCAGGGTCAGCACTCAGCCTGCTTGTTGGGCTTTAGACAGAGATAGTGACAGCAGTTGTGGGTTGTAGGAGAGACCCAGGGAAGGGCTGCGTAAGGTCCTTCTCCTGCAAGAAAGGGCTGCATGGGTCAGGTTTACTCCCAGTTCCATCTGATCTATGAGAAATTGCGAAGGATCTTTGAAGAACAATATCAAGGAAGCATTTTCCTGCCAGGCTGAGTCTTAGCTTTGACTTTTCCTCTCTTGTGGGCTGGGCTGACTGTGGTATATTAGAACTTATTTCTCCCCTCAGTAATATGCAATGATAATTCAATTCTCATTAAGACGTCAGAGCTTTGCCTGAGCCCTGTGCACACAGAGGTTCCCTGGGGCAGTGCCCTGATGCCAGGAGGGGTCTGCACAGAGTAGGAGGTCACATGGTTGAAGAGAAGCAGCTCCCAGAAATGCCCTGGCAGTGGGGATTTGGTACCTCCTTGACATCCCCCAGAGTGCTGACTTTCTCCCACGGTGACCACCTGGTTTCTGTCAACCAGCTAAGATTCTGCATTCAGAGTTCAAGGGTTTCAGGCTGAGTCTTCACCTTGGCAGCACAACCCTCTAGTGAGGAGAAACCCGTGAGTTCCTGTCTGTCTGTCCCTACCTTCCCGCCTAAGCTGAACCATTTTTTGGTGTTTCATCTCCTGTCCTTCCTGTCTTTGTGCCACCATTACCTGGGGCTCTGATCATGTCCATTACTGGGACAGGCACTGAGTTGACCCTGACTTCAGTACCCCCATCTGTAGGACTGAGGACTTCCTGGGGGCTCCTGCTGGGCTGCAGGCTGCCTCTCACAATGGCAGCGCTGCCCTAGGGACTCTTGTGCCCCAGAGAGGAGTCCCATGCAGGAGACATCTCAGGATTGAGGCAATGGTAATGCCCTTTATCTCCTGTGTGTGGGCAGCTGCACTGAGCCCTGTGTGTCCCTGGCTGGGAGCAGGGAGCTGAGATCCTCCTTGGGTAAGATGAGACCACAGGAGGGCTTTGGAGTTCTGCCCTGGGAGATTGGATTCCTCAGCTCTCTGTGGGGTCCAGTATCTTCTATGGGGAACACGAGGTTGTGATCAGAGAGCGTCCAGCATAGGCCAGCTGAGAGCAGGGCTGATGGACAGAGCAGCTCTCCCCACTCTGCACTCAGGATTAGGTTTCACTGGCACAGCAGCAGCAATGTCAGGGAGTCCTGACAGAAGAAACACTCCCCAGTTGCAGTCAGGAGAGCAAAGCTCCAACAGGCTGAGTTCTCAAGAGCCCACAGCTGACCCTCCTCCCAGCAGTGGTGCAATCAAGCCAGCACAAAACAGACCTCCCATAATGGGCATGACAAAAGTCTTCCTGAATACAGAGAATCGATCTGATTCCCTAAGAACTGGAAGAGGTTTTCCTCAGAGAAGAGTTCCCTGAATTCTCACTGTGCCTTTTCCTCCTTGGACAGGTCTCCACAGTTGATGGTAGCAGATGTCCAACAGCAGCTCCATCAGCCAGTTCCTCCTCCTGCCCTTTGCAGACACACGGGAGCTGCAGCTCCTGCACTTCTGGCTCTTCCTGGGCATCTACGTGGCTGCTCTCCTGGGCAATGGCCTCATCATCATCACCATAGCCTGTGACCACCACCTCCACACCCCCATGTACTTCTTCCTCCTCAATCTCTCTGTTACTGACCTTGGCTGCATCTCCACCACTGTTCCCAAATCCATGGCCAATTCCCTGTGGGACACCAGGGCCATTTCCTACACAGGATGTCTGGCTCAAATCTTTTTCTTTTTCTTTTTGTTCTCATCAGAGTACTGTCTCCTCACTGTCATGGCCTATGACCGTTATGTTGCCATCTGCCTCCCCCTGCACTACGGGACCCTCCTGGGCAGCAGAGCTTGTGTCCACATGGCAGCAGCTGCCTGGGGCAGTGGGTTTCTCAATGCTGTGCTGCACACAGCCAATACATTTTCTCTTCCCCTGTGCAAGGGCAATACTATAGACCAGTTCTTCTGTGAAATCCCCGGGATCCTCAAGCTCTCCTGCTCAGATGCCTACCTCAGGGAAACTGGAGTCCTTGTGGTCAGTGCCTGTTTAACTTTTGGGTGTTTTGTGTTCATTGTGGTGTCTTATGTGCAGATCTTCAGGGCTGTGCTGAGGATCCCCTCGCAGCAGGGGCGGCACAAAGCCTTTTCCACCTGCCTCCCTCACCTGGCCGTTGTCTCCCTTTTTGTCAGCACTGCTGTGTTTGCCAGCTTGAAGCCTCCCTCCATCTCCTCCCTGTCTTTAAACCTGGTATTGCCATTTCTTTACTCAGTGATTCCACCAGCAGTGAACCCCCTCATCTACAGCATGAGGAACCAGGAGCTCAAAGATTTCATATTGAAACTGTTGACTGGATGTTTCTAAGCAACAAAATACTTATCTTTGTCTGCATACCAATGGCCTTCACTTTGCTCAACGGTTTCCACCTGCGTTTGCTCTTTGGTTATTTACCTCCATCAGCTCACCTGGTGATAAGTGACCTTTCTATGCATCTGATTAAATCTGTTCTGGGAGAGAATCTCCCCTGAAAGCTGACCCTCTTCACACGCTGCTTGGCCATAGCAGGCAGCTGAGGAGAGAGATTTCATGGTTATTAAACTGTGTCATGTTTAACTGCTGTTTTTTTGTCAGAGAAATCTGTCCCTGCCTGAGAGCACAGATGATGCCAGGAAAAGTGTTGGGAGTCCCAGGAGACCAGGGAAGCGACCTTCTGGGCTTTGGATAGCAAGACTCTCCAAACAGGGTTGGACCTCAAGAGACTGCTTTTCCTGACTGTCCAGATCTCTTTAGGAGACCTCTGGACCAGCCCCCATTGCAGCATGCTGCTGAAATTTCTTCCATCATCTGAGATATGACAGAAACATTTTTCCTATGAAAAAATCCTCCATTGTCAAACTCCTTTGACATTTTCATCACTCAAATAAAATCTCTCCAAGGAGTTGTGCATGGCTTATTATTTTTTTTTTTTTTTTTTGGGAAAATTGCATGAAGAGCTATAGTGGTAAGGGCTTTCTGGATGTTAATAAGCCCCATAGTGTGTTTTCTTCTGAGTCCACAGACCTCAGATTCCAAGTGGAGAGTGAAGAAACCTCTCCACAAGTTGTCAGGAATAATGCCCAAAGAACGTGAACCTTACTGACAAAGCCTCCCCATGGGCTCCTTAGAGCAGACAACTAGAGACCATGAGGACAAACACAGGCAAAGCACAGGCAGCTCTGATGCTGAGGACACCCTGGCTTGGTCTGATGAAGCAGGAATGCCAAGCGCTGACCCCCAGCCCCTGGGCAGGGAGATCCTGACCCTCACTTGTGTCTCATGGCTTTTCCTTGGGAAGTGGGGAGTGTGTTTCCAAGGGAAGGACACTGGGGCATGAAACATAGAGGCCTTCCCTGGGGTGAGTACAATGGGACAACAGTGCTCTGTGGCCATGAGGACAATGTGTTACCTCTGAGGCCTCTGTGGCAGGGACATCAGCAATAGCCAAGTGGGCACAGACCTCGTTTCTATCAGGCAGTTTCAGCCTGGCTGTTACCCTTGGCCATCTGCATCACAGATCATCCCACACTGCTCCACACCTGTGCCTGTTTCCCTGAAGTCTGCAGGCACCCAACACCCTTCCCCACCTTGTTCTCAGCCCACGATATCCCTGCCTGTTCTGCTGTCTCTCCCTCCACATCTGCTTTTCCCACAGACACAAAGCCACCAGCTCATCCACACTTCCTCTGAGTTTTTGCACCACAGCACTGCCCTCAGAATGGCATTTCTTTATCCTCACGTACACTCTGATCTTCAAAGCTGCAGTTTCAGTTTGACTTCCTTTCTTATGTTCTTTCCCTGTAGCACAAAGATGGATTCCCTCAGCATCTCCTTCACCAGGCTCACCCCAGGTCTCTCAGCCTCTCCACACAAGACCCCTAACTGTATCTTGGCAGACTTTCTCTGCCTATGTGACAGTTTCTGCCCATTCCTCCAGACCGGGGATACCAGCACTGGGACTGACTACTCCAGACATGGCCTCACCTGATCTGAGTCCGCATGCACAAGAAGGGCCCTTGTCTGCGTGGTCAGATTCCTCCCAGTGCAGCCCAATGTGCTCATGGCCAGATTCCTGTTCAGCACCTCTGACTGCTATGGCATCCCCTGCAATGCCCAAATTATTCTCCTTGCGGCTGGTTCTCCACCCGTCATGTTGGAGCCTGACTTGATGTGTGGGTGTTTGTCATGGTTTCGTGCCATGTTCTGCAAGGACAAGCTGACACCTGGAGAGCCCACATCAGAGCCCCAGACAGCCAGAGGCACCCTCAGAAGGCAGGAAATGGACTTCCCAGAAAGGACCTTTCCAATATCTTATAGAACAGGGAGAGGCAGACCTTGGGTCTGCAATGAGAATGTTTTGCTCAGAGAAGAGTGCCCCATGTTCTCACTGCCTTGTTCTCCTTGCAGAGGGATTCATGCAAAGAGGCAGAGAATGCCCAAGGGCAGCTTCATTCCCCACTTCCTCCTCCTGCCCTTGGCAGACACACAGGAGCTGCAGCGGGTTTCTCAGTGCTGTGCTGCACACGACCAAGACATGTTCCCTACCCCTCTGCAAGGGCAATGCTGGTGACCAGTTCTTCTCTGAAATCCCCTAGATCCTCAGCCTCACATGCTCAGATGCCTACCCCTGGGAGACTGGTCTTCTTGTATTCCGTACCTGTTTAGTTTTGGGATGTTTTGTGGGATACCTGAGGAGGTTTGATGCCAGGAACATCTTTTGGCACTCGCACATTTTTTGGGGGGTGCTATTGTGGACAATTAGCGGTCTTGAAAATGGTCTGTGGTTGAGCCCAAAAATACGGCAGTCAATGTTATGAATTAGCAACACGGCCAGTCGTATGCAGTCCAGACAATTTCTGCAGTATGTTGAAGACAATTTCCTGCTACAGATGGTGCAGGAACCTACAAAGGGAGGGTGGGTGCTGGACCTTGTTCGTTAGGGAGGTGAAGGTCAGGGGCAGTTTAGGACAAAGCAACCACAAAATGTGAGAGTTCGAGATCCTGGGTGGAAGAAGCAAGCCAAAAAGTAGGATAGCTACCCTGAATTTTGGAAGAGCTAACTTTGATCTCCTCCAAAGTCTAGTATGAGCTGTCCTGTGGGCTACGCTGTTAGAAGGGAAGGGAGCCTGTGAGAACTGGGTAGCATCCAAACAGAGCTTCTTCCAAGCACAGGATAGGTGCATCCCTTTGAGTAAGAAATCAGGAAAGAGAGGCAGAAGACCTGTGTGGATGAGCAGGGAGCTAATGAGTAAACTCAAAGGGAAGCAGAAGGATTATGAACTGTTGAAACAGGGTCTGAGCACCTGGGGAGAATACAGGAATGTGGTCAGGGCCTGTAGGGACGTGACTAGGAAGGCGAAAGGCCACTTGGAAATGAAGCTGGCAAGGGACTTAAAGGATAATAAAAAGGGTTTTTTAGATACGTGAATAGTAAGAGGATGACCAGGGATAATGTAGGTCCCTTGCTGAATGACGAGGGTGTCCTGGTAATGGGGGATGCTGAGAAGGTGGAGATACTGAATGCCTTATTTGCCTTGGTGTTCACTCCAAAGGCCCCTTAGGACCCACAGATCCTGGATGAAAGTAGGAGTGTTTGGGGAAATGAAGAGCTTCCTTCTGGATGAGGTAGGGGAGGTCCAGGAGCGGCTCAAAGGGATTAATGCACACAAATCCATGGGCCCTGATGGGTTTCATCCACGTGTGCTGAGGGAGCTGGCGGAGGTGATTGCTGAGCCGCTCTCTATCATCTTCAACAGGTCTTGGAGGACAGGAGAAGTGCCTGAAGACTGGAGGATAGCCAATGTCACTCCAGTCTTTAAAATGGGCAAGAAAGAGGAACCTAGTAACTATGGGCCAGTCAGCCTCACCTCTGTCCCCGGAAAGGTGATGGAACAGCTTGTTCTGGATGCCATCTCCAACCAATAGGAAGAGGAGAAGGTCACAAGGAGTAGTCAGCATGGATTCACCAAGGGGAAATCGTGTTTGACCAATCTCATAGCCTTCTATGATCTCATGACCGGCTGGGTAGATGGAGAGAGAGCAGTGGATGTCATCTACCTTGACTTCAGCAAGGCCTTTGATACTGTCTCCCATGACACCCTGATAGCAAATCTGAGAGAGCATGGGATAGATGAGTGGACAGTGAGGTGGGTTGAGAATTGGCTGTCAGACCAAGTGCAGAGGGTTGTGATTCGAGGAGCAGAATCTGACAGGAGGCCTGTGACTAGCCGTGTTCCCCAGGGCTTGGTGTTGGGTCCAGTCTTGTTTAATATCTTCATTGACGACCTTGATGAGGGAATAGCATCAGCAAGTACCCGATGATACAAAGCTGGGAGGAGTGGCTGACATGCAGGAACACTGTGCTGCCATCCAGAGAGACCTAGACAGGCTGGAGAGCTGGGCAGGGAGAAAACAGATGAAGTTCAACCAAAGCAAGTGTAAAGTCTTGCACCTGGGAAGGAACAACCATTTGTATCAGTACCTGCTGGAGAAGAGCTCCGTGGAGAAGGACCTGGGGGTCCAAGTGGATGACAAGTTGGCCATGAGCCAGCAGTGTGCCCTGGTGGCTAAGAGAGCCAATGGGATCCTGGGGTGCATCTGGAGGAGTGTAGCCAGCAGGTCAAAGGAGGTGATCCTCCCCCTCTACTCTGCCCTGGTCAGGCCCCACCTGGAGTATTGTGTCCAATTCTGGGCTCCTTGGTTCAAAAAGGACAGGGACCTCCTGGAGACAGTCCAGAGAAGGGCTACAAAATGATTAATGGCCTGGAGTATCTTCCCTATGAGGATAGGCTAAGTAAGTTGGGACTCTTCAGCCTTGAGAAGAGAAGACTAAGGGGGGACCTAATTAATGTTTATAATTATTTTAAGCAGGGGATGCAGAGGGAATCAGCCAGCCCCTTTTCAGTGTCTGTGGGGATAGGACAAGGGGCAATGGCTGCAAGTTGGAGCACAGGAAGTTCCACACCAACATGCGGAAGAACTTTTTCACAGTGAGGGTGACAGAGCCCTGGGACAGGCTGCCCAGGCAGGTGGTGGAGTCTCCTTCTCTGGAGATATTCAAGACCCGTCTGGACGCCTATCTGAGTGATATGTCCTAGGGAACCTGCTTTAACTAGGGGGTTGGACCCGATGATCTCTTGAGGTCCCTTCCAACCCCTACAATTCTATGATTCTTTGATTCTATGATTCAAAGTTGGAAGCTGGGAGAGCCTGAAAATGACGTCAGGCACTGTTAGAACATTGTTTTGGTAAGGAGAGACCTGAGCCCCAAGATTTCTGGGGCTGCTAGTGGGCTAACCACGGCGATTTCAAGCCAGGAACATCTTTCAGCCCTCACCCCTTTTCCTTAGGAACTATTGCTGGGCATTTAGGAGTTTCAACTGTGGATGCTGGTAGAGCCCAAAAACAACATCAGGCAATCTTAGGACCTCTCCCTTTGTTAGGAATGCCCTGATCCTAAAGGTTACTGGGGCTGCTTGTCCACTCCCTGAGGAGCAGTCAGGGCAATAATATCTTTAAACTCTTGCTCTTTTGTTTGGGAGCTGTTGCTGGAAGTTTAGAAATTTCAAAGATGGATGCTGGTAGAGGCTGAGGAGGCATCAGGCAATATTAGGAGAGTTCCCTTGGCAAGGAACGACCTGAGCACCAAGGTTCCTTGTGCTTCACGTCTGAACACTGATGAGGGTTCATGCCAAGAATATCTTTCAACCCTCGCTCCTCTTGTTAGAGACCTGTTGCTGGAGGTTTAGCACTTCCGAAGGTGATTGCTGGTAGATGGAAAAATGACGT
Source organism: Gallinula chloropus (assembly GCF_964237585.1). Lineage (NCBI taxonomy): Eukaryota > Metazoa > Chordata > Aves > Gruiformes > Rallidae > Gallinula > Gallinula chloropus. Next base: position 12,255,727 of record NC_140104.1, read on the forward strand.
CAGGCACTCTAAGGACCGTTGCCTTGGCTAGGAATGCCCTGAGCCTCAAGGTTTCCTGTACTGCTACTCTACTACCTGGGGAGGCTTCAGGCCACAAATCTTTCTCAGCCCTGACACCAATGGGTTTGGGAGCTATTCCTGGACGTTTCTCAGTTTCAAAGGTGGGCTCTTCTAGAGCTCAAAAATGAAGTCAGGCAATCTTAGAACTGCTCCCTCTCCTAGGAAAGCCCTGAGCCCCAAGGTTACTGGGGCTGCTAGTGGGCTACCTGGGGAGGTTTCATGCCAGAAACATCTCTCAGCCCATGCACATTTTGTTTGGGAGCTATTACTGGACATTTAGAATTTTCAAAGTTGGACTCTGGTAGAGCCTGAAAATTACATCAGGGACCCATAGGACCATTCCCTCAGCTACGAAAGCTCTAGGCCCCAAAGTTACTGGGGCTGCTTTTGGGCTACCCAGGGAGCTTTCAGGCTCTCAAACCTTTTGTTTGGGACCTATTGCTGGACATTTGGCATTTTTGACTGTGGACATGGGTAGAGACAGAAAATGATGTCTGATATTATAGGACCATTGTCTTGGCTACGAATGCTCTTTGCCCCAAGGCTACCAGGGCTGCGTGTGGGCTACCTGGGGAGGTTTCAGCCCAGGAACATCATTCATCCTTTATAGATTTATTTGGGAGCTATTGCTGTATGTTTAGAATTTTTAAAGGGGGACACTAGTAGAGCCACACAATGACACCAGGGACTCTTCAGACCATTCCAGTGGTTAGGAAAGCCCTGACCCCCAAGGTTACTGGGGCTGCTAGTGGGATACCTCGGAGAGTTTCTGGATGGGAAACATTTTCAGCCCTTGCAAATTTTTTTTTTTTTTGACCAACAATAGAGGTTTTGGATTCTCCCTGTCCCTCCTTTTCTTAATAATTCTATAAATATATTAATAACAATGTTACTGGTATAAATAATAGTTCTTTAAATATTAAGTAATATTAAGAGTAATATTAATATTTCGTGCTTTTGATAATTAATAATAATTATATAAATATATTAATAACAAAAGGAGGGACAGGGAGAATCTCCAACGTTTATTCGACCCAGAGGGACCAATGTAAGAGAGGGTGAAGAAAAGGCTGAGGAACTTAGTGCCTTTTTTGCCTCAGTCTTTAGCAGTATGACCAGTTGTGTCCTGATACCCAGACCCCTGTGTGGAAAAATGGAGATGTGAATCGGACCAAAGCTCCCATAATCCCAGGGGAATTGGTAAGTGATCTGCTCAGCCACCTTGATCTGCACAAGTCAATGGTTCCAGATGGGATACACCTGAGGGTACTGAGGGAGCTGGCAGAAGTGCTCTCCAAGCCACTTTCCCTTATTTACCAGCTGTCCTGGCTCACCAGGGTGGTTCCGCCTGACTGGAAGCTGCACATGGGACACCCATCTGCAAGAAGGGCCAGTAGGAGGTTCCCAGGGAACAAAATGCCTGTCAGACTGACCTCGGTGCTGGGGAAGGTGATGGAACAAATCATCTTGAGTGCCATCATGCAACACATGCAGGGCACCCAGGGGATCAGGCCCAGTCAGACTGGGTTTAGGAAAGGCAGATTGTGCTTGACCAAACTGATGTTTTTCTGTGACAAGGTGACCCGCTCTTTGGATGAGGGGAAGACTGTGGATGTGGTCTGCCTGGACTTCAGTGACACCTTCATCACTGCCTCCCACAGCATCCTGCTGGAAAAACTAGCTGCCCATGGATTAGATGCGTATACTCTTTGCTGGGTTAGAAACTGGCTGTACAGCCAGACCGAAACAGTTGTGGTGAAGGGAGTTAAATCCAGTTGGCAGCAGGTCACACGTGGTTTCCCCAGGGGTCAGTGCTGAGGCCAGTTCTCTTTAGTATCTTCATTAATGATCTGGCTGAGGGGATCAATTGGACCCTCAGTAAATTTGCAGATGGCACGAAAGTGTGTGAGTGTTGATCTGCTGGAAGGCAGGAAGGCTCTGCAGGGTGACTTGGACAGGCTGAAAAAAGGTCCTCCAGGGGAAATTCCTTTGAAATCTAAGGAATTACTAAGGACCCAACTAAAATCCAAGTAGTTGTATAAGTCCTGAGTTTTTTAATGAAAGTGACTTGAAGAGCCATGCTTGTAAGGGCTTTCTGGATGTTAATGAGCCCCATGGTGTCTTTTCTTCTGAGTCCACAGACCTCAGACACCAAGAGGAGAGTGAAGGAATGTCTCCAGAAGTTGAAGTCAGGTGTAAAGCCCAAAGTGCCTTGAAACATTAAGAGGCCTCACTGGGAGCCATTGCTGACAAAACCTCCCCATGGGCTCATTAGAATAGACAACTACAGACAAACACAGGCAAAGCGCAGGCAGCTCTGATGCTGAGGACACCCTGGCTTTGTTCTGATGAAACAGAAATGCCAAGTGCTGACCCCAGCTCCTGGGCAGAGAGATCCTGACCCTCACCTGTGTCACCCTCCTTAGGTGTGTGATGCCAAAGGAAGGACAGGGCTATGAGACCTGTGGCCTCCCCTGCAGTAGGTGCAAAGAGGAAATGATGCTCCATGCCTGTGAGGACAATATGTCTCCTCTGAAACCTTTGTGTCAGCGACATCAGCCATAACCAAGGGGGCATTGACCTTGTTTCTATCAGGGCATTTCAACCTGGCCAGCACCCTTGGCCATCTTCACCACAGCCCATCCCACCCTGCCCCATGCCTGTGCCTGCTTCCCTGCAGGCTGTAGGAACCCAATGCACTCCCCACCTCATTCTCACCCCACCATGTCCCTGCCTGTACTGCTGTCTCTCCCTCCTTGACAGCTGTTCTCACAAACACAAAGCCACCAGCTCAGCCAGGCTTCCTCCAAGGGATTTCTTGCACCACAGCACTACCAGAAGGTCAGAATGACATTTCTTTATCTTCATGTCCACTCTCTGACCTCCAAAGCTGTGGTTTCACATGGACTTCCTTTCTTATTTCTACATAGCACAAAGATGGCTTCCCTCAGCACTCCACCGGCCCCTACAAAGAAAATTAACTTTATCTTGGTCAGAACCAGGCCACCTTTGCAGACAACAAGTGAAACACAATGGTGGGGTCACTCCTGTAGTCACACAGTATGGATAAGCCTGTTGGTCAGTTATGGTCAGCTGGGGCTGTTCTGTCCCTTTCCAGGTACTTGTGCACTCCCAGTTGACTCATTTCTGAGGCAGAATTAGACAAAAGCCCTTGATGCTGTGCAAGCCCTGCTCAGCAAGCAACAAACAGGTTTATTCAGACTTTTTTTGCTTACAAATCCAAACCACAGAACTCTAGTGGCTGCCAGCATGAGAATTCATTCCAGTCCAGCCAAAATATGGTCAGGAGGAGAAGATCTTTCCTGGTTTAAAATATTCTCAATATTCCTGTTCATCAAATTCCCAGAGTTTGTCAAGGTCTGTTTGAAGTGAAGTGCCATTTTCTTAGCAGTACACATCTCCTTGCAGGTGGCTCTTCAAAGTTGTGGTGCATTAAAATAAATGACAGCAAGAGGTGTCAAAGAACCTGGGACTCTATTGCTGGATATGTAGCATCTTCAAAGGTCGATTATGGTAGAGCCTGAGCAAAACAGACTCAAGACAGAATAAAAGAAAGGAAGAAAAGTGATTTATTACTACTACAACTACACACTGAGTGAACCAGAGTTGGGTAATGAGAAGCACAGCCAGGTCTTAAAGCACCTTCCCCCTGCCCCTTGCTTCTTAGCAGAGTTACACTCCATCACGATTTCACTCCCTTCTTCGCCCACCCAACATGGCGTGGGGAGGGGCAGGGAATGGGGAGTGGGGTTCTGGAGGTTCCTCTCAAGCTGCTTTCCTTGCCCAGATCTTCACACTTCTTCTTCTCCCCCCACCCCTCCCTTGTTCACACACTTGACTTTAATCATCAATTTGCTCCCTTCTTTCCCCCATGGCAGCACAGGGAGGGACAGGAAATGGGGAATGGGGGTTTGCAGTCCATTCCTCCCAAGTTCTCTTCCATCTTAGCTCAGGGGGGTGTTCCACACACACACCCTTCCCCTGCTGCACTGTGGGGTCCCTCCCACATGAGTCATATCCACAAACTTCTGCAGTGTGAGTCCTCTCTACCGGGGAGTCATCTCCACACCACAGGCCTCTCGGCACGACTCCCTTCCATGGGGTGCTGATGTTTGGGCCCAGACTCCCCCAGCCTGGTCCCCCACAGAGTCACAACTCCCCTGGCAAACCTGCTGCAGGGTGGGTCAGTCTCTGCACAGGCCATAGATGGTCTCTGCTCCCCATCCTTATCCACAGGCTGTGAGGGGACATCCGCCCCACCATGGTCTTCACCACGGGCTGCAGGGGAATCTCTCTCTCTGGCACCCATGGGTGGGAATAAGGACAGTTTACTGCCAGAGATCACCATGAATGTGGAACAATAATGTTTAGTTACACTCACACCCAGTGCTAACACAGAGTACCTTACTGACTCAAGGATAACAGAAAGCTGCCCGACAGCAAGGACTGACCAACAGACCCACCATCCCAGCCACACTCAGACTGTCCTGGAGGCAGCCAGCCAGCTCCTCCCCAACCAGCTGCATTTATGGGGAAGTGGTGTCAAGGGCTGTGGAAAACAGCCTGGGCTAACTCAGCTCACCTGGGCTAACTCAGATCACCTGTGGTGGCTGACAGGGAAGGTTAACCCTGGCCTGGCCAGAACCTGGACAGTTGAACAATTAATGGGTCGACACCCAGGGAAGATTTCCAGACCTGAAGGTCCAATCACACACACTACGACCCACAAAACCTCCATTGTTGTCATTCTAATTAAGACAATATTCCCCCTTTTCTGGAACTGGTGTTTTCCATGGGTTTGTTTCCTCATTCCAATGGAATGAATCATTACCAATGGTTATGTCACTTAGATCACTCAGGAGCCATTTTGGGGATATTGTTTCAATGCCCATGGCCAGTCTTTAAATCCTGAAGGGCTCCCACATCCCCAACAATTTGTCAGGATAAAAACGATGGGCACCTGCTGGCCTAAAGTTATAAATCCATTTTGCCACCCCAGGCTGAAGAGGGGGGCACAAAAGTTTCCCCAAATATCAAAGGCGGTGAGAAAGGTCGACCAAAACAATGTTTGTGATAGTCTGCTAAACCTCCTATAAATATTAACAAAGCAGTTATTAACTAAACTATACAGACAATTAACAGCTTCATATATTCTTTCAAGCAGGTGTCAGAGATTCCATCTGGAAAAGAAAAGAGAAAAAACCCAGACTCAGTTTGTATTAAGGAACTGGTCGTAGATTGTTATTAGAAGGATGGAATAATCCACCTTGTATTGAATTTGTGTTCCTTCCCATGGGCATCTTTTGCTTTCCAAGCATATTTGTTGAGGGGCTCAGCCAGTACGAGGGGAACGGTCCCAATGGTTGGCATTTTCTACTGGCAGAGCAGGAGAGAAAATGGCTTTTCTGGGGTGCTGGGAGTGTGGGGTTTGGGGATTAAAGCTGGGGTTTGGGACAAAAGGCATTGAGTTGGGACATCCAATTCTTCCCCAGCAATCACTGACTTGGGGAACTGCATCCCAGAGTCGTTCTGCCCAGTGTGGCTTGTGAGCTTTTAAAAACCCTTTCAAAAGCCCATTAGTTCCCCCACTATCCCATTAGCTTGGGGGTAACATGGGGTGTGAAATCCCCACCTGACTCCTCCTTCCTTGGCCCACTCCTGCCCCTTGGCAGCAGTGAAATGACTGCCCTGGTCTGACTGAACAGACTGGGGGTTGGCAGAAAGCGAAACCAATTTGTCAGGGCCCGCCCTGGCTGTTCTCCTGCTGCTCCAGGAAATGCCTGGGCTGGGACTAGGCCAGAAATGATTTCCACTCCCACTAATACTATTGTTTCCCCTCCGCCTTCCCAAGGGCTCCAATAGAGTCGATTTGCCAGGCCTCCCAAAGGGTCTTTTTCTCTCTCAGCTGGAGGGGGGTCTCTTCCATGGGGTGCCGCTCTAACCACAGGCAGCATTGTTCACAGGCCCAGAGCCAGGTGGGGCAAGCTTCCCGGTGACAGGCCACCCCCTGGCAATGTGCCTCCCTGTGGGAATCCTTGGATCCTGCCTGGCCACGTTTCACATGCAGCCATTCCAGGAGCCTGTCCCAATGTCCTCTCAGCTGGTCCTCTTTCTGCAGAGGGGAAATGCTGGCCAGTTCCTCTGAGCTGAGGGAGCTGGGCCTCGTTACCTTGGAGAAGAGGAGACTGAGGGGTGGCCTTATTCAGGTCAATGGGTAAAAGCTGGAGCAGAGCAAGTTCCATGTGAATATCAGGAGAAACTCTTTCACTGTGAGGGTGACAGAGCCCTGGGACAGACTGCCCAGAGAGGTTGTGGAGTCTCCTCCTCTGGAGACATTCACACCCACCTGGATGTGTTCCTGTGTGGTTTAGTCCAGGTGATCCTGCTCTGGCAGGGAGGTTGGACTAGATGACCTTTTGAGGTCCCTTCCAACTCCTAACGTTCTGTGATTCCTTGAGCTTGGATCTCCCTGCACAACTCTTGGAGCACCTCTGGCCCCTCAGGTTCCACCGGGTGTTGGTGTTTGAACATCTCCTTCTTGGCCTCCACCCCCCATTAATTCCCCTGGGAGTTGGGACCAGCAGCTCCCAGGAAACAGGTGCCTCTTTTGTGCCCACTGGAACTGTGGCAAGGGGAATCCCAGCTTCCCTTGGTTTGAGGCAGCCCTGTGCCCAAGCTGCATCCCCTTTCAGCCCCAGGGCTGCAAAGCAAGGATGAGGTGCCTCTAGTCACTTGTCATACTTTTTACCCTCCCCAAGGGGAAAGAGTCCCCTTCCTGTCCCTGTCTGGGGGTCCTGTCTCATGTGGAGACAAGAAAATGTGATTCTTCTGCCCAGTTTGTGTTTGATCAGGAGAAAGGACTCCGCTGGACAGAAGGATTTCTCCGCAGACTAGAGAGCAGATGGCAGGGAGGACTTCAGTGTCTTTCCAAGTTGGTTCCCTGGAGCTTCAGGAATACCTCAGAGGAGCCGAGGAGTACGTGACGCCTTCACCTGCTCCTCTGCTGTAGCTGGGCTGGACTCCTGGGACAGTGGGAGCTGATGAAACATTACAGCACTGATGAGGGACAGCTCTGCCACAGAGTAGCTCCTCTGCCAAGCACACAGGGCTGGGGACACTGCCTGTAGGCATCAAGGGGAGACCTGAGAGGTTGAGAGATCTGACAGATGCTGAGAGCTCACTGGAGGAGAAATATCCTCAGCACTCTACTTGTGAGTATGTCTGTGGTATGGCTGTGGGTGCAGAGCAATGCAGGTTCTGTTCCTGGAGGGATCTCCTAAAGCTGGGACATGGGATAGTGTGTGGGGTGTGTCAGGAAGGTAGATTCTCTATAGGACAAGAAAGTGCTGCCTGGAAGGGATGCCCTTCTGCCCCATCAGAGGGACAGGGCAGGACAGCTGTCTTCTCCTGGGCATGGCTGAGGGGTGCCCAAGGCTGTCCCTGTGAGCAGGGTCCTTGTGACCCAGGGTCTGTGTGCTGGGGCAGGGACTGTGCTGCTGCCAGGGTCAGCACTCAGCCTGCCTGGTGAGCTTTCCACAGGGATATAGACAGCACCTCTGGGTTAAAGCAGTGACCCAGGGAAGGGCAACGTAAGGTCCTTCTGCTGTAAGAAAGTGCTGCATTGGTGAGAAATGCCAAAGAGAATATTTCTCCAAAGGCAGAGTCTTTGCTTTGACTTTTCCTCTCCTGTGGGCTGTGCTGAGTGTGGTAGATGGGAACTTATTTCTCCTCTTGAGAATATGCAGTGAAAACTTGATTCTCATGGAGATGTTGGAGCCTGGGCTGAGCCCTGCACACACAGAGGTTCCCTGGGGCAGTGCCCTGATGCCAGGAGGGGTCTGCAGAGCAGAGCTGAGCACAGGGCAGGTTGGATGAGATCTGTGAGCACAGAGCAGGAGGTGAGATGGGCAAAAAGAAGGATCTGTAGGGACAGCTCCAGGCAGCAGAGGCATTGTCAGGGAGGGAGTGGGAGCTTCTCCCAGAAATACCCTGGCAGTGGACCTCACTGACACTTCCCGACACCCACCCCCTGGTTTCTGCCACCCAACACAGACTCTGCACCCAGAGTTCCAGTGTTTCAGGCTGAGTCTTCTCCTTGTCAGCCAAACCAGCAGTGAGGAGAAACCCCTGAGTTCCTGTCTGTCTGTTCCTGACCCTAAAGCTATTGCTGCACCATTTCCTGCTCTATCCCCTCCTGTCCTTGCTGCCTTTGTCCCACCATTACCTGGGGCTTTGAGCACGTCCATTGGTGGGGCTGGCACTGAGCTGACCCTCACTTCAGGACCCCCATCTTTAGGACTGAGGTTTTCCAGGCAGCTCCTGCTGGGCTGCAGGCTGCCTCCCACAATGGCACCGCTCTCCCAGGGACTCTTGTGCCCCAGAGAGGAGCCCCATGCAGGAGACATCTCAGCACAGAGGCCGTGGCAATGTCACTCATCACCTGTGTGTAGGCAGCTGCACTGAGCCCTGTGTGTCCCTGGCTGGGAGCAGGGAGCTGAGATCCTCCTTGGGTAGGATGAGACTGCAGGAGGGCTTTGGAGCTCTGCCTTGCGAGACTGGATTCCTCAGCTCTCTGTGGGGTCCAGTTTCTTCTACGGGGAACAGCAGGGTGTGATCACAGAGCGTCCAGCACAGGGCAGCTGAGACCAGGGCTGGTGGACAGAGCAGCTCTCCCCACTCTGCACTCAGGATTAGGTTTCACTGGCACTGCAGCAGCAATGTCAGGCAGTTCTGACAGAAGAAACACTGCTCAGTATCAGTCAGGAGAAAACCAAAGCTCCAAAGCTCTGCTCTGCCCTCGGGTGAAATTGGAGTGACAGTGCTGAAATGCTCTTTGCTTTCCAAAGGCGCTTTAGTCTGAGATCACACCATCCTGACTGCTGCCAGGCAGGACTGAGTTCTCCACAGCCCACCGCCCACCCTCCTCCCAGCAGTGGCACGTTCCATCCAGCACAAAGCAGACCTCCCAAAAGAGACCTGACAAAAGTCTTCCTGAATACAGAGAGTTAATGTGAATTGGAAGAAGTTTTCCTCAAGGAAGAGTTCCCTAACTTCTCACTGCCTTTTCCTCCTTGGACAGGTCTCCACACTTGACGACAGCAGATGTTCAACAGCAGCAGCTCCATCAGCCAGTTCCTCCTCCTGCCCTTTGCAGACACACGCGAGCTGCAGCTCCTGCACTTCTGGCTCTTCCTGGACATCTACCTGGCTGCTCTCCTGGGTAATGGCCTCATCATCATCACCATAGCCTGTGACCACCACCTCCACACCCCCATGTACTTCTTCCTCCTCAATCTCTCTGTTCTAGACCTTGGCTACATCTCCACCACTGTTCCCAAATCCATGGCCAATTCCTTGTGGGACACCAGGGCCATTTCCTACACAGGATGTGTGGCTCAACTCTTTTTCTTTTCCTTTTTTATCTACACAGAGTTCTGTCTTCTCACTGTCATGGCCTATGACCGCTACGTTGCCATCTGCCACCCTCTGCACTATGGGACCCTCCTGGGCAGCAGAGCTTGTGTCCACATGGCAGCAGCTGCCTGGGCCAGTGGGTTTCTCAGTGCTGTGCTTCACACAGCCAATACATTTTCACTGCCCCTCTGCCATGGCAATGCCCTTGACCAGTTCTTCTGTGAAATCTCCCAGATCCTCAAGCTCTCCTGCTCAGATGCCTACCTCAGGGAAACTGGAGTCATTGTGGTCAGTGCCTGTTTAAATTTTGTGTGTTTTGTGTTCATCATGGTGTCCTATGTGCAGATCTTCAGGGCTGTGCTGAGGATCCCGTCGGAGCAGGGACGGCGCAAAGCCTTTTCCACCTGCCTCCCTCACCTGGCCGTGGTGTCCCTGTTTGTCAGCACTGCCTTCTTTTCCTACCTAAAGCCCCCCTCCATCTCCTCTCTATTTGTGGACCTGATATTGGCATTTCTTTACTCAGTGTTTTCACCAGCAGTGAACCCCGTCATCTACAGCATGAGGAACCAGGAGCTCAAGGATACCGTGTGGAAACTGTGGACCAGATTCTTCTATGCAGCAAAGAACTGCTCATCTTCTTCTGCTTATCACTGACAATGTAACTCACATTAGGACCAGTCTCTAGTTAGTATTGGTTTTAGTTCCTGTTTCTTTGTTTGCCTCTTGTTTATTTAAACTGGAATATGATGGTCCACAGTCATCCTGTGGGCTGTGCTCTCTTTGCATCACGTCTGCCTGAAAAGTTGCACAAATTTGTGTTTCTTAAAATTTCTCCTGACATTTATTAAATATTTATAAGAACATTTTCATCAACTGAATCACTTACTACTTGTCTGAAATGGCAATGCTTTCCCACCACGACAGAACAGGAATTTCCTTGAAGTGTAAAAAACATAAAGTCACAGAATCTTTCACAAAGTCCAACCACAGCTGAACCCTGCCTAGTCCACCTCCAGACCATGTCATCAAGCACAACATCTGCACACCTTTGCAATACTTCCAGGGATGGCTACTCCACCACGTCCCTGGGCAGCCTGTTCCAATAGCTGAATACCCTTTCCATAAAGAAATTCTTCCTGATGTCTAACCTAAATCTCCCCTAGTATAATTTCAAGCCATTCCCTGTCATCCTATTGCTTGTTATCTGAGATAAGAGGCCAACCTCCACCTCTCTATATCCTTCTTGCAGGTCCTTGTAGAGAGTGATAAGGTCTCCCTCAGCATCCTGAAGACTAAAACGCCCCAGTTCCCTCAGTTGATCCTCACAGGACTTGTGCTGCAAACCTTTCACTGTCTACTCTGCCATTCTCTGGACACAATCCGGCATCTCAACGTCCTTCTTTTAGCAAGGGGCTCAAAACTGGACACAGTACTCAAGGTGTGGCCTCACCAGAGCTGAGTATAATGGAACAATCTCTTCCCTACTCCTGGCAGTCACACTATTCCTGATCCAGGCCTGGATGCCGCTGGCCTTCTTGGCCACCTGGGCACAGCGCTGGCTCATGTTCAGCTAACACCCACATATCCTGTACTTCTAGGGAGCTCTCCAGCCACTCTGCTCCAGGACTGTAACCCTGCCTGTTGTTATTGTGACCAAAGCTCATGACCAAGCCCCATAAAGCCTCTGCCAATTGATCCAGCCTGTCCAGGTCGCTCTGCAGAGCCTTCCTGCCTTCCACAATTTGGTGTCATGTACCAATTTATTGAGGCTGCACTCAATCCCCTCGTCCAGATCATTAATAAAGATGTTAGAGAGGACGGGCCCCAGCACTGAGCCCTGGAGAACACCACATGTGAGGTGCTGCCAGCTGGATTTAACTCCATTCACCACAGCTGTTTGGGCCCAACCTTCAGCCAGTTTCTGACCCAGCAAAGAGTATACCCATCTAATTCATGAACAGATGCTTCAGCAGGGTGCCCTGGGGAAAACTGATGAAGGCTTCACTGAAGTCCATGTAGATCACATCCACAGCCTTTCCCTCCTCCACTAAGCCAGTCACATTGTCATAGAAGGAGATCAGCAGCTTGAAGCACAATCTGCCTTTCCTAAACACATGCTGACTGGGCCTGATGGCCTGAGTGTGCTGCATGTGTTGCATGATGGTACTCAAGATGATTTGTTCCATCAACTTCCCCAGCAGTGAGGACAGGCTGACAGGCCTGTAATTCCTCAGGACGTCCCTCTGTCCCTTCCTGTAGATGGGTGTCACATGTGCAGCTTTCAGTCAGGTGGAAGAACCACGTTCAGCCAAGACTGCTTATAACTAAGGGAAAGTGGTCTGGGGAGGAAATCCACCAGCTCCCTCAGTATCTTGGGTGTTTCCCATCCAGCCCCATCAACTCGTATGGATCTAAGCAGCTGAGGAGGTCAGTAACCAGTTCCCCATGGATGATGGGGACTTCAGTCCACTTCCCATCCCCATCTTTCCACTCAGGGGTCTGGGTATCAGGGGACCAATGGTGTTACTACTAAGGACTTAGGCGAAGTACTCAGCCTTTTCTTCATCCTCCATCACAGTGGTTCCCCCCGATCCAGTGAAGGTGGGAGATTCTCCCTGGCCCTCCTTTTGCTATTAATGAATTTATAGAATTAATAACAAAAGGATTACCAGGGAGAATCTCCCACCGTTATTGTAGGTCGCAAACAAAAGGTGCAAGGGCTGAAAAAATTTCCTTTCTAGAACCCCCCCCAAGTATTCCACTAGTAGCCCCAGTATCTTTGGGGGTCAGGGCTTTCCTAGCCAGGGGAACAGTCCTACGATTGCCCCACACAATTTTTGTAGCTCTACTAGGTTCCGCCTTTGAAAATTCTAAACATCAATAGCTCCCAAATAAATCTGTGAAGGCTGAAAGATGTTCCTGGGCTGAAACCTTACCAGTTAGCCAACAAGCAGCTCTTGTAAACTTTGGGCAAAGGGCATTCCTGGCTATGGGAATTGTCCTATAATACCAGACATCATTTTCCAGCTCTACCAGCGTCCACATGCAAAGACGCCAAATGCCCAGCAATAGCTCCACAACAAAAGGTTTGAGGGCTGAAATATCTTGGGAGTCTGAAAACTCCCCAGGATGCCCAAAAGCAGCCCCAGTAACCGTGAGGCTCAGAGCTTTTGTAGCTGAGGGAACGATCTTAATAGTGCCTGATGTCATTTTCAGTCTCTACCAGCATCCAACTTCAAATGTGCTGAATGTCCACCAATAGCACCAAACCAAAAGGAGCGAGTGATTAAAGCTGTTCCTGGCCTGAAACCTACTCAGACATCCCATTAGCAGCCCCAGTAATCTTGGAGCTCAGGACTGTCCTTGTCAAAGGGAACAGTCCTTACAAGTCCCTGACATAATCTTCCAGCTCCAGCAGCGTCAAGTTTCAAAAATGCAAAATGTCCACCAACAGCACCTAAACCTCCCCAGGTTGTGCACTGGGAGCACCAGTAAAGCTGACCCCCTTCACATGCTGCTTGGCCGTAGCAGCAGCTGAGGAGAGAGATTTCATGGGTATTAAACTGTGTCATGTTGAACTGCTGTTTGTTGTCAGAGAAATCTATCTGTGCCTGTGAGCACAGATGATGGGAGGAAAAGTGTTGGGAGTCCCAGGAGGCCAGTGAGGGACCTGCTGGGCTTGGGGAACAGCAAGATTCTCCATTCAGGGTTGGATCTCAAGAGACTGCTTTTCCTGCCTGTCCAGATCTCCTTAGCAGACCCATACCCATCACAGAATGGTGCTGTCACTTCTTCTATCGACTGAGCCATGACAGAAAATACCTGTGACGGGAAAAAGGTCCTTCATAGGAAATTACTTTGATATCTTCATCACTAAGTACCTAACTGAAATCCAATTAGTTGTAGGAGTTTTGAGTTTTTTAAATGGAAGTGACTTGAAGAGCCATGCTTGTAAGGGCTTGCTGGATGTTAATGAGCCCCATGGTGTCTTTTCTTCTGAGTCCACAGACCTCAGATACCAAGTGGAGAATGATGAAACATCTCAAGAAGTTTGAGTCAGGAGTAATGCCCAAAGTAACTTGAAGCACTAACAGGCCCCACTGGGAGCCATTCCTGACAAAGACTCCCCAGGGGCTTGTTAGAGCAGACAACTGGAGGCCATGAGGACAAACACAGGCAAAGCACAGGAAGCTCTGATGCTGAGGACACCCTGGTTTGGTCTGATGAAGCAGAAATGCCAAGTGCTGACCCCCAGCCCCTGGGCAGGGAGATCCTGACCCTCACCTGTGTCTCAGGACTCTTCCTTGGGATGTGGGGAGTGTGACACCAAGGGAAGGAGAGGGGTATGACACATGGTGGCTTCCCCTGGGGTAGATGCAAGAAGGCAACCATGCTCCATGGCCATGAGGACAATGTGTCTTCCCTGAAGCCTCTGTGGCAGGGACATCAGCCACAGCCAAGGTGGCAAAGATCTCATTTCTATCAGGCCGTTTCATCCTGGCTGGCACCCTTGGCCATCTGCACCACAGCCCATCCCACACAGCCTCACCCCTGTACCTGGTTCTTTGTAGATTGCAGGGATGCAACACGCTTTCCCACCTCATTGTCACCTAACAATCTCCCTGCCTGTACTGCTGTCTCTCCCTCCTCGCCAGCTGTTCCCACAAGCACAAAGCCACCAGCTCATCCACACTCCTCCCAGTGACTTCTTGCACCACAGCACGACCCTAAGAACGACATTTCTGTATCCTCATGTCCCTCTGACCTTCAAAGCTGCAGTTTTTAGTGGACTTCCTTTCTCATGTTCTTTCCACATAGCACAAAGAGGGCTTCCCTCAGCTTCCCCTTCCCCTGGCTGAAGAAGCCCAGGTCTCTCAGCCTCTCCACACTAGACTCCTAGCCATAACTTGGCAGACTTTCTCTGCCCACATGAGAGTTCCTCCCCATTCCTCCAGGCTGGGGAGTGCACACTGGGACTGACTTCTCCAGAGCTGGCCACACCAGTGCTGAGTCCAGATGGCAATAGGTGTTATTGTAGTCTGCTTGGACTTCAGTAAAGCCTTTGTCATGGAGGAGGCTGAGGGGAGAACTTATAACCGCCTACAGTGACCTGACAAGAGGGTGCACAGAGGTGGGCGATGGTGTCTTCAGCCAGGTGACAGGAGATGGGACAAGGGGAAATGGCACCAGGAAAGGTTCGGATTAGATTTTAGGAAAATATTTTTCACTGAATGAGTTGTCAGGGCCTGGAACAGGCTGGCCAGGGAAGGGGTTGAGTCACCTTCCCTGGATGTATTTAAAAGAGGGCAGATCAGGTACTGAGGGATATGGTTTAGAATAGGACCGGAATGGTTGGACTTGATCTTAAAGGTCTTTTCCATCCTGGTGATTCTGTGATTCTATGATGTGTCAGCAGACACTTTGTCTGCCTGAGTTAAATAATTTTGATAATATAGAAGAAGTATAACTGTCTCCCAGCCTGATACAGAGTGAAATGATATCTTTTAGAACTGGGAACTCAAGTTAAGTTTCAGAACACACCACAGATAACTTTGTGGGGGTTTTTTGTTTGTTTTTTTAATGAGGTAGAGTGATAGAACAAACACAGCGCTCTACTGTGTTCTACTTAAAAATACAGAAATATGTTATAGAATCCCTGTAGCTAAGTTGAAATACTAGATTCTCACAATTCTCTGGTAGCTGAACAGATGCACTGAATAATATAGAATCATAGAATCATTGGAGTTTGAAAAGACCCCCAAGATCAGCTAGTCCAACCATCTCCCTACCACCTGTATTACTAAACCATGGCCCATTATGTAATATTTAAAGTATTGCAATTTCATTTATTAAAAAGAAAAGCCAAAACATGTATATTAGAAAACCATGAGCTCCAAGCTGAATGATGCTCCTGGTGCGTTACCTGGGGAGGTTTCAGTCCAGGAACATCTTTCAGGCCTTGCACCTTTTGTTTGGGAAATGCTGCTGAATGATTATCATGTTCATGCTGATTCATGTGGACACTGGTAGAGCTTGGAAATTACGCCAGGCAGTGTTAGGACAGTTCTGTTGCAAGACAGTCCTGAGCCCCAAGGTTACTGGTGCTTCTTGTCTGCTCCCTGAGGTGGTTTCAGCCCAGGAACATCTTTCATCCCTCGCACCTTTTCTTTGTGTGCTGTCACTCTAGGTTTGGCCTGTTCATAGCTGGACACTGGAAAAATCCAAAAATGATATCAGGTACTTTTAGGACTGACCCTTGGCAAGGAAAGCACTGAGGCCCAAAGTTACTGGGGCTGCCAGTGTGCTACCTGGGGAGGTTCCAGGGCAGGAACATCTCTCATCCCTCCCACCTTTTACTTGGGACGTACAGCTCTACATTTAACAGGTTGAAAGGTGGACGCTGGTGTAACTGGAATGTATAGCACCATATTACTCCCCTAAACCTCCCCTTTTTCCCTGCCAAAACCCTTCATATTCACCCCCAGCGCACCCTTACATGCCCCCCCACGCTCTCTCTAGCACTCATGGGTGACCCCTCAAGCCTTAAACCATACCCCAACCCACCCTTAACCCCTGCAGCACCCCGGTTGCTTCCCAGCCCACCATTGCTGCCAAGCCCTCCTTTTCAGTCCCAAATCTCCCCAAATCCCCCAGATTCCCCCTACACACCCTGCTAATGCTCCCTCCCAGGGGCCCACCATTAAACCCCCTAGCCTAACTTTTATAACACCAAGTTCCATATTACCCACCCTAAAATTTCCCTTTTCCCCTCAAATCTCCCTGTATCTCACTCAAGCACCCCCCTATGCCCCTCCTTCTTCCCTCTTTCATCAATCATGGGTGTTTCCACATGCCTTAACTGCTCCTCCCCAGCTCACCATTGACCACACCCAGCACCCCTGGCAGCCCACCACCACCCCCAGACCCCCCCCAGCCCTTTCTTATCCTTCTCAAATCCCCCCATATCTCCCCCCAACAACTTCCTATGCTCCCTCCACATCCCCATGACGACATATAAGTTCCTCTTCATCACTTAACCCCCTCCCCAAGCCCACTCTTAACCCCACCCCCAGTACCCCTGGCTGACCCCTAAACCCATCCCATAACACCCAGAAACCAAATGCTTCCCCCAAAAAGTCTTCCCATATCCTCCCTAGCACCCTTATATGCCCCCCAAGACCCCCCCCCCCCCCCACCCGCCAGGACCAATGGATATCCCCAGCATCCTTTATAGCCCTCAGCCACATATTAGTCCCTCAAACTTTTGTTTTTTGCCGCCTAATCCAAACATATCTTGTCCCAGCACACCTCCTACACACTCCACACCCCTTCTAATACAACTGAGGATTCCCCTGGCCCGCTTAGCCACAAAGGAACATTGCTGGCTGATGGTCATCCTGCTGTCCACCAGGACCCCCAGGTCCCTTTCACTCACACTGCTCTCCAACAGGCCAGTCCCCAACCTGTACTGGTACCTGGGATTGTTCTTCCCCAGATGCAAGACCCAACACTTGCCCTTGTTAAATCTCATTGAACGTTTCCCCACAAGTAGTAGAGCCAAGAACAACTCCAAATATATGAAAGAGTCGTGAGACAATCACAATCCTGCCCTACTGTTGTGCACTGGGGACCTGGAAGAAGCTTCGTGAATTTGACCCTGATGAAGTTTGTGGGTTATACAGAACTCAGTGGGGAATGTAGGAACTTGGGAAGGGATTGCCACCCAGCGGGAAGACATGGTCAGGCTGGAAGAGTGCCGGTCAAGTGTGGGGTCTAGAAGCTGGGAAAACATAATCCAGGAGTGCAGCACCAACTGGGATCCACCTGGCTGGAGAAGAGCTCTGTGGAAAGGGACCTGGGGGTTCCTGTGAACAAGCAGCTCACTAGGAATAAACAGAGTGCTGCTGCAGCAAACAGCTCTGAGGGGCATCAGCGTGGGGATCACCAGCAGACATGAAGAAGTCGCTATCCTACTCTACTCAGCACTTGTCAGCCCACACCTGGAATACTGGGTGCAGTTTTTGTCACTGCTCTAGAAAGAAGAGGTTATGTCCAGTCTGGAGAAGGTCCAGAGAAGGGCCACAAAGATGACCCAAGGCCTGGGGTGGTGGTTTAGGCCCGGCTAGAGGCCAAATAACCACAAAAGCTACTCTATCACTCCCTTTTTCAGCCAAAAAGCGGAGAAAATATATATATCGGGATTCTTAGGATTCAAGATAAGGACAGAGAGGGATCACTCTGCAGTTAGTGTCATGAGCAAAACAGACTCAACACAGAATATAGAATAGAAAACTCATTTATTACATTACAGCTACACACCCAGTGAACCAGAGTCAGATAATGAGAAACTTGGCCAGGTCTTAAAGCACCTTTCCCCCACCCCTCCCTTTTTAGCAGATTTAACTTCATTCACAATTTTACTCCCTTCTTCCCCCCAGAACATGGCGTGGGGAGGGGCAGGGAATGGGGACTGCGGTTGTGGTCAATTCCTCACAAAGTGCTTTCCTTCCCCAGACCTTAACACTTCTACTTCCCCCCACCCCTCCCTTCTTCACAGACTTTAGTCATAAATTCTCTCCCTTCTTCCCCCTGCATTGCAGTGCATGGAGGGGAAGGGAATGGGGGTTTGCAGTCCTCCTTCTTAGTTGGGGGGATCATTACACACACACACACACTTCTGCTGCAGCACCATGGGGTCCCATCACAGGAGACAGTCCTCCATGAACTTCTCCAGCGTGTGTCCTTTCTGTCGGGGTGTCATGTCCTCACCATGGCTCCCTTCCATGGGGTGCTGACCTTCAGGCCCAGACTGCTCCAGCCCACATAGTTTGTGCTAGGATAGAGTTGGTTTGTTTCTAGCAGCCAGTGGAATGCCATGTTTGGGAGTTCAGATGAGAGCAGTGCTGGTAACACAGGGATGGTTTCGTTGTTGCTGAACAGTCAGGTACTTTTCAGTTGTTCATAGTGCCCTGCTAATGAGAAGGCGGGGGGCACCCAGGGAGCTGGGAGGGGACACAGTCACTACAGGTGACCCAAGTTGGCCAAAGAGCATATTCCATGCCAATTACGTCATGCTCAGCATAAAAAGGGGCTGGTGGGGGGAGCAGCACACGGCTCCAGGATGCACAGTTTTATGGACTGTCCTGTTTTGGGAAGGCTCTGAGCTGTACAGTGTGAGCTGTGTGGTTCAGTGCAAACCTGCATTGTGTATCACCAGTCTGGTATATATATTTTCTATATAGTTATCTTATTGTTATTTCTCTATCACTGCTTTCACAGTAAACTGTCACTACCCCAACCTGCAAGTCTTGGGATTATTTTTTCCCTCCTTTGCCCCATCCCCAATCCCCTCCAACCAAAATGGCCTCTTAGAGAGAGAGTGGCTGTGGGGTGCTCGGCTCTCAGCTGAGGTGAAACCATGACCAAAGTTTCCAGCACAACACCCACACATCAAGTCAGGCTCAGATATGACAGGTGGAGAACCAGCTGCAAGGAAAAGAATTTGAGCATTCCAGGGGATGCCGAAGCAGTCAGAGGTGCTGAAGAGGAATCTGGCCATGAGCACATTGGGCTCCACCGAGAGGAGCATGGCCATTAACACAAGGGCCTTTCTGGTCCATCTGGACTCAGGACTGGTGGGGCCAACTCTGGAGCAGTCAGTCCAGTATTCTGCAGGAATAGGGATGAACTGTCAGTTGGGTGAACAAGTCTGCCAAGATACAATTAGGCTGAGGGACCTGGTCTTCTTTAGCCTGGGGAAGGGGAGCCTGAGTGAAGCCCTCTTTGTGCTACGTGGAAAGACACAAGAAAGGAAGTTGTTGTGGTTTTGCGTAGCTGGGTTCTGCTGGAGGGGGGGGTGCAGGGGTGCCTTCAGCAAGCAGCAGGATTCTGTAGTCTGAATAGTAAATACCATCTGACTCAAGTCCGGATTCGTTGTTGACAAGGGCTGAGACAATCAGCGACGGTCATAATGATGAGGCCATTGCCCAGGAGAGCAGCCAGGTAGATGCCCAGGAAGAGGCAGAAGTGCAGGAGCTGCAGCTCCCGTGTGTCTGCAAAGGGCAGGAGGAGGAACTGGCTGATGGAGCTGCTGTTGGACATACGTTTTTGCTGGCATGGAGACCTGTTCAAATAGGAAAAGGCAGTGAGAATTTAGGGAACTCTTCTCTGAGGAAAAACTGTATTCAGGAAAAGTTTTCCAGGTCAGTTTTGGAAGGGCTTGTTTTGTCCTGGCTCCAGCGTGCCACTGCTGGGAGGAGGGTCAGCTGTGGGCTCTGGAGAACTCAGTCCTGCCTGGCAGCAGTCAGTAAATAGAAGGATGGTGTGATCTCAGACTAAATCCCCTGTGGATAGGAATGAGCTTTTCAGCACTGTCACTCCTGTTTCACCCGATGGTAGAGCAGAACCTTGGAGCTTTGTTTTTCTCCTGCCTGTACCTAAAGAGTGTTTGTTCTGTCTGCACTCCCTGACATTGCTGCTGCAGTGCCAGTGAAACCTCCTCCTGAGTGCAGAGTGGGGAGAGCTGCTCTGTCCATCAGCCCTGGTCTCAGCTGCCCTGTGCTGGATGCTCTGTGATCACACTCTATTGTTCCCTTCAGTGCATCATGGTCTGCACTGCGGGGAATGTCAGGGAGATCCCACATCCCCACTGCCAGGATATTTCTGTGAGCATCTTCCCTGACAATGTCTCTGCTGCCTGGATCTGTGCCTGCAGCTGCTTCTCTTTGCCCATGTCACCTCCTGCTCTGTCCTCACAGACCTCATCCCACCTGCGTTGTGCTCAGGTCACCTCTGCAGAGCCCTCCTGGCATCAGGGCACTGCCCTGTGGATCTTCTGTGTGTGTAGCAGGGTTCAGGACACAGTCTGACAAGGCCTAATGACAAATGAGTTTGCACTGCTGCCTTCAAAGTTATCAATAAAAGTTCAGTTCCCACTTCCCACCGAGTCCACAAGAGCAGAAAAGTCAAAGCAAAGTCTCTTTACCTGGACTGCAAAAAGCATCCTTGATGTTCTTGAAAAGTCCCCAGGAAAGTACCAGGGATCAGCTGGTGATAGAAAGCACATTGACAGCAAAAGGACTGTACAATGTCCTTCTACGGGTCACACTTTCCACCCACAGCTTTTTTCTGCAGCGATGCTGATGGAAGCCCACCAGGCAGGCTGAGTGCTGACCCTGGCAGCAGCAGAGTCCCTGCCCTGGCAGCTGTGTGCTGGGGAAGGGACCCTGCTCACAAGGACAAACCTGGGCACCCCTGGGTGCACACGCTGCTTCACACCTCTGCAGCCATGCCCAGGAGAAGACAGCTGTCCTGCCCTCTCCCTCTGATGGGGCAGAAGGGCATCCCTTCCAGGCAGCACTTTCTGGTCCTAGAGAGAAGCTGTCCTCCTGACAGACCCCACACACTGCCCCATGTCCCAGCTTTAGGAGATCCCTCCAGGAACAGAACCTGCATTGCCCTGCACCCACAGACATACCAGGGAGAGTGCTGTGGAGATTTCTTCTCCACTGAGCTCTCAGCATCTGTCAGCTCTCTCAGCCTCACAGGTCTCCCCTCAGTGCCTACAGGCAGTGTCCCCAGCCCTGTGTGCTTGGCAGAGGAGCTGCTTCTGGGCAGAGCTGTCTCTCTGCAGCTCTGTAATGATTCATGATCTCTCTCTATCCCAGGAGCCCAGCTCACCTCCCAGCAGACGAGCTGGTGGAGCTGTCACATACTCCATCCCCTCTGGGCTCCTTTGATGTGTCCGTACAGCTTCAGAGAACCACAAGAAAGACACTGAAGTCCTGACTGAAGTTCCCTCCCTCAACTGTCCAGCCATTTTTTCTCCTCAAACCAGAACTGGGCAGGACAATCATTTTTCCTTGTCTCTCCAATGAGACGGGACCCCAGGCAGGGGAAGGAAGGGGAGTCTTTTCCCCATTGAAAGGAAGGGAGTCAGGCGAGTCGCTTCTGGCCCCTCATCCTTGCTTTGCAGTGCTGGGGCTGGAAGAGGATGGAGTTCTGTTCTATGACTGCCAGAAACCCACCAGTTCTGGGAATCCTCTTGCCCCAGTTCTGGTGTGCACAAAATAGGCTCCTTCTGCCTGGGAGCTGCTGGTCCCAGCTCCCTTGGGAATTACGGGGGGTGGAGGCAAGTTGCCAACATCCCCTTCTCCATGAGAGTGGATCTCATCTGGTGGAAACTGTGTGTCACCCCATTCACCTGTACCCAAAACAGAAGACCAGGAATGAGTCTTTGGGAGCCCATGGGAGAGGCTTCTGCTCCCCATGCACACCTGGGTGTTTATGATACAAATCAAGTTTTTAGTTGCTGTTCTGGTTCTTCCTGACGACCCTCCTGGGCAAGACTTTAATGACAATTACTGCAGCCTACGACCACTCACTCCACACGCCCATGTATTCTTTCCTCTTCCACATCATTTTCAATGTGTGGTGCTCACCAAAGCTACTCTATCACTGCCCTTTCTCAGCTGCGTAGGGAAGAGAAGATGTAAGAAAAGTTCAAGATAAGGAGAGGGAGAGATCCTGCAGCGGTCACTCTCATGGGCAGAACAGACTCGACACAACAATAAAACCCAACCAATACTCTCCTTCCTCTGACTGAGTGACACAGGGGACGGGCAATGGGGGTTGGGGTCAGTTCGTCAGACATTGTCTCTGATGCTCCTTCCTCCTCAGGGGAGGACACCTCACAGTCTGTCCTTGCTCCAGCATTGGTTCCCACCCACAGGAGACAGTCCTCCCAGAACCCCTCCAACGTGAGTCCTTCCCACATGGCTTCAGATCATCACCAACGGCTCTAGTGTGGGTGACTTTAATGGGCTGCTCTCCTTCAGCAACAGACTGCCCCAGAGTGGGTCCTCCACAGCCCTGCCAGCAAACCTGCTCCAGCACAGGTTCCTTTGAGGTAGAACCACTGTTCCACATTATCCAGCATGGACTCTGGGGGAGCAGCCTCATTCACCATGGTCTTCTCCAAGGGTTGCTGGGGAATCTCTGCTATGAGGTTTGGAAGATCATCTCCCCCTACTTGACTGACCTTGTTGTCTGGAAAGATCCTTCCATTTTCTCACTCCTTTCTCTGCCAGCAAAAAGCAGCTGCTAATTTTTATTTTCCTTTTTAAAAATATTGTCCCAGGGTTGCTGTTATCAATGTTCTATTCCACACAGCCAATACATTGTCACTAGAATCACAGAATCACAGAATCACACAAGGTTGGAAAAGACCTTTGAAGATCATCACACAGAAATCACAGAATTATCAAGGTTGGAAAAGACCTAAAAGATCATCCAGTCCAACCATTCACCTATTACTACTAGCTCCCACTAAACCATGTCCCTCAATACAACGTCCAGTCTTTCCTTGAACACCCCCAGGGTCGGTGACTCCACCACCTCCCTGGGCAGTGCATTCCAGTGCCTGACTACCCTTTCAGAGAAGTAGTGCTTCCTAATGTTCAGCCTGAACCTCCCCTGCCGCAGCTTGATACCATTCCCTCTAGTTCTGTCGCTGTCTACACGGGAGAAGAGGCCGACCCCTAGCTCACTACAACCCCCCTTAAGGAAGCTATAGAGAGCCATAAGGTCTCCTCTGAGCCTCCTCTTCTCCAGGCTGAACAATCCCAGCTCCCTCAGCCGCTCCTCGTAAGGCCTGTGTTCCAGACCCCTCACCAGCTTAGTAGCCCTCCTCTGAACGCGTTCCAGGGCCTCAATGTCTTTCCTGTAGTGAGGGGCCCAAAACTGAACACAGTACTCGAGATGCGGCCTCACAAGTGCAGAGTACAGGGGGACAACCACCTCCCTGTTCCTACTAGTAACACTATTTTTGATGCAAGCCAGGATGCCGTTGGCCCTCTTGGCCACCCGCGCACACTGTCGGTTCATGTTCAGCCGTGCATCAATCAGTACCCCCAGGTCCATTTCCTCCACACAGTCCTCCAGCCACTCCACCCCAAGCCTATAGCGCTGCCTGGGGTTGTTGTGGCCAAAGTGCAGGACTCGGCATTTGCTCTTGTTGAACCTCATGCCATTGGCTTCAGTCCAGCTCTCCAGCCTGTCCAGATCCCTCTGTAGGGCCTCGCTACCCCCAGGCAGATCCACACTCCCAGCCAATTTAGTGTCATCTGCAAACTTACTGAGGGTGCACTCAATGCCCTCATCTAGGTCATCAATAAAGATATTGAAGAGGACAGGCCCCAGCACCGACCCCTGGGGAACACCACTCGTGACCGGTCACCAGCTGGATTTAACTCCATTTACTACCACTCTCTGAGCCCGGCTCTCCAGCCAGCTCCTTACCCAGCCGAGGGTGTACCCATCCAAGCCATGGGCTGCCAGCTTCTGCAGGAGAATACCGTGGGAGACAGTGTCAAAGGCTTTGCTGAAGTCTAGGTAGACCACATCAACAGCCTTTCCCTCATCCAGCAGATGGGTCACTAGATCATAGAAGGAGATCAGGTTGGTCAAACAGGACCTGCCCTTCATGAACCCATGCTGGCTAGGCCTAATCCCCCGGCCATCCCGCAGATGCCGCATGATCTCCCTCAAGACTATCTGTTCCATAACCTTCCCTGGAACCGAGGTCAGGCTAACAGGCCTGTAGTTCCCCAGATCCTCCTTACAACCTTTCTTGTAAATGGGAGTCACATTGGCGAGCCTCCAGTCTTCTGGGACCTCACCAGTCAACAAGGAGAGCTGATAGATAATGGAAAGCGGCTCGGCTACCACCTCTGCCAGTTCCCTCAGCACTCTCGGGTGGATCTCATCAGGCCCCATGGACTTGTGGCAGTCCTGTTGGAGTAGGAAGTCTCTGACCGTTTCTTCCAGAATCACAGGGGAGTTAGCATGCTCCCCAGCCGAGACTACCAGGTCAGAGAGAGGAGTACCCTGAGCATAACTGGTCTGACCTTTAAAGACAGACGTAAAGAAGGCATTCAGAACCTCCGCCTTTTCCTTATCCTCAGTGATCATATTCCCAGCCTCATCCAGTAAAGAGCGGATATTCTCCTTTGTCCTCCTCTTACTGTTAATGTACTTATAAAAGAGTTTGTTATTCCTTTTCACCCCAGCGGCCAGGTTAAATTCAAGCTGGGCTTTTGCCTTTCTGATTTCACCTCTACACATCCTGACGACTTCCTTGAATTCATTCTCAGTTGCCCGTCCCTCCTTCCACAGGCAGTAGATTCTCTTTTTCTCCCGGAGCCTCAAGAATAACTCCCTATTCATCCACGCCGGTCTTCTTCCCCGCTGGCTCATTTTGCGGCTCAGGGGGACCACCTGCTCCTGCGCCCTTAAGACTTCCTTCTTGAAGAGCAACCAGCTCTCTTGTACCCCTTTGTTCGCTAGGACTAAATGCCAAGGGACTCCCCTTACCAGTCTCTTGAACAAATCAAAGTCCGCCCTCCGGAAGTCCAAGGTAGCAGTTTTACTATTCCCCCTCCAAGCTCCACCATGAATTGAGAAATGTATCATTTCATGGTCACTCTGTCCAAGGCAGTCCCCAACCTTCACATCTCCTACCAGACCTTCCCTGTTCATGAACAGCAGGTCTAGCGGGGCAGTTCCTCTTGTGGGCTCTCTGACCAGCTGCATCAGGAAGGCATCCTCTATGCACTCCAAAAACCTCCTAGACTGCTTCTTCTGTGCTGTGCTGTACTCCCAGCATATGTCAGGGAAGTTGAAGTCCCCCATGAGGACAAGGGCTGATGACCGTGCAGCTCGTGCCAGCTGCTTGTAGAACACCTCATCTGTCTCTTCATCCTGGTTTGGCGGTCTATAACAGACGCCCACCAGGATGTCTGCCTTGTCAGCCCTTCCTCTGATCTTTACCCATAGGGATTCAATGTTATCATCCCCAGTCACAATCTCAGTAGCAGAAAAGGATTCCCTAACGTATAGAGCCACACCACCACCCCTCCTTCCTTGCCTGTCTCTCCTGAAGAGTTTGTAGCCATCCATTGCAGCACTCCAGTCATGGGAGCAATCCCACCATGTTTCTGTTATGGCAACCAGGTCATAGTTTGCCTGCCGCACTATGGCTTCCAACTCTTCTTGCTTGTTGCCCATGCTACGTGCGTTAGTGTAGACGCACCTCAGCTGAGCCCCTTGCCTCTCTCCTAATCCCAATACCACTTCCCCAGGCCGATCTCTATCAGACCTGGCTTTATCCCCTTCCCCCTTCCTATCTAGTTTAAAGCCCTTTCTACAAGTCCTGCCAGCTCCTGGGCAAGTATCCGTTTCCCTGTCGGAGACAGGCAATTCCCATCAGCTGTCCTCAGGCCAGGTGCCGAGTAGGCCGCCTCGTGAGCAAAGAATCCAAAATTTTTGCGTTTGCACCAGCCTCTCAGCCATGCATTTATAAGATGGCCTTTTCTGCTTATCTCAGTGTTTGCCCCTGCCACCAAAGGAATACTGGTAAACACAACTTGCATGCCTGCTCCATCGACTAAATTCCCCAGCCTCCTAAAATCATTTTTTATAATCCTCATGCTTCTGTCAGCAATCCCATCACTGCCAGTCTGAACTACCAATAAAGGGTAATAATCGGAGGGGCGGATAAGGCTGGGGAGTTTTCTAGAAATATCCCTGACCCGTGCCCCGGGAAGGCAGCACACCTCCCTATGGGTAGGGTCAGGCCGACATATTGGGCCCTCTGTTCCTCTCAGAAGAGAGTCGCCCACAACTATCACCCTCCTTTCTTTCCTGGAGGAAGCAGTCTTCAAACGTGGAGCCATCCGCCTTACCTTGGGCAAGCTTGGCGGCAGCGCTCCTATGTCATCATCACTCACGTCTCCCTCTGGTTTCAGGGCTTCATACCTGTTACAGAGAGGGACCAGCGGAACCGAGGTAGGTTGGGATGGGGGTCGCCTGCAACGCCGGGCTGAGACCTGCTGCCATTCCTCCTCTCCTCTCAAGCTGTCTCTCCCTGCTTGACTATGGTGAGAGAGAGGGGCCGTTTCTCCCAATACTCCCTCAGTCTGGGAAGTGCAATCTCTGCGCCTTTTTCGCAGAGAGTTGCTCCACCAGTCTATCTCCCGCTCGCATTCTCTGATGGTCCGCAGTCTATCTACCTCCTTCCTAAGCTCCACAAGAAGGCTGAGCAGCTGCTCACACTGCACGCAAGTCGCATCCTTCTCATCCTTCCCTGGCAGCAGCAGGCTGAGTCACTCCTGGCAGTCAGAAACCTGAACTGCCACATTATGGAGCAGACCCTCTGTCTGGGTTGCCACAGCCTTTGCATGGGAAGCCCGTTTCCTAGTGAGGACCATGTTTGAGATGTTGGTGTCAGGGCAAGATACCCTGCCTGCTTGTCCTGCCTGCGCAAACTGCCGCGCAAACTGACGCGCCACACCCTTCTGACGCGCCACGCCCTGTTTGCCCGTCCTGTTCGCAGCGCTCCTGGTCGCTGGCGCTCCCAGAGACCCCTCTTGTATGGAGTCGGATTGCCGCTGCTGCGCTAAGCTCCGCCCCCGATGAGTCACGCCGACGTGCAGTCACAGCGGGAGGCAATGGCTGCCACCGGGTGCGTGGCGGGGTCTCTCCTTTTCTACTTTCGTACTTTTATTTGCCCTCGAGGATCGATGCTCGGGGGTTGCCGCTTTCAGAAGGCTCCAACGTCGAGTCTCCCTCGCCTGAGCTCTCCCCCACAGCAACTAAACTAGGGTGGCAGTTCCTCCGGTATTTAAACCATTCCCATCCTATGCTGAACCATATCCTTAAGTACCTCATCTACCCTTTTTTTAAACACACCCAGGGAAGGTAACTCAGCCCCTCCCTGGGCAGCCTGTTCCAGCCCTGACAACTCTTTCAGTAAAACATTTTTTTCTAATATCCAATCTGTCCCTGCCCTGGCACAGCTTCATGCCATTTCCCCTTGTCCCATCTCCTGTCACCTGGCTGAAGAGACCATCACCCACCTCTCTACAACCTCCCTTCAGGTATTTGTAGGTGGTGATAAGGTCTCCCCTCAGCCTCCTCTTCTCCAGGCTGAACACCCCCAGCTCCCTCAGCCGCTCCTCATAGAATTTGCCCTCCAGCCCCTTCCCCAGCCTAGTTGCCCTTCTCAGGACATGCTCCAGCACCTCAATGTCCTTCTTATGGTGGGGAGCCCAGAACTGCACACAGTACTCGAGGTGTGGCCTTACCAATGCCAAGCACAGGGGCACAATTACCTCCTCAGACCTCCTGGCCACTTTGTTTTTGATACAAGCCAAGATGTCATTGGCCTTCTTGGCCACCCGGGCACACTGCTGGCTCATATTCAGCCTGCAGTCAACCAACACCCCCAGGTCCTTCTCTGCCTGACAGCTCTCCAGCCAGTCTCCCCAAGCCTGTAGCACTGCCTGGGGTTGTTCTGTCCCATGTGCAGCACTCTGCACTTGGCCTTGTTCAACTTCATCCCGTTGGTCTCAGCCCATCAGTCCAGTCTGTTCAGATCCTTCTGAAGAGCCTCCCTCCCCTCAGACAGATCAACACTTCCTCGCACCTCAGTGTTATCTGCAAACTTACTGAGGGAGCATTCAATCCCTTCATCCAGGTCATTGATAAAGATGTTGAACAGAACTGGAGCCAGGACTGAGCCCTGGGGGACGCCACTCGTGACCGGCCTCCAGCTGGATTTGGCTCCATTCACCCTTTGGGCCCGGCCATCCAGCCAGTTTTTAACCCAGCTGAGGGTCCCCCTGTCCAGGCCAGTGGCAGCCAGTTTCTCAGTCAGAATGCTGTGAGAAACCCTGTCAAAGGCTTTACTGAAGTCCAGGCAGACACATCCACAGCCTTCCCCTTGTCCATGAAGTGGGTCACCTTGTCATAGAAGGTGATCAGGTGAGTTTGGCAGGATCTACCTTTTGTAACCCCATGTTGACTGGGCCTGATCCCCTGGCCATCACGCGTGTGCTGCATGACAGCTCCCAAGATGACCCTCTCCATGATCTTCCCCGGGACCGAGGTCAGGCTGACAGGCCTGTAGTTCCCCGGATGGTTTGGCTATTGGCTGAAGAGTGCTTGCACAGCATCAAGGGCTTTCCTGCTTCTCATGCAGCAAGCAGGCTGGGAGAGAATGAAAAATAAGGAGGGGACACTACCAGGACAGATGACCACGACTGCCAAAGGCATCTCCCATACCTTACAACGTCATGAGTGAATACTGTAAAACCGTAATAGCTGTACATGAGGGAATGCTCAGGTGTGACTGGTGGCAGAACGTCCTCAGGGCAGAGGCAGCATAGCAGCCAGTGGTGCTGAACAGGAATCTGGCCATGGGCAAATTGGGCTTCACGGGGAGGAGGGTGGCCACACTGACAATAGCACTTATTTTCCATCTGAACTCAGCCCTGGTGTGGCCATTTCTGGAGCAGTCAGTCCCAATGTGGGGCTTCCCATTCTGGTGGAATGGGGAGGAACTGAGATGAGGGCAAGAAAGTTTGCTAAAATACAGTGTGGGGTCTTGTGAGGAGAGGCTGAGAGTCAAAGGCTTCTTTAGCCTGAGGCTGAAGGAAATATAGGAGTATCTCAAAAAAACTGGAAAATTACTTTCTGAGCTAATGGCACTACTGGTTTGATATTTGAAAGATAGCAGGAATTTGAAAGATAGAAAGGAAATCAAGCACGAACTGCAGCTTTGGAGGTCCAGAGTGAATGTGATGATAAAGAAATGTCATTCTGAGGGTAGTGCTGTGCTGCAAAATGCCATTTAGAGGAAGTGTGGATGAGCTGGTGCCTTTGTGTTTCTGGAAACAGCTGTTGAGGAGGGAGAGACAGCAGAGAAGGGAGGGAGATAGTGGGGTGAGAAGAAGGTGGGGAAGCACGTTGGGTGCCTGCAGGGAAACAGGCACCAGCATGGGGCAATGTGGGATGGGCTGTAGTGCAGATGGACAAGGGTGTCAGCCAGGCTGAAAGGGCCTGATAGAAACCAGATCTTTTCCCCCTTGGCTGTTGCTTTCCTTTCCTTAGCTACACACTCCCCATCCCCAAGGAAGAGCCCTGAGACATAGGTGAGGGTCAGGATCTCCCTGGCCAGGGGCTGAGGGTCAGCACTTGGCATTTCTGATTCGTCAAAACCAGGGTGTCCTCAGCATATAGAGGTGGCTGCTCTTTGCCTGTGTTTGTCATTGTGGCCTCCAATACTCTCTTCCAATGAGTCAATTGGGAGGCTTTGTCAGTAACAGCTTCCAGAGGGGCCCATGAATGCTTCAAGGTACTTTAGGCATTACTCCTGAGTATAACTTCTTGAGCAGTTTCTTCACTCTCTTCTTGATATCTGAGTTCTGTGGACTCAGAAGAAAACACACCATGGGGCTCTTTAACATCCAGAAAGCCCTAATAACGTATCTGTTCAAGCAATTTTCTTTAAATATGTCAAGACCTCTATAACTAATCGGATTTGTTTAGGTATTTAATAAGGAAGATGTCAAAGGTATATCGCAACTGAGGATATTTTTCCTTCAAGTCTACTTTCAGTCATGGTTCAGTTGATAGAAGAAGTGACAGCAGCATTATGGGATGGATATGGGTCTGCTAAGGAGATCTGGACAGGCAGGAAAAGCAGTCTCTTCAGATCCAACCCTGTCTGGAGAACCTTGCTCTCTCCCAAGCCCAGCAGTTCCCTCGCTGGCCTCCTGGGACTCCCAACACTTTTCCTGGCATCATCTGGTCTCACAGACAGGGACAGATTTCTCTGACAACAAACAGCAGTGTAACAGGACACAGTTTAATACCCATGATATCTCTCTCCTCAGCTGCCTGCTACGGCCAAGCAGCGTGTGAAGGGGGTCAGCTTTCAGAGGAGATTCTCTCCCAGAACAGTTGTAATCAGGTACATAAAAGGGTTACTTACCAACACACTGAATATCTGACAGAACAGTTCATTAGACTTCTGAGAGATGGGATGTTTCCAGCTCTCTGAAGCTCAAAGCAGACACCAGAGAGCTGAGCGGCAGCTGAATGACCAGCCAGCGGCAGAGGAAACCTGTGATCAAAGTGAAGTGCAGACATCCAGCCAATCTGCTGAAAAGATACCCTTCATCATGGCCATATCATCAGGGTAGGTGGAAACACATGAATGATGAGAGAGATGAAAGAGACAGACTACTGGTAATGCAGGTACAGGGTAAGGTGAGTGTATCTTCTGCTGCCAGCAGTACCAATCCTGGGTATTTCTGTTCTGACACCGAGGGAAACCATTGTCATTTCCAAATAAGTAGTCAAATGATTCAGGAGATGAAAATGTGCTTGCAAATATATTTATAAATATATGGGGAAAAAATAAGAAGGAACAGCTTGTCATTACACAGTGTCTGTGTCCCACAAGACCAGGTGATACTTCATTATGAATGGTATGAATTTGGCCCAATGATATCATATCTTACATGAACCAGGAAGGAAAAAAACCCCACAAAATTAAAAACCCTAATAAATATAGACTAAGTATAACAGGAGATACACGGCCAGAATTATGAAGAAGAAGATGAGCAGTATGTTATTGCTGCTTAGAATGATCCAGTCATCAGTTTCCAAATGGCATCCTTGAGCTCCTGGTTCCTCATGCTGTAGATGAGGGGGTTCACTGCTGGTGGAAACAATGAGTAAAGAAATGAAACTAACAGGTCCAGAAAAAGGGAGGAGATGGAGGGGGACTTCAGGTCGGAAAACATGCCAGTGCTGAGGAACAAGGAGACCACAGCCAGGTGAGGGAGGCAGGTGGAAAAGGCTTTGTGCCGTCCCTGCTGCGAGGGGATCCTCAGCACAGCCCTGAAGATCTGCACATAGGACACCACAATGAACACAAAACACACAAAAGCTAAACAAACATTGAACACAATGACTCCAGTTTCCCTGAGGTAGGCGTCTGAGCAGGAGATCTTGAGGATCTGGGGGATTTCACAGAAGAACTGGTCAACAGCATTGCCATGGCACAGGGGCACTGAAAATGTGTTGGCTGTGTGCAGCACAGCATTGAGAAACCCACTGCCCCAGGCAGCTGCTGCCATGTGGACACAAGCTCTGCTGCCCAGGAGGGTCCCGTAGTGCAGGGGGTGGCAGATGGCAACGTAGCGGTCATAGGCCATGACAGTGAGAACAAAGTACTCTGTGACAATCAAAAACACAAAGAAAAAGAGTTGAGCTACACATCCTGTGTAGGAAATGGCCCTGGTGTCCCACAAGGGATTGGCCATGTATTTGGGAACAGTGGTGGAGATGCAGCCAATGTCAGTAACAGAGAGGTTGAGGAGGAGGAAGTACATGGGTGTGTGGAGTTGGTGGTCACAGGCTATGGTGATGATGATGAGGCCATTGCCCAGGAGAGCAGCCAGGTAGATGCCCAGGAAGAGGCAGAAGTGCAGGAGCTGCAGCTCCCGTGTGTCTGCAAAGGGCAGGAGGAGGAACTGGCTGATGGAGCTGCTGTTGGACATCTGCTGCTGTCAAGTGTGGAGACCTGTCAGAGAAGGAAAAGGCATAGTGAGAAGTTAGGGAATATTTTTGAGTAAAACCTTCGCCAATTCTTAGGGAATACCCTCAGGTTGACTCTCTGTATTCAGGAAGACTTTTGTCAGGTCCCTTTTTTTGGAGGTCTGCTTTGTGCTGGCTCCAGCGTGCCACTGCTGGGAGGAGGGTCAGCTGTGGCTCTCGAGAACTCAGTCCTGCCTGGCAGCTGTCAGTAGCTGTTTAGTGGGAGCTAGTAGTAATAGGTGAATGGTTGGACTGGATGATCTTTTAGGTCTTTTCCAAACTTGATAATTCTGTGATTCTGTGATTCTGTAAACAGAAGGATGGTGTGATCTCAGACTAAATCCCCTGTGGATAGGAATGAGCTTTTCAGCACTGTCACTCCAGTTTCACCCAAGGGCAGAGCAGAGCTTTGGAGCTTTGGTTTTCTCCTGCCTGTACCTGAGGAGTGTTTCTTCTGTCAGAACTGCCTGAAATTGCTGCTGCAGTGCCAGTGAAACCTTCCCCTGAGTGCAGAGTGGGGAGAGCTGCTCTGTCCATCAGTCCTGGTCTCAGCTGCCCTGTCTGTGCTGGACGCTCTTTGATCACACCCTGGTGTTCCTGTAGAATATCGGTGTCTGCACTGTGGGGGATATCAGGGAGGTCTCAAATCCCCCCTGCCATGGCATTTCTTGAAGCAGCTCTTTCTTTCTCCCTCCCTGACAATGTCTCCACTGCCTGGAGCTGTCCCTGCAGCAGCTTCTCTTTGCCCGTGTCACCTCCTGCTCTGTGCTCACAGACCTCATCCAACCTGTCCTACAGCTCAGCATTAGGGAACTGCCCCGAGGAACCTCCGTGTGTTCTGGGATCTGGAAATCATCTGATGTGGACATTCTGGAGAGGAGAAATAAGTTCTCATATACCACATCCAGCACAGCCCACAGGAGAGGAAAAATTGAAGCAAAGTCTCTGCCTGGCAGGAAAATGCTTCCTTGATGTTGTTCTTGAAATTCTCTTTGGAATTTCCAAAGGATCAGCTACAGCTGGCAGACAAGCTGACCTATGCAGCAATTTCTTGCAGCAGATGGACCTTTTGCTGCTCTTCCCTTGGTCACTCCTTCAACCCACAGGTCCTTGTCTATCCCTGTGGAAAGCTCACCAGTCAGCAGCAGAGTCCCTGCCCCAGAACACAGCCCCCAGGGCGCAGAGACCCTGCTCAAAAAGACAGCCCTGGGCACCCCTGGGTGCACACGCTGCTTCACACCTCTTCAACCATGGCCAGGAGAAGACAGCTGTCCTGACCTGTCCCTCTGATGGGACAGAAGGGGATCCCTTCCAGGCAGCACTTTCTGGTCCTATAGAGAACCTGTCCTCCTGACAGATCCCACACACTGCCCCATGTCCCAGCTTTAAGGAGATGCCTCCAGGAACAGAACCTGCATTGCCCTGCACCCACAGACATACCAGGCAGAGTGCTGTGGAGATTTCTCCTCCAGTGAGCTCTCAGCATCCATCAGCTCTCTCAGCCTCACAGGTCACCCCTCGGTGCCTACGGGCAGTGTCCCCAGCCCTGTGTGCTTGGCAGAGGAGCTGCTCCTGGGCAGAGCTGTCTCTTGTCAGGGCTGCTGGGTTGCAGTGAGCTCCCTCCATCCCAGGAGCCCAGCCCAGCTCACAGCAGAGGAGCAGGTGAATACGTCGCATACTCCATTCCCCAGAGTCTGCTGTGAGGTGTCCCTGGAGCTCCAAGGAAACTACTTGGAAAGACACTAAGTCTTTACTGAATTTCCCTCCCTTGGCTGGGGAGAAACCCTTGTGTCCAGCAGAGTCATTTCTCCTGATCAAACCAGAGCTGGGCAGGACAATCACCATTCCTTGTTCTTGTGTAAGACACGATCCCCATGTAGCAACTCTTTCCCCCTCTTGGAGTCACTCCAGACCCCTCATCCTTGATTTGCAGCCCTGGGGCTGGAAGGAGAAGCAGCTGTGACCTATGGCTGCCACAAACCCACCTGTGCTGGGATTCCTCTTGTCACAGTTCTGGTGGCAAAAATAGGCTCCTTCTGTCTGGAGCTGCTGGTCCCAGCTCCCATGGGAATTACTGGGGGTGGAGGCAAGTTGTCAGTAACTCTTCTCCATGAGAGGGAGCCTCATCTGATGGAAAATGTGTGTCACCCCCATTTGCTGTACCCATAACTGAAGACCAGGATTGACTCTTTGGGAGCCCATGCCAGAGGCTTCTGCTCCTCATGCACACCTGGGAGTTTGAGAGACAGATGAATATTTTAGCTTTCCTTGTCATAAATCTCTCCTCACTCCTGTCTTACTTCAGAAAACACTTTTCCATACCCAGAGGCAGCAGATGTCCAACAGCAGCAGCTCCATCAGCCAGTTCCTCCTCCTGTCCTTTGCAGACACATGGGAGCTGAAGCTCCTGCACTTCTGGCTCTTCCTGGGAATCTACCTGGCTGGTCTTCTGGGCAAGAGTGTCATGATCATTACTGTAGCCTATGACCATTGACTCCACATGCCCATGGACTTCTTCCTTTCAACCTCTTGTTGAAGTGGGTTGACCCAGCTGCTCACCAAAGCTGCTCTATCACTCCCCTTCCTCTGCTGAATAAGAGAAAGAAGATGTAGCAAAAGATCAGGATAAGGACAGGGAAAGATCATGCAGAGGTCATTCTCCTGAGTTACTCTCAATAAACCAATATAATTCATTACCCAATCAAGGAGAGCAGAGGAATGAGAAAGAAAAATAAATTAAAA
Organism: Gallinula chloropus; assembly: GCF_964237585.1. NCBI lineage: Eukaryota > Metazoa > Chordata > Aves > Gruiformes > Rallidae > Gallinula > Gallinula chloropus. The sequence continues at coordinate 12,290,410 of NC_140104.1, forward strand.
CACCCACCCACATCCCTCCCTGTTTTTCCCAGGGTCCCCTTCACTCTCTAATTCTCTCCTTCCTCTAACTGAGCAGCACAGGAGGATGGGGAATGAGCATTGGGGTCAGTTCATCACACATTGTCTCAGCCGCTGCTTCCCCCTCATGGGAGGACTCCTCACAGTCTCCCTTTGCTCCAGCATTGGGAGACAGTCAGCTACAGCATGGCAGACAGTCCTCCATGAACCCCTCCAAGTTCTTCCCACATGGTTTCAGATCATCACCAACTGCTCCAGGGTGGGTCACTTTAATGGGGTGCCATCCTTCAGCAACAGACTGCTCGAGTGTGGATCCTCCACAGCCCTGCCAGCAAACCTGCTCCAGCACAGTTTTCCTATGAGGTCACAGCCTCCTTCAGGTGTCTGCATCTGCCTGAGCACTGTGATGTCTACAGGCTGCAGGTAGAATCGCTGTTCTACATCATCCATCATGGGCTGAGGGGGAACAGCCTCATGTACCATGGACTTCTGCATGGGTTGCAAGGGTATCTGCTGCGGGACTGGGAGAACCTTCTCCCCCTACATCAGTGATCTTGTTGTCTGCAAAGTTCCTTATAGATTCTCACTCCTTTCTCTGCCAGCAAAAAGCAACAGATAATTTTTATTTCCTTCTTAAATATATTGTCACAGCCAATGCATTTTCACTCCCCCTCTGCCAAGGCAATGCTGCTGACCAGTTCTTCTGTGAAATTCCCCAGATCCTCAAGATCTCCTGCTCACAGGCCTCGCTCAGGGAAATTGTGGTCAGAGCTTGTTTAGCTTTTGGGTGTCTTGTGTTCATTGTGGTGTCCTATGTGCAGATCTTCAGGGCTGTGCTGAGGATCCACTCGGTGTAGGGATGGTACAGAGCCTTTTCCACCTGCCTCCCTCACCTGGGAGTGGACTCCTTGTTTGTCAGAACTGACATGTTTGCCTACCTGAAGAGCCCCTCAATCTCCTCCCTATTTACAGATTCACTGATTCACAGAATTGGGGTTGGAAGGGACCTGGAGAGATCATCCAGTCCAACCCCCTGTCAAAGCAGCTCCCTAGGACAGATCGCACAGGTCGGTGTCCAGACAGGTCTTGAATATCTCCAGAGAAGGAGATTCCACAACCCCACTCGGCAGCCTGTCCCAGGGCTCTGTCGCCCTTGCTGTGAAAATTTCTTCTGCATTTTGGTGTGGAATTTCCTGTGCTCCAACTTGAAGCCATTGCCCCTTGTGCAGTCTCCACAGACCACTTAACCTGGTAGAGGTATTTCTTGACATGGTGGTTCCATGAGCAGTGAACCCCCTCATCTACAGCATGAGGAACCAGGAGCTCAAGGAGGCTATGTGGAAACTGACGACTGGATGTTTCTAAACAACCAAATTATCATCTTCTTCATTGTATTTCTGTCCCTTTTGATTCAATGAAATGTAATCATGCTGAATATATTGATGGTGATGTAACTTAAGAGACAATTGCTATAACTTTAATATAAGAATTTTCATGTTTTTAAGAATAGGTTTGTTTTGTATTTTAGTAGATGTGGTTTTGCCCCAGCTGAGAGCTGGGCACCACACAGTTGCTTGTTCTTTAAAAGGTGGTGGTGGGGGAAGTTATGGGCAGCAGTGGGAGGGAAGGGACAGGGATAAAAACCAAAACCAAGGAAACAAAACCCTGCAGGTTGGATAAGGATAGTTTACTAGAATAACAGAAAGAGAGATATAACAATGATAACAGGACTTTATAGCAAAATATATGAAGCTGGTGATACACAATGGAGTTTGTCACTGAACCACACAACTCAGGCCGTGCAGCCCAGAACTGTCCCGGAACCCCATCATCCACTAAAAACTGCACGTCCTGGAGCTGCCTTCTCCTCCTCCCACCAGCCCCCTCTTTTGTACTGAGCATGATGTAATTGGCACGGAACACCCATTGGCCAGTTTGTCACCTGTCCTGGCTGTTTCCCCTTCCTTCTCCTTACTAGGGAAACAGGAACAACTGAAAAGTCCTTGATTGCTTGGCAACAACCAGAAACATCAGGGTGTTATCAGCACTGCTCCAATCCCAACTCCCAAACACAGCATTCCATCTGCTATTAGAAAAGAAATTAACTCCATCCCAACTGAAATCAGGACACTGACACAATTTCCCTGTCAAAGGGGCTGTGTGGGGATGGGTGGTCCTGGCATGGTGCAGCACTCTGTTATTGTTGGGTTTGTAAGGTACTCTCTGTTCTATCACTGGGTGTGAGTGCAATTTGGGCTGATATTGCTCCCTTTTTATGCTGCTTTTGTCAGTAAACTGTCCTTATCCAAACCCACAGAGGCTCTGTCTGTTTTTGCTCAGGGAGTGAGCGAGCAGCATGTGGTGCTCAGCCATTTCTTGGGGCTGAACCACCATAGTTTCTAAGCCACAAGCAGTGAGCTTCTCTAAGAGAATGTTCTGGAAAACTGCCCAAGGCCTTGCTGAAGTCAAGGTAGACAACATGCACAGCCCTTCCCTTGTCCAAGAAGCAGGTCACCCTGTCATAGAGGGAGATCCGATTGGTCAAACAGGACCTGCCTTTATGAAACCAAGCTGCCTGGGCCTGATCACCTGAGGGTTCTTCATGAACTGGTTAATGCTGCTCAGGATGATCTGCTCCATCAGCTTCTCTGGGACTGAAGTTAAACCATCAAGCCTGTAATTTCCCTGATCATCCTCCTGTTCCTTCTTATACAGGGGGTTACATTGACTGATTTCAAGTCTGCTGGTACCTCTGCAGTCAGCCAGGACTGATGGAAAGTGGCTTGGTGAACCCCCCTTGCCAGCTCTTTCAGCACCTTTGGCTGCATCCCATTCAGCCCCACAGATCTCTGCACATCTCTGTGGTGCAGCAGGACCATCTTCTCCTGGATTGGGGTGGGGTCATTCTGCTCCCTGCCCCTGTCTCCGAGCTCAGGGAATTGGATTCTCTCTGTACAACTGCTCCTATTACTAAAGACAGTGGCAAAGATTTCATTAAGCACCTCAGCCTTGTCCTCATCTCTCAACAATATTTCCTCCTGAATCTGATAGGGGATGGAGAGTCTCCTGCTCTTTCTTTCATTTAAATGGAGGCCAGATGAATTTCTAGCTGGGATTTGGACCAACAATGAGGAGAAACTCTCATCCTGTTGTTCTTCCCTCAGCATTACACACCCCACGCTGCCCCAGGTAGAGCCTGAGCAATGCTTGTGGGACAGGACCTGTCTTCCCTTGGCTCGGGTCAGGGCTTGGCCTTTCTGCTTCATCAAACGAACACAGGGCTTGCTCAGCATCTCAGCTGCTTGTACATTGCCTTTGCCTACCAGCCAACATGGCCTCCAATTACCTTTTCTAACGAGTCCCTGGGGAGGCTCAGCCAGCAATGGCTCTCAGTGGGACTCATTAATAATTCAGGGGACTTTGGCTTCTGCTTTGGACATGGAGTTTTGGTGTAATTTCCTCTCAGTACCTGAGCTTCAAGGACTCAGCACCAAATGCACCCCAGGGCTCATTAAAAATAAAAAACAAGCCCTAACGAGCTATGTCTCTTCATGTAATTATCTTCAAGTCTTCAAGAGATGTACAGATCATTGAAGCTGTTTCAAAGGGAGCTCAGAGTAAAATTGATTTCTTTTTAAGGGTGTAGTTATTATTTTCACTGTAGAGGAGAGGTGACAACCTCTGACTGAGATTGATCCAGGGTGCCTCCTAAGGAGGTCTGGAATGTTTAGAGAAATGGTTCCTTCAGGTCTGGAACAGTGCGGACAACCTTGCTGCACATCTCCACAAGCCCACCATGACTCTCACCAGCCAACTGGGACTTGCATCCCTTGTCCTTACATCAGGTCTCTCTGCTGCACTCCACAGTGGGGCATTACAGCCCCTCTGTACCAGCTCCCCTGCTTTCCTTAGAGAACTGGCTGCAAACAGGCAGCACAGAGGGAGTTATTTTCCCACCAACAGAAGAAACCTGACAAGATTCACCATTAAATCAAACACTCCTCACTCTATGCCAAGTGCAATCTGCCACCAGTGAGGTTCACCTGCCACAAAGCTTAACCCTGTGAGAAATGTTCTAGTGAGGAAGGAGGCTGTGAAATCACCACAATTCAAGAGCTGGCTAAAGACAGAATGAGTCAGACAACTGCCAGAAAGGCAAGGGTTTAACTCCCTGAAACTCAGAGCAGCAGCTGGATGGTTGAGAGGTGTCTGAACGGTCCAAGGGGAAGGGAAATCTAGAGAGCAACCACAAGTGCTGGTGTGCAGATCCACTGCTATGCTGATGATTTCCGACATGGTCATAGAAACTCTTCCAATTGCTTGGAGATGGCATCCAGAACAAGCTGTTTCATCACCTTTCCAGGGACAGAGGTGAGACTGACTGGCCTGTAGTTACTTGGATCCTCCTTCTTGCCCTCTTTGAAGACCAGACTGACATTGGCTATCCTCCAGTCTTCAGGCACCTCTCCTGTTTGTTGAGAGCTTTCAAAGATGATAGAGAGCAGTTCAGCAATCATCTCAAGTTGTCATCTATACACTCCACGAGTCTCCTGGATCTCTTGCAGTTCACTGTTTGGTTTTCCCAGCAGATGTCTGGGTGGTTAAAGTCCCCAATCAGGATGAGTGCCTGCGACTGCGATGCCTCCTGCAGCTGAAGGAGGAAGGCCTCGTCAGTATACTCTTTGACCAGGTGGCCCGTAGTAGACCCCTATCACCAGCTGCTCATCATTAGTCCCACCCCTAATTCTGACCCAGAGGCTTTCAACCTGCTCCTGGCCACTTCTCAGAGGGAGCTCCTTACAGTCTATCCACTTTGTTACATAGAGGGAAACTCACCCACCCTTCCTACCTAGCCTATGATAGAATCATAGGGGTTGGAAGGGACCCCGAGAGATCTTCGGGTCCAACCCCCCTGCCAAATCAGCTCCCCACCTCATATTGCACAGGTAGGCTTCCAGACAGGTCCTGAATATCTCCAGAGATGGAGACTCCACAACCTCCCTGGGCAGCCTGTCCCAGGGCTCTGTCACTCTCACTTTGAAAAAGTTCTTCCGCATGTTGGTGCGGAACTTCCTGTGCTCCAACTCGCAGCCATTGCCCCTTGTCTTGTCTCCACAGACACTGAAAAGGGGCTGGCCAATTCCCACTGCATCCCCTGTTTAAGATATTTATAAACATTAATAAGGTCCCCCCTTAGTCTTCTTTTCTCTAGGCTGAACAGCCCCAGCTCACTCAGCCTTTCCTCATTAGGGAGATGCTCCAGGCCCTTAATCATCTTTGTGTCCCTCCTCTGGACTCTCTCCAGGAGATCCCTGGCTTTTTTATACCAGGGAGCACAGAACTGGACACAATACTCCAGGTGGGGACTCACCAGGGCAGAGTAGAGGGGGAGGATCACCTCCTGTGACCTGCTGGCCACACTCCTCCGGATGCACCCCAGGATCCCATTGTCTCTCTTACCCACCAGGGCACACTGCTGGCTCATGGCCAACCTGTCATCTACCAGGACCCCCAGGTCCTTCTCCACAGAGCTCTTCTCCAGCAGGTCATCCCCCAGCCTGTACTGATACAAACGGTTGTTCCTTCCCAGGTGCCAGACTCTACACTTGCTTTTGTTGAACTTCATCCGTTTTCTCCCTGCCCAGCTCTCCAGCCTGTCCAGGTCTCTCTGGATGGCAGCACAGTGTTCCTGCATGTCAGCCACTCCTCCCAGCTTTGTATCATCAGGTACTTGCTGAGGGTCAATGCTATTCCCTCATCAAGGTCGTCAATGAAGATATTAAACAGGACTGGACACCGAGCCCTGGGGAGCACCGCTAGTCACAGGCCTCCAGTCAGATTCTGCTCCTCGAATCACAACCCTCTGGGCTCGGTCCAAAAGCCAATTCTCAACCCACCTCACCGTCCACTCATCTATCCCATGCTCTCTCAGATTTGCTATCAGGATGTCATGGGAGACATTATCAAAGGCCCTGCTGAAGTCAAGTTAGATGACATCCACTGCTCTCCCTCCATCTACCCAGCCTGTTATGAGATCATAGAAGGCTATGAGATTGGTCAAGCACGATTTCCCCTTGGTGAATCCATGCTGACTGCTCCTCATGACCTTCTTCTCTTCCAATTGCTTGGAGATGGCATCCAGAACAAGCTGTTCCATTACCTTTCCGGGGGCAGGGGTGAGGCTGACTGGCCTATAGTTACTAGGTTCCTCTTTCTTGCCCATTTTAAAGACTGGAGTGACATTGGCTATCCTCCAGTCCTCAGGCACTTCTCCTGTCCTCCAAGACCTGTTGAAGATGATAGAGAGCGGCTCAGCAATCACCTCCGCCAGCTCCCTCAGCACACGTGGATGAAACCCATCAGGGCCCATGGATTTGTGTGCATTAATCCCTTTGAGCCGCTCCTGGACCTCCCCTACCTCAACCAGAGGGAAATTCTTTGTTTCCTCAACACTCCAACTTTCATACAGGATCTGTGGGTCCCAAGGGGCCTTTGAAGTGAAGACCGAAGCAAAGGCAGCATTCAGTATCTCCACCTTCTCAGCATCCTCCATTACCAGGACACCCTCCTCATTCAGCAAGGGACCTACATTATCCCTGGTCATCCTCTTACTATTCACGTATCTAAAAAACCCCTTTTTATTATCCTTTATGTCCCTTGCCAGCTTCATTTCCAAGAGGGCTTTAGCCTTCCTAGTTGCATCTCTACAGGCCCTGACCACATTCCTGTATTCTCCCCAGGTGCTCAGACCCTTTTTCCACAATTCATAGAACTCCTGCTTCTCTTTGACTTTATCCAATAGCTCCCTGCTCATCCACACAGGTCTTCTGCCTCTCTTTCCCGATTTCCTGCTCAAAGGGATGCATCGTTCCTGTGCTTGGAAGAAGCACTGTTTGAATAATAGCCAGCTCTCACAGGCTCCCATTCCTTCAAACAGAGTAGCCCACGGGATAGCCCCTATTAAGTAGCAGAGGAGATCAAAGTTAGCTCTTCCAAAATTCAGGGTAGCTATCCTACTTTTTGGCTTGTTTCTTGAGCCCAGGATCTTGAACTCGACCAGGTCACTTTGTCCTAAGCTGCCCCCGACCTTCACTTCCCTAACAAGCCCGTCCTTGTTAGTGAAAACAAGGTCCAGCACCTGCCCTCCCCTTGTAGGCTCCTGCACCATCTGAAGCAGGAAATTGTCTTCAACACACCGCAGAAATTGTCTGGACTGCACACGACTGGCCCTGTTGCTTGCCCAGCAAATATCTGGATAGTTGAAGTCCCCCATAAGGATCAGTGCCTGGGATCTTGAGGCTGTTTCTACCTGCTTATAGAATGCGCTACCAACCTGCTCCTCTTGATCAGGGGGCTTATAGCACACTCCCACAACAATGTCACCCATACCAGTTTGCCCCTTGATTTTAACTCACAAGCACTCGACGGATGGTTCATCCTTCCCCAGGTGTTGGTAGTTAGGGCCTGGCAGTCGGAAGATGTCGGGCTGTACGGAAAGGTAGGACCCCCCCCCCCCCCTCTCCTCAGGTAACCAAAAGTAGGTAGCCGGTGATGTAAGCGGACGGAAATGACATCGTAAACCTCCGCTATATAACACTGTGCCACTCACTAATAAATGCCATTTGCCGTCCACCACATTGGTGTCTGTGAGCTGATGGCCTGAGCGGCCAGAGGGTGGCTGCCGTGCCGCTCCTGAACCAGGTCGCCATGCCTAGAGAGGCAACAGCCAGGTGGAGCTCAATACATTCCAGCTGCTCTCTCACATAAAGAGCAACTCCTCCACCTCGCCTCCCTAGCCTGTCTTTCCTAAAAAGCACATAGCCATCCATGACAGCGTGCCAGTCTTCCAGGTTGTCCTGGGGGATTCCATCCACTTTCTGTCCCCATCTTTTCACTCAGGGGTCTGGGTATCAGTAGACAAATGGTATTACTACTAAAGACTGAGGAAAAAAGGCCTCAGCCTTTTCTTCATCCTCTGTCACAATTAAGTAATTATAGATTTAATTAATTTGCTATTTGTTATTATAGAGTTAATAACATAAGTAGGGCCAGGGAGAATATCCCTCCTTTATTGTAGGTCGCAAACAAAAGGTTCGAGGGCTGAGCAAGTTTCCTGGTCAGAAACCTCCCCAGCTAGTCCACAAGCAACCCTGGTATCCTTGGGGCTAAGGTCATTCCTAGTCAAGGGAATGGTCCTAATAATGCTAGATGTCATTTTCAGGCTCTACAGGCATCCACATTCAAAAATGCAACACATCCAGCAGTAGCTCCCAAAGAAAAGGTGTGAGGGCTGAAAGATGTTTCTGGTCCAAAACCTCCGCAAGTAGTTGTCAGGATCCAAAACCAGACTAATTTGGCAGAGGTTACACACCATTGTGTTCCAAAAGACCCCAGGTTGCTCTGGGTGGCTTGGGGCACCTGGGCTTAACTCCTGAGTAATGTCCAAGTAGGAGTTTTGTCATGACCAGGTCTTCACAATTTTCAGGAACAGAATTAAGACTCAAACTGAGTCAAGGGTCAAGTCACTTTATTTGGCCAACAACAAGTGTGCAAGAGAAGGGGGGGAAAAGAAATGCAATATCTACCACCATGGAGCTGCAGTGTCCTGTCAGTCCAATGTCTTCAGCTCTGGTGGGGCAACGTTCCCTCCATGTCGGTCACCTCTGTTCTTTTATTGTGTTGTATTCACTCCTTCCAGGAATCAATCAGCATATTCCAAGAGCTACTTTGTTTAGCTGCACCCCCCACTCAGTGGTGGTGTGTCTGCCCAATACCGTCGCTGGGAGATTTTAGGTGGTCTTTAGGGGTCTCTGGCCCCTGTCTCTTCTAGACCCCGGGTCTGGGCACATGCACAGTGGTTGGGTTAAATTTAATCAGCTCTGCATTCAGGTCCATAGGAAGGCAGGATGCATCTGGTCTTGCAGTCTGACCGTTGCTCTACTGTTGACAGTGGTGAGAGCTGGTGGTGTAATGTTCCAGCAGTGTTGAGACAAACACCTGACACAGTCTCTTCATTGTTTGACACAGTCCCCTAGGCCACCCTATGGCTCCACATTGCTGTTTCTTTCATGTTACACCACGGTGGCATGAATGATAGGAGGTAAAGAAAGGAAGAAGGAAAAGAGACAGCATGCTCACAATAGCTAACAACATCCAATTAACTATTGCATTTTTACTTCTTAAAATGCAAATCTCTTCCTGCTGGAACAGGCTGCATGGAGAGGTGGTGGATGCCTGATCCCTGGAGGTGTTCAAGGCCAGGCTGGATGGGGCCCTGGGCAGCCTTGTGTAGCTCCAGGCCTGGGGGTTGGTGGCCCTGCCTGTGGCAGGGGGGTTTGAACTGTATGATCCTTGGGGTCCCTTCCAAGCCAGACCAGTCTGTGATTCTATTATTATCAATTCAGAACATCTATGCATTCTGGTACCTGTGTGGTTTTGGTGATACAAAGCAGAGTGATTGTGGCCTTTGTGGTTCATGTGCTCTGCTGCCCTGGTCTATTCTGGTTGGGGTCGGCATACACAGTAGGAAAATGGATTTCCACACCCCCTTAGTCTAAGGCACATGTTTTGTTGGGGTCTCAAAACTTCTGTTCTAGATTTAAGCAAAGGCAAGTAAAAACACCCTCTTTAATATGATCCATACTGCTGACGGTGTCGTTGGGCATTTCTTTAACCCCCTCAGGTGAAGCAGGAGTTACAAATTGCCTATTGGCTACGACACGTTGAATCAATTGTATAAAACATGGAATAATACATGGTAAAAACAACAATGTGGTGAATCCACATGTCAAATAAAATAGGATTCACTTAACCCATGGCCCAATGGGGAGCCAGGAGAACATATCAATGTCCCAGCCTTCCCATGTTTGAACGGGGACATGGGCGAACTTCTGTATTCTGGCTGTGGTTTGTTTAACAACCTTGGCATTGTCATCTATTTTCAAACCACAATTAGAATCATTTATTACTACAAATGCCTCCTCCTTTGGCTGGCAGTTAATTGAGAACCATGTAATGTGTTAATATTGCTCTTCGCATTTGTGCCCCCTGATTGGCCAATAGATGGAGGGCATGAGTTGTGTCATTAGTAATAATTCCTACGATGGCTTGTAGACGAATGATGCGATTTAGATTATAGATTGGGTCTCGAGCAGCCCTAATCCATTCGTTAGGATTCTAGGTTGCAGGTCCAAAATGTTGTACTACACAATGGAGGGTCCACCTGTCTTTTCCCCAGGACTGGCTGCTCCGACCTGCTATAGAAATATCAATGGACCCTCGATATCAACTGAGGTCTTCATAGACCTTAATTCCCAAACTGAATGGTAACTTCCTGGTTGGTTATGCCAACCAGGTTCTGCCACAAGCCAAAGGGTTGCATTCCCTCAATATCTCAACTCCCATAAGATTTGTATTAGACCAAAAGCTATCAAATCAGTTCTTATGACCAATTTTTTGACCCATGTACAACTTAGCCGTTGAGGGATGTGTTTTGCTCATCAGTGGTGTTGCTTAACATGCAACATAACATGTCACCTTTGACAGGAAAAGAGTGATTATAAGTTGCACAATTAATGGGTGGACACCCAGGGAAGATACAAAGATTTCCACACCTGAAGGTCCAATCACACACACTACGAGCCACAAAACCTCCATTGTTGTCATTCCGATTCAGACAATATTCCCCCTTTTCTGGAACTGGGGTTTTCCATGGTTTTGCTTCCTCATTTCAATAGAATGAATCATTACCAATGGTTATGTCACTTAGATCACTCAAAAGCCATTTTAGGGATATTGTTTCAATGTCCATGGCCAGTCTTTAAATCCTGAAGGGCTCCAACATCCCCACCAATTTGTCAGGTTAAAAGCGTTGGGCACCTGCTGGCCTAAAGTTATAAATCCATTTTGCCACCCCAGGCTGAAGAGGGGACCACAAATATTTCCACAGATATTAAAGGTGGTGATAGTGGTCGACCAAAACAATGTTTGTGATAGTCTGCTAAACCTCCTATAAATATTAACAAAGCAGTTATTAACTAAACTATACAGACAATTAACAGCTTCATCTATTCCTTCAAGCAGGTGTCAGAGATTCCATATGGAAAAGTAAAAGAGAAAAAACCCAGACTCAGTTTGTATTAAGGAAATGGACATAGATTGTTATTAGAAGGATGGAATGATACACCTTGTATTGACTTTGTGTTCCTTCCCATGGGCATCTTTTGCTTTCCAAGTGTATTTGTTGAGGGGCTAAGCCAGGACGAGGCGAACGGTCCCAATGGTCGGCATTTCTACCAAGACTGGCTGACCAGGAGAGAAAACTGGCTTTTCTGTGGCGCTGGGAGTGTGGGGTTTGGGGATTAAAGATGGGGTTTGGAACAAAAGGCATTTAGATGGGACATCCAATTATTCTCCCACAATCATTGACTTGGGGAACTGCATCCCAGAGTCGTTCTGCCCAGTGTGGCTTGTGAGCTTTTAAAAACCCTTTCAAAAGCCCATTAGTTCTCCCCACTATCCCATTAGCTTGGGGGTAACACGGGGTGTGAAATCCCCACCTGACTCCTCCTTCCTTGGCCCACTCCTGCCCCTTGGCAGCAGTGAAATGACTGCCCTGGTCTGACTGAACAGACTGGGGGTTGGCAGAAAGCGAAACCAATTTGTCAGGGCCCGCCCTGGCTGTTCTCCTGCTGCTCCTGGAAATGCCTGGGCTTGGACTAGGCCAGAAATGATTTCCACTCCCACTAATACTATTGTTTCCCCTCCGCCTTCCCAAGGGCTCCAATAGAGTCGATTTGCCCGGCCTCCCAAAGGGTCTTTTTCTCTCTCATCTGGAGGGGGGGTCTCTTCCATGGGGTGCAGCTCTAACCGCAGGCAGCATTGTTCACAGGCCCAGAGCCAGGTGGGGCAAGCTTCCCAGTGACAGGCCACCCCCTGGCATGTGCCTCCCTGTGGGAATCCTTGGATCCTGCCTGGCCACGTTTCACATGCAGCCATTCCAGGAGCCTGTCCCAATGTCCTCTGAGCTGGTCCTCTTTCTGCAGAGGGGAAATGCTGGCCAGTTCCTCTGAGCTGAGGGAGCTGGGCCTCGTTACCTTGGAGAAGAGGAGACTGAGGGGTGGCCTTATTCAGGTCAATGGGTAAAAGCTGGAGCAGAGCAAGTTCCATGTGAATATCAGGAGAAACTCTTTCACTGTGAGGGTGCCAGAGCCCTGGGACAGACTGCCCAGAGAGGTTGTGGAGTCTCCTCCTCTGGAGACATTCACACCCACCTGGATGTGTTGCTGTGTGGTTTAGTCCAGGTGATCCTGCTCTGGCAGGGGGGTTGGACTAGATGACCTTTTGAGGTCCCTTCCAACTCCTAACGTTCTGTGATTCCTTGAGCTTGGATCTCCCTGCACATCTCTTGGAGCACCTCTGGCCCCTCAGGTTTCACTGGGTGTTGGTGTTTGAACACCTCCTGCTTGGCCTCCCCCCCATTATTTCCCATGAGAGCTGGGACCAGCAGCTCCCAGGAAGCAGGTGCCTCTTTTGTGCCCACTGGAACTGTGGCAAGGGGAATCCCAGCTTCCCTTGGTTTGAGGCAGCCCTGTGCCCAAGCTGCATCCCCTTTCAGCCCCAGGGCTGCAAAGCAAGGATGTGGTGCCTCTAGTCACTTGTCATACTTTTTACCCTCCCCAAGGGGAAAGAGTTCCCTTCCTGTCCCTGTCTGGGGGTCCTTTCTCATGTGGAGACAAGAAAATGTGATTCTTCTGCCCAGCTCGTGTTTGATCAGGAGAAAGGACTCTGCTGGACAGAAGGATTTCTCCGCAGACTAGAGAGCAGATGGCAGGGAGGACTTCAGTGTCTTTCCAAGTTGGTTCCCTGGAGCTTCAGGAATACCTCAGAGGAGCCGAGGAGTACGTGACGCCTTCACCTGCTCCTCTGCTGTAGCTGGGCTGGACTCCTGGGACAGTGGGAGCTGATGAAACATTACAGCACTGATGAGGGACAGCTCTGCCACAGAGTAGCTCCTCTGCCAAGCACACAGGGCTGGGGACACTGCCTGTAGGCATCAAGGGGAGACCTGAGAGGTTGAGAGATCTGACAGATGCTGAGAGCTTACTGGAGGAGAAATATATTCAGCACTCTACTTGTGAGTATGTCTGTGGTATGGCTGTGGGTGCAGGGCAATGCAGGTTCTGTTGCTGCAGGGATCTCCTAAAGCAGGGACATGGGGCAGTGTGCGGGGTCTGTCAAGAGGACAGGTTCTCTATAGGACAAGTAGGTGCTGCATGGAAGGGATGCCCTTCTGCCCCATCAGAGGGACAGGGCAGGACAGCTGTCTTCTCCTGGGCATGATGAGGGGTTCCCAGGGCTGTCCTTGTGAGCAGGGTCCTTGTGTCCCAGGGTCTGTGTGCTGGGGCAGGGACTCTGCTGCTGCCAGGGTCAGCACTCAGCCTGCCTGCTGGGCTTTCCACAGCAATATAGACAGCACTTCTGGGTTGAAGCAGTGACCCAGGGAAGGGCAACGTAAGGTCCTTCTGCTGTAAGAAAGTGCTGCCTGGGTCAGCTTTGCTCCCAGCCAGAGCTGATCCTTGAGAAATGCCAAAGAGAATATTTCTGCAAAGGCAGAGTCTTTGCTTTGACTTTTCCTCTCCTGTGGGCTGTGCTGAGTGTGGTAGATGAGAACTTATTTTTACCCTTGAGGATATGCAGTGAAAACCTATTCTCATGACGATGATGGAGCCTGAGCTGAGCCCTGCACACACAGAGGATCCCTGGGGCAGTGCCCTGATGCCAGGAGGGGTCTGCAGAGCAGAGCTGAGCACAGGGCAGAATGGATGAGGTCTGTGAGCAAAGAGCAGGAGGTGAGATGGGCAAAGAGAAGCATCTGCAGGGACAGCTCCAGGCAGCAGAGACATTGTCAGGGAGGGAGAAGGAGCTGCTCCCAGAAATGCCCTGGCACTGGGGATTTGGAACCTCCCTGACATCCCCTGCAGTATGGACAGTTTCACAAACCCCTGGTTTCTTCCACCCAGCACAGACTCTGCAACAAGAGATCCAGGGTTTCAGGATGAGTCTTCTCTTTGGTAACCTAACCCCCTTGAGGAGAAACTCCTGAGTGCCTGTCTGACTCTGTGTCCCTGTCCTTCCAGCTTGGGCTGGAGCATTTGTCACTGTTTCCCCTCCTGTCCTTGCTGCCTTTCTCTCACCATTACCTGGGGCTTTGAGCACGTCCATTGGTGGGGCTGGCACTGAGCTGACCCTCAATTCAGGACCCACATCTTTAGGACTGAGGATTTCATGGGGCTCCTGCTGGGCTGCAGCTGCCTCCCACAATGGCACCGCTTTTCTAAAGGCTCTTGTGCCTCAGAGAGGAGCCCCATGCAAGAGACATCTCGGCACAGAGGCCATGGCAATGACACTCATCACCTGTGTGTGGCCAGCTGCACTGAGCCCTGTGTGTCCCTGGCTGGGAGGGGGAGCTGAGATCCTCCTTGGGTAGGATGAGACCGCAGGAGGGCTTTGGAGCTCTGCCCTGTTAGACTGGATTCCTCAGTTCTCTGTGGTCCAGTTTCTTCTACAGGGAACAGCAGGGTGTGATCAGAGAGCGTCCAGCACAGGGCAGCTGAGAGCAGAGCTGGTGGACAGAGCAGCTCTCCCCACTCTGCACTCAGGAGAAGGTTTCATTGGCACTGCAGCAGCAATGTCAGGGAGTTCTGACAGAAGAAACACTCCTCAGCTCATTCCTATCCAAAGGGGATTTAGTCTGAGATCACACCATCCTTCTATTTACTGACTGCTGCCAGGCAGGACTGAGTTCTCATAAGCCCACAGCCGACCCTCCTCCCAGCATTGGCACGCTGGAGCAAGCACAAAGCAGACCTCCCAAAAGGGACCTGAAAAAAGTCTTCCTGAATACAGAGAATCAGTGTGAATTGGAAGAAGTATTCCTCAAGGAAGAGTTCCCTAACTTCTCACTGTTCCCTTTCCTCCTTGGACAGGTCTCCACACTTGACAGCAGCAGATGTCCAACAGCAGCAGCTCCATCAGCCAGTTCCTCCTCCAGCCCTTTGCAGACACACGCGAGCTGCAGCTCCTGCACTTCTGCCTCTTCCTGGACATCTACCTGGCTGCTCTCCTGGGCAATGGCCTCATCATCATCACCATAGCCTGTGACCACCACCTGCACACCCCCATGTACTTCTTCCTCCTCAACCTCTCTGTTATTGACCTTGCCTACATCTCCACCACTGTTCCCAAAGCCATGGCCAATTCCTTGTGGGACACCAGGGCCATTTCCTACACAGGATGTCTGGCTCAACAACTTTTCTTTTCCTTTTTGCTCTCCACAGAGCTCTGTCTTCTCACTGTCATGGCCTATGACCGCTACGTTGCCATCTGCTACCCCCTGCACTACGGGACCCTCCTGGGCAGCAGAGCTTGTGTCCACATGGCAGCAGCTGCCTGGGCCACTGGGTTTCTCAATTCTGTGCTGCACACAGCCAATACATTTTCACCACCCCTCTGCAAGGGCAACGCTGTTGACCAGTTCTTCTGTGAAGTCCCCGAGATCCTCAAGCTCTCATGCCCAGATGCCTACCTCAGGGAAACTGGACTCATTGTGGTCAGTGCCTGTTTAGGTTTTGGGTGTTTTGTATTCATTGTGGTGTCCTATGTGCAGATCTTCAGGGCTGTGCTGAGGATCCCCTCGCAGCAGGGACGGCACAAAGCCTTTTCCACTTGCCTCCCTCACCTGGCTGTAGTCTCTCTGTTTGTCAGCACTGCTTTGTTTGCCTACCTGAAGCCCCCCTCCATCTCTTCCCTATTTCTGGACCTGGTAGTGTCATTTCTTTACTCAGTGGTACCACCAGTAGTGAACCCCCTCATCTACAGCATGAGGAACCAGGAGCTCAAGGATGCCATGTGGAAACTGATGACTGGATGTTTCTAAGCAGCAACAAACTGTTCATCTGTTTCTCCTGTCGCTGCCCATGTAACTCACATTAGGACCGATCTCTATTTAGTAAGGTTTTTTCCTTCTATGTTGTCTGGGCTGTAATAATATGGTGCCTGTTCATCCCATTCCTAATGCAGTATCCAGCGGTCTTGTGTGAATCACATCCTGTGTAATGACGAGCTGTGCTGCCTTTGCGTCATGTTTACCTTGAAACGTGCACATTTTTTGTTTTATTATGTTTCTCCTGGCATTTATAAAAAATTTACAACCACATTTTCATCACCTGAATCAGTCGACTAATTCTCAGAATTGGCAAACCTTTCCCACCATGATGGAACAGGAATTTACTGGAACTTTACCATAGAATCATAGAATCTCTCCCAACCACAGCCTAACCCTGCCTAGTCCACCTCTAGACCATGTCCTCAAGCACAATATCTAGATGTTTTTTAAATGCCTCCAGGGATGGTGAGTCCACCTCTTCCCTGGGCAGCCTGTTCCAACACTTGACTATGCTTTGAGTAAGGAAATGTTTCCTGCTATCTAACCTAAATTTCCCCTGATGCAGTTTGAAACTATTTCCTCTTATTCTATCCGTGTCTATCTGAGATAAGAAACTGATCCCCACCACCCTACACCCTCCATGCAGGTGGTTGTAGACAGAGACATGGTCTCTCCTCAACCTCCCTTTCTTAAGATTTAAAAAGCCCCAGTTCCCTCAGCTGATGATCATAGGACTTGTGCTCAAACACTTCTCCAGATTCATTGCCCTTCTCTGGACACATTCCAGCATCTCAACATCCTTCTTGTTCTAAGGGGCAAAAAACTAGACATGGTACTCAAGGTGTGTCCTCACCAGAGCTGAGTATAATGGAACAATCACTTCCCTACCCCTGCTGGTTACACTATTCCCTATGCTGGTGACACCTCCTTATAGAGGCCCGGATGCCATTGCCCTTCTTGGTCACCTGGGCACAGCGCTGGCTCATGTTCAGCTGCCTGTCCACTAACACCCCCAGATCTTTGTCCTCCAGGCAGCTCCCCACCTACTCTGCCCCAGGCCTGTAGCATTGCCTGGGGCTATTGTGACTAAAGTGCGTGACTCAGCTCTTGGCCTTGTTGAACCCCATAAAACTGGGCTCTGCCCATTGATCCAGCCTGTCCAGGTCGCTCTGCAGAGCCTGCCTGCCAGCAGATCAACACTCCCACACAATTTGGTGTCATTTGCAAACTTACTGAGGGTGAACTCGATCCCCTCATCCAGATCATTAGTAAAGATGTTAAAGAGGATGGGCCCCAGCACAGTGATGAAGGTTTTACTGAACTCTAGGTAGATCACATCCACAGCCTTCCCCTCATCCACTAAGCAGGTCACCCATCAATAGAAGGAGATCAGCTTCTTCAAGCACGACATGACTTTCCTGAACCCATGCTGACTGGGCCTGATGGCCAGTGTCCTGCATGTGCTGCATGATGGTACACAAGATGATTAGTTCCATCCCCTTCCCCAGCACCGAGGTCAGGCTGACAGGCGTGTAGTTCCCTGGGTCCTCCTTCTGGCCCTTCTTGTAGATGGGTATCACATGTGCCAGTTTCCAGTCAGGCAGAACCACCCTGGTCAGCCAGGCTCAACTCTTCTTCATTGTATGTTTGATCTCAACAGAGCTCTTTCTGCTCAAAGTCATAGCCTATGACCACTACGTTGCCATCTGCCACCCCCTCCACTATGGGACCCTCCTGGGCAGCAGAGCTTGTGTCCACATGGCAGCAGCTGCCTGGGCCACTGGGTTTCTCAGTGCTGTGCTGCACACAGCCAATACATTTTCACTGCCCCTCTGACATGGCAATGCCCTTGACCAGTTCTTCTGTGAAATCCCCCAGATCCTCAAGCTCTCCTGCTCAGATGCCTACCTCAGGGAAACTGGACTCATTGTGGTCAGTGTCTGTTTAGGTTTTGGGTGTTTTGTGTTCATTGTGGTGTCCTATGTGCAGGTCTTCAGGGCTGTGCTGAGGATCCTCTCGCAGCAGGGACAGCACAAAGCCTTTTCCACCTGCCTCCCTCACCTGGCTGTGGTCTCCCTGTTTCTCAGCACTGGTGTGTTCACCAACCTGAAGCCCCCCTCCATCTCCTCCCTATTTCTGGACCTGGTATTGGCATTTCTGTACTCGGTGTTTCCACCAGCAGTGAACCCCCTCATCTACAGCATGAGGAACCAGGAGCTCAAGGATGCCATGTGGAAACTGAGGACTGGATCTTTCTAAGTAGCAGTATGCTGCCCATCTTCATCTGTATATCACTGGCCATGTAATTCTCATTAGGACCAGTTTGTATTCAGTAGGTTTTTAGTTGTTTTATTTTCTTTTCAGTCTGTTTTGTCTAAGCTGTATTAACATGGGCTGCATTCCTACCAGTCCTTATGACGTATCTCCAGATCTTCTTGTACTGAGACACTGCATAGTGATGAGCTGTGCTCTCTTTGTATCCTGTTTGCTTGTAAAGTGCCACAATTATTTCTTACATTGATATACAATTTACTGATGCAGGCATAAGAAATACTTACCTTCCCCTGTACCTGCATTACTGCTAGTCTGCCTCTTTCATGTTCCACATCATTCAGGTGTTTCCACCTCTCCTGATGACACAGCCAGGCCTAAGGACATCTTTTCGGCAGACTATCTGGACATATGCACTTCACTTTGATCACTGTTTTCCACCTCTGCTTGCTCCTTGGTCCATCAAGTACTCAGCTCTCAGTTCAGCTCTCTGCTGCTTGCTTTGAGCTTCAGAGTTGGAAAATGTCCTATCTCACAGAAGTCTGTTCTGTCCGAAGTTCAAGGTGTTGATAAGTGACCTTTCTATATGTCTGAATAAAACTGTGCTTGGAAAGAACCTCCTCTGAAAGCTGACCCCCTTCATACACTGCTTGACCGTAGCAGGCAGCTGAGGAGAGAGATTTCATGTTTATTAAGAAGGGTCATGTTTAACTGCTGTTTGTTGTCAGAGAAATCTGTCTGCTCCCCTTGGGCTCATACAGAACAGACAACTGGAGGCCATGAGGACAAACACAGGCAAAGCACAGGCAGCTCTGATGCTGAGGACACCCTGGCTTGGTCTGATGAAGCAGCAATGCAAAGTGCCGACCCCCAAGCCTCTTATGGTGGTTCAGCTCTAGACAGTCACTGAGCACCACACACCACTTGCTCACTCCCACAGCAGAGACAGACAGAGCCTCTGTGGTTTGAGATAAGAACAATTTACTGACAATAATTACTGTGAATGTAGAACAATAATGGCCAATTACACTCACAGTCAGTGCTAACACAGAGTACCTTACTGACCCAATGATTACAGAGAGCTGCCTGACAGCAAGAACTGAGGGACGGACCAACCCAATGCCCTGACTGTCCTGGAGGCAACAAGCCCCTGCCCTTCCCCAGCCAGTTGCTTTTATGGGGAGGTGGTGTCACGTGGTGTGGCAAACAGCCCAGGCTAACTCCTGTGCTGGCTCCTTGGTGAGATTAACCCTGCCCTGGTCAGAGCCAGGACGTTATCCACCCCTTTTTCCACACCATCTACATCATGCCCAGATCTTATATTTTCACAGTATTGGGGAGGTTCATAACATCATTTATCTGTTATATAGAACCTCTGCCATGGACTGATTTTATTCATCAAGAATTTAGCAGCTATCCTCACTTAGAATTGAATCCTCTTGGGGTACACACTGGATTTCCCCATCCTTTCTCATCACCCACCAAGTGCACCCAGGTCCCTGAGCAAAAGCAATCCCACGAAAGGGTTTGCCTTTGCCTGAAGAAGGAACAACCCAGACTGTTTTCCCCCACAGGTTTCTCATGCACACTACAGGGACTTGATCCCCCTCCACGGTCTGTGGGACTTTTGATTGGGCGGGCCCAGGTCCATTGGTAGATCCCCTGGAATTAAGTAGCCATGTGGCTTTGGCTAAATGCATCTCTCAGGTTTTTAGGGTTCCACCACCCATTGCTTTAAGGGTAGCTTTTAACAGCCCATTGTACCTCTCGATGTTCCCGGTGCCTGGTGCATGGGAGGGGATATGATTTACCCACTCAATGCCGTGTGCTTTGGTCCAGGGGTCTAGGAGATGATTCTGGAAATGGGTTCCATTGTCTGACTCGATTCTTTCTGGAGTGCCATATCACCAGAGGATTTGCTTCTCAAGACCCAGGATGGTGTTCCAGGCGGTGGGACACAGGAGAAGTTTCTAGCCAGCTGCTGGTTGCTTCTCCCCCTGTGAGCACACACCGCTGGCCTGGGGGTGTCTGTGGGAGAGGGATGGAATCCATCTGCCAGGCCTCTCCATAGTTGTATTTCAGCCCTTGTCCTCCACACCACAGAGGCTTTAAGCACTTGGCCTGCTTGGTCGAGGCATATGTTTCACAGTCATGGATGACCTGTGAGACAGTGTCCACGGTCAAATCCACGAGTAGATCGTGGGCCCATCTGTATGTGGCATCTCTTCCTTGATGGCCTGACGTGTCATGGGCCCAGCAAGCTATAAATAATCCCCCCTTATGTTGCCAATCGAGGTCTATTTGAGCCACTTCAATCTCAGCAGCCTGATGGACCTGCTGGGTGCTTTGATGTTCTCCGGTTGCTTGGCTCTTGGCTACGTGGGCATCTCCATGCCGTCCTTTTACAGTCAGGTTCTCTAACTGGGCAGAGATGTCTTGCCACAATGGAGCAGCCCAGATGGGTTTGCCTCTGCGCTGCCAGTTGCTTTGTTTCCATCACTGTAACCACCCCCACAGGGCATTGGCCACCATCCAGGAGTCACTGCAGAGGTACAATTTTGGCCACTTTTCTGTTTGGCAATGTTTAAAGCCAGCTGGATGGCTTTAACCTCTGCAAACTGGCTGGATTCACCTTCTCCTTCAGCAGCTTTTGCAACTTGTCACGTGGGGCTCCATACAGCAGCCTTCCATCTGCAATGTTTGCCAACAAGATGACAGGACCCATTGCTGGACAGGGCATATTTTTTCTCATTTTCTGGCAGTTCATTATACAAAGGGGCCTCTTCAGCATGCATCACCTCCTCCTCTGGTGATATTCCAAAATCTTTGCCTTCTGGCCAGTTTGTGCTCACTTCCAGGATCCCTGGATGATTGGAGTTTCTGATTTGAGCCTGCTGCGTGATAAGTGCGACCCATTTGCCCCATGTGGGGGGCCTTCCCTTTGAACATCCAGCCCAGCACCAGCATTCGGGGTGCCAGAAGGAGCTGGGCTTCAGTTCCAATCACTTCTGCAGCAGCTCGAACCCCTTCATATGCTGACAGTATTTCCTTTTCTGTCAGTGTATCACGGGCCTCGGATCCTCTGCAGCCCTGACTCCAAACCCCAGCAGTCGGCCTCGAGTCTCCTCTAGTGCTTTCTGCCAGAGACTCCAGGTAGGGCTGTTCTACCCAGCCATGGTGTAGAGCAAGTTTTTGACACCTGGCCCTGTCCAGACAGGCCCAAGGTCTACTGCAGGGACTGTTTGATCTGTTCAAAACAGTCTCCTGTTTGATCTGTTCAAAAGATTGTCGCTGCTCAGGGCCCCACTGGAAATCCTTCTTCTTCTGGGTTCCATGGTAGAGAGGGCTGACAATGAGACCATAGCTGGGGATATGCATTTGCCACAAACCCACAGTGCCTAGGAAAGCGTGTGTCTCCTTTGTGTTGGTCAGAGGAGACATCACTGCTGTTTTATTAATAACTTTCATGGGGATCTGACGATGCCCATCTTGCCATTTCATTCCTAAAAACTGGTTTTATTATTCTGTCGTGGTTTCACCCCGGCTGAGAGCCGAGATCCACGCAGCTGCCTGCTCCTTAAAGGAAAAGAGCAGGGGAAAGGGAAGAGGGGGTGGGGGGTGAGAGGTAAGGGAAGGGAAAAGGAAGGGGCAAATAACCCCAAAACCAAGAAGCTAAGAGGCCCGTGGGTTGGGATAAGGATAGTTTACTAATATAACAGAAAGATACAATATAACAATGCTGACAGGACTTTAGAGCAAAAATATATGAAGCTGTTGGTACACAATGCAGTTTCTCACCAAACCCACAGCTCAGGCCGTGCCACCCAGAGCCATCCCAGAACCCGACCGTCCCCCAAGCACCGCGCATCCCGCAGCCACCCCGGTCCTTCCTCCCGTCAGCCCCCGATATCCTGGGCAGTATGTAACTGGCGTGGAATACTCTCTTTGGTCAGTTGCGTCACCTGTCCTGGCTTCGCCCCTCCTTTCTCATGAAGAGCTGAGAAAGTCCTTGACTGTCTGACAGCAACTAGAAACATCAGGGTGTCATCAGCACTACTCCCATTTTAACTCTCAAACACAGCATTCCATCGGCTGCTATAAATGAAGTTAACTCCATCCTGACCGCAACCAGGACATTATCCACTCCTTATTCCATACCATTTACGTCATGACCAGATCCAACTATTTCTTTTGGGTACAACCAGTTTCTTGTTTCAGACACACATATATGTATGTACACATGTATACGCACACATGTGCATACAGGTATCATTCCCTTAGTCTATGGACCATTCCTCTGAGTTTGTTGAGTGAATGAACATTTAGTCCATGATGATCTTCAGGCTTCATTCGTCGTAACAGTCTTTCAGGGTGTCAGTATGCGCCATTGGATTGTTGCATGCTGCATCTCGGGCTCTCGACCGATACAGCTGGCATGGTCCATGTTCATAGTCTGTGAATCAAAGATGTTCATTTTCAAAGGGAAGGAGGAAAAAGTTCTTGGAACACTAAGTCTTGGTCCCGTCATCGTGGCACTCTGCCTTCATTGACTTGTATGACTCTGGCTGTAACTCCATTGGTACAACATACAACAACATACAGCAATAATAGCAATAATGAATGTACATTAATGGGTTATTTAGCAATTATTATAATACAATTTCTACCTTATTAATTATATTGGCTATTCTCACCTAAAATCAAATCCCTCTGAGGTACACATCGAACTTCTCCATCCTTCTGCATTACCCACCAAGGAGAACCGGGTCCTTGAGCAAAACCAATCCCAGATCTGGGTTTACCTTTGCCTGAAGCAGGGATGACCCAAACCGTCTTCCCTAATATACTCTTCATATGCACCACTGGGAATCTATCTCCTTCTACAGTGCGTGGAAATTTTGACTGGGCAGGACCAGCTCGATTGGTGGATCCCCTAGAGTTAACTAACCATGTGGCTTTGGCTAAATCTGTATCCCAATATTTGAATGTTCCACCACCCATCGCTTTCAGGGTAGTCTTTAAGAGCCCATTATATCATTCAATTTTCCCAGAGGCTGGTGCATGATAAGGAATGTAGTACACCCACTCAATGCCATGCTCTTTTGCCCAGGTGTCTATGAGAGCGTTTCGGAAATGAGTCCCGTTGTCTGACTCGATTCTTTCTGGGGTGCTGTGTCGCCATAGGACTTGCCTTTCAAGGCCCAGGATTGTATTCCGGGCAGTGGCATGGGGTACGGGATATGTTTCTAGCCAGCCGGTGGTTGCCTCCACCATTGTAAGCACGTAACGCTTGCCATGGCGGGTTCGTGGGAGGGTGATGTAATCAATCTGCTAGGCCTCCCCATATTTATATTTCATCCACCGTCCTCCATACCAAAGGGGCTTCAACCTCTTAACTTGCTTAATTGTGGCACACGTCTCACATTCATGGATAACTTGTGCAATAGCATCCGTGGTTAAGTCCACCCCTCGATCTCGAGCCCTTTTATATGTTGCATCTCTCCCTTGATGACCTGAGGAATCATGAGCCCATCGAGCTAGGAATAATTCACCCTTACGCTGCCAGTCTAGATCTACCTGAGCCACTTCAATCCTAGCAGCCTTATCTACCTGATGCTTGTTTTGATGTTCCTCCATGGCTTGACTCTTAGGCACATGGGCATCAACATGACGTACCTTTACAAAAAGCTTCTCTAACCGGGCAGGAATATCTTGCCATAAGTCAGCAGCCCATATGGCTTTGCCTCTACGCTGCCAGTTGTTCTTTTTCCACTGCTACAACCAACCCCACAAGGCATTGGCTACCATCCATGAATCAGTATAAAGGTAGAGCATTGGTCACTTTTCTCAGCAATGTCCAGGGCTAACTGGATGGCTTTCACCTCAGGAAACTGGCTTGATTCACCTTTTCCTTCAGCGGCTTCTGCTACTCGTCTTGTAGGACTCCATACAGCAGCTTTCCATCTTCGTTGCTTTCCTACAAGGCGACAGGAGCCATCAGTGAACAGGGCATATGGCTTCTCATTCTCTGGCAGTTTGTTGTATGGTGGGGCTTCTTCAGCCCATGTTACCTCCTCATCCTCTGGTGACATCCCAAAATCTTTGCCTTCAGGCCAGTCTGTGATCACTTCCACGATTCCTGGGTGATTGGGGTTTCCTATTCGAACCCGCTGAGTAATCAGTGCAACCCACTTGCTCCAAGTAGCATCAGTGGCATGGTGTGTGGAAGGGACCTTCCCTTTGAACATCCAGCCCAGCACCGGCAGTCGGGGTGCCAGGAGGAGCTGGGCTTCAGTTCCAATCACTTCTGAAGTGGCTCGAACCCCTTCATAGGTGGCCAGTATTTCCTTTTCTGTTGGAGTATAATTGACCTCAGATCCTTTGTAGGCCCAACTCCAAAACCCCAGCGGTCGACCTCGAGTCTCCCCTTGTGCTTTCTGCCAGAGACTCCAGGTAGGGTCATTCTACCCAGCTGCAGTGTAAAGCACATTTTTAACATCTGTCCCTGTCCGGACAGGCCCAAGGGCCACTGCATGGACTATCTCACGTTTGATCTGCTCAAAGGCTTGTTGCTGCTCAGGGCCCCATTGGAAATCATTCTTCTTCCGAGTTACGTGGTAGTGTGAGCTCACAATGAGACTGTAGTTTGGGACATGCATTCTCCAAAAACCTATAACACCTAAGAAAGCTTGTGTTTCCTTTTTGTTGCTTGGTGGAGACATAGCTGCTATTTTATTGATAATGTCCATTGGGATCTGACGACGCCCATCCTGCCATTTTATTCCTAAAAACTGGATTTCTTGTGTAGGCCCCTTGACTTTACTTTGTTTTATAGCAAAACCAGCTTCTAGAAGGATTTGAATTATCCTTTTTCCTTTCTCAAATACTTCCTCTGCTGTATTGCCCCATACAATGATGTCATCAATATACTGCAGGTGCTCTGGGGCTTCACCCTTTTCCAGTGTAGTCTGAATTAGTCCATGGCAGATGGTGGGGCTGTGTTTCCACCCCTGGGGCAGATGATTCCACGTGTATTGGATGCCCCTCCAAGTGAAAGCAAACTGTGGCCTGCACTCTGGCGCCAGTGGTATTGAGAAGAAAGCATTTGCAATGTCAATTGTGGCATACCACTTGGCTGCCTTTGACTCCAGTTCATACTGCAGTTCCAGCATGTCCGGTACAGCAGCACCCATACCTGGAGTGACTTCTTTTAGGCCACGATAATCTACTGTCAGCCTCCACTCTCCATTGGACTTCCGCACTGGCCATATGGGGCTGTTAAAGGGTGAGCAGGTTCGGCCGATCACTCTTTGACTCTCCAGTTGACGAATCAGCTTATGGATGGGGATCAGGGAATCTCGGTTAGTACGGTATTGTCTCCTGTGCACCGTCATCGTAGCAATTGGCACTTGCTGTTCTTCGACCTTCAACAACCCCACAACAGAAGGATCCTCTGAGAGTCCAGGCAAGGCATGCAATTGTTCAATTTCTTCTGTCTCCAAAGCAGCTATTCCAAAAGCCCACCGGTACCCTTTTGGGATTTTAAAATACCCTCTACGGAGATAATCTATACCTAAAATGCACGGAGCTTCTGGGCCAGTCACAATTGAGTGTTTCTCCCAGTCCTTCCCAGTTAAGCTCACTTCAGCCTCTAACACAGTCAATTGCTGGGATCCCCCTGTCACTCCAGAAATGCTGACAGGTTCTGTCCCTACATGATTCGATTGCATTAGCGTACACTGGGCACCAGTATCCACCAGAGCCTTGTACTCTTGTGGGTCTGACGTGCCAGGCCATCGGATCCACACAGTCCAATAAACACGGTTATCCCTCTCCTCCACCTGGCTGCAGGCAGGGCCCCTCTATTGTTGCTGATTGTGTTGGCTGTTCACTGGTGCAGCGTTCTTCCTGGCAGAATCGTGTTGTGTGATTCTTTTACCTCACAGCTCATTTACTTGTGTTTGAAGGGCTGAGGTGGGCTGCATACCCCACTTACTCATGTCCTCACCATGGTCACGCAGATAAAACCACAGCGTCTCTCGTAGTGTGGAACTACTATATCCTGCCTTCTGGGACGATGGACGCTTTCTCCCAGTAGCTGCAACATCGCTCCATACGGGTTGGGAGTTGGACACATTTTTGTCAAGTCGTTTGACCAGTTTCTCTACTGCTGCGATCACAGAGAGGGAAACATTGTCCTGATATTTCCGGAGTTGGCAGGACACCTCATATACGGTATATGCATCACTCCAGTCCATTGTTGCCAATGAATTGGTGTGCCCTGCTGGTGCACTTCACACAACCTTACGCCGCATATCTGGAGTGCATAGGACGTCATCAGGATCAGAGGGGAGCTGTGAGTTGTCCAGATCATAATAAATTACCTCCCGTACAGCTAATTCTCTCAGGTGCTGGATAACTGCCTCAATGTTGTTACACTTGGGTGATTGACATGTAATGTATTCCTTTATGGGATACCTTTCCCTCACACTTGACAGTAGTCGCCTCCAGAGACTGAGGATTTCAGGCTTTTCCCCAATTGCCTTGTCAATGCCGCATTCTCTAGCTAGGGATCCCAACTGCTTGGCCTCCCCGCCATCTAATTCCAGACTATTGGCCCCTTGATCCCAGCATCGGAGCAACCAAGTGATGATGTGCTCACCTGGGCGGTGGCTGAAATCTTTTCGAACCTCACGCAGCTCACTCAGGGTCAGGGATCGTGTGACAACAACCTCATCCTGAGATGGTTGAGATGGCCCTGCCTTATCCTGAGGTGGTTGAGATGGCCCTGCTTTATCCTGACATTCATCAGATGACCCTGCTTTATCCTGACATTCATCAGATGGCCCTGATTCAATTTCATCCTCATCCTCCTTCACTACAGGAACAACTCTCTTTGTGTATTTCCTCTTTCGTACAGGAGCAACCGACACTGATGTGGGTTGATTTTTTGTTTTACCGGCAGTATCTGCTGTAGGGGTGGCAGTAGCTGCAGCATCGGTTGGTCAGGTTGCAGTAGCCACAGTGCTAGTCACAGAAGTTAGAGTAGCCCCAGTACTAGTCACAGTGGTTACAGTAGCTGCAGTGCCAGTCATAGGAGTTGCAGCAGCTGCAGTCTCTGCTGGTCTGTTTTCCTTCCTTTCCCTCTGAAACTGCTGACAGTACTGACAGTGCTGCCTGCTATCAAGCAGTGTTTGGTAAATAGTGGCCAGGGCCCAGCACAGAGCAGTAAGCTGTGCATCTCTGGGAAACTTACGGCAATTTCTTTTCAGATATGCAGTCACTTTCTCAGGGTCCTGTAACTGTTCAGGGGTGAAACTCCAAACCATCGGGCGTGAGAAAGCACCTAGGTAGTTGCCCATACTCTGCCACATACCCTGCCACTCATGATTATCTGGCCTCGCAGAAAACTCTTGAGTGGTATTCATAACCCTTTGCTTAATATTTAACAAAAGCTGGACCATGTGCACCAAACCTAAAAACAGCACAATGCTAGTTTGAATATCCCAGGGGTATTGGAAATTTTCAGAAACTGTTCCCAGAGCTGTTGTATTTAGCCCAAAGGAAGAGAAAGCAGCGTAGATATTTCTTTCTGTACTCCCACCATACCAGCTGCCGTTATTAACTCCTCCCTGTCCAAAGAATGGACAGGGCAGCAAAATCTCATACAGGTACCAGAACAAATTCACGACCATCGATATCACTGCATCATAGACTGTTGTCATAAAGTACACCAAAAGGTGGTACGGGAATGAAAACAGGAGCCGCAGCCCCAAGATGTTAAAAAATCCTGCTAGGATTGCATAAAACAGATGGTGCTTTTGCTGCCACAGCTGTGAGCACAGCCTTGTGAGTAAATACCAGAGCATCGTGACCAGATACTGCTTAAACCAAAATGCTTGTCACAACTTTGTCTTAATTACAATCGGGTCAGGGTCAGATCTACCGTTATCCCAAACTTTCGGGCCCCACATTGGGCACCAAAAAGACTGTCGTGGTTTTACCCCGGCTGAGAGCCTGCTCCTTAAAGGAAAAGAGCAGAGAAAAGGGAAGGGGGGGGTGGGGGGGGGGGGGTGGGGGGGAGGTAAGGAAAGGGAAAAGGAAGAGGAAGGGGCAAATAACCCCAAAACCAAGAAACTAAGAGGCCTGTGGTTGGGATAAGGATAGTTTACTAAGATAACAGAAAGATACAATATAACAATGCTAACAGGACTTTAGAGCAAAAATATATGAAGCTGTTGATACACAATGCAGTTTCTCACCAAACCCCACAACTCAGGCCGTGCCACCCAGAGCCGTCCCGGAACCCGACCGTCCCCCAAGCACCGCGCGTCCCAGAACCGCCCTCGGCCTTCCTCCCTTCAGCCCCCCGATATCCTGGGCAGGACGTAACTGGAGTGGAATACTTTCTTTGGTCAGCTCGGTCACCTGTCCTGGCTTCGCCCCTCCTTTCTCATGAAGAGCTGAGAAAGTCCTTGACTGTCTGACAGCAACTAGAAACATCAGGGTGTTATCAGCACTGCTTTCATTTTAACTCTCAAACACAGCATTCCATCCACTGCTACAAATGAAGTTAACTCCATCCTGACAAAAAACAGGACAAGGCCTCATCAGGACTCCCTACCCTGGGGTACTGACATTTGGTCCCAGACTCCCCCAGCCTGGTCCCCTGCAAAGTCACAAGTCCCCTGGCAATCCTGCTGTGGTGTGGATCAATCTGTTCACAGGCCATAGATGTCTCTGCTCCCCGTCCATATCCATGGGCTGCAAGGGGACACCTGCTCCACCATGGTCTTCTCCACGGGCTGCAGGGAAATCTCTTTTTCCAGCAACTGGAGTGTCTCATTCTTCCCCCCTTCTCCTTTGTGCCTGGCCTTGGTGTCACACAGCTTGTTACATCTTCTCACTCCCTTCTCCGGTGGCAAAATGCACCTGCCTGCAGTTTATTTTTCTCCTACATGTGATTCACAGATGCGCTGTGACCATCTCCAATTGGCTTGGCCCTCGTCAGCAGCAACTTTGGCCTTGAATTGGCTGATGTTTACAGTCTGGGGACTGCAGAGAGCTTCCAGATTCTTTTTGCAGAAGCCATCTCAGCAGCACAGCTACGCAAAACTGCTAAGCCAGGGTGCCAGGCAACTGAGGTCACAGGACACCAGTGTCCTGGAAAATCAGTGTCTCGGGAAACCAGTGGCCCAGGAAACCAGGGCCTTAGAAACCAGGGGTCATGGAAACCAGGGTTACCAGGAAACTGGGGTGAATGGAAAAAGGCACACGGGAAACTGGGGGTGTGAAAAAACAGTGACACTGGAAGAGGGGAGTGCGGGAAACCAGGAGTGCAGGTAACCTGAGTTCAAGGAAACTGGAGGCGCAGGAAACCAGGGTGAGGAGACCCCAGTGTGCCAGGGAACTGGGGAGCCGGAAAAC
Organism: Gallinula chloropus; assembly: GCF_964237585.1. Lineage (NCBI taxonomy): Eukaryota > Metazoa > Chordata > Aves > Gruiformes > Rallidae > Gallinula > Gallinula chloropus. The sequence goes on from NC_140104.1 coordinate 12,320,072, forward strand.
TGGGCAAGCAGGAAACCAGTGACATGGAAAATCAGTGCACCGGGAAACCAGTGGCCAGAGAAACCAGGGCCCAGGAAACCAGGAGCTTCTGGAAAACTTGCTGCCAGGGTCCTGTAAATTCAGTGACCTGGGAAACCAGAAGTGTGGGAAACCTGGGTCCTGGGGAACGGGGGTCATGAGAAACCAGGGTGCTGGGAAACTAGGGGCACAGGACAGCAGTGGCGTTGGACCAGGGAGTGTGGGAAACTAGGGGTGCAGGAAACCGGGTTGCCAGGAAACTGGGGTGCTGGGAAACTGAGGGTGCAGGAACCAGGGTGGCCAGACTGTGGTGTGCTAGGCAACTGGGCATGCGGGAGACCGGTGTCCCAGGAAACCTGTGTGCCAGGCAAATGGGGGCGCAAGAAACCAGCATCCTGGAAAACCAGTGCCCTGGGAAACCAGTGGCCCAGGAAATCAGGGCCCAAGAAACCAAGTGCTCATGGAAACTGTGGTGCCAGGAAACGGGAGTCCTGTAAATTCAGTGACCTGGGAAACAAGGTGTGTGGGAAACCTGGGTGTTGGGAAACCACATAGTGTAATTATACCTCAAACAAGGTATCAAGGTCTTTCAATGTTCCTGTTGCTTTACCTAGAGGGGTATTGCTCTCTGCAACCAAGGCTGGATTAATTGTTGTGGTAGTTATTGTAGTTGTGTTACTAATGTTACCCTGAATTATCTCTCTGCTGCAAAGGACACTGCAGTGGATAATAAAGGTGATTTCTGTAGCACAAATACAAAAAGGGAGAGTTGTTGGGGACTATGACAGGCCTGTAGAACCCTTGGTTGAGAATATAGAGCTGGGCCTTGAAGATATTATAGTGCACCCTTGAGAAAGAGGAAGTGTAGAACATCCAGAGAAGTAAACCATTTTAAGGAATTTGCTGACCACAGATGAAGGAACCTGGCAAGAGATAAACCTTGTTAGTGAAGTTAAAAATGTCCACCAATTGCATTATAGCATATAACTGAGAGACCATTAGCAAAAGGACAGGTGTAGTAGAAGCATATAAAAATGAGGATACAGAAATAAATCGGGTCCCTTTTGCTTGTGCACCAGGAGACCGCTTGTATGTGTCATTTGTCTGTCTCAACTGTGACCAGTTTCAACAAGGCCAAGTGCTGGGTCCTGCACTTTGGTCACAATAACCCCAGGCGATGCTACAGGCCTGGGGCAGAGTAGTTGGAGAGCTCCCTAGAGGAGAAAAGGACCTGGGAGTGTTAGTGGAAAGCTGTCGGTGTTAGTGTAAAGCCAGCTGAACATGAACCAGGAATGTGCCCAGGTGGCTAAAAAGGCCAGCAGCATCCTGGCCTGGATCAGGAATAGTGTAACTAGCTTGAGTAGGGAAGGGATTTCCCATTATTCTCAGCTCTTGTGAGGCCACACCTCAAATACTGTGTCCAGTTTTGAGCCCCTCACTACATGAAGGACGTTGAGATGCTGGAGTGTGTCCAGAGAAGGGCAATGAAGCTGGTGAAGGGTTTGGCACACAAGTCTTGTGAGGAGCAGCTTGAAGGAACTGAGGCATTTTAGTCTAGAGAAAAGGAGGCTGAGGGGAGACCTTATTGCTTTTGACCTACAAGTGGGTGTAGAGAGGTGGGGGTTGGTTTCTTATCGGAGATAACAAGCAATAGGATAAGAAAAATCGCTTGCTCGAGCAGGTGGAGCCACCTGAAGGAGGCTGGACCTCACAGGAAGCCTGTGCTGGAGCAGGTTTGCTGGCAGGGCTGTGGAGGACCCACACTGGGGATGTCTGTTGCTGAAGGATGTCATCCCATTAAAATGACCCACCCTGGAGCAGTTGGTGATGATCTGAATTGGTGTGGGAAGGATTCATGTTGGAGTTCTAGGCTACAATAATGATCATTAAACTCTTGTCCACAAGGGCAGACAGGTTCATTCGCCCTTGGAGAGGCAGAAGTGCAGGAGCTGCAGCTCCTATGTCTCTGCAAAGGTCAGGAGGAGGAACTGGCTGATGGAGCTGCTGTTGGGCATCTGCTGCCATCAAGTGTGGAGACCTGTCCAAGGAGGAAAAGGCAGAGAGATGTTAGGGAATTCTTCTTTGAGGAAAACCTCTTCCAATTCACATTGACTCTCTGTTGGACATTTGGACATTGAGCTGCTGTTGGACAGCTGCTGCCTCTGGGCATGGAAAAGTGTTGCAGGAGGAAAGGAGAGAAGGAGAGAAAAACTAAAATGCTTGATTTCTCTCACATGCTCCCAGGTGTACATCAGTAGCAGAAGCCACTCCCATGGGCTACCAAGGAGTCATTCCTGGTCTTCAGTTTTGGGTATGGGCAAAAGGGGGTGAACAACACTGACACAAATTCTCAATCAGATCAGATCCACTCTCATGAGGAAGGGGATCTTGGAAACTTGCCTCCGACCCCAGTAATTCCCATGGGAGCTGGACCAGCAGCTCCCAGGCAGAAGGTGTCTAAATTGTGCTTAACAGAACAAGAGGAATCCCAGCTCTGTTGGGTTTGTGGCAGACATAGGCCACAGCTGCATCCCCTTCCAGAAAGGATGAGGTCCCTGGAGTGACATAACTGACTCCTTTCTCCTCCCTGTCCCTGTCTGGGGGTCCTGTGTCAAGGGGAGACAAGGAAAGATGATAACCCTGCCCAGCTCTGGTTTGATGAGGAGAAAGGACTCTGTTGGACAAAAGGATTTCTCCCCAGTCAAGGGAAAGAAAGTCAGAGATGAGATCATAGAGTGATCCCCATGAGGTGTGAGACACCAGGAGGGAGCCTTGAAGAACGTGTCTTCTCCTGCTGAGCTGGGCTCCTGGGATGGAGGGAGCTTATGAAACATTGCAGCACTGCAGAGACAGCTCTGCCCACGAGCAGCTCTTCTGCCAAGGCACAGGGCTGGAGACACTGCCTGTAGGCTTTGAGGGGCGGTGTGAGGCTGAGAGAGCTGATGGATGCTGAGAGCTCACTAGAAGAGAAAGGTAAAGAGACTTTGCTTTGAATTTTCTGCTCCTGTGGGCTGGGTGGGAAGTGGGAGCTGAGCTTTTATTGATAACATTGAAGGCAGCAGTGCAAACTCTTTTGTCATTAAGACTTGTCAGAGCATCTCCTGAGCCCTGCACACACAGAGGTTCCCCGGGGCAGTGCCCTGATGCCAGGAGGGGTCTGTAGAGCAGAGCTGAGCACAGGGCAGGTTGGATGAGGTCTGTGAGCACAGAGTGGAAAGTGAAATGGACAGAGAAACAGCTGCAGGGACAGATCCAGACAGATTTTGGCATGTACAGGAGAAGAAGCTGCTCTCAGAAATGCCCTGGCAGTGGGGATTTGGACATCCCCCACACTGCAGACTCTTCCCTGCAGTGACCCCCTGGTTTCTTTCAGACAACACAGATTCTGCACCGAGATTTCCAGGGTTTCAGGCTGAGTCTTCTCCTTGGTAGCCCAAACCCACAGTGAGGAAAAACCCTTGAGTGCCTGTCTGTCTGTCCCTGAACTTCCAGCCTTGGCTGGAGCATTTCTTTCTGTTTCTCCTCCTGTCCTTGCTGCCTTTGTCCAACCTGGGGTTCTGGGAATTTCAATTGGTGGGCCTGGTACTGAGCTGAAAAGCTCATTCCTATCCACAGGGGATTTAGTCTGAGATCACACCATCCTTCGATTTACTGACTGCTGCCAGGCAGGACTGAGTTCTCGAGAGCCACAGCTGACCCTCCGCCCAGCAGTGGCACGATCAAGGCAGCACAAAGCAGACCTGAAAAAAGGGACATGAGAGAAGTCTTCCTGAATATAGAGAGTCAATCTGAGGCTATTCCCTGAGAACTGGAAGAGGTTTTCCTGAAAGAAAAGTTCCCTAAATTCTCACTGTCTTTTCCCCCTCTAACAGGTCTGCACACTTGACAGCAGCAGATGTCCAACAGCAGCTCCATCGGCCAGTTCCTTCTCCTGCCCTTTGCAGACACACGCGAGCTGCAGCTCCTGCACTTCTGGCTCTTCCTGGGCATCTACCTGGCTGCTCTCCTGGGCAATGGCCTCATCATCATCACCATAGCCCGTGACCACCACCTCCACACCCCCATGTACTTCTTCCTCCTCAATCTCTCTGTTCTTGACCTTGGCTGCATCTCCACCACTGTTCCCAAATCCATGGCCAATTCCTTGTGGGACACCAGGGCCATTTCCTACACAGGATGTGTGGCTCAACTCTTTTTCTTTGTATTTTTGATTGTCACAGAGTACTGTCTTCTCACTGTCATGGCCTATGACCGCTACGTTGCCATCTGCCACCCCCTGCACTACGGGACCCTCCTGGGCAGCAGAGCTTGTGTCCACATGGCAGCAGCTGCCTGGGCCAGTGGGTTTCTCTGTGCTGTGCTGCACACAGCCAATACATTTTCACTGCCCCTCTGCAAGGGCAATGCCCTTGACCAGTTCTTCTGTGAAATCCCCCATATCCTCAAGCTCTCCTGCTCAGATGCCTACCTCAGGGAAACTGGACTCCTTGTGGTCAGTGCCTGTTTAAGTTTCGGGTGTTTTGTGTTCATTGTGGTGTCCTATGTGCAGATCTTCAGGGCTGTGCTGAGAATCCCCTCGCAGCAGAGATGGCACAAAGCCTTTTCCACATGTGTCCCTCACTTGGCTGTGGTCTGCGTATTTCTCAGCACTGGTATGTTTTCCAATCTTAAGCCCCCCTCCATCCACTCCCTTTTTCTGGACCTGTTAGTTTCATTTCTTTACTCATTGTTTCCACCAGCAGTGAACCCCCTCATCTACAGCATGAGGAACCAGGAGCTCAAGGATGCCATGTGGAAACTGATGACTGGATATTTCTAAGCAGCAGCAGCTGCTCGTATCACCAACCATGTAACTCACGTTATCACCACTCCCTTTTTTTAGTTTTTGGTTTTTTTCTCCTGCCTGGTTCTCTAAGCTGTAATTACATTGTTCACATTCACCCATTACTAATGCAGGATCTCCAGGTCCTGTGTGACACAGAGAATGTGTAATGAAAAGCTGTGCTTACTTTGTATCATGTCTGCCTGGAAAGTGCCATACATTTTCATTCTTTTTTTTTTTTCTTATATTTGAAAAATATTTACTGTCTTTATCAGATTAATTATTTGACTACCTGGGAATTTCCAGGTAATATACCAATGCCAGTAGATGAAATATTCACTTTCCCCTTTACCTGCTTTATTGCTTGTGGTCTCTTTCACCTCCCTCATCATTCAAGTGTTTCCTCTTCTCCTGATGATACATCCATGTCTAAGGACATCTTTTCAGCAGACTAGCTGGATGTATGCATTTCACTTTGATCATTGGATTCCAACTCCACTTCATCTTTGGTCCTGCAGATGCTGATAATCGCTCTGTTGTCTGATTTGAGCTACAGCGAGCTGGAAGACATCCCATCTTTCAGCAGTCTAATGAACTGTTCTGTCAGAAGGTCAGTGTGTTGATAAGTGACCTTTCTATGTATCTGATTCAAACTGTTCTGGGAGAGAATCTCCTCTGAAAGCTGACCCCCTTCACATGCTGCTTGGCTGTAGCAGGCAGCTGAGGAGAGAGATTTCATGGGTATTAAACTGTGTCATGTTTAACTGCTGTTTGTTGTCAGAGAAATCTGTCTGTGCCTGTGAGCACAGATGATGCCAGAAAAAGTGTTGGGAGTCTCAGGAGGCCAGTGAGGGAACTGCTGGGCTTGGGGAAGAGCAAGGTTCTCTAGACAGGGTTGGATCTCCAGAGACTGCTTTTCCTGCCTGTCCAGATCTCCTTAGGAGACCAATATCCATCACAGAATGCTGCTGTCACTTCTTCTATCAACTGAGCCATGACAGAAAGTACCCGTGACTGAAAAAAGGTCCTTCAGGAACATTCCTTTGAAATCTTCATCACTAAGGACCTACTGAAATCCCAGTAGTTGCAGAAGTCTTGAGTTCTTTATTGAAAACGACTTGAAGAGCCATGCTTGTAAGGGCTTTCTGGATGTTAATGAGCCCCATGGTGTCTTTTCTTCTGAGTCACAGAATCACAGAATCACAAGGTTGGAAGAGACCTTGGAAGATCATCGAGTCCAACCATTCCCATCCTAAGCTAAACCATATCCCTAAGTACCTCTACCCTTTTTTTGAACACATCCAGGGATTGTGAATCAACCCCCTCCCTGGGCAGCCTGTTCCAGACCCTGACAACTCTTTCAGTAAATTTTTTTTTTCTAATATCCAGTCTAAACCTGCCCTGGCACAGCTTCATGCCATTTCCCCTTGTCCCATCTCCTGTCACCTGGCTGAAGAGACCATCACCCACCTCTCTACAACCTCCTTTCAGGAAGTTGTAGGTGGTGACAAGGTCTCCCCTCAGCCTCTTCTCCATTCTAAACATCCTCAACTCCCTCAGCCGCTCCTCATAGGATTTGCCCTCCAGCCCCTTCACCAGCCTGGTTGCCCTTCTCTGGACATGCTCCAGGACCTCAATGTCCTTTTTATGGTGAGGAGCCCAGAACTGCACCCAGTACTCAAGATGTGGCCTCACCAATGCCGAGTACAGGGGCACAATTACCTCCCTATACCTCCTGACCACACTGTTTTAGATACAAGCCAGGATGCCATTGGCCTTCTTGGCTGCTTGGGCACACTGCTGGCTCATATTCAGCCTTCTGTCAACCAACAACCCCCAGGTCCTTCTCTGCCTGACAGCTCTCCAGCCAGTCTCCCCCAGCCTGTAGCGCTGCACGGGGTTGTTCTGTCCCATGTGCAGCACTCTGCCCTTGGCCTTGTTAAACCTCATCCCATTGGTCTCAGCCCATCAGTTCAGTCTGTTCAGATCCCTCTGAAGAGCCTCCCTCCCCTCAGACAGATCAACACTTCCTCCCAGCTTAGTGTCATCTGCAAACTTACTGATGGAGCATCCAATCCCTTCATGCAGGTCATTGATAAAGATGTTGAACAGAACTGGACCCAGGAATGAGCCCTGGGTGTGCCACTCGTGACCGGCCTCCAGCTGGATTTGGTTCCATTCACCACCACCCTTTGGGCCCGGCCATCCAACCAGTTTTGAACCCAGCTGAGGGTCCACCTGTCCAGGCCAGTGGCAGCCAGTTTCTCAGTCAGAATGCTGTGAGAAACCCTGTCAAAGGCTTTCCTGAAGTCCAGGCAGACACATCCACAGCCTTCCCTTCGTCCATTAAGCAGGTCATCTTGTCATAGAAGGAGGTCAGTTTAGTTTGACAGGATCTACCTTTTGCAAACCTATCTTGGCTAGGACTGATCCCCTGGCCATCACACATGTGCTGCATGACAGCTCCCAGGATGACCCTCTCCATGATCTTCCCCGGGACTGAGGTCAGACTGTCAGACCCTTCTTGCCTATGGGTGTCACATCTGCAGCCTCCAGTCGGTGGAACTTCCCCAGTCTGCCAGGATTGATGATAGATCACAGAAGGGGGTTGGCAAGCACATCTGCCAGCTCTCTCAGCACCCTCGGCTGGATCCCATCTGGCCCCAGTGGATTCATCTTCAATGAACGGGCACCTTTCCCCCACACTTGACAGAAGTGGCCTCCAGAGGCTGAGGGCTTGGGATGTCTTTCCAACTGCCTTGTCAATGGCTCCTTCTCTGGACAGGGATCCCAGCTGCCTGGCCTCCCTGTCTGCTAATTCCAGGCTGTGTGCCCCATTGTCCCAGCATCGGAGTAGCGAGGTGATGATGTGCTCCCTTGGAAAGTGGCTGGAATTGTTTCTCATGTCTCTCAGCTCACTCAAGGACAAGGATCTGGATATAACCTCTGGTACCGCTTCTTCCTCATGATCTTGTGGTTGTCATGGTTCATCATCATCTTTCACAAGGCAAATTGATTTCTTTGTGTATTTCTCCTTCTGTATAGGGGCAACTGATATTGGTACTGGTTGGCTGTCTGGCTCAGCTATAGCATTGGACTCTGAGGTAGAACAATGGCAGCCAACTACACTCAGACCTGGTGATAACACCGAGTACCTTACTGACCTGAGGAGTACAGAGAGCTGCACATTGTGAGGACCAACAGTGATTGTCAGGGGAAACTTTCTCACTGTGTGGGTGATGAAGCACTGGGACAGGCTGCCCAGAGAGGCTGGGGAGTCTCCTTCCCTGGAGATACTCAAACCTGTCTGGATGTGTTCCTGTGCGGTTTAGTCTAGGTGATCCTGCTCTGGCAGAGAGGTTGGACTAGATGATCTTTCAAGGTCCCTTCCAACCTCTAACATTCTGTGACTCTGATTCTGTGATTCCTACCCAAGGGAATGATCCTAAAAGCTCCTGTTATCGTTTTCAGGCTCAACCAGCGTCCACCTTAGGAAGTGCCAAATGTGCAGGAGGTCTCCAAAGCAAAAGATTTGAGTGCTAAAAGACGTTCCTGGCCTGAAACCGATCTAGGTAGCCCACTGGCAGCTCAAGTAACCTTAGGACTCAGGGCTTTCCTTTCCAAGGACACAGTCCTAGCAGTGCCTGTCGTCATTTATGGGCTCTCCCAGCATCCAAATTTGAAGACGATAAATGTAAAGCAGTAGCCTTAAACATAACGTGCAAGGGGATAAAAATCTTCTTGGCTGAAAAACTTGCCATGTAGCCCACTAGCAGCCCCAGTAACCGTGGGGTACAGGATTTTTATATTCAACAGAAGGGTATGAAAGTTGCCTGATGTTGTTTTCCAGCTCTAACAGCATCCACCTTTGAAAAACTTTCAAGTCCATCTATAACTCTCAAAGAAACAGTTTGATGTGTGAAAGATGTTTCTGACCTTCAACATGCCTGGGTATCCCACTAGCAGTACCAATAACCTTGGGGATCAAGGCTTTCCTTAGAAAGGGAACAGTCCTTACCTGGTATCATTTTTAGGCTCTACCACCATACAGCTTCAAACAGCAAGAGATCCCTAAGAAATGTGTGAGGGATGAAAGACTCTCCCAGCCTGAAACCTGCCCAAGTAGCCTCAGTACCTTAGGGCTCAGTGTGTTCAGAGGCAAAAGAAGGGTTCTAACATTGCCTGACGTCATTTCTGGCTATACCAGCATCCACCTTTGATCCTCCTAAATGCACAGCAATACATCCCAAACAAATGGTGCGAGGGGTGAAAGGTGTTCATGGCTTTACATATCCCCAGGTATCCCACTAGCAGTCCCAGGAACATGGGGGTCAGGGCTTTTGTAGCCATGGGAGTGGATGCAACTCTGCCCAACATAATTTTCCAGCTTCAACAGTGTCCACTTTCAAAACTGCTCAATGTCCAGCACCAGCTCCATGGCAAAAGGTGTGAGGGGGGAAAAAGGGTTCTCCCAGGTAGACCACTAACAGCTCCATTAACCTTGGGGCTCAGGGCATTCCTAGCCACTGGAACAGTCCTAAGAATGTCATTTTCAGACTCTACCATCCTCCACTCTCGAACATGCTAGAAGTCCAGCAATAGAGTCCCAGGTTTTTTAGCACCTATTGCTCTCATTTTGTTAGCAGCACCGTAAGATGCAGAGCCATCTGCAAGCACATGTGAAACATTAGTAAAATGGAGTTTCCCTTCAAACAGACCTTGAGAAACTCTGGGATATGAGGAAAAGGAACATCAAGATGATTTCCAAGCAGAAGAGAGCTCCTCCTCCTGAACATATTTTCTCTTTCCTGGAATTAATACTCACCTAAGCGGCCCCTATAGTTCTGTGGTTTGGATTTGTAAGCAAAAAAATATAAATAAACCTGTTTGTTCCTTGCTGAGCAGGGCTTGCACAGCATCAAGGGCTTTTTTCCAATTCTGCTCCAGAAATGAGTCAACTGGGAGTGCACAAGTGCCTGGAAGGGGACAGAAGAGGCCCAGCTGACCATAACTAACCAGGGGGATTATGCATACTGTATGACTGCAGGAGTGATCCCACCATTGTGCTGCACTTGCTGTCTACAAAGGTGGGCTGATTTCAGGAGGAATACAGTTGATTTTCTATCTAGCAGCCAGTGTGGTGCCACCTTTGGTTGTTAAGATGAGAGAAGTGCTGATAACAGGGAGGCTTTAGTTGTGTCCAAGCAATTAAAGACTTTTCTGGTGTTCATACTCCACTACTAACAGGAAGGCGGGGGGCACCCAGGGAGCTGGGAGGGGACACAGCCAGAACAGGTGACCCAAACTGCCCACAAAGCGTATTCCATTCAGACTGCACCATAAAAGGAGTGTGGTGGGGGCAGGAGAACTCAGCTCCAGGACAAAGCATTTTCGGGACGGCTGTGAGCTGTGTAGCCAGAGCTGTGGGGTTAAGTGAGAACCTGCTTTGTGCATCACCAGTTATGTGTATTTTTCTAAAAAGTCCTGTTGTTGTTGTTGTTTCTCTCTCTGCTGTCCCAGTAAACTGTCCTTATCACAGCCCATGACGTTTAGAGTTTTTTGGTTTCCTTTTCCCTCCCGTTCCCAATCCCCCCCCATACACACAACCTCTTAAGAGAGAACTTCTGCATGGCGCTCAGCTCTTGGCTGGGGTGAAACCATGACAAAAGTTTCCAGCACAACACCCACACACCAAGACAGCTCAGACATGAGGGGTGGAGAACCTGCTGCAAGGAGAAGAATTTGTGCATTGCAGGGGATGCCATAGCAGTCAGAGCTGCTGCCCAGGAGCTTGGCATTTCTGCTTCCTCAGACCAAGCCAGGGTGTCCTCAGCATCAGAGCTGCCTGGGCTTTGCCTGTGTTTGTCCTCATGGCCTCCAGTTGTCTGCTCTAAGGAGCCCATGGGGAGGCTTTGTCAGGAATGGCTCCTGGTGGGGCCTGTAAATGTTTCAAGGTACTTTGGGCATTACTTTGACTTAACTTTGGGAGAGGTTTCATCATTCTCCACTTTGTATCTGAGGTATCTGGACTCAGAAGAAAAGACACCATGGGACTCATTAACATCCAGAAAGCCCTTACAACTCATTTTCATTGAAGAACTCAGGACTTCTACAACTACTTGGATTTAGTTAAGTCCTTAGTGATGAAAATTTCAAAGTAATTTCCCATGGAGGACCTTTTTTCAGTCAGGGGTATTTTCTGTCATGGATCAGTTGACAGAAAAATGACAGCAGTATTTTGGGATGGATATCGGTATCTTAAGGAGATCTGGACAGGCAGGAAAAGCAGTCTCTGGAGATCCAACCCTGTCTGGAGAACCTTGCTCTTCCCCTACCCCAGCAGTTCTCCCCCTGGCCTCCTGGGACTCCCAAGACTTTTCCTGGCATCATCTGTGCTCACAGGCACAGACAGATTTCTCTGACAACAAACAGCAGTTAAACATGATGCAGTAGGGGTCAGCTTTCAGAGGAGATTCTCTCACAAAACAGTTTTATTCAGGTACATAGAAAGGTCACTTATCAACACACTGACCTTCTGACAGAACACTTCATTAGACTTCTGAGGGATGGGACATTTTCCAACTCTCTGAAGCTCAAAGCAGATACCAGAGAGCTGAGCAGCATCTGAAAGAGGAAAGAGCAAGTGGAGGTTGAAACCTGTGAGCAAAGTGAAGTGCATACATCCAACGAGTCTGCTGAAATGATGTCTTTAGGCATGGCCGTATCATCAAGAGACGTGAAAGTACCTGAATGATTGGGTAGATGAAAGAGACAGACTAGCAGTAACGCAGGTACAGGGGAAGGTGAGTATTTCTTCTGCTGCCATTGGTATAAATCTCGAATTTCCTGTTCTGTCATGATGGAAAAGCATTGCCATTTCAGACAGTCAAATGATTCTAGTGATGAAAACGTGCTTGTAAAATTTTTAAAATGTAAAAAAAAAAAAAAATTAAAACAGAAGGAATAATTGTGGCCCTTTGCAGGCAGACATGATGCAAAGAGGGCAGAGTCTGGGTCGAAAAATACTGCATTAGGAACCGAAGAACGTGGACCATGTTATTGTAGCTATGACAAATTAGGAAGAAAAAAACCCAACAACTAAAATGCCTACTAAATCCAGACTGGTCGTAAAGTGAGTTACATGGCCAGAGGTAAGCAGACGAATATGAGCTGTTTGTTACTACTTAGAAACATCCAGTCATCAGTTTCCACATCGCATCCTTGAGCTCCTGGTTCCTCATGCTGTAGATGAGGGGGTTCACTGCTGGTGGAAAAACCGAGTAAAGAAACGCGACTAACAGTTCCAGAAAGAGGGAGGAGGTGGAGGGGGGCTTCAGGTAGGCAAATGCACCAGTGATGACAAACAGTGAGACCACGGCCAGGTGAGGGAGGCAGGTGGAAAAGGCTTTGTGCTGCCCCTGCTGCGAGGGGATCCTCAGCACAGCCCAGAAGATCTGCACATAGGACACCACGATGAACACAAAACACCCAAAATACAAACAGGCACTGACCACAATGACTCCATTTTCTCCGAGGTAGGCATCAGAGCAGAAGAGCTTGAGGATCTGGGGGATTTCACAGAAGAACTGGTCAACTGCATTGCCATGGCAGAGGGGCACTGAAAATGTATTGGCTGTGTGCAGCACAGCATGGAGAAATCCACTGGCCCAGGCAGCTGCTGCCATGTGGACACAAGCTCTGCTGCCCAGGAGGGTCCCGTAGTGCAGGGGGTGGCAGATGGCAACGTAGCGGTCATAGGCCATGACAGTGAGAACAAAGTACTCTGTTGACATCAAAAATACAAAGAAAAAGAGTTGGGCCACACATCCTGTGTAGGAAATGGCACTGGTGTCCCACAGGGAATTGTCCATGGATTTGGGAACAGTGGTGGAGATGCAGCCAAGGTCAGTAACAGCGAGGTTGAGGAGGAAGAAGTACATGGGGGTGTGGAGGTGGTGGTCACAGGCTATGGTGATGATGATGAGGCCATTGCCCATCAGAGCAGCCAGATAGATGCCCAGGAAGAGCCAGAAGTGCAGGAGCTGCAGCTCCCGTGTGCCTGCAAAGGGCAGGAGGAGGAAGTGGCTGATGGAGCTGCTGTTGGACATCTGCTGCTGTCAAGTGTGGAGACCTGTCCAAGAAGGAAAATGCACAGTGAGAAGTTAGGGAACTCTTTTTGTGGAGAACCTCTTCCTATTGACTTTGAGTCTCTGTATTCAGGAAGATTTTTTGAGGTCCCTTTTGGGAAGTCTTCTCTGTGCTGGCTTGAGCCATTGCTGGGAGAAAGGTCAGTTGGGGGAATGAGCTTTTCAGCCCTGTCACTCCAATTTCATCTGAGGGCAGAGCAGAGTATTGCAGCTATAGATGGGGATCCTGAACTAAGGGTCAGCTCAGTGCCAGCCCCAACAATGCATGTGCCCAGAGCCCAAGGTAATGGTAGGACAAAGGCAGCAACGACAGGAGGGGAAACAGTGAGAAATGCTGCAGCCAAGGCTGAAAGGATAGGCACTGATAGACAGGAAGTCAGGGGTTTCTCCTCACTTCGGGTTGGACTACAAAGGAGAAGATTCAGCCTGAAACCCTGCAACTCTATGTGCGGAGCCTCTGCTGGGCAGCAGAAACCTTAGGGTCGCTGTAGGAAAGTGTCTGCACTGGGGGGTAATGTTAGGGTGGTACCAAATCCCCACTGCCAGGGCATTTCTGGGAGCAGCTTGTTCTCTTCCTGCTGGAGCTGTCCCTGGAGCTGCTTCTCTCTGTCCATGTCACCTCGTGCTCTGTGCTCACAGACTTCATCCAACCTGATCTGCGCCCAGCTTTGCTCTGCAGACCCCTCCTGGCAACAGGGCACTGCCCCAGTGCAGGGCTCAGGAGATCCTGCAATGCCTTAATGAGAATCAAGTTTTCATTCATATACTTAAGGGGAGAAAGCCCACAGGAGAGGAAAAGTCAAAGCAAAGACTCAGCTGTGCAGGAAAATGCTTCCTTGATGTTGTTCTTCAAAGATCCTCTGCAATATCTCACAGATCAGATGGAGCTGAGAGCAAAGCTGAGCCATGCAGCACTATCTTTAAAGCAGAAGGATCATACGCTGCCCTTACCTGGGTCACTCCTTCAACACACAGCTGCTGTTTCCATTCCTGTGGAAAGCCAATGAGCCAGGCTGAGTGCTGACCCTGGCAGCAGCAGAGTCCCTGCCCCAGCAAACAGCCCCCAGGGCGCAGGGACCCTGCTCAGAATTTCAGCCCTGGGCACCCTGGGTGCACATGCTGCATCACAGCTCTGCAACCATGGCCAGGAGAAGACAGCTGTCCTGCCCTCTCCTTCTGATGGGGCAGAAGGGCATCCCTTCCAGGCAGCACTTTATGGCCCTACAGAGAACCTGTCCTCCTGACAGACCCCACACACTGCCCCATGTCCCAGCTTTAGGAGATCCCTCCAGGAACAGAAACTGCATTGCCCTGCACCCACAGACATACCAGGGAGAGTGCTGTGGAGATTTCTCCTGCAGTGAGCTCTCAGCATCCATCAGCTCTCTCAGCCTCCCAGGTCTCCCCTCAGTGCCTACAGGCAGTGTCCCCAGCCCTGTGTGCTTGGCAGAGGAGCTGCTCCTGGCCAGAGCTGTCTCTCTGCAGTGCTGCCGGGTTGCCATGAGCTCCCTTCAACCCAGGAGCCCAGCCCAGCTCAGAAGGAGAAGACCAGTTCTTCTAGACTCCCTCCTGGTGCCTCAGGTCTCATGGGGATCATTCTGTGATCTCATCTCTGGCTTTATCTCCCTTGGCTGGGGAGAAATCCTTCGGTCCATCAGAGTTGTTTCTCCTGATCAAACCAGAGCTGGGCAGAAGAATCACGTTTCTATGTCTCCCCATCAGACAGGAGGCCCAGGTGGGGACAGGGAGGGGACACTTTCCCGCATGAAAGGAAGGGAGTTAGGTGAGCATTTGGGCATTTTTCGGTGTTTCACAAGAACAAAATCAGGAAAAACAAATCTACAAAGCTCTGCTCTGCAGCTGGGGGAAGTGGAAACCACAATCCAGAAAAGATCCTAGAGATTAAAGAAGATAGACTTTCTGCTTCCAGGACAAACTGACACCTGGAGAGCCCACATCAGAGCCCCATACAGACAGTGGCACCCTCAGACAGCAGGAAATGCACCTCCCAAAAAGGACCTTTCCAATGCCTAATAGAACAGAGAGAGGCCGACCTTGGGTGTCCAATGAGAACGTTTTTCTCAGTGAAGAGTGCCCCAAGTTCTCACTGCCTTGTTCTCCTTGCAGAGGGCTTCAAGCAAAGAGGCAGAGAATGTCCCATGGCAGCTTCATTCCCCACTTCCTCCTCCTGCCCTTTGCCAACACACGGGAGCTGCAGCGGGTTTCTCAGTGCTGTGCTGCACACGGCCAGTACATGTTCCCTACCCCTCTGCAAGGGCAATGCTGTTGACCAGTTCATCTCTGCAGTCCCCCTTCCTCTACATAGGGAGGTTTCAGGCCAGGAAAATCTTTCATTCTTCACACCTTTTGTTTTGGAATTATTAGTGAAGTTTAGCAGTTTTGAAGTTGGACCCTGGGAGGACTGTAGAGCTGTGCAATGATGTCAGGCAATATTAGGGTTGTTCCCTTGGCTTAGAATGTTCTGAGCCTTAAGGTTTCTCATGCTGCTAGTGGGTTACCTCGAGAGGTTTCAGGCCATCAGCCTCTTTAAGCCCTCACCCCTGATGTTTGGGAGCTATTGCTGGATGTTTACCACTTTCGAAGTTGGACCCTGGGAGAGCCCAAAAATGATGTCAGGCACTGTTAGGACAGTTCCCTTGAGTGTGAAAGCCCTGAGCCCCAATGTTAATGGTGTTGCTTGTAGGCGGCCTTGGGAGGTTTCAGGCCAGGAATGTTTTTGTGCTCTTACACCACTTTTTGGGAGCTGTTACTGGATGTTTAGCAGTTTCAGAGTTGGATGCTGGTATAGCCTGAAAAAGACATCAGGCATTGTTAGGACTGTTCCCTCAGCTACAAAAGCTCTGAGCCCCAAAGTTACTGGGGTTGCCAGTGGACTCCATAGGGAGGTTTCAGGCTCCCAAGATATTTCAGGCCTCAAAATTTTCTTTGGGAGCTATTGCTGGGCATTTAGCATTTTTGAATTTTGACGCTGGTAGAGCTGGAAAATGATGTTTTGTATTATGGGACCATTCCCTTGGCTAGGAATGCCCTTCACCCCAAGGTTACCAGGGCTCCATGTGGGCTACCTGGGGAGGTTTCAGGTGAGGAACTTCATTCATCCTTCACAGATTTATTTTTGAACTGTTGCTGTATGAATAATGTATTCAAAGGAGGATGCTAGTAGAGCCAGAAAATTATGTCAGGCACTCTTAGGACAATTCCCTTGGCTAGGAAAGCCCTGACCCAAACCAAGGAGGGGTTTTAGGTTTGTTTCTATGTATTTTGGTTTGGGTTTTTTTTTGGTTTTTTCTTCATTCTAGTTTGTCTCAGCTATAATACCATGGTCCACATTCATCCCGTTCCTAATCCAGTATCTCCTGGTCCTGTGGGATTCACTCCCTTTTGAATTTGCTCTCTCTTTGCATCATGTCTGCCTGGAAAAGTGCAAAATATTTTCTTTATTAATTTTTCTCCTGGCCTTTGCAAAAATTTTTTTTTTTTTTTTTTTTTTTTTTTTATTTTATCAAGGTTGGAAAATGCCTAAAAGATCATCCAGTCCAACCATTCACCTATTACTACTAGCTCCCACTAAACCATGTCCCTCAATACAACGTCCAGTCTTTCCTTGAACACCCCCAGGGTCGGTGACTCCACCACCTCCCTGGGCAGTGCATTCCAGTGCCTGACTACCCTTTCAGAGAAGTAGTGCTTCCTAATGTTCAGCCTGAACCTCCCCTGCCGCAGCTTGATACCATTCCCTCTAGTTCTGTCGCTGTCTACACGGGAGAAGAGGCCGACCCCTAGCTCACTACAACCCCCCTTAAGGAAGCTATAGAGAGCCATAAGGTCTCCTCTGAGCCTCCTCTTCTCCAGGCTGAGCAATCCCAGCTCCCTCAGCCGCTCCTCGTAAGGCCTGTGTTCCAGACCCCTCACCAGCTTAGTAGCCCTCCTCTGAACGCGTTCCAGGGCCTCAATGTCTTTCCTGTAGTGAGGGGCCCAAAACTGAACACAGTACTCGAGATGCGGCCTCACAAGTGCTGAGTACAGGGGGACAACCACCTCCCTGTTCCTACTAGTAACACTATTTTTGATGCAAGCCAGGATGCCGTTGGCCCTCTTGGCCACCCGCGCACACTGTCGGTTCATGTTCAGCCGTGCATCAATCAGTACCCCCAGGTCCATTTCCTCCACACAGTCCTCCAGCCACTCCACCCCAAGCCTATAGCGCTGCCTGGGGTTGTTGTGGCCAAAGTGCAGGACTCGGCATTTGCTCTTGTTGAACCTCATGCCATTGGCTTCAGTCCAGCTCTCCAGCCTGTCCAGATCCCTCTGTAGGGCCTCGCTACCCCCAGGCAGATCCACACTCCCAGCCAATTTAGTGTCATCTGCAAACTTACTGAGGGTGCACTCAATGCCCTCATCTAGGTCATCAATAAAGATATTGAAGAGGACAGGCCCCAGCACCGACCCCTGGGGAACACCACTCGTGACCGGTCGCCAGCTGGATTTAACTCCATTTACTACCACTCTCTGAGCCCGGCCCTCCAGCCAGCTCCTTACCCAGCCGAGGGTGTACCCATCCAAGCCACGGGCTGCCAGCTTCTGCAGGAGAATACCGTGGGAGACAGTGTCAAAGGCTTTGCTGAAGTCTAGGTAGACCACATCAACAGCCTTTCCCTCATCCAGCAGATGGGTCACTAGATCATAGAAGGAGATCAGGTTGGTCAAACAGGACCTGCCCTTCATGAACCCATGCTGGCTAGGCCTGATCCCCCGGCCATCCCACACATGCCGCATGATCTCCCTCAAGACTATCTGTTCCATAACCTTCCCTGGAACCGAGGTCAGGCTAACAGGCCTGTAGTTCCCCAGATCCTCCTTACAACCTTTCTTGTGAATGGGAGTCCCATTGGCGAGCCTCCAGTCTTCTGGGACCTCACCAGTCAACAAGGAGAGCTGATAGATAATGGAAAGCGGCTCGGCTACCACCTCTGCCAGTTCCCTCAGCACTCTCGGGTGGATCTCATCAGGCCCCATGGACTTGTGGCAGTCCAGTTGGAGTAGGAAGTCTCTGACCGTTTCTTCCAGAATCACAGGGCAGTTAGCATGCTCCCCAGCCGAGACTACCAGGTCAGAGAGAGGAGTACCCTGAGGATAACTGGTCTGACCTCTAAAGACAGACGTAAAGAAGGCATTCAAAGCCTCCGCCTTTTCCCTATCCTCAGTGATCACATTCCCAGCCTCATCCAGTAAAGAGTGGATATTCTCCTTTGTCCTCCTCTTACTGTTAATGTACTTATAAAAGAGTTTGTTATTCTTTTATAAGTACATCAAGTCAGTCTGCAGAGAAGTGAGGGGTGGGGGGGAAGTAGAAGTGTTAAGACCTGGGGAAGGAAAGAAGCTTGTGAGGATCCTCTGGAATCCCCCTGCCATTCCCTGCCACACCCTGCACCATGTTGGGGTGGAAGAGGGGAGTGAAATTGTGAATGAAGTTTAAGTCTGCTAAGAAGAGGGGGGTGGGGGAGAAGAAGTTTTAAGACCTGGACACGCTTCTCATTATCCAACTCTGGGTCACTGGGTGTGTAGCTGTAGTGCAATAAATTAGGTTTTTTCTTTTATTCTGTGCTGAGTCTGTTTTGCCCATTGCACTAATTGGAAAGTGATCCCTCTGTCCTTATCTTGAATCCTAAGCCTCCCGATATATATGTTTTCTCCTATTTTTGGCTGAAAAGGGGAGTGAGTGAGTGGCTTGGTGGGCATTTGGCCTCTAGCCAGGGCCAAACCACCACAGTCTTTTTTGGTGCCAAACATGGGGCTCGAGGAATTTGCGATAAGGACACTAATTGGCTGAGGGAATGAGCAGAACAGACTGAACAGAGCTGGGTAGTGTAATAACTGTAGAGAATTTCTGTTGGGATGGGGATTTAAAGAACAATTCTCATCTATGTGTTTCATAGAGGTGAGGAGTGGAGTGTCGCAGTTTTTCATAACTGGGTGCTGGAAGAGAATGGGGGCTGCAGAAAATGGCTGCTGTAAGCAGCAGCCAGAAGCTCTCTGCAGGCCCCAGAGAGTAAACATTGGCTGATTCAAGGCCAGAGCTGCTGCTGGCCAAGACTGAGACAATTGGCGATGGTCACAGTGCCTCTGGGAATCACATATAGGAGAAAGAAAAACACAAGCAGCTGCATTTGCCACCAGAGAAGGGAGCAAAATCCTGACTAAAGTAAAGTCTGCTAAGAAGGGAGGGGTGGGGGAAGGTGCTTTAAGATCTGGTCACACTTCTCATTATCTGACTCTGGTGTCACTGTCTGTGTAGTGCAGTGTCATCAATCAGAGAGTTTTCTGTCCTTCACTCTGTGTTGAGTCTGTTTTGCCATGTCGTTGATTACAGGATGATCTCTCCCTGTCCTTATCTTGAATCCTGAGCCTCTCAATATGTATTTTCTCCCCTGTCCAACTAAAAGGGGGAGTGATAGACCGACTTTGACGGGCGTCTGGCCTCCAGCCAGGCCTAAACCACCACACATACTAATGTCACTGAACTGGGCACTCACTGCTTCCTTGCACCCCCTCAGGATGCTGGGAGCTGTGGTACCCTTGTACCACACTCTGCATCACACACCCCATGTGACACTGGCCCAGGAAGAGCCCTGAGGCAATGTAGGGGGCCGAATCCCACTTCTGTGGGGCTGGCTCTTCTGCTTGATAAAATACATCAAGACTTTACTCAGCATCAGATCCACCTGCACAGTGCCTTAGTCTACCTTAAATGACAGACTCCAATTTTCTGCTCTAACCCATTCATGAGGAGAGAGGCTTTCTCAGTAATGGGCCTCAGTGGGGCCAATTAACACTCTACAGCAGTTCAGCTTTTTCTTCTGACCTTAACTCTTGGAGAGACTGCTTCAATCTCCTCACAGGATCTGCAGTTCATGGAATCAGCACCAAATACACCACGGGGCTCATTAAAATTGAAAAAGCCCTAACAAGCTATGTGTCTTTTCTTCAGGGTTTCAAGACTTGTACAGCTAATTGGAGAAGTTTCAGGCCTCTATTTAAAGTGGAAGATTTCAATCAGTACTTACTTAAAAAAAAAAAAAAAAGAGATTTCAATACTTTCAGGTTTTTTAGTTTTTCAATTTGCAGAAGTGACAGGAGCTTTCTCTAATTGTTAGTGATCCAGAGGACCTCCTAAGGAGGTGTGGAAAGGTCATAACACCTGTCTCCCTGAGTTCTCACACTGCTTAGATGACCTCCCTCTACACCTCCCCAACCCCACCATGTCTCCAAGGGATGCTTGGGAGCTGCACTCTTCTCCTCCATCAGGCTTCTGCACTGAGTCTGCAGCTGAGTGTTGCAGCCCCTTTGTTGCAATTCCCACCCCGTTTACCCTGAGGACTGGCTGGGAATAGAAACAGAATTCTTCCTCATTTTGAAAAAAGTTATGAAAGAAATAAAACACATTCCCCAACTAGGAGTAAAAAACTGTAAGGGGGTGGAGTAAATCCCAAAAGCAAATGACAGGGCACATGGCCAGAGAGTCTGCTGAACAGGGGCCCTGAGACACAGTCCATTTCCTCAGGGCAGGTGGAAATACCCGAAAGGCAATTTTCAGTGCACAGTGTGACAGTGTCCTGACACCCCAAGGACTCAGGAGGATGTGTATTTCCCCTCCTACTTTTAATACATATCCCCAGAGTTCCTAACTTAGTCTGAGTTGAGAGGCAAGAATAAACTGATGATAGTGGCTGCACACTAACAAGCTTCCAGGGGAAAGGCACTGAGTGTGGAGGGCCATGTCAGGAATGAAGATTTCTGGAGGTTTAGTAGAAGCTGCTAAGGGCTGTGGGTGATGAAACTCCTGCAGAACATTGACACGTGCCTCCCTGAATGCTGATTAGAGCAGGAAATTAGAGGGAGCAATTTCAGGATGTCCTGGTTTTGGTCAGGATGGAGTTAATTTCATTTGTAGCAGCGGATGAATGCTGTGTTTGAGAGTAAAATGGGAGTACTGCTGATAACACCCTGATGTTTCTAGTTGCTGTCAGACAGTCAAGGACTTTCTCAGCTCTTCATGAGAAAGGAGGGGCGAAGCCAGGACAGGTGACCGAACTGACCAAAGAGAGTATTCCACGCCAGTTACGTCCTGCCCAGGATATCGGGGGCGGACGGGAGGAAGGCCTGGGGCGGCTCCGGGACGCGCGGTTCTTGGGGGACGGTCGGGTTCTGGGACGGCTCTGGGTGGCACGGCCTGAGTTGTGTGGTTTGGTGAGAAACTGCATTGTGTATCAACAGCTTCATATATTTTTGCTTTGAAGTCCTGTTAGTATTGTTACATTGTATCTTTCTGTTATCTTAGTAAACTATCCTTATCCCAACCCACGGGCCTCTTAATTTCTTGATCTTGGGGTTATTTGCCCCTTTCTCTTCCTTTTTCCCTTCCCTTACTTCTCACCCCCCCCCCCCCCCCCCCCTTCCCTTTAACCTGCTCTTTTCCTGTAAGGAACAGGCAGCTGCGTGGATCTTGGCCCTCAGCCGGGTGAAACCACGACAGTCTTTTTGGCGCCCAACGTGGGGCCCGAAAGGTTGGGATAACGGTAGATTTGACCCTGACTGGATTGTAATTAAGTCAAAGTTGTGATAAGTACTTTGATTTAAGCAGTCTCTGGTCACGATGCTCCGGTATGTGTATAAGATTTTGCTGCTCTGTCTATTCTTTAGACCGGTAGGGATTAACAATGGCAGCTGGTATGGTGGGAGTACAGAAAGAAATATCTATGCTGTTTTCTCTTCCTTTGGGCTAAATACAACAGCTCTGGTAACAGTTTTTGAAAATTTCCAATATCCCTGGGATGTTCAAACTAGCATTTTGCTGTTGTTATGTTTGGTGAATATGGTTCTGCTTTTGTTAAATATTAAGCAAAGGTTTATGAATACCACTCAAGAGTGTTCTGCAAGGCCAGATAATCACGAGTGGCAGGGTACGTGGCAGAGTATGGGCAACTACCTAGGCACTTTCTCACGTCCGATGTTTTGGAGTTTCACTCCTGAACAGTTACAGGACCCTGATAAAGTGGCTGCATATCTGAAAAGAAATTGCCGTAAGTTTCCCAGAGATGCACAGTTTACTGCACTGTGCTGGGCCCTGGCCACTATTTACCAAACACTGCTTGATAGCAGTCAGCAGTGTCAGAGGGAAAGGAAGGAAAACAGACCAGCAGAAACTGCAGCTACTGTAACCACTGGGACTAACACTGAGGCCACTGTAACTTCTATGACTAGAACTGTGGCTACTGCAACCTGCCCAACTGAAACTGCAGCTACTGTAACCACTGGGACTAACACTGAGGCCACTGTAACTTCTATGACTAGAACTGTGGCTACTGCAACCTGCCCAACTGAAACTGCAGCTACTGTAACCACTGGGACTAACACTGAGGCCACTGTAACTCCTATGACTAGAACTGTGGCTACTGCAACCTGTCCAACTGATGCTGCAGTTACTGCTGCCCCTACAGCAGATACTGCCGGTAAAACAAAAAATCAACCCACATCAGTGTCGGTTGCTCCTGTACGAAAGAGGAAATACACAAAGAAAGTTGTTCCTGTAGTGAAGGATGAGGATGAGGATGAAATTGAATCAGGGCCACCCAATGAAGGTCAGGATAAAGCGGGGTCATCTGATGAAGGTCAGGATAAAGCAGGGTCATCTGATGAATCTCAGGATAAGGCAGGGCCATCCAAACCATCTCAGGATAAGGCAAAGCCATCTCAACCATCCCGGGATAAGGTTGTTCCATCTCAACCATCTCAGGATGAGGTTGTTGTTACACGATCCCTGACCCTGAGTGAGCTGCGTGAAATTCGAAAGGATTTCAGCCGCCGCCCAGGTGAGCACATCATCACTTGGTTGCTCCGATGCTGGGATCACGGGGCCAGTAGTCTGGAATTAGATGGCAGGGAGGCCAAGCAGTTGGCATCCCTAGCTAGAGAAGGAGGCATTGATAAGGCAATTGGTGAAAAGCCTGAAATCCTCAGCCTCTGGAGGCGACTACTGTCAAGTGTGAGGGAAAGGTATCCCATAAAGGAATACATTACATGTCAAACACCCAAGTGTAACAACCTAGAGGCAGTTATCCAGCACCTGAGAGAATTAGCTGTACGGGAGGTAATTTATTATGATCTGGACAACCCACAGCTTCCCTCTGATCCTGATGATGTCCTATGCACCCCAGATATGTGGCGTAAGGTTGTACGAAGTGCCCCAGCAGGGCACACCAATTCATTGGCAACACTGGACTGGAGTGATACATATCCACCAACTGTATCTGAGGTGTCCGGCCACCTTCGGAGATATCAGGACAATGTTTCTCTCTCTGTGATCGCAGCAGTAGAGAAACTGGTCAAGCGACTTGACGAAAATGTGTCCATCTCCCAACCCATATGCAGCCATGTTGCAGCTATTGGGAGAAAGCGTCCATCACCCCAGAAGGGAGGAAGGCCTGGGGCGGCTCCGGGACGCGCGGTTCTGGGGGACGGTCGGGTTCTGGGACGGCTCTGGGTGGCACGGCCTGAGTTGTGTGGTTTGGTGAGAAACTGCATTGTGTATCAATAGCTTCATATATTTTGCTTTGAAGTCCTGTTAGTATTGTTACATTGTATCTTTCTGTTATCTTAGTAAACTATCCTTATCCCAACCCATGGGCCTCTTAATTTTTTGATCTTGGGGTTATTTGCCCCTTTCTCTTCCTTTTTCCTTCCCTTACTTCTCACCCCCCCCTCCCCTTTCCTTTAACCTGCTCTTTTCCTTAAGGAGCAGGCAGCTGCGTGGATCTTGGCCCTCAGCCGGGTGAAACCACGACACAGGATGACAAAGTGAGAAGATACAGACGTGCTGTGTCATGGAGCCACTTGGATGTGTCCTGGCACACCACAGGGCCCAGTGGTAGTCCAATGCCCATTGAAATGGGGAGGCTTTTGGTCATCACTTCTCCCCCTCCTCTTTTCCTTTAAAGAGCAGGCAGCTGCCTGGATCTCGGCTCTCAGCCGGGATAAAAGCGCGACCCTCAGGTCTTTCCTTGGCAAGGGAATGGTCCTACCGATGCCTCTGTCATTCCGTGTGCTAACAGTGTCCATATTTCAAACTGATAAATGTCCAGCAGTAACTCCCAAAAAAGAGGATTGAGGGCAGAAATATGTTCCTGTCCTGAAACCATGCCAGGTAGCCCAGTAGCAGCCCCAGTAACCTTGGGACTCATGTCTGCCCCTACCAAGAGATCGTTCCTAACAGTGCCTGACATCATCACCTGGGAAGGAATAACCACTGGAGTCAGTACAGGCTGAGGGATGACCTGTTGGAGAGGAGCTCTGCAGAGAAGGGAAGGACCTGGGGGTGCTGGTGGGTGACAGGTTGGCCATGAGCCAGCAGTGTGTCCTGGTGGCTAAGAGAGCCAATGGGATCCTGCGGGGCATCAGGAGGAGTGTGGCCAGCAGGTCAAAGGCGGTGATCGCCCCCCTCTACTCTGCCCTGGTCAGGCCCCACCCGTTGCATTGTGTCCAGTTCTAGGCTCCCCAGGACAAAAAAGACAGGGATCTCCTGGAGAGAGTCCAGAGAAGGGCTACAAAGATGATTAAGGGCCTGGAACATCTACCCTATGAGGAAAGACTGAGTGAGCTGGGACTATTCAGCCTTGAGAAAACAAGGTTAAGAGGGGATCCTATTAATGTTTATAAGTATCTGAAGTGTTGGACACAGGGTGAAATGGCCAGCCTCTTATCAATGGTCTGTAGGGGCAGAACAAGGGGCAATGGCTGCAATTGGAGCACAGGAAGTTCCACACCAACATGCGGAAAGACTTTTTCCCAGTGAGGGTGACAGAGCCCGGGACAGGCTGCCCAGAGGGGTTGTGAAGTGTCCCTCTCTGGAGATATTCAAGACCCCTCTGGACACTGACCTGTGCGACCTGTCCTAGGGAACCTATTTTGGCTGGGGGTTGGACCTGATGATCTCTTGAGGTCCCTTCCAACCCCTACAGTTATGTGACTCTGTGACTGATATATTGTGAAGCAAGGGGATTGGCTGATACATTGAAAGATGAGGTAAGGGCATTGACTGATACATAGATGTGAGGTAAAGAGATTGAGTGATATATAGATTGTGAGGTAAGACGATAGATAAACAGATTGTGAGGAAAGGAGATTGACAGATAGATGTGAGGTAAAGATTATTACTGATAGATTGTGAGGTAAGGGGATTGATAGAGAGATTGTGACATAAGGGGATTGTGAGGTAAGGGGATTGACTGAGGTAGACTGTGTGGTAAAGAGAGTAACTAATAGATTGTGAGGTAAAGGGATTGTGAGGTAAGGGGATTGTGAGTAAAGGGATTGTGAGGTGAAGGGATTGTGAGGTAAGGGGATTGTGAGGTAAAGGGATTGTGAGGTAAAAGGATTGTGAGGTAAAGTGATTGTGAGGTAAGGGGATTGTGAGGTAAAGGGATTGTGAGGTAACGGAATTGACTGATAGATATAAGGTAAGTAGATTGATGTATATATTGGCTGTGAGGTAAGGAGGTTGACTGATACATAGATTGTGAGGTAAGGGGATTGTGAGGAAAGTGGATTTTGAGGTAAGGAGTTTGTGAGGTAAGGATATTGGTTCATAGATAGACTGTCAGGTAAAGAGATTGACTGAGAAACAGATTGTGAGGTCAGGAGATTGACTGATAGAGAGTTTGTGAGGTAAGGAATTTGACAGATTGTGAGTTAAGTGGACTGTGAGGTAAGGATTTTGTGACTGTCGCAGTTTTGTGTAGCTGGGTGCTGGGAGAGAACTGGGGCTGCAGAAAATGTCTGGTGTAAGGAACAGCCAGAGCTCTCTGCAGGTCCTGAAGAGTAAACATGGGCCAATTCAAGGCCATAGGTGCTGCTGACCAGGGCCGAGCGAATCTGCGATGGTCACAGAGCCTCTGGGAATCACACATAGGAGAAAAAAACCACAAGCAGCTGCAACGCCCATCCTGAAGAGTGGCCAGAGGGAGGTCCCAGGGAACTGCAGGCCTGTCAGCCTGACCTCGGTGCTGGGGAAGGTGATAGAACAAATCATCTTGAGTCTCATCATGCAGCACATGCAGGACACTCAGGTTATCAGACCCGGTCAGCATGGGTTTAGAAAAGGCAGATCGTGATGGACCAACATGATCTCCTTCTATGACAAGGTGACCTGCTGCTCAGTGGATGAGGGGAAGGCTGTGGATGTGGTCTACCTAGATTTCAGTGAAGCCTTCATCACTGTCTCCCACAGCATCCTGATGAAGAAATTATCTACTCATGGATTACATGGGTACACTCTGTGCTGGGTTAGAAACTGGCTGGGCAGCCAGGCCCAAAGGGTTGTAGGGAACTGAGTTAAGACCAGTTGGCAGCAGGTCACAAGGTGTGTTCTCCAGGACTCAGTGCTGGGGCCTGTCCTCTTTAACATCTTTATTCATGGTCTGGACAAGGGGATCGAGTGCACCCTCAGTATGTTTTCAGATGACACCAAATTGTGTGGGAGTATTAATTGTCTGGATGACACGTAGGCTCTGAGGAGTGATCTGGACAGGCTGGATCGATGGGCAGAGGCCAATTGTATGAGGATCTTGGGTTCTTGTGACCAAGTGCCAGGTCCTGCATTTTGATCAGAATAACCCCAGGCAACGCTACAGGCCTGGGTCAGAGTGGTTGGAGACTCCCTGGAGGAAAAGGATCTGGAGGTGTCCGTGGATGCCTTGGCTGGACATGAGCCAGCACTGTGCCCAGGTGGCCAAGAAGGCCAACAGCATCCTGGCCTGGATCAGGAATAGTGTGACCAGCAGGAGTAGGGAGTGATTGTTCCATTATCCTCAGCTCTGGTGAGGCTGCACCTCAAGTGCTGTGTCCGGTTTTGGGCCCCTCACTACAAGAAGGACACTGAGATGCTGGACCGTGTCCAGAGAAGGGCAACAAAGTGGATGAAGGATTTGAAGCACAAGTCCTGTGAGAAGCAGCTGAGGCAACTGGGGCATTTTAGCCTTGAGAAAAGGAGGCTGAAGGGGGAGACCTTGCCGCTCTCTACAACTACCTGCAAGGCGGAATGTAGAGAGGTGAGAGCCGGTGTTTTCTCTCATGTAACAACTGAAAAGATTAGAGGGAATGGTTTCAAATTGTACCAGGGAGATTTAGGTTGGATATCAGGAAGAATTTCATTACTGAAACATTAGTCAAGTATTGGAACAGGCTGCCCAGGAAAGTGGTGGAGTCACCATCCCTGGAGGGATTTAAAAGGTTCCTATAGATGTTGTGCTTGAGGACATGGCCTAGAGGTGGACTAGGCAGGGGTAGGCTTTGGTTGCACTCAATGACCATAAAGGCCTCTTCCAACCTAAGTGATTCTATGATTCTATGGTACAGTTCCAGGATATTCCCCTTCTGTCATAGTGGGAAAGCACTGTCATTTCAGAAACATAGTTGAGTGGTTCTGGTGTTGGAAATGTGCTTGTAAAACTTTTATAAATGTATGGGGGAAAAACAAGGAAGAAAAAGTTGTGCCCCTTTCCAGGCAGAGATGATGTAAAGAGAGCACAGCTCATCATTATGCAGTGTCTGGGTCACACAAGACCAGGAGATACTGCATTAGCAATGGGATGAAGCCGGTCCATGTTATTAAAGCTGAGACAAACTAGGAGGGGAAAAAAAACCCAAACCCAACAGCTAAAAACCCTACTAAATACAGACTGGTCCTAACGTGATTTACATGGCCAGTGATACACAGAGTGAGCAGTTTGTTGCTGCTTAGAGACATCCAGTCATCACTTTCCAAATGGCATCATTGAGCTCCTGGTTCCTCATGCTGTAGATGGGAAACTTTAATTCTGGAGGAACCACTGGCTAAAAATTGTCACTACCAGGTGCAAATGACGGAGGGGAGCTTCAGGTAGGTGAACACAGCAGTGATGAGGAACAGGGAGACCACGGCCAGGTGAGGGAGGCAGGTGGAAAAGGCTTTGTGCCGTCCCTGCTGCGAGGGGATCCTCAGCACAGCCCTGAAGATCTGCACATAGGACACCACGATGAACACAAAACACCCAAAAGCTAGACACGCTCTGATTACAATTTCACTGTGGTAGGACCATGAGCGAGAGAGCTTGAGGATCTGGGAGATTTCTCAGAGGAACTGGTCCCAGGCATTGCCCTCGCAGAGGGGCAGTGACAATGTATTGGCCGTGTGGAGCAGAGCACTGTGAATCACAACACTGTGACAGTATTTTTAAGAAGGGAAATAATAACCAGCAGCTGCTTTTTGCCACCAGAGAAAGGAGTGACAAAGTGTAAGGGAATTTGCAGAGAACAAGGTCGGTGATGTAGGGGGAGAAGGTCCTCCAAGCCTCATTGCAGAGATTCCCCTGCAGCCCGTGGAGAAGCCCATGGTGACTGAGGCTGTACCCCACAGGGTACACTGGACGATGTGGAACAGTGATTCTAATTGCAGCCTGTAGAGGTCCCCAAGGCTGAGCATGTGAGGACACTGAAGGAGGCTGTGACCTCATAGGAAGCCTGTGCTGGAGCAGGTTTGCTGGCAGGGCTGTGGAGGACCCACGCTGGGGCAGTCTGTTGCTGAAGGACGGCACCCCATTCAAGTGACCCACCCTGGAGCAGCCTGTGATGATCTGAAGCCATGTGGGAAGGACTCATGTTGGAGGGGTTCACGGAGGACTGTCTCCTGTGAGTGGAACCCAATGCTGGAGCAAGGGGAGACTGTCACGAGTCCTCCCCCTGACCAGGAAGGAGCAGCTGAGATGATGTGTGATGAACAGACCCCAACCCCCATTCCCTGTCCCCCAGTGCCTCTCAGTCGGAGAGAGTAGAGAGTAGAGAGTTAAAGAGTGAAGTGGACCCTGGGATAAGAAGGGAGGGTCGTAGGTGGGTGTTTAAAATTTTATTTCTTTAGGTTTTGTTCTCATTTCTCTGCTCTCTTTGGATTGAGTAATGAATTAGATTGATTTTATTGTTGTTGTCATGTCTGTATTGCCAGTGAGAGTAACAGCTGCATGACCTTCCCCTGTGCTTTCTCCCTGCATGATTTCTCCCTGTCCTGATCATTCTGCTCCCAGGCAGAATGATCTCAGAGATGAGGTCATAGAATGATCCCCATGAGTCCTGAGACACCAGGAAATACTAGTCTTCTCCTGCTGAGCTGGGCCAGGCTCCTGGGATGGAAAGAGCTCATGGCAACCCAGCAGCGCTGCAGAGAGACAGCTCTGCCCAGGAGCAGCTCCTCTGCCAAGCACAGACGGCTGAGCACACTGCCTGTAGGCACCGAGGGGAGACCTGTGAGGCTGAGAGAGCTGAAGGATACTGAGAGCTCACTGGAGGAGAAAGGTAAAGAGACTTCGCTTTGAATTTTCTGCTCTTGGTGACTGGGTGGGAAGTGGGAGCTGAGCTTTTCTTGATAACTTTGCAGCAGGCAGTGCTAACTCATTGGTAATTAGGACTTGTCAGAGCTTCTCCTGAGCCCTGCACACACAGAGGTTCACAGGGCAGTGCCCTGATGCCAGGAGGGGTCTGCAGAGCAAAGCTGAGCACAGGGCAGTTTGGATGAGGTCTGTGAGCACAGAGCAGGAGGTGACATGGGCAAAGAGAAGTAGTTCCAGGGACAGCTCAAGGAAGCAGAAACATTGTTAGGGATGGAGAAGGAGCTGTTCCCAGAAATGCCCTGGCAGTGGGGATTTGGTACGTCCTGACAGCCCCACAGTGCTGATATGATGAGGGCATTCCATGAGAAGTAGAAGGGGTTTTCCTCAAAGAAGCATTTCTTAATTTCTCACTGCCTTTCCCTCCTTGCACAGGTCTCCACATCTGACAGCAGCAGATGTCCAACAGCAGCTCCATCAGCCACTTCCTCCTCCTGCCCTTTGCAGACACACGGGAGCTGCAGCTCCTGCACTTCTGCCTCTTCCTGGGCATCTACCTGGCTGCTCTCATGGGCAATGGCCTCATCATCATCACCGTAGGCTGTGACCACCATCTCCACACCCCCATGTACTTCTTCCTCCTCAACCTCGCTGTTAATGACCTTGGCTACATCTCCACCACTGTTCCCAAATCCATGGCCAATTCCTTGTGGAACACCAGGGCCATTTCCTACACAGGATGTGTGGCTCAACTCTTTTTCTTTGTATTTTTGATCATCACAGAGTTCTGTCTTCTGACTGTCATGGCCTACGACCGCTATGTTGCCATCTGCCACCCCCTGAATTATGGGACCCTCCTGGGCAGCAGAGCTTGTGTCCACATGGCAGCAGCTGCCTGGGCCAGTGGGTTTCTCAGTGCTGTGCTGCACACAGCCAATACATTTTCACTGCCTCTCTGCCATGGCAATGCCCTTGACCAGTTCTTCTGTGAAATCCCTTATATACTGAAGCTCTCTTGCTCTGATGACTACCTCAGGGAAAATGGAGTCACTGTGGTCGGTGCCTGTTTAGGTTTTGGGTGTTTTGTGTTCATTGTGGTGTCCTATGTGCAGATCTTCAGGGCTGTGCTGAGGATTCCCTCGCAGCAGGGTCAGCACAAAGCCTTTTCCACCTGCCTCCCTCACCTGGCTGTGGTCTCCCTCTTTGTCACCACTGGTGTGTTTTCCTACCTGAAGCCCCCCTCCATCTCCTCCCTATTTCTGGATCTGGTATTTGCATTTCTTTACTCAGTGTTTCCACCAGCAGTGAACCCCCTCATCTACAGCATGAGGAACCAGGAGCTCAAGGATGCCATGTGGAAAGTGATGACTGGATGTTTCTAAGCAGCAATTAACTGCTTGTCTTCTGAATACCACTGACAATGTAACTCCTGTTATGATAAGTTCATATTTAATAGGGGTTTTAGTTGCTGGGTTTTTGTTCCTCTCTAGTTTGTCTAAGCTATAGTAACATGGTCAACGTTCATCCCATTCCTAATGCAGTATCACCTGCTCTTCCGTGTAAGGATGAGCTGTGCTCTCTTTGCCTCACGTCTGCTTCCACAGAGCCATAATTTTCCTCTTTTTTCCCCCCTTTTATTAATAAAAAATTTACAAGGACATTTTCATCAGCTGAACAGCTATAGTACTTGTCTGTAATGGCAATGCTTTCCCACCGTGACAGGACAGGATAAGGACAGTTTACTGACAAAATTCACCATGAATGTAGAACAATAATGGCCAGTTACACCCACACCCAGTGCTTACACGGGGTACCTCGTTTACCTGACAATTATAGAGTACTGCCTGAAAGGAAAGACAGACAGACAGACAGACAGACTGACTGACTGACTGGACTGACTGACTGACTGACTGACTGACTGACTCTTCTGGAGGCACCAAGCCCATACCCTTCCCCAACCAGCTTCTTTTAGGTGGAAGTGGTGTCAGGTGGTGTGGAAAACGGCCCAGGTGAACTCAGATCACCTGTGCTGGCTGCTTGGGGACGTTAACTCTTACCTGGCCAGTATCAGGACATTATCCACCCCTGTTTCCACATCATCTGCATCATGGGCGGATCTTACATGTTCAGAGTATTGGGGACATTCAGAACATCATTGATCTATTATGTAGAACATCTGCCATGGACAGATTTAGTTATACACCAAAAATTTACTGGCTATCCTTTCCTAGAACTAAACCCCCTTGGGGTACACACTGGACTTCCCCATCCTTTCACATCCCCCATCAAGCGCACCCAGGTCCCTGCTCAAAAGCAACCCTATCAATGGGTTTGCCTTTGTCTGAAGAAGGAACATCCCTGAGTGTCTTCCCCAACAGGTTTTTCATGTGTAATATAGGGACTTTATGCCCCTCCACGGTCTGTTGAAGTCTGCGGTGGTTTTGCCTTGCTAGAAGCCAAATGCCCATCAAAATCCCCCTATCACTCCCCTTTTCATCCAGAAAGGGGAGAACATAGATATTGGGAGGCTTAGGATTTGAGATAAGGACAGAGAGGTATCACCCTGTAATTAGTGTCATGAGAAAAACAGACTCAACACAAAATAAAGGAAAGAAAAGTAATTTATGACACTACAGCTACACACCCAGTGACGCCAGAGTCAGGTAGTGAGAAGAGTGACCAGGTCTTAAAGCACCTTCCCCAATCCCTCCCTTCTTAGCAGACTTCACTTTAGTCATGATTTTTCTCCCATCATCCCCCCCACAGTGGCACAGGGAGGGGCAGGGACTGGGGAAATGGGGTTTCAGTCAGTTCCTCTGAAATGTTTTCCTTCTTAGCTGGGGGTGTGTGTGTGTGTGTGTAAATCCACCCCCCCTTCCCCTGATGCACTCTCTCTCTCTCTCTCTCTCTCTCAAATCTTCTTAAACCTTCTCTTAAAACTTCAAGGGAGATACCATGACAAAAGGTTCCACCACAACACCCGCACATCAAGGCAGCTCAGACATGACTAGATGGGGAAGCAGTCACAAGGAGAATTTAGTCATTCCAGGGGATGCCATAGCAGTCAGAGGTGCTGAACTGGAATCTGGCCATGAGCACATTGGGCTGCACTGGGTGGAGAGTGGCCATGCAGACAAGGGCCCTTCTGGTCCATCTGGACTCAGCACAGACAATGCCACCTCTGAAGCAGTCAGTCTCAGTGTGGGCTCTCCAGTCTGGAGGAATGGGAGGAATTGTAATGTGGGCAGAAAGTCTGCCAAGATACAGTTAGGGGTCTTGTGTGGAGAGGCTGAGAGATCCGGGCTTCTTTAGCCTTGGGAAGGGGAGGCTGAGGGAAGCCCTCTTTGTGCTACAGGGAAAGAACATAAGAATGGAAGTCCACGTGAAACTGCAGCATTGAAGGTCAGAGTTGCCATGAGGATAAAGAAATGTCACTCTGAGGGCACTGCTGTGGTGCTTGAAGTCACTTGGAGGAAGTGTGGACGAGCTGGTGGCTTTGTGTTTGTGGGAACAGCTGGTGAGGAGGGAGAGACAGCAGTACAGGCAGGTACATCATGGAATGAGATTAAGGTGGGGAAGGGGGTTGGGTGCCTGAAGCCTGCAGGCAAACAGCACAGGCGTGGGGCAGTGTGGCATGGGTTGTGGTGCAGATGGCCAAGGGTGCCAGCCAGGTCTTTGTCTCGTTGACTAGAGCTGATATTCCTGCCACAGAGGCCTCAGAGGCACCACATTGTCCTCACAGTCATAGAGTATCATTGCCTCCATAAACCCAGTCCAGGGGAGGACACCATGTGTCATACCACTGTCCGTCCCTTGGTGTCACAGCCCACATCCCAAGGAAGAGTTCTGAGACACAGGTGAGGGTCAGGATCTCCCTGCCCAGGAGTGGGGGGTCAGCACTTGGCATTTCCGCTTCATCAGAACAAGCCAGGGTGTCCTCAGCATCAGAACTGCCTGTGCTTTTCCTGTGTTTGTCCTCATGGCCTCCAGTTGTCTGCTCTAATGAACCCATGGGGAAGATTTGTCAGTAATGGCTCCCAGTGAGGCCTGATAATGCTTCAGGGTGCTTTGGGCATTACTCCTGACAACTTCTTGAGAGGTTTCTTCACTTTCCTCTTCGTATCTTGAAGTCCTTGGACTCAGAAGAAAGTGTACCATGGGGCTCAGTAATCATAGAGGAAGGCCTTACAAGCATGGCTCTTCAAGTCATTTTCTTTAAAAAAAATAAGACATTTAAAAATAGTTGGAGATGAAAATTTCAAAGTAGTTTCATAATGGAGGGTTTTTTCATAGGAAAAAATGTTTCTGTCATATTTCAGACCATGGAAGAAAGTTCAGTAGCATGCTGCAATGAGTGCTGGTCCAGAGGTCTCCTAAGGAGATCTGGACAGGCAGGAAAAGCAGTCTCTTGAGATCCAACTCTGCATGGAGAACCTTGCTCTTCCTGGGACTCCCAACACTTTTCCTCACATCATCTGTGCTCACAGGCACAGACGTATTTCTCTGACAACAAACAGCAGTTAAACATGATCCAGTTTAATAACCATGAAATCTCTCTCCTCAGCTGCCTGCTACGGCCAAGCGGTGTGTGAAGGGGGTCAGCTTTCAGAGGAGATTCTCTGGAACAGGAACATCTTTTGGTCCATTGTGGTGGTTTAGACCTGGCTGGAGGCAAGATGCCCACCAAAGGCGGTGTGTCACTCCCCTTTGTAATTGGACAGGGGAGAAAATATATATTGAGAGGCTTAGGAATCAGTGTAAGGACAGGGAGAGATTGTCCTGTCATCAACGACATGGGAAAAACAGACTCAACACAGAGTGAAGAAGGAAAACTGTCTAATTTCTTAGTCTACATGACAAAAAGAGTGAAACTGGAGTCGGAAGCACGACCAAATCTTAAAACATTTTCTCCCCATCTCTCCCTTCTTAGCAGACATTAGTCAGAATTTTGCTCCCATCTTCACCCCATTGGCAGCGTAGGGGGGCAGGGACTGGGGAAAATGGGGTTCTCGGTTACTTCTTCATGAGCTGTTTTCCTCTCTCGGAACTTAAAACACCTCTAACCTCCCCCCCAGCTTCCTTCTTAGCAGACTTCACTCTAGTCATGATTTCACTCCCTTCTTCCCCCTGATCGAAGCACAGGGGGGCAGGGACTGGGAGATGGGGCTTCAGTCAGTCCCTTGCAAGTTGGTTTCCTTCTTGGCCTGGGTGTGTGGGGGGAGCATTCATTCCACACCCTCCCCCTGCTGCACCGTGGGGTCTCACCCACAGGAGACAGTCCTCCACGAACTTCTCCAACGTGAGTCCTTTCCCACAGGGCTTTATTCACCAGCTGCCCTGACGTGGGTCACTGCTATGGGTGCAGTCATAAATCACAGTGTCTCTCAGTCCCTCCACAGGGTTCCAAGCCTCCCCCAGCAAACCTGTTCCAGTGCAAATCTCTCTCTCACTCATCTCTGTCTCTCTGATTTTCCTCATGGCTGCGAATGCTGGCAGGGGCTCCTTCCAACGTGGGGTCACAGCATCTCCTGTATGTCTCCACCTGCTCCATCCAGCGTGGAGCCCCTCCACGGGCTGCAGGTGGGGTCTCAGCCTTTTCCACGGGTTTCTCCAGGGGCTGAAGGGGCATCTTTCTCTCTGTAACCTGGGACACCTCCTCCCCTGCCCTGCGTCTGCACAGCTTGTTACATCTCCTCCCTTCCTCCTCTGGTGGCAAAATGCAGCTGCTTCCAGGTTGTTTTCTCCTCCATGTGATTCTCAGAGGTGCTCGAGTATCTCTTGGCCATGACTTTGTCCTTGAATTGCTCGTTGTTTATAGTTCAGGCTGGCAGAAAACTCTAACTGCTGCTTAAAGAAACCGTCTCAGCAGCACAGCCTCACAAAACTGCAACAGGTGGGTTTCCCATGGTCACCTCCTCATGTCTTTGCCACGGTCATGCAGAGAGAACCACAGGATGCCTCGTAGTGTGGGATTCTTTCTGGAACAGGGGAAGGTCTGCTTCAGATGGGTGAAATTGTTGTCTGGCCAGGTGGGCAGTAGGACATATCCTCTTTGAGTTGCCAGACCTCTCAAGACAACTTATCCACAGCTGAGTCAAGGGAGGAACAAAGACTTTCTTCAAATAGATGGAGTTGGTCAGACACCTCAGCCACTCTCTGTGCTTCTTCCTTTCCCCAATCTATTACTGCCAGTCAGTTGGCATATGATGCTGGTGCACTCCACACAGACTTACGCCACATAGGTGAGGAACATTGGACTTCATCAGGATTGGTGGGTAGCTGCAGATGATCAGGATCATAGTAATTCATCTATGATGAATGGCTAATCCTCTCAAATACTGCATACTCTGCTCTGTGGTCATGCACTTGCCTGGCCAACACATGACGTCTTCACTGAACAGGTACCTTTCCGCCACACTTGACAGAAGTTGCCTCCAGAGCCTGAGGGCTTGAGACTTCTTTCCAATCACCTTGTCAATGACTCCTTTTCTGAACAGGGATCCCAGCTGCTTGGCCTCCCTGCCTTCTAATTCCAGGCTGTGTGCCCCATTGTCCCAGCATCGGAGTAGCCAGGTGATGATGTGCTCTCCTGGAAGGCAGCTGAAATCTTTTCTCATTTCTCCCAGCTCACTCATGTACAAGGATCAGGTTATAATGCTCACTCCTGGAGGAGAAACAGACAGACCCTCTTTGGGTTTGGAGAAGGACAGTTTATGAAAAAATCACTGTCAAAAAATTATAAATCATTTGCACATTGCAAACTACACTCACATGCAGTGATAACAGAGAGTACTTTACTGACCAAAGGATCACAAGGTACTGCACAATGCAAGGACAAATCAAACGCTCCAGCCACACTCAGACTGCCCTTAAGGAACCCAGGAGTGCCCCTCCCCAACCAGCCCATTTTATGGGGGAGAGATGTCAAGTGGTGTGGAAAACAGCCTGGACTAACTCAGCTCACCTGTGCTAACTCAGGTCACCTCTGCTAATTTAGCTCACCTCTGCTGGCTGCTTGGGGAGGTTAACTCTTGCCTGACCAGAAACAGAACAGCTGTGCATTTAATCTCCCCTGTCTGTCACATATTTCTACCTGTCCAAAGTCAATTGTCCGTGTCTGAAATCATCATTCCAACAGTGGATCTACACACCAGTGCTTCTGGTTGCTCTCAAAATTTCCCTTCTACTTCCCCTTGGACCATTCAGACACCTCTCAACCATCCAGCTGCTGCTCTGAGTTTCAGGGCGTTAAATCTGCCTTTCTGGCAGTTGTCAGACTCATTCTGTCTTTAGCCAGCTCTTGAGTTGTGGTGATTTCACAGTCTCCTTCCTCACTAGAACATCTCTCACAGGGTTAAGCTTTGTGGCAGGTGAACCTCACTGGTGGCAGATTGCACTTGGCATAGAGTGAGGAGTGTTTGATTTAATGGTGAATCTTGTCAGGTTTCTTCTGTTGTTGTTGGGAAAATAACTCCCTGTGTGCTGCCTGTGTGCAGCCATTTCTCTAAGGAAAGCAGGGGAGCTGGTACAGAGGGGCTGTAATGCCCCACTGTGGAGTGCAGCAGAGAGACCTGATGTAAGGACAAGGGAGGCAAGTCCCAGTTGGCTGGTGAGAGTCATGGTGGGCTTGTGGAGATGTGCACCAAGGTTGTCCCCACTGCCTCAAGGGACCCTTTTTCAGACCAGTCCAGACCTCCTTAGGAGGCACCCTGGATCAACCTCAGTCAGAGGTTGTCACCTCTTCTCTACAGTGAAAATAATAACCTACAACCTTAAAAAGAAATTAATTTTACTCTGAGCTCCCTTTGAAACAGCTTCAAT
The DNA here is from genome assembly GCF_964237585.1 of Gallinula chloropus. Lineage (NCBI taxonomy): Eukaryota > Metazoa > Chordata > Aves > Gruiformes > Rallidae > Gallinula > Gallinula chloropus. The sequence continues at coordinate 12,357,310 of NC_140104.1, forward strand.
GATCTGTACATCTCTTGAAGACTTGAAGATAATTACATGAAGAGACATAGCTCGTTAGGGCTTGCTTTTTCTTTTTAATGAGCCCTGGGGTTCACTTGGTGCTGAGTCCTTGAAGCTCAGGTACTGAGAGGAAATTACACAAAAAACTCCATGTCAAAAGCAGAAGCCAAAGTCCCCTGAAGTATTAATAAGTTCTGCTGAGAGACATTGCTGGCTGAGCCTCCCCAGGAACTCATTAGAACAGGTAATTGGAGGCCATGTTGTCTGGTAGGCAAAGGCAATGTACAAGCAGCTGAGATGCTGAGCAAGCCCTGTGTTGGTTTGATGAAGCAGAAAGGCCAAGCCCTGACCCCCAGCCAAGGGAAGATAGGCCCTGCACCTCAGGCATTGCTCAGGGCTCTTCCTGGAGCACCATGGGGTGTGTAATGCTGAGGGAAGAACAACAGGATGAGAGTTTCTCCTCATTATTGGTCCAAAGCCCAGCGAGAAATTCATTTGGCCTCCACTTAAATTAAAGAACGACCAGGGAGACCCTCCATCCCCTATCCAATTCAGGAGGAAACATTGTCAAAAGATGAGGACAAGGCTGAGGTGCTTAATGAAATCTTTGCCACTGTCTTTAGTAATAGGAGCAGTTGTACAGAGAGAATCCAATTCCCTGAGCTAGGAGACAGGGACAGGGAGCAGAATGAGCCCACCTCAATTCCTCTATCCAGGAGGACAGGGTCCTGCTGCATCGTAGAGATGTGCACAGATCTGTGGGCCTGAATTGGATGCACCCAAGGGTGCTGAAAGAGCTGGCAAGGGGGGTTCACCAAGCCACTTTCCATCAGTCCTGGCTGACTGGAGAGGTACCAGCAGACTGGAAATCAGTCAACATAACCCCTTATCTAAGAAGGGACAGAAGGATGATCAGGGAAATTACAGGCCTGATAGTTTGACTTCAGTCCCAGAGAAGCTGATGGAGCAGATCATCCTGAGCAGCATTTTCCAGTTCATGAAAAGCCCCCAAGTGATCAGGCCCAGTCAGCTTGGGTTCATAAGGGCAGGTCCTGTTTGACCCACTGAATCTCCCTCTATGACAGGGTGACCTGCTTCTTGGACAAGGGAAGGGCTGTGCATGTTGTCTACCTTTACTTCAGCAAGGCCTTGGACACAATTTTCCAGAACTTTCTCTTAGAGAAGCTCACTGCTTGTGGCTTGGAAACTGTGGTGGTTCAGCCCCAAGCAATGGCTGAGCACCACATGCTGCTCGCTCACTCCCTGAGGAGAAACAGACAGAGTCTCTGTGGGCTGGGATAAGGACAGTTTAGAGACAAAAGCACTATAAAAGGGGAACAATAACAGCCCCAATTGCACTCACACTCAGTTATGGCACAGAGAGTGCCTTACGAACCCAACAATAGCAGAGTGCTGCACCATGCCAGGACCACCCATCCCCAACCAGCCCCTTTGACAGGGAAATTATGTCAGTGTGCTGGTTTTGGCTGTGATGGGGTTAATTTCTTTTCTAATAGGACATGGATTCCCATGTTTTGGAGTTGGGATGAGAGCAGTGTTGATAACAGCCTGATGTTTCTGGTTGTTGCCAAGCAATCAAGAACTTTTCAGTTGTTCCTATTTGCCTACTAAGGAGAAGGAAGGGGACACAGCCAGGACAGCTGACCTGAACTGGCCAAAGGGGATATTCCATATCAATTATGTCATACTCATCATAAAAGGGGGGCTGGTTGGAGGACGAGGAGGCAGCTCCAGGACATGCATTTTTAGGGACAGTACCATTTTCGGGACAGCTCTGGCTGCAGCCTGAGTTGTGTGGTTCAGTGAGAAACTCCATTGTGTATCACCAGTTTCATATACTTTGCTACAAATTCCTGTTATCATTGTTATATCTCTCTTTCTGCTATTCTAGTAAGCTATCCTTATCCTAACCTGTGAAATTTTGTTTCCTTGGATTTGGGTTTTTTCCCCTTTCCCTTTCCTCTCCCTCCCTTCCAATTTGTCCCCCCACCTTCTTCCTTTTAAAGAACAAGGAACTGTGTGGTGCTCAGCTCTCAGCTGGGGCAAAACCACATCTACTAAAATCCAAAACAAATCTATTCTTAAAAACATGAAAATTCTTAAATTAAAGTTGTATTAATTGTCTCTTCAGCGACATCTCCATCAATATATTCAGCATGATTAATTACATATCATTGAATTGACAGGGCCAGCAATACAATGAAGAAGATGATCTGTGGGTTGCTGCTTAGAAAGATCCAGTCATCAGTTTCCACACAGCATCCTTGAGCTCCTGGTTCCTCATGCTGTAGATGAGGGGGTTCACTGCTGGTGGAAACTCCGAGTAATGAAATACCTGTACCAGGTTCAGTGGTCTGTGAAGACAGGACAAGGGCCAACGGCTCCAAGTTTGAGCACAGGAAGTTCCGCACAAAATTCAGAAGAAATTTTACACAATGAGGGTGACAGAGCCCTGGGACAGGCTGCTCAGGGGGCTGTGGAGTCTCTTTGTCTGGAGATATTCACAACCTGTCTGAACACCAACCTCTGCAATCTGTCCTAGGGCCCCTGCTTTGGCAGGGGTTTTGGACTTGATGACCTCTGGAGGCCCCTTCCAACCCCTTCCAACCCCTAGACTTCTGTGAATCAGTGAAGCTGTAAATAGGGAGGAGAGTGAGTGGGGCATCATGTAGGAAAACATCACAGTTCTGACCAACAAGGTGCCAACTCCCAGGTAAGGAGGCATGTGGAACAGGCTTTGTGCCATCCCTGCTCCGAGGGGTCCTCAGCACAGCCCTGAAGATCTGCACATAGGACACCACAATGAACACAAAACACCCAAAACCTAAACAGACACTGACCACAATGAGTCCAGTTTCCCTGAGGTAGGCATCTGAGCAGGAGAGCTTGAGGATCTGGGGGATTTCACAGAAGAACTGGTCAACAGCATTGCCCTTGCAGAGAGGCAGTGAAAATATATTGATTGTGTATGCTGCCCATCTTCATCTGTATATCACTGGCCATGTAATTCTCGTTAGGACTTGCTTGTATTTAGTAGGTTTTTTGTTGTTTTATTTTCTTTTCAGACTGTTTTGTCTAAGCTGTATTAACATGGGCCACATTCCTACCGCTCCTTATGATGTATCTCCAGGTCTTGTACCTAGACACTGCATAGTGATGAGCTGTGCTCTCTTTGTATCATGTTTGCTTGCAAAGGGCCAGAATTATTTCTTACATTTATATACAATTTACTGATGCAGGCATAAGAAATACTTACCTTCCCCTGTACCTGCCTTACTGCTAGTCTGCCTGTTTCATGTTCCACATCATTCAGGTGTTTCCACTTCTCCTGATGACACAGCCAGGCCTAAGGACATCTTTTTGGCAGACTAGCTGGACATATGCACTTTGATCAGTGTTTTCCACCTCTGCTTGCTCGTTGGTCCATCAAGTACTCAGCTCTCAGTTCAGCTCTCTGCTGCTTGCTTTGAGCTTCAGAGAGATGGAAAATGTCCCATCTCACAGAAGTCTGTTCTGTCCGAAGTTCAGGGTGTTGATAAGTGACCTTTCTATATGTCTGAATAAAACTGTGCTTGGAAAGAACCTCCTCTGGAAGCTGACTCCCTTCACACTCTGCTTGGCCGTAGCAGGCAGCTGAGGAGAGAGATTTCATGGTTATTAAGAAGGGTGATGTTTAACTGCTGTTTGTTTTCAGAGAAATCTGTCTGCTCCCCATGGGCTCGTTAGAGCAGACAACTGGAGGCCATGAGGACAAACACAGGCAAAGCACAGGCAGCTCTGATGCTGAGGACACCCTGGCTTGGTCTGATGAAGCAGCAATGCCAAGTGCTGACCCCCAGGCCTCTTGTGGTGGTTCAGCTCTAGACAGTCACTGAGCACCACACACCACTTGCTCACTCCCACAGCAGAGACAGACTCTGTGGGAGTAAGACTCTGCGGTCTGAGATAAGAACAATTTACTGACAAGAATTACTGTGAATGTAGAACAATAATGGCCAATTACACTCACAGCCAGTGCTAACAGAGAGTACCTTACTGACCCAATGATTAGAGAGAGCTGCCTGACAGCAAGGACTGAGGGATGGACCAACCCAATGCTCAGACTGTCCTGGAGGCAACAAGCCCCTGCCCTTCCCCAGCCAGTTGCTTTTATGAGGAAGTGGTGTCACGTGGTGTGGCAAACAGCCCAGGCTAACTCCTGTGCTGGCTCCTTGGTGAGATTAGCCCTGCCCTGGCCACAGCCAGGACATTATCCACCCCTTTTTCCACACCATCTACATCATACCCAGATCTTACATTTTCAGAGTATTGGGGAGGTTCATAACATCATTTATCTATTATATAGAACTTTTGCCATGGACTGATTTTATACACCAAGAATTTAGCAGCTCTCCTCCCTTAGAATTGAATCCTCTTGGGGTACACGCTGGTTTTCCCCATCCTTTCGCATCACCCACCAAGTGCACCCAGGTCCCTGAGCAAAAGCAATCCCACAAAAGGGTTTGCCTTTGCCTGAAGAAGGAACAACCCAGACTGTTTTCCCCCACAGGTTTCTCATGCACACTACAGGGATTGATCCCCCTCCACGGTCTGTGGGACTTTTGATTGGGTGGGGCCAGCTCCATTGGTAGATCCCCTGGAATTAAGTAGCCATGTGGCTTTGGCTAAATGCATCTCTCAGGTTTTTAGGGTTCCACCACCCATTCCTTTAAGAGTAGATTTTAACAGCCCATTGTACCTCTCGATGTTCCCGGAGCCTGGTGCATGGGAGGGGATATGATTTACCCACTCAATGCCATGTGCTTTGGCCCAGGGGTCTAGGAGATGATTCTGGAAATGGGTTCCATTGTCTGACTCAATTCTTTCTGGATTCTTTTTCCATGTCGCCAGAGAATTTGCTTCTCAAGACCCAGGATGGTGTTCCGGGCGGTGGGACACAGGAGAAGTTTCTAGCCAGCCACTGGTTGCTTCTACCCCTGTGAGCACACACCGCTGGCCTTGGGGTGTCTGTGGGAGAGGGATGGAATCCATCTGCCAGGCCTCTCCATAGTTGTATTTCAGCCCTTGTCCTCCACACCACAGAGGCTTTAAGCACTTGGCCTGCTTGGTCGAGGCACATGTTTCACAGTCATGGATGACCTGTGAGACAGTGTCCACGGTCAAATCCACCAGTAGATCGTGGGCCCATCTGTATGTGGCATCTCTTCCTTGATGGCCTGAGGTGTCATGGGCCCAGCAAGCTATAAATAATTAATCCTTACGTTGCCAATCAAGGTCTATTTGAGCCACTTCAATCTCAGCAGCCTGATGGACCTGCTGGGTGCTTTGATGTTCTCCGGTTGCTCGGCTCTTGGCTACGTGGGCATCTCCACACCGTACTTTTACAGTCAGATTCTCCAACTGGGCAGAGATGTCTTGCCACAATGGAGCAGCCCAGATGGGTTTGCCTCTGCGCTGCCAGATGCTTTGTTTCCATCGCTGTAACCACCCCCACAGGGCATTGGCCACCATCCAGGAGTCACTACAGAGGTACAATTTTGGCCACTTTTCTGTTTGGCAATGTTTAAAGCCAGCTGGATGGCTTTAACCTCTGCAAACTGGCTGGATTCACCTTCTCCTTCAGCAGCTTTTGCAACTTGTCATGTGGGGCTCCATACAGCAGCCTTCCATCTCCCATGTTTGCCAACAAGACGACAGGACCCATCGCTGGACAGGGCATATTTTTTCTCATTTTCTGGCAGTTCATTATACAAAGGGGCCTCTTTGGCATGCATCACCTCCTCCTCTGGTGATATCCCAAAATCTTTGCCTTCTGGACAGTCTGTGGTCACTTCCAGGATCCCTGGATGATTGGAGTGTCTGATTTCAGGCCGCTGCCTGATAAGTGCGACCCATTTGCTCCATGTGGGGGGCCTTCCTTTGAACATCCAGCCCAGCACCAGCAGTCAGGGGCCCAGGAGGAGCTGGGCCCTGTCGAGACAAGCCCAAGGGCTGCTGCAGGGACTGTCTCCTGTTTGATCTGTTCCATGGTAGAGAGGGCTGACAATGAGACCATAGCTGGGGATATGCATTTGCCACAAACCCACAGTGCCTAGGAAAGCGTGTGTCTCCTTTGTGTTGGTCAGAGGAGACATCACTGCTGTTTTATTAATAACTTTCATGGGGATCTGACGATGCCCATCTTGCCATTTCATTCCTAAAAACTGGTTTTATTATTCTGTCGTGGTTTCACCCCGGCTGAGAGCCGAGATCCACGCAGCTGCCTGCTCCTTAAAGGAAAAGAGCAGGGGAAAGGGAAGAGGGGGTGGGGGGTGAGAGGTAAGGGAAGGGAAAAGGAAGGGGCAAATAACCCCAAAACCAAGAAGCTAAGAGGCCCGTGGGTTGGGATAAGGATAGTTTACTAATATAACAGAAAGATACAATATAACAATGCTGACAGGACTTTAGAGCAAAAATATATGAAGCTGTTGGTACACAATGCAGTTTCTCACCAAACCCACAGCTCAGGCCGTGCCATCCAGAGCCATCCCAGAACCCGACCGTCCCCCAAGAACCGCGCGTCCCGGAGCCGCCCCTGCTCTTCCTCCCGTCAGCCCCCGACATCCTGGGCAGGACATAACTGGCGTGGAATACTCTCTTTGGTAAGTTGGGTCACCTGTCCCGGCTTCGCCCCTCCTTTCTCATGAAGAGCTGAGAAAGTCCTTGACTGTCTGACAGTAACTAGAAACATCAGGGTGTTATCAGCACTGCTTTCATTTTAACTCCCAAACACAGCATCCCATCTGCTGCTGCAAATGAATTTAACTCCATCCTGACCAAAACCAGGACATTATCTACCCCTTATTCCATACCATTTACGTCATGACCAAATCCAACCATTTCTTGTTTCAGACACACATATATGTATGTACACATGTATACACACACATTTGCATACAGGTATTATTCCCTTAGTCTATGGACCATTCCTCTGAGTTTGTTGAGTGAATGAACATTTAGTCCATGATGATTTTCAGGCTTCATTCGTCGTAACAGTCTCTCATGGTGTCAGTATGCGCCATTGGATCGTTGCATGCTGCATCTCGGCTCTCGACCGATACAGCTGACATGGTCCATGTTCACAGTCTGTGAATCAAAGATGTTCATTTTCAAAGGAAAGGAGGAAAAAAGTTCTTGAAACACCAGGTCTTGGTCCCGTCATCGTGGCACTCTTCCTTCATTGACTTGTATGACTCCGGCTGTAACTCCATTGGTACAACATACAACAACATACAGCAATAATAGCAATAATGAATGTACAATAATGGGTTATTTAGCAATTATTATAATACAATTTCTATTAATTACATTGGCTATTCTCACATAAATCAAATCCCTCTGAGGTACACATCGAACTTCTCCATCCTTCTGCATTGCCCACCAAGTACAACCAGGTCCTTGAGCAAAAAGAATCAGAGTCACGGGTTTACCTTTGCCTGAAGCAGGGATGACCCAAATCGTCTTCCCTAGTATACTCTTCATATGCACCACTGGGACTCTGTCTCCTTCTACAGTACGTGGAAATTTTGACTGGGCAGGACCAGCTCGATTGGTGGATCCCCTAGAGTTATCTAACCATGTGGCTTTGGCTAAATGTGTATCCCAATGTTTGAATGTTCCACCACCCATCGCTTTCAGGGTAGTCTTTAAGAGCCCATTATATCGTTCAATTTTCCCAGAGGCTGGTGAATGATAAGGAATGTGGTACACCCACTCAATGCCATTCTCTTTGGCCCAGGTGTCTATGAGAGTGTTTTGGAAATGAGTCCTGTTGTCTGACTCGATTCTTTCTGGGGTGCCGTGTCGCCATAGGACTTGCCTTTCCAGGCCCAGGATTGTATTCCGGGCAGTGGCATGGGGTACAGGATATGTTTCCAGCCAGCCGGTGGTTGCCTCCACCATCGTAAGCACGTAACGTTTGCCATGGCGGGTTCGTGGGAGGGTGATGTAATCAATCTGCCAGGCCTCCCCATATTTATATTTCATCCACCGTCCTCCATACCAAAGGGGCTTCAACCTCTTAGCTTGCTTGATTGCGGCACACGTCTCACACTCATGGATAACTTGTGCAATAGCATCCATGGTCAAGTCCACACCTCGATCTCGAGCCCTTTTATATGTTGCATCTCTCCCTTGATGACCTGAGGAATCATGAGCCCATCGAGCTAGGAATAATTCACCCTCACGTTGCCAGTCTAGATCTACCTGAGCCACTTCAATCCTAGCAGCCTTATCTACCTGATGGTTGTTTTGATGCTCCTCCATGGCCCGACTCTTAGGCACATGGGCATCAACATGACATACCTTTACCACAAGCTTCTCTAACCGGGCAGCAATATCTTGCTAAAAGTCAGCAGCCCATATGGGCTTTGCCTCTACGCTGCCAGTTGTTCTTTTTCCATTGCTGCAACCAACCTCACAGGGCATTGGCTACCATCCATGAATCAGTATAAAGGTAGAGCACTGGCCACTTTTCTCTCTCAGCAGTGTCCAGGGCTAACTGGATGGTTTTCACCTCAGCGAACTGGCTTGATTCACCTTTTCCTTCAGTGGCTTCTGCTACTTATCTCCTAGGACTCCATACAGCAGCTTTCCATCTTCGATGCTTTCCCACAGGGCGACGGGAGCCATTAGTGAACAGGGCATATGGCTTCTCATTCTCTGGCAGTTTGTTGTAAGGTGGGGCTTCTTCAGCGCGTGTTACCTCCTCATCCTCTGGTGACATCCCAAAATCTTTGCCTTCTGGCCAGTCTGTGATCACTTCCACAATTCCTGGGTGATTAGGGTTTCCTATTTGAGCCCGCTGAGTAATTAGTGCAACCCACTTGCTCCACGTAGCATCAGTGGCATGGTGTGTAGAAGGGACCTTCCCTTTGAACATCCAGCCCAGCACCGGCAGTCGGGGTGCCAGGAGGAGCTGGGCTTCAGTTCCAATCACTTCTGAAGCGGCTCGAACCCCTTCATAGGTGGCCAGTATTTTCTTTTCTGCTGGAGTATAATTGGCCTCAGAGCCTTTGTAGGCCCGACTCCAAAACCCCAGCAGTCGACCTCGAGTCTCCCCTTGTGCTTTCTGCCAGCGACTCCAGGTAGGGCCATTCTCCCCGGCCGCAGTGTAAAGCACATTTTCAACATCTGTCCCTGTCCAGACAGGCCCAAGGGCCACTGCATGGACTATCTCACGTTTGATCTGCTCAAAGGCTTGTTGCTGCTCAGGGCCCCATTGGAAATCATTCTTCTTCCGAGTTACGTGGTAGAGTGGGCTCACAATGAGACTGTAGTTTGGGACTTGCATTCGCCAAAAACCTATAACACCTAAGAAAGCTTGTGTTTCCTTTTTGTTGCTTGGTGGAGACCTAGCTGCTATTTTATTGATAATGTCCATTGGGATCTGACAACGCCCATCCTGCCATTTTATTCCTAAAAACTGGATTTCTTGCATAGGCCCCTTGACTTTACTTTGTTTTATAGCAAAACCAGCTTCTAGAAGGATTTGAATTATCCTTTTTCCTTTCTCAAATACTTCCTCTGCTGTATTGCCCCATACAATGATGTCATCAATATACTGCAGGTGCTCTGGGGCTTCACCCTTTTCCAGTGTAGTCTGAATTAGTCCATGGCAGATGGTGAGGCTGTGTTTCCACCCCTGGGGCAGATGATTCCACGTGTATTGGATGCCCCTCCAGGTGAAAGCAAACTGTGGCCTGTACTCTGGCGCCAGTGGTATTGAGAAGAAAGCATTTGCAATGTCAATTGTGGCATACCACTTGGCTGCCTTTGACTCCAGTTCATACTGCAGTTCCAGCATGTCCGGTACAGCAGCACTCATACCTGGAGTGACTTCATTTAGGCCACGATAATCCACTGTCAGCCTCCACTCTCCATCAGACTTCCGCACTGGCCATATGGGGCTGTTAAAGGGTGAGTGGGTTCGGCTGATCACTCCTTGACTCTCCAGTTGACGAATCAGCTTATGGATGGGGATCAGGGAATCCCGGTTAGTACGGTATTGTCTCCTGTGCACTGTTGTTGTAGCAATTGGCACTTGCTGTTCTTCGACCTTCAACAAACCCACAACAGAAGGATCCTCCGAGAGTCCAGGCAATGCACGCAATTGTTCCATTTCTTCTGTCTCTAAAGCAGCTATTCCAAAAGCCCATCAGTACCCTTTTGGGTCTTTAAAATACCCTCTATGGAGATAATCCATACCTAAAATGCACGGAGCTTCTGGGCCAGTTACAATTGGGTGTTTCTCCCAGTCCTTCCTAGTTAAGCTCACTTCAGCCTCTAACACAGTCAATTGTTGGGATCCCCCTGTCACTCCAGAAATGCTGACAGGTTCTGTCCCTACATGACTCGATGGCATTAGCGTACACTGGGCACCAGTATCCACCAGAGCCTTGTACTCTTGTGGGTCAGACATGCCAGGCCATCGGATCCCCACAGTCCAATAAACACGGTTATCCCTCTCCTCCACCTGGCTGGAGGCAGGGCACCTCTATTGTCGCTGACTGTGTTGGCTGTTCACTGGTGCAGCGTTCTTCCTGGCAGAATCGCGTTGTGCGATCCTTTTGCCTCACAGCTCATTTACTCGTGCTTGAAGGGCTGAGGTGGGCTGCATACCCCACTTCCTCATGTCCTCACCATGGTCACGCAGGTAACAAAATAGGCACCTTCTCCCATGGAGCCTTCTCCCATAGCTCCAGCTCCCATGGGAATTACTGGGGTGGAGACAAGTTGCCAAGATCCCCTTCTCCATGAGAGTGGATTTCATCTGAAGGAAACTGTGTCTCACCCCCATTCACTCGTAACCAAACTAAAGACCAGGAATGACTCTGGGAGCACATGGGAGAGGCCTCTGTTCCTCATGCACACCTGGGAGTTTGTGAGACAAATCAAGATTCTAGTTTTCCTTGTTATAAATCTCTCCTAACCTCTGTCTTTTCCCTTACAACACTTTTCCATACCCAGAGTCAGCAGATGTCCAACAGCAGCAGCTCCATCAGTCAGTTCCTCCTCCTGCCCTTTGCAGACACACGGGAGCTGCAGCTCCTGCACTTCTGGCTCTTCCTGGGCATCTACCTGGCTGCTCTGCTGGGCAAGAGTTTAATGATCATTACTGCAGCCTACGACCATCGACTCCACATGCCCATGGATTTGTTCCTCTTCCATACCTTGTTGAATGTGTGGTGCTCACCAAAGCTGCTCTATCACTCCCCCTCCTCAGCCGCATAGGGAAGAGAAGATGTAAGAAAAGATCACAAGAATCACAAGAATCACAAGGTTGGAAGAGACCTTTGAAGATCATCAAGTCCAACCATTCCCATCCTAAGCTAAACCAGATCCCTAAGTACCTCATCTGCCCTTTTTTTGAACACATCCAGGGAAGGTGACTCAGCCCCTCCCTGGGCAGCCTGTTCCAGCCCTGACAACTCTTTCAGTAAAAAAATTTTTTTCTAATATCCAATCTAAACCTGCCCTGGCCCAGCTTAGTGCCATTGCCCCTTGTTCTATCTTCTGTCACCTGGCTGAAGAGACTATTGCCCACCTCTCTACACCCTCCATTCAGGTAGTTGTAGGTGGTGATAAGGTCTCCCCTCAGCCTCCTCTTCTCCAGGCTAAAAGGTCAAGCTCTGGTAGAGTTTGAAGATGATGTCAGGCACTGTTACAACCATTCCCTTGGCTAGAAAAGCCCTGAGCCCCAAGGTTACTCGTGCTCCTAGTGAGGGAGTTTTCAGGCCGGTAAGATCCTTCATCCCTCGCAGATGTTGTTTGGGGGCTGTTGTGGGTATTGAGCATTTGTGAAACTTGATGCTGATAGAGCTGCAAAGTGATGTCAGGAAGTGTCAGGACCATTCCTTTCAATGGGAAAGCCTGGAACCCCAAGGTTACTGGTTCTTCTAATCCCCACCCTGGGGAGGTGCCGAAAACTTTTTTCAACCCACACACATTTTGCTTGGGAGGTATTTCTCTACATTTAACGGTTTCAGAGGTGGAATCTGGTAGAATAAACTTGACACAACAGTAAACCCATTCAGTGCTCTCCTTCCTCTGATAGAGTGGCATGGGGGATAGGGATTGGGGGTTGTGGTCATTTCATCACATACTGTCTTGGATGCTTTCTCCTCCTTACGGGGAGAACTCCTCACAGTCTCCCCTTGCTCCAGCATTGGGTCCCACCCACAGGAGACAGTCCTGCTTGAACCCCTCCAACGTGAGTCCTTCTCACATAGCTTCAGATCATCACCAACTGCTCCAGGGTGGGTCACTTTAATGGGGTGCCATCCTTCAGCAACAGACTGCTCCAGCCTGGGTCCTCCACAGCCTTGCCAGCAAACCTGCTCCAGCAGAGGCTTCCTATGAGGTCACAGCTTCCTTCAGGTGTCTGCACCTGCCCGAGCACGGTGACGTCTCCAGGGTGCATGTAGAATGACTGTTCCACATCATCCAGCATGGGCTGAGGGGGAACAGCCTCATTCACCATGGGATTCTGCATGGGTTGCGCGGGAATCTCTGCAATGAGGCTTGGAGGACCTTCTCCCCCTACATCACCGACCTTGTTCTCTGCAAAGTTCTTTACACTTTCTCTCTCCTTTCTCTGACAGCAAAAAGCAACAGATAATTTTTATTTCCTTCTTAAATATATTGTCACAGCAAATATATTTTCACTGCCCCTCTGCCATGGCAATGCTGCTGACCAGTTCTGTGAAATCCCCCAGATCCTCAAGCTCTCCTGCTCACGGGCCTCGCTCAGGGAAATTGTGGTCAGGGCTGTCCTGAGGATCCCCTCGCAGCAGGGACGGCACAAAGCCTTTTCCACCTGCCTTCCTTACATGGGAGTGGACTCCTTGTTTGTCAGCACTGACATGTTTGCCTACATGAAGCCCCTCTCAATTTCCTCCCTATTTACAGATTCACAGATTCACAGAATTGGAGTTGGAAGGGACCTCCAGAGATCATCCAGTCCAAGCCCCCCCTTCAAAAGCAGAATCCTCAACAGGTTGGACAGGATGGCATCCAGATGGGTCTTGAATATCTCCAGAGAAGGAGACTCTACTACCCACTCAGCAGACTGTCCCAGGGCTCTGTCACCTTTCCTTTGTTCCAACTTGGAGCCGTTGGCCCCTGTCCAGTCTCCAGAGACCACTTAACCTGGCAGAGGTATTTCTTTACGTGGTGGTTCCACAAGCAGTGAACCCCCTCACCTACAGCATGAGGAACCAGGAGCTCAAGGATACCATGTGGAAACAAGACTGGATTTTTCTAAGCAGCAATAAACTTATCATTTTCTTTGTTGTATTGCTGGCCCTGTCGATTCAATGAAATGTAATCATGCTGAATAGATTAATGGAGATGTCGCTGAAGAGACAATTAATATTGCTTTAATATAAGAATTTTCATGTTCTTAAGAATAGATTTGTTTTGGATTTTAGTAGATGTGGTTTTGCCCCAGCTGAGAGCTGAGCACCACACAGTTCCTTGTTCTTTAAAAGGAAGAAGGTGGGGGGACAAGTTGGAAGGGAGGGAGAGGAAAGGGAAAGGGAAAAAAACCCAAATCCAAGGAAACAAAACCCTGCAGGCTGGGATAAGGATAGCTTACTAGAATAGCAGAAAGAGAGATATAACAATGATAACAGGACTTTGTAGCAAAATATATGAAACTGGTGATACACAATGCAGTTTCTCACTGAAACACAAACTCAGGCCATGCAGCCCAGAGCTGTCCTGAAAACGGGACCATCCCCAAAACTGCACGTCTTGGAGCTGCCTCCTCCTCCTCCAACCAGCCCCTCTTTATGCTGAGCATGATGTAAATAGCATGGAATACCCCCTTTGGCCAGTTCGGGTCACCTGTCCTGGCTGTGTCCCCTTCCTTCTCCTTAGTAGGGAAATAGGAACAACTGCCTTGACTGCTTGGCAACAACCAGAAACATCAGGGTGTTATCAGCACTGCTCTCATCCCAACTCCAAAACATGGCATTCCATGTCCTATTAGAAAAGAAATTAACTCCATCACAGCCAAAACCAGCACACTGACATAATTTCCCTGTCAAAGGGGCTGGTTGGGGACGGGTGGTCGTGGCATGGTGCAGCACTCTGTTATTGTTGGGTTTGTAAGGCATTCTCTGTGCTATCACTGGGTGTGAGTGCAATTGGGGCTGTTATTGTTCCCCTTTTATGGTGCTTTTGTCTCTAAACTGTCCTTATCCCAGCCCACAGAGACTCTGTCTGTTTCTCCTCAGGGAGTGAGCGAGCAGCATGTGGTGCTCAGCCATTGTTTGGGGCTGAACCACCACAGTTTCCAAGCCACAAGCAGTGAGCTTCTCTAAGAGAATGTTCTGGAAAACTGTGTCCAAAGCCTTGCTAAAGTCAAGGTAGACAACATCCAGAGCCCTTCCCTTGTCCAGGAAGCAGGTCACCCTGTCATAGAGGGAGATTCAGAGGGTCAAACAGGACCTGCCCTTATGAACACAAGCTGGCTGGGCCTGATCACTTGGGGGCTCTTCATGAAATGGATAATGCTGCTCAGGATGATCTGCTCCATCAGCTTCTCTGGGACTAAACTCAAACTATCAGGCCCGTTAATTTCCCTGATCATCTTCCTGTTCCTTCTTCTATATGTGGTTATATTGACTGATTTCCAATCTGCTGGTACCTCTCCAGTCAGCCAGGACTGATGGAAAGTGGCTTGATGAACCCCCCTTGCCAGCTCTTTCAGCACCCTTGGGTGCATCCCTTTCAGCCCCACAGACCTGTGCACATCTCTGTGGTGCAGCAGGACCATCTCCTCCTGGATTGAGGTGGGCTCATTCTGCTCCCTGTCCCTGTCTCCTAGCTCAGGGAATTGGATTCTCTCTGTACAAATGCTCCTATTACCAAAGACAGTGGCAAAGATTTCATTAAGCACCTCAGCCTTGCTCTCATCTTTCCACAATGTTTCCTCCTGAATCTGAAAGGGGATGGAGGGTCTCCCTGCTCTTTCTTTTATTTAAATGGAGGACAGATGAATTTCTAGCTGGTCTTTGGACCACCAAATAGGAGAAACTCTCATCCTGTTGTTCTTCCCTCAGCATTACACACCCCATGCTGCCCCAGGTAGAGCCTGAGCAACGCTTGTGGGACAGGACCTGTCTTCCCTTGGCTCGGGTCAGGGCTTGGCCTTTCTGCTTCATCAAACCAACCCAGGGCTTGCTCAGCATCTCAGCTGATTGTACATTGCCTTTGCCTACCAGACAACATGGCCTCCAATTACCTGTGCTAACGAGTCCCTGGGGAGGCTCAGCCAGCAATGGCTCTCAGTGGGACTCATTAATACTTCAGGTACTTTGGCTTCTGCTTTTGACATGGAGTTTTTTGTGTAATCTCCTCTCAGTACCTGAGCTTCAAGGACTCAGCACCAAATGCATCCCAGAGATCATTAAAAATACAAAGCAAGCCCTAACGAGCTATGTCTCTTGATGTAATTATCTTCAAGTCTTCAAGAGATATACAGACCATTGAAGCTGTTTCAAAGGGAGCTCAGAGTAAAATTGATTTCTTTTTAAGGGTGTAGGTTATTATTTTCACTGTATAGGAGAGGTGACAACCTGTGTCTCAGATTGATCCAGGGTGCCTCCTAAGGAGGTCTGGACTGGACTGAAAAAGGGTCCCTTGAGGTCTGACACAGTGGGGACAACCTTGCTGCACATCTCCACAAGCCCACCATGACTCTCACCAGCCAACTGGGACTTGCATCCCTTGTCCTTACATCAGGTCTCTCTGCGGCATTACAGCCCCTCTGTACCAGCTCCCCTGCTTTCCTTAGAGAAATGGCTGCACACAGGCAGCACACAGGGAGTTATTTTCCCAACAACAACAGAAGAAACCTGACAAGATTCACCATTAAATCAAACACTCCTCACTCTATGCCAAGTGCAATCTGCCACCAGTGAGGTTCACCTGCCACAAAGCTTAACCAGGTGAGAGGTTTTTTTGTGAGAGGAAAGAGACTGTGAAATCACTGCAGCTCAAGAGTTGGCTAAAGACAGAATGAGTCCCACAACTGCCAGAAAGGCAAGGGTTTAACTCCCTGAAACTCAGAGCAGCAGCTGGATGGTTGAGAGGTGTCTGAACGGTCCAAGGGGAAGGGAAATCTGTAGAGCAATCACAAGTGCTGGTGTGCAGATCCACTGCTATGCTGATGATTTCAGTCATGGTCATAAAATCATAGAATCTCCTGAGTGTGAAGGGACCCATAAGGATCATCCACTCCAACTCCTGGCTCCACACAGGGCCAGCCAACTCAGAGCACGGGACTGAGCGCGTCATCCAGATGCTTCTTGAACTTGGTCAAGCTCAGTGCTGTGACCCCTTCCCTGGGCAGCCTGTTCCAGGGCCTGACCAGCCTCTCAGCAAAGAACCTCTCCCTCATATCTAGCCTAAACCTCCCCTGCCACAGCTTCATGCTGTTCCCTCAGGTTCTATCACTGGCCACCAAAGAGAGATCAGCACCTGCCCCTTCACTCCCCCTCCTCAGGATGCCACAGACTGCAATGAGGTCTCCCCTCAGCCTCCTTTTCTCCAGGCTGAACAAACCAGGGGAGTTGCTGAGGAAAAGGGCTCTGCAAGATGAGACTCCATCGAGGGACTCCTTTATCTGAAAGCAATAATGACCGACAACGACCGGCCAGTGAGCCACAGCTATTGTTCGGGCCACCTGAGCTGCCTGGAGTGGTGGCTCATCGGTGACTCACTCATCGGTGACTCACTCATCGGTGACTCATTGGGGGCGGAGCCAAGGGTGACAGCTGGAACCCCCTTTCATAAGAGGGTCCTCTGGGAGCGCCAGTGACCCGGAGCGCGGCGAACAGGACGGGCAAACAGGGCATGGCGCGTCAGAAGGGCGTGGCGCGGCAGTTTGCGCAGCAGTTAGCGCAGGCAGGGCGAGCCTCCCCTCCTAGCTCAGAGGGGTAAATTGAGCGAACTGGCTCCCAGGGTACACAGGGGGAGAGCCAAGGGTTCCCTGTCTGCAGTGTGTATAAGTGTGTATAGGCAACTTACCATGGTCTCCACCAGGCGGAGAGCTTATCCCTCCACAACTGGGGCAGTCCTGACGGAGGGCCTGCGTAGGGATGCTGCTGTTCAGGTCTCTGGCTGCAGGGAATGCCAGAGTCTGCTCTTACCAGGAAAAAGGGGCAAGCACCTCACCTGTGTGAGGTGTGAGCAGGTCGAGGATCTGCTTGCTTTGGTAGTAGAACTAAAGGAGGAGAAGGAAAGACTGAGAGCAGTCAGGGATTGTGAGTGAGAGATTGACTGGTGGAGTAGCTCCCTGGCATCCCAGAAGGAAGAGTGCCGGGAAGACACATCACACCTGAAGAAGGTCCCCATTCCCTGTCCTAGCCAGGGAAATGGGAGTGAACCAAACCCTGAGGAGGGCTGGAAGACAGTCCCATCTCGCCGCCGTAAGCACTCCCCCTCCTTACCTACTCCACTTCCCCAGGTCTCCCTAAGCAACAGGTTTGTAGCCCTGGAAGTTGAGGAAGAGGTAAGTGAGGAGATTAATGCAGCCCCTCTGCCTCAGAGGAGGCGGAAACCTAGGGTGAGGCGACCACCCACACGCCTCGAGACTGCCCCTGTCAGGCAAGAGAGAAGGGTAGTTGTGGTAGGGGATTCCCTTCTCAGGGGGACAGAGGGCCCCATATGTAGGCCAGACCCTACACGCAGGGAGGTGTGCTGCCTCCCTGGAGCCTGGGTTAGGGACATCACCAGAAGGCTACCAGGGCTGGTAAAACCTTCTGACTACTATCCGTTATTGATAGTTCAAGCAGGCAGGGACACTATTACAAAGTGTAGCCTGCGCACTATTAAGAGAGAATTCCAAGACCTAGCGAGCTTTGTTGAAGGGGGGGAGCCCAAATAATATTCTCCTCTATCCCCACTTGTGGAAAGATGGGTTCAGAGCAGGTCAGGAGAACCCATGAGTTGAATATCTGGCTGAAAGGCTGGTGTCGGCAAAAGAACTTTGGGTTTTTTGATCAAGGAATGATGTACTCTGCTCCTGGCATGAGTACTGCCTATGGGGCTCACCTGTCTTACAGGGGGAAGCAGATCCTTGCCCAGGAGATGGCAGGGCTCATTGATAGGGCTTTAAACTAGTTAGGAAGGGGGGAGGGGATATAATGAGGCTTGCTAGTGTAGGGCAAGTAGCCCCCATAGGAACTTCTAGGGACTCCTCAGAGGAGGTAGTTTGGCTGACTCCCCTTCCGGAAACTTCTAATGTCCCTCTAGGAGGCAGTGGAGGAAAGCTTCAGATTCCTCCCAGAGGTTTGAGGGAGGGCTCCTCAGAAAAGGTATTGAGCCAGAAAGCCCAGCTGAAGTGTCTTTACATGAACGCGCGCAGCATGGGTAATAAGCAGGAGGAATTGGAAACCGTGATGTCACTGGAAAATTATGATCTAGTTGCAATCACGGAAATATGGTGGGATGATTCCCACAGTTGGAATACCCCTGTAGAAGGGTATCACCTTTTTAGAAGGGATAGGCTACGAAGGAAGGGTGGTGGGGTTGCCCTCTATGTTAGAAAGTGGAGAGACTGTGAGGAGCTCTCTCTGGAAGGTGGCCACGAGCAGGTTGAGAGCCTGTGGGTCAGGATTAGGGATGGGGCTAATAAAGAGCAGCTGGTGATAGGGGTCTACTACAGGCCACCTGATCAAGGAGAGACTACCGATGAGACTTTCCTCCTTCAGCTGCAGGAGGCGTCACGGTCACAGGCACTCATCCTGATGGGGGACTTTAACCACATGGGTATCTGCTGGGAAAACCACACGGCGAGATGCAAGAGGTCCAGGAGACTCCTGGAGTGTGTAGATGATAACTTTCTGGTTCAAACAGTGGATAGACTGACCAGAGGCGATGCACTGCTGGACCTGGTGCTCACCAATGTGGGGGAGATCATTAAAGGTCTTAAGGTTGGAGACAGCCTGGGCTGCAGTGACCATGCCCTAGTTGAGTTTGTAATCTCAAGGAAGGTGGGCCTGGAGAAAAGTGGGACCAGGACACTGAACTTTAAGAGAGCAAACTTTAGGCTGTTTAAGGACTTGTTGGCCAAGATCTCCTGGGAGGTGGTCCTTAGAGACAGAAATGTTGAGGACAGCTGGCTACTCTTTAAGGATGCCTTTCTGAGAGCTCAAAGACTCTCTATCCCCCTGAATAAGAAAGCGGGCAAGAGGAGCAGGAGGCCAGCATGGCTAAGCAAGGACCTACTGGTCAAACTGATGGGAAAAGAAAGGTAAATACAAGCTCTGGAAGCAAGGGTGTGTAGCCTGGAGAGAATACAGGGATGCTGTTCGGACTTGCAGAGATGGGATCAAGAAAGCCAAGGCGCATATGGAACTGAACTTGTCAAGGGATGTTAAAAACAACAAGAAGGGATTTGACAGGTACATTGGCCAGAAGAGACAGGCCAAAGAGAACGTACCCTCCTTGGTAAATGAGAAAGGAGAATTGGCTGCAACTGATGAGGAGAAGGCTGAAGTACTGAATGAGTTCTTTGCCTCGATCTTCTCTGGCAGCCGGGATTCTCATAATTCTCAAATCCCAGAACCTTGCATCCCTAAAACTCAAGGTATGAACTGGGGGAGTAAATCCCCCCCCACTGTAAGAGCAGAGCAAGTCCGAGACCGCCTCATGAGACTGAATGTTTACAAGTCTATGGGGCCGGATGACATGCATCCCAGGGGCCTGAAGGAGCTGCTGATGTGGTTGCTGAGCCGCTCTCCATCATATTTGAAAAGTCGTGGCTGTCAGGAGAGGCCCCTGGGGACTGGAAAAAAGGTCATGTCACTCCCATTTATAAGAAAGGGAGCAAGGAAGACCCAGGGAATTACAGGCTGGTGAGCCTCACCTCTGTGCCTGGGAAGATCATGGAACAGATCCTCCTGGACGACATGTTGGAGCACATGAGGGAAAAGCATGTGATCCGGGACAGCCAGCACGGCTTCACCAAGGGAAGGTCATGCCTCACCAATCTGGTGACCTTCTATGATGGAGTGACAGCATCGGGGGATAAAGGGAAAGAACTGATGTCATCTACCTGGACTTGTGCAAGTCCTCTGACACAGTCCCCCACCACATCCTTATCTCTAAATTGGAGAGAAGTGGATTTGATGGGTGGAGCATCCAGTGGATAAGAAACTGGTTAACAGACCATAGCCAAAGGGTGGTGGTCAATGGGTCTATGTCCAGGTGGAGGCCGGTGACAAGCGGTGTCCCCCAGGGGTCTGTCTTGGGACCGGTGCTCTTTAACATCTTTATCAATGACATGGGTGATGGAATTGAGTGCACCCTCAGCAAGTTTGGGGATGACACCAAGCTGAGTGGTGTGGTCGACACCCCAGAAGGAAAGGAGCCATCCAGAGGGATCCTGACAGGCTGGAAAGGTGGGCCTGGGGGAACCTAATGAGGTTCAACACTGCCAAGTGTCAGGTGTTGCACTTGGGCTGGAGGAATCCCAGACACAGATACAGACTGGGAGAAGAGGTTCTTTGGAGTAGCCCTGCTGAGAAGGACTTGGGGATTGTGGTGGATGAGAAGCTTGACATGAGCCAGCAGTGGCTCTTGCAGCTCGTAGGGCCAATGGTATCCTGGGCTCCATCGGGAGAGGAGTGGCCAGCAGGGACAGGGAGGTGATTGTCCCTCTCTACTCTGCCCTCGT
The DNA here is from genome assembly GCF_964237585.1 of Gallinula chloropus. Lineage (NCBI taxonomy): Eukaryota > Metazoa > Chordata > Aves > Gruiformes > Rallidae > Gallinula > Gallinula chloropus. The sequence continues at coordinate 12,378,059 of NC_140104.1, forward strand.
GAGGCCCCATCTGGAGTCCTGTGTCCAGATCTGGGGCCCCCAATACAAGAAGGATGTGGAACTGTTGGAGAGGGTTCAGTAGAGCCACAGGGATGATCAGAGGGCTGGAGCACCTGCCCTACAAAGAGAGCCTGGGGGAGCTGGGCTGGTTCAGCCTGGAGAAGAGAAGGCTGCGGGGGGACCTCATTGCAGCCTTCCAGTCCCTGAAGGGAGCAGAGGAACAGGAGGGGAATGGGCTTGTTAAAGGGCAGAGACTGGCAGGACAAGGGGCTGGAGTGAAGCTGGAGGAGGGAAGGGTGAGAGGAAAGTTTGGGGGGAAGTTCTGTACAGAAAGAGTGGTGAGGTGCTGGAACAGGCTGCCCAGAGAGGGGGTGGGTGCCCCATCCCTGGGGGTGTTCAAGGCCAGGTTGGCTGGGGCCCTGGGCAACCTTGTGTAGCTCCAGGCCTGAGGTTGGTGTCCCTGCCTGTGGCAGGGGGTTGGAGCTCTATGATCCTTGGGGTCCCTTCCAGCCCATGCCATTCTCTGATTCTCTGATTCTATGATTTTAAAAGCAAGGGATTACAGATTACTCCACAGAAAATTCAAAAGCAGACAGTATTTTACTGATCTGCTTAGGTACTTAAATGACAACACCACTTGTTTGCAGAGCCTAAAGGGATTGTAGTTGTGCCCGGATTGTCAGCAATTCACCAGTGGCCTTGCCCCTGGTGTGAATCCTTGTGGCACAGGTTCACTGGAAGTTTGGAAAAAATAAAATAAAATAAAAAGTAAAAAAAAAAGTTCTTTTTCTTCTGGCAGTGTGAGCTACTGCACAAATGGGGGAATTGAGAAAATGTGCTCTGCTATAGCAGCACTTCAATACCCCGTGAAATCAAACCCGACAACTACAGCACAGAATAGATATCACACACAATACAAACCTTTTTCTTTTACAATTATGGGACATTAACTTTTACCTATGACATTACCTATGGTACAGGGACACCACATTTGCCCGCAGGCCAGGCCAGAGTGGAACATATTAATCAAACTCTCAAGTGTTTTGCTGCATGAACAAAAAGGGGAGAAAGGGGCATCTCTCCAGCTGAATGATCAAACAAAGCTCGGTATGTTTTGAACTCTTTATGTCTGTCACAGGACAGTTGGGTACCACCAATGGTGAAACATGCAGTAGGTTTAAAAGAAGGTTTGAAAGGGAATAAGAAAAACCAAACCAAACCAAAAGAACTTAAGAAATAAATAAAAAATAATTTAAAAAAAGAGAGAAAATAAAAAGGAAAAAAGAGGAAAAAAGAGGAAAAGAAAGAAAAAAAAAGAAAGAAGGTTAATGTCAGGTGTTAGTAAGAAATGAAGTTACAGGTACTACCTTGGGAAGGAGATCTGCCTGTGTCGTTACAGATACGGGAGCCAAGCGGATAAAGCCATGGATCCAGAACAATTCCATCTTGCATGAACCAGGAGGAGATCCTGAGCCCAGTAACTGAAGTCAAGTGTTCCAACTGCAGCCACAATGGACTATGAGTTTTGCTGCAGGACATTTTGAACCATCTAACAGTCTGTGAAATATGCATGTGTTTGTGGTAAATGAAAATCAGGGAAATAGTGGTTTCTGCACAGCCTGAGGTCACTGCAGCAACTGATTGTTGTTGCTGGCTCACGATGCGTGCTGCATGAATCTGTCTGGCCACTCAGCATTCAGAAAATAATAGATCCATCACAAAAGATACATCAAAACCAAACAACAACAACAGCAACAAAAGGGGAAAATTCTTTGGATTGGACAATTGGTTTCATGACTGGGGAATTTCAGGATGGATGTTGTCAATGGTCAGACTTGGATTATTGGGTTTGGTAATTGTGGTACTTGTCTTACTCGTCCTGTTCATTGAGCTTTCTGCAAAGGGCCCTTGCAGAGACCTCAAAAAGCAGTTTTTGTAACACAGAGACTAACAGGGAAAAAATTGGCAAGGTGGTCAACAGGCATGCCAGCGGCCTGGCTCTCCTCACAGAACACAGAGGCCCTGACAAGATCCCTGAATTCCTAACAACCAGGAAAATTACTCATGCTGAGGTATTTGGTAATTACATTTTCACAACACAGCGGCCTTGAAGGCAGAGGTACAGACTGCCTCAACCCAAGAAGGAGTTGTAGGAAGGTATTTGGGAGTAAGTGAACATGTCAGGAACCAGCCATGATCAGATGGCCAAACCACAGCGGGTGTGCAGAGAACTTTTGGACATCAAAGGTAAACTGACAACATTTAGCTATAAGATACGCTTATCAGAACTCGTTATAATTACTACTTAATCACTTTGGTGTGAGCAGTGTGTGCAGCCAATCAGTAGTTTTAGCTTGCCATGTTCTAAGGTATGGCTTTCTGTTTATGGGATGGCTTTTAGGTTTAGTTCAATAAGGACTTAGGTTTCTGTCAGTTATTTCTGCCTCAGTGTTCTCTTTGCCGTGTGTGTCACGGTGCTTCTCTTGCAGGATGGAAAATGCTCTGCGCAAACATCTGGCTGGTCCGTCAACAAGAAGGGGGAATTGTAGCAAAATAATCCCAAATAATAACCCCAAATAATCAGGCCTGGGGCAGGCAGCAGAGACATGTCAGGATGCAGCAACAGGAGGGCAGATGTCCGTGGGAACACAAGCTTGCAACAAAACCCACGAGATCACAAACTGCAAGAACGTTCACAACTGCCTTAAAAAGGAACAAAGAGACTGTGCAGCCTCAACCAATTATTAGCAATAGTGAGACGCCTGTAAGGTGGGTGAACAGAGCATATAGCCAATAGCAGTGTAATGTAACTCGTGGTACTGATATAGAAACCTATATAAGCTCTGTGTGTGTGTTTCAATAAACAAGCACAGCACTGATCACATGGATCCAAGCTGAGCAAAACATTGGCTCAGGCAGAGGGCAGCCCTGTTGGTGCTATGTGGGCAGAAAATAAAAAAGGAAGTCCAGTGAAACTGCGGCTTTGAAGGTCAGAGTGGACGTGAGGATAAAGAAATGTCATTCTGAGACTACTGCTGTGGTGCTAAAAGTAACTTGGAGGAATTGTGGATGGGCTGGTGGCTTTGTGTTTGTGGGAACACCTGTGAGGACAGAGAGACAACTATACAGGCAGGGACACCCAGAGGTAAGAATAAGGTGGGGAAGGGCGTTGGGTGAGTTACACGGCACGAGATATGCAGAAGATGAGCAGTTTATTGCTGCTTAGAAACATCCAGTCATCAGTTTCCACACGGCATCCTTGAGATCCTGGTTCCTCATGCTGTAGATGAGGGGGTTCAGAGCTTGTGGAACTACTGAGTAAAGAAATGCCACTACCAGGTCCAGAAGTAGGGAGGAGATGTAGGGGGGCTTCAGGTAGGCAATCATGCCAGTGCTGACAAACAGGGAGACCACAGCCAGGTGAGGGAGGCAGGTGGAAAAGGCTTTGTGCCGTCCCTGCTGCGAGGGGATCCTCAGCACGGCCCTGAAGATCTGCACATAGGACACCACAATGAACACAAAACACCCCAAAACTAAACAGACACTGACCACAAGGACTCCATTTTGCCTGAGGTAGGCATCTGAGCAGGAGAGCTTGAGGATCTGGGGGATTTCACAGAAGAACTGGTCAACAGCATTGCCATGGCAGAGGGGCACTGAAAATGTATTGGCCGTGTGCATCACAGCACTGAGAAACCCACTGGCCCAGGCAGCTGCTGCCATGTGGACACAAGCTCTGCTGCCCAGGAGGGTCCCGTAGTGCAGGGGCTGGCAGATGGCAACGTAGCGGTCATAGGACATAACAGTGAGAAGAAAATACTCTGCTGAGAGGAAAAAGAAAGAGTTGAGCCACACATCCTGTGTAGGAAATGGCCCTGGTGTCCCACAGGGAATAGGTCATGGATTTGGGAACAGTGGTGGAGATGCAGCCAAGGTCAGTAAGAGAGAGGTTTAAGAGGAAGAAGTACATGGGGGTGTGGAGATGGTGGTCACGGGCTATGGTGATGATGATGAGGCCATTGCCCAGCAGAGCAGCCAGGTAGATGCCCAGGAAGAGCCAGAAGTGCAGGAGCTGCAGTTCCCGTGTGTCTGCAAAGGGCAGGAGGAGGAACTGGCTGATGGAGCTGCTGTTGGACATCTGCTGCCATCCAGTGTGGAGACCTGTCCAAGGAGGAAAATGCACAGTGAGAAGTTAGGGAACTCTTCTTTGAGGAAAATCTCTTCTAAGTCTTAGGGAATACCCTCAGATTGACTCTCTGTATTCAGGAAGATTTTTGTCAGGTCCCTTTTGGGAGGTCTGCTTTGTGGTGGCTTGAGCGTGCCACTGCTGGGAGGAGGGTCAGCTGTGGCTCTCAAGAACTCAGTCCTGCCTGGCAGCAGTCAGTAAACAGAAGGATGTTGTGATCTCAGACTAAATCCCCTGTGGATAGGAATGAGCTTTTCAGCACTGTCACTCCAATTTCACCTGAGGGCAGAGCAGACCTTTGGAGCTTTGGTTTTCTCCTCACTGTACCTGAGGAGAGTTTCTCCTGTCAGAACTCCCTGACATTGCTGCTGCAGTGCCAGTGAAACCTTCCCCTGAGTGCAGAGTGGGGAGATCTGCTCTGTCCATCAGCCCGGCTCTCATCTACCCTCTGCTGGACTCTCTGAGATCATCCCCTGGTGTTCCCTGTAGAAGAAATTGTATCCCACAGAGAGATGAAGAATTCTGTCCTCAGTCCTACAGATGGGGATCCTGAATTGAGGGTCTGCTCAGTGCCATCCCTACCTATGTGTATGCCCAGAGCCCCAGGTATCGGGGGGACAAAGGCAGCAAGGAGAGGAGGGGAAACAGGGAGAAATGCTCTAGCCAGGCCTGGAAAGAGAGGGATGGACAGACAGGCACTCAGGGATTTTTCCTCTACATGGGTTGGGCTGCCAGTGAGATGGCTCAGTCTGAAACCCTGGACTTCCAGGCACAGAGTCTGTGCTGTGTGGCAGAAACCAGGGGGTCTGTGTGGGAAAGTGTCTGCACTGCAGAAGATGTCTGGGAGGTACCAAATCCCCACTGCCAGGGCACTGCTGGGAGCAGCTCCTTCTCCCTCCCTGACAATGTCTCTGCTGCCTGGAGCTGTCCCTTCAGCTGCTTCTCTCTGCCCATGTCACCTCCTGCTCTGTGCTCACATACCTCATCCAACCTGCCCTGTGCTCAGCTCTGCTCTGCAGACCCCTCCTGGCTCTGCCCTGGGAACCTCTGTGTGTGCAGGGCTCAGATGGTCTGACAAATCCTAATGACAAATGAGTTTGCACTGCCTGCTGCAAAGTTATCAAGAAAACATCAGCTCTCACTTCCCACCCAGTCCACAAGAGCAGAAAATTCAAAGCAAAGTCTTTTTCCCTGGAGTGGAAAATGCATCCTTGGTGTTCTTGAAAAGTCCCTCGAAGTTAACGTGGATCTGCTGGACCTGGGAGCAAATCGGGGCTGTGCAGCACCATTTCTTAGAGCAAAAGGACCCTCCACTGTCCTCCTATGTGTCACACTTTACACCTATAGCATCTTTCTGCAGCAATGCTGATGGAAGTCCATGAGGCAGGCTGAGTTCTGACCCTGGCAGCAGCAGTCTCTGCCACAGCACACAGACCCCCAGGGCACAGGGACCCTGCTCTCAAGGACAGCCCTGGGCACCCCTGGGTGCACACGCTGCCTCACACCTCTGCAGCCATGCCCAGGAGAAGATGCATGTCCCATCCTGTGGGAAGAGTGGTATCCCTTCCAGGCAGCACTTCCTGGATCCGTAGGGAACCTGTCCTCCTGACAGACCCCACACACTGCCCCATGTCCCAGCTTTAGGAGATGCCTCCAGGAACAGAACCTGCATTGCCCTGCACCCACAGACATACCAGGCAGAGTGCTGTGGAGATTTCTCCTTCAGTGAGCTCTCAGCATCCATCAGCTCTCTCAGCCGCACAGGTCTCCCCTCGGTGACTGCAGGCAGTGTCCCCAGCCCTGTGTGCTTGGCAGAGGAGCTGCTCCTGGGCAGAGCTGTCTCTTGTCAGGGCTGCTGGGTTGCAGTGAGCTCCCTCCATCCCAGGATCCCAGCCCAGCTCCCAGCAGAGGAGCAGGTGAATACGTCGCATACTCCATTCCCCAGAGTCTCCTGTGAGGTGTCCCTGGAGCTCCAAGTAACTAACTTGGAAAGTCTTTACTGCCTTTCCCTCCCTTGGCTGGGGAGAAATCCTTGTGTCCAGCAGAGTCCTTTCTCCTGATCAAACAAGTGCTGGGCAGAAAAATCACCTTTCCTTGTCTCCCCATCAGACAGGACCCCCTGGTAGCGACAGGAGGGGGACTCTTTCCCCCTGTGAGAGTCATTTCAGACCCCTCATCCTTGCTTTGCAGACCTGGGGCTGGAAGGGGATGCAGCTGTGACCTATGACTGCCACAAACCCATTGCAGCTGGGATTCCTCTTGCCCCAGTTTCTGTGGCACAAAACTCAAAACCTTCTGCCATGGAGCTGCTGTTCCCAGCTCCCATGGGAATTACTGGGGGCAGAGGCAAGTTTCCAAGATCCCCTTCTCCATGAGAGTGGCCTTGATCTGATGGAAACTGTGTGTCACCCCCATTTGAGCGTACCCAAAACTGAAGACCAGGAGTGACTCTTTGGGAGCCCATGGGAGAGGCTTCTGCTCCTCATGCACACCTGGGAGTTTGAGAGACAAATCAAGATTGTAGTTTTCCTCCCGTCAGCCCGCTGTTTCCTGGGCAGGACAGAATTAGCATGGAATACTCTCTTTGGTCAGCTGGGTCACCTGTCCTGACTTCACCCCTCCTTTCTCATGAATAGAGAAATATGAAGAGCTGAGAAAGTCCTTGACTGTCTGACAGCAACTAGAAACATCAGGGTGTTATCAGCACTGCTTTCATTTTAACTCTCAAACACAGCATTCCATCCGCTGCTACAAATGAAGTTAACTCCATCCTGACCAAAACCAGGACAGACGTCACAATCCATTCTGTGACGTCACAATCCATTCTGTGACTTCACAATCCCCTCGCCTCACAATCGATTCTCTGATGTCACAATCCCCTCACGTCACAATACATTCTGTGATGTCACAATCCATTCTGTGACGTCACAATCCATTCTGTGATGTCACAATACATTCTGTGAATTCACAATCCCCTCGTGTCACGATACATTCTTTGACTTCACGATCCATTCTGTGACGTCACAATCCCCTCGCGTCACAATCCATTCTGTGATGTCACAGTCCATTCTGTGACTTCACAGTCCCCTCGCGTCACAATCCATTCTGTGACATCACAATCCCTTCGCCTCACAATCCATTCTGTGACGTCACAATCCATTCTGTGACGTCACAATCCATTCTGTGACGTCACAATCCCCTCACCTTAAAATCCATTCTGTGACTTCACAATCCCCTCGCGTCACAATCCATTCTGTGACATCACGATCCATTCTGTGAAGTCACAATCCATTCTGTGATGTCACAATCCCCTCGCATCACAATCCATTATGTGACTTCACAATCCATTCTGTGACATCACAATCCGTTCTATGACGTCACAATCCATTCTGTGACTTCACAATCCATTCTGCGACGTCACGATCCATTCTGTGACTTCACAATGCATTCTGTGACTTCTCAATCCATTTTGCGACTTCACAGTCCCCTCACCTCACAGTCCATTCTATGACTTCACCATCCATTCTATGACTTCATCCATTCTGTGACTTCACCATCCACTCTGTGACTTCACAATCCATTCTGCGACTTCACAATCCATTCTGTGACTTCACAATCCCCTCGCCTCACAATCCGTTCTGTGAATTCACAATCCATTCTGTGAATTCACAATCCATTCTGTGATTCACAATCATAGAATCATAGAATCATAGAATTGTAGGGGTTGGAAGGGTCCTTGAGAGATCATCGGGTCCAACCCCCTGCCAGGGCAGCTCCCTAGGACAGATCACTCAGACAGACGTCCAGATGGGTCTTGAATATCTCCAGAGGAGACTCCACCACCTCCCTGGGCAGCCTGTCCCAGGGCTCTGTCACCCTCACTGGGAAAATGTTTTTCTGCATGTTGGTGTGGAACTTCCTATGCTCCAACTTGCAGCCATTGCCCCTTGTCCTATCCCCACAGACCACTGAAAAGGGGCTGGCTGATTCCCCCTGCATCCCCTGCCTCAGATAATGATAAACTTTAATTAGGTGCCCCCTTAGTCTTCTCTTCTCAAGGCTGAACAGTCCCAACTTACTCAGCCTTTCCTCATAGGGGAGATGCTCCAGGCTCTTAATAATTTTTTAGCCCTTCTCTGGACTCTCTCCAGGAGATCCCTGTCCTTTTTAAACCAAGGAGCACAGAACGAGACACAATACTCCAGGTGGGGCCTGACCAGGGCAGAGTAGAGGGGGAGGATCACCTCCTCTGACCTGCTGGCTATACTCCTCTGGATGCACCCCAGGATCCCATTGGCTCTCTTAGCCACCAGGGCACACTGCTGGCTCATGGCCAACCTGTCATCTACCAGGACCCCCAGGTCCTTCTCCACTGAGCTCTTCTCCAGCATCTCATCCCCCAGCCTGTACTGATATAAACGGTTGTTCCTTCCCAGGTGCCAGACTCTACACTTGCTTTTCTTGAACCTCATCTGGTTTCTCCCTGCCCAGCTCTCCAGCGTGTCCAGGTCTCTCTGGATGGCAGCACAGTGTTCCTGCGTGTCAGCCACTCCTCCCAGCTTTGTATCATCGGGTACTGGCTGAGGGTGGATGCTGTTCCTTCATCAAGGTCGTCAATGAAGATATTAAACAGGACTGGACCCAACACCGAGCCCTGGGGAACACCGCTAGTCACAGGCCTCCAGTCAGATTCTGCTCCTCGAATCACAACCCTCTGGGCTCGGTCCGACAGCCAATTCTCAACCCACCTCACTGTCCACTCATCTATCCCCTGCTTTCTCAGCTTTGCTATCAGGATGTCATGGGAGACAGTATCAAAGGCCCTGCTGAAGTCAAGGTAGATGACATCCACTGCTCTCCCTCCATCTACCCAGCCTGTCATGAGATCGTAGAAGGCTATGAGATTGGTCAAGCACAATTTCCCCTTGGTGAATCCATGCTGACTACTCCTCATGACCTTCTTCTCTTCCAGTTGCTTGGAGATGGCATCCAGAACAAGCTGTTCCATCACCTTTCCAGGGACAGAGATGAGGCTGACTGGCCTATAGTTGCTAGGTTCCTCCTTCTTGCCCTTTTTAAAGACTGGAGTGACATTGGCTGTCCTCCAGTCTTCAGGCACTTCTCCTGTCCTCCAAGACCTGTTGAAGATGATAGAGAGCGGCTCAGCAATCACCTCCGCCAGCTCCCTCAGCACACGTGGATGAAACCCATCTGGGCCCATGGATTTGTGTGCATTAATCCCTTTGAGCCGCTCCTGGACTTCCCCTGCCTCAACCAGAGGGAAGCTCTTCATTCCCCAAACACTCCAACTTTCATCCAGTGTCTGTGGGTCCCGAGGGGCCTTTGAAGTGAAGACCAAAGCAAAGGTCAGTATCTCCACCTTCTCATCATCCTCCTTTACCAGGACACCCTCCTCATTCAGCAAGGGTCCTACATTATCCCTGGTCATCCTCTTACTATTCACATATCTGAAAAAAACCTTTTTATTATCCTTTATGTCCCTTGCTTGCTTCTTTTCCATGCGGCCTTTCGTCTTCATAGTCGCGTCCCTACAGGCCCTGACAACATCCCTATATTCTTCCCAGGTGCTCAGACCCTGTTTCAACAGTTCATAAACCTTCTGCTTCCCTTTGAGTTTACTCATTAGCTCCCTGCTCATCCACACAGGTCTTCTGCCTCTCTTTGCTGATTTCTTACTCACAGGGATGCACCAGTCCTGTGCTTGGAAGAAGAGTTGTTTAAATGCTACCCAGCTCTCTCAGGCTCCTTTACCTTCTAGCAGTGTAGCCTACGGGACAGCTCCTAATAGGTTGCGGAGGAGATCAAAGTTAGCTCTTCCAAAATTCAGGGAAGCTATCCTGCTTTTTGGCTTGATTCTTCCACCCAGAATCTTGAACTCGACCATTTCGTGGTCGCTTTGTCCAAACCTGCCACTGACCTTCACCTCCCTAATGAGCCCGTCCTTGGCATTTTCTCTACTGCATTACTGCTAGTCTCATGACATTGACACATGGTGGCCTCCACAGGATGGGTTTAAGGAGGCAATGATGCTCCACGGCCATGAAGACAATGTGTCTCCTCTGAGGCCTCTGTGCAAGGACATCAGCCATAGCCAAGGGGGCAAAGACCTCATTTCTATCGAGGCCTTTTAACCTGGTCAGCACCCTTGGCCATCTGCACCACAGGCCATCCCACACTGTCCCAGACCTGTGCCTGTTTCCCTGCAGGCTGCAGGCACCCAATGACCTTCCCCAACTTGTTCTCACCCCACGATGTCCTTGCCTGTACTGCTGTGTCTCCATACTAGCCAGCTGTTCCCAGAAACACAAAGCCACCAGCTTATGCACACTCTCTCCAAGTGACTTTTTGCATCACAGCACTACCCTCAGAATGAAATTTCTTTATGCTCACAACCCATTTTCACCTCCAAGTTTAATTCCCATTACTTTGAAGAGGAAATTTCAAGCTGTCTGAAACTACTCCTACGCTCCCCTCAACGTCCCCTTCACCAGGCTAAAGAAACCCGGGTCTCTCTGCCTCTCCACACAAAAGCCCTAACTGTATCTTGGCAGAATTTCTCTGCTCTTGTGACAGTTCCTCCCCATTCTTCTGATTAGGGAGCCCCACTCTGGGACACTCTGCTGGTGTCCAAACCAGTGCTGAGTCAACCTGACAGTAAGTGCCTTTGCCTGGGTGGCCGTACTGCTCCCAGTGCTGCCCAATACGTTCATGGCCAGGTTCCTGTTTAGCAGCCCTGGCTGCTATGGCATCCCTCAGAATTCCCAAAGCCTCCTCCTTGACACTGCTGCTCCACCAGTCATGCCTGAATTCCCTTGATGTGTGGGTGTTGAGGTTTAACCCTGCTCGCTGATGATGTCATCGTGCATGGGAGATTATTTTGGGCAGTTGGCATCAGCTGCCCTGGCAGTCCTCCCTCACAACAACCAGTGCTCCCTGAGCTTACATTCTGGTGGAGCAGCATGTGAATCAGGAAGGGCCTTGATGCTGGGCAAGCACTGGGCAGCAATGAATAAATTATCATGTGTCACCAATGCTGGATTGGTCACAAAAGAGGACGATGTGTTGGTTCTACCCCCTGTTGTGGTTATCCCCTGATGCAGAACATCACAAGATCAGAAGGGGCAAGTCAGCTCTGGTTGGAAAAGTTCTTGAGGTTTCTCTTTGTAAAACCACGGAGGGTTTTTTCCAGGATCTGCTGGAAGTGAAGCTCTGATGTGTCAGTGGTTAATGTGTGAGTGTAGAAGCCTCAGGTGACTTGTGGTGCCTCAGCAAGAGGCATTAAAGGACATGATAGAAAATAAATAAAAAGAGGAGAGAGTAATTTAAATACTTCTGGTAGTTCAGCCCCAAACAGTGTCTGAGCACCACACACCACAGGCTCACTCCCAGAGGAGAAAGAGACAGAGCCTCTGTTGGTTGGGATAAGGAGAGTTCACTGAAAAAAGCACCATGAAACTAGAACAATAAACAGCCCATTACACTCATACCCGGTGAGAACACAGAGTACCTTACCCACCCGAGGATTACAGAGTGCTGCAAGACAGGAGGACCAACCCAACACCACAGCTGCACTCAGACTGCCCTGGAGGCACCCAGAAGTGGTGCCCAAACCAGCGCCTTTATGGAGAAGTGCTGTCAGATGGTATGGAAAACAGCCAGGGCTAACTCAACCTCCCCAAGCAGCCAGCACAGGTGAGATAACTGTGGCCTGACCAGAACCAGGACATTATCCACCCCTTTTTGCACACCATCTACATCATGGCCAGATGGGTTTGCCTCTGCACTCCCAGTTGCTTTGTTTCTGTTGCTGCAACCACCCCAACAGGGCATCCCCACAGGAGTTGGCCGGACACCTCAGCCACTGTCCGTGCTTCTTCCTTTCCCCAATCTATTACTGCCAGTCAGTTGGCATATGATGCTGGTGCACTCCACACAGACTTACACCACATGGATGAGGAACATTGGAACTCAACAGGATTGGTTGGTAGCTGCAGATCATCAGGATCATAGTAATTCATCTCTCACATGGCTAATCCCCTCAAATACTGCACACTCTGCTCTGTGGTCATGCACTTGCCTTGCCAACACAAGACATCTTGACTGAACGGGTACCTTTCCACCACACTTGACAGAAGTCGCCTCCAGAGGCTGAGGGCTTGAGACTTCTTTACAATCACGTTGTCAATGACTCCTTTTCCGAGCAGGGATCCCAGCTGCTTGGCCTCCCTGCCTTCTAATTCCAGGCTGTGTGCCCCATTGTCTCAGCATCGCAGTAGCCAGATGTGCTCCCCTGGAAGGCAGCTGAGATCTTTTCTCATTTCTCCCAGCTCACTCATGTACAAGGATCAGGTTATAATGCTCACTCCTGGAGGAGAAACAGACAGACCCTCTGTTCGGCTGGGATGAGGACAGTTTACTGACAAAATCACTGTGAAAAAATGATAACAGCACATCACAAACTACACTCACATCCAGTGATAACAGAGAGTACTTTATTGACCAAAGGATCACAAGGTACTGCACAATGCAAGGACCAATGAAACACCACAGCCACACTCAGACTACTCTTTAGGAAACCATGAGTGTCCCTCTCCAACCAGCCCCTTTTATGGGGGAGAGATGTCAGGTGGTGTGTAAAACAGCCTGGACACACTCAGCTCAGCTGTGCTAACTCAGGTCACCTCTGCTAATTTAGCTCACCTCTGCTGGCTGCTTGGGGAGGTGAACTCTTGCCTGGCCTGAAACAGGACAGCTGTGCATTTAATCTCCTCTGTCTGTCACATATTTCTACCTGTCCAAAGTCAATTGACCATTGTTCCAACAGTGAATCTGCACACCAGCGCTTCTGGTTGCTCTCTAGATTTCCCTTCCCCTTGGACCATTCAGACACCTCTCAACCATCCAGCTGCTGCTCTGAGTTTCAGGAAGTTAAACCCTTGCCTTTCTGGCAGTTGTGGGACTCATTCTGTCTTTAGCCAGCTCTTGAGTTGTGGTGATTTCACAGTCTCCTTCCTCACTAGAACATCTCTCACAGGGTTAAGCTTTGTGGCAGGTGAACCTCACTGGTGGCAGATTGCACTTGGCATAGAGTGAGGAGTGTTTGATTTAATGGTGAATCTTGTCAGGTTTCTTCTGTTGTTGTTGGGAAAATAACTCCCTGTGTGCTGCCTGTGTGCAGCCATTTCTCTAAGGAAAGCAGGGGAGCTGGTACAGAGGGGCTGTAATGCCCCACTGTGGAGTGCAGCAGAGAGACCTGATGTAAGGACAAGGGAGGCAAGTCCCAGTTGGCTGCTGAGAGTCATGGTGGGCTTGTGGAGATGTGCACCAAGGTTGTCCCCACTGCCTCAAGGGACCCTCTTTCAGACCAGTCCAGACCTCCTTAGGAGGCACCCTGGATCAATCTCAGTCAGAGGTTGTCACCTCTCCTCTACAGTGAAAATAATAACCTACACCATTAAAAATAAATCAATTTTACTCTGAGCTCCCTTTGAAACAGCTTCAATGATCTGTACATCTCTTGAAGACTTGAAGATAATTACATGAAGAGACATAGCTCATTAGGGCTTGCTTTTTTCTTTTAATGAGCCCTGGGGTGCATTTGGTGCTGAGTCCTTGAAGCTCAGGTACTGAGAGGAGATTACACAAAAAACTCCATGTCAAAAGCAGAAGCCAAAGTACCTGAAGTATTAATGAGTCCCACTGAGAGCCATTGCTGGCTGAGCCTCCCCAGGGACTCGTTAGCACAGGTAATTGGAGGCCATGTTGGCTGGTAGGCAAAGTCAATGTACAATCAGCTGAGATGCTGAGCAAGCCCTGGGTTGGTTTGATGAAGCAGAAAGGCCAAGCCCTGACCTCCAGTCCAGGGGAGACAGGTCCTGTCCCTCAGGCATTGCTCAGGGCTCTTCCTGGAGCACCATGGGGTGTGTAATGCTGAGGGAAGAACAACAGGATGAGAGTTTCTCCTCATTGTTGGCCCAAAGCCCAGCTAGAAATTCATCTGTCCTCCATTTAAATAAAAGAAAGAGCAGAGAAACCCTCCATCCCCTATCAGATTCAGGAGGAATCATTGTGGAAAGATGGGGACAAGGCTGAGGTGCTTAATGAAATCTTTGCCACTGTCTTTGGTAATAGGAGCATTTGTACAGAGAGAATCCAATTCCCTGGGCTAGGAGACAGGACACAGAGCAGAAAGAGCCCCCCTCAGTCCAGGAGGAGATGGTCCTGCTGCACCACAGAGATGTGCACAGATCTGTGGGGCTGAATGGGATGTAGCCAAGGGTGCTGAAAGAGCTGGCAAGGAGGGGTTCACCAAGCCACCAGTCCTACCTGACTGGAGAGGTACCAGAAGACTGGAAATCAGTCAACATAACCCCCAATGTAAGAAGGAACAGGAGGATGGTCAGGGAAATTACAGGACTGATAGTATGACTTCAGTCCCAGAGAAGCAGATGGAGCAGATCATCCTGAGCAGCATTATCCAGTTCATGAAGAACCCCCAAGTGATCAGGCCCAGTCAGCTTGGGTTCATAAGGGCAGGTCCTGTTTGACCCACTGAATCTCCCTCTATGACAGGGTGACCTGCTTCTTGGACAAGGGAAGGGCTCTGGATGTTGTCTACCTTGACTTTAGCAAGGCCTTGGACACAGTTTCCCACCTCCTTCTCCTAGAGAATATTGCTGCTTGTGGCTTGGAAACAGTGGTGGTTCAGCCCCAAACAATGGCTGAGCACCACATGCTGCTCACTCACTCCCGGAGGAGAAACAGACAGAGCCTCTGTGGGTCGGGATAAGGACAGTTTACTGACAAAAGCAGCATAAAAGGGGAACAATAACAGCCCCAACTGCACTCACACCCAGGTATAGCACAGAGAGTACCTGACAAACCCAACAATAACAGAGTGCTGCACCATGCCAGGACCACCCCTCCCCAACCAGCCCCTTTGAAAGGGAAATTATGTCAGTGTCCTGATTTTAGCTGAGATGAAGTTAATTTCTTTTCTAATAGTGGAATGAATGCTGTGTTTTGGATTTGGGATGAGAGCAGTGCTGATAACACCCTGATGTTTCTGGTTCTATTTCCCAACTTTAGGAGAAGGAAGGGGATGCAGCCAGGACAGGTGACCCAAACTGGCCAAAGGGGGTAATCCATGCCAATTACATCATGCTCAGCATAAAATGAGGTGCTGGTGGGAGGAGGGGGAGGCAACTCCAGCACGTGCAGTTTTGGGTATGGTCCCGTTTTCAAGACAGCTCTGGGCTGCACAGACAGAGTTGTTGGTTCAGTGACAAACTGCATTGTGTATCACCAGTTTCATATATTTTGCTACAAAGTCCTGTTATCATTGTTATATCTCTCTTTCTGCTATTCTAGTAAACTATCCTTACCCAATCCGTGGGGTTTTGTTTCCTTGGTTTTGTTTTTTTTTCCCTTTCCCTCCCTTCCCCCCCCCCCCAAGACTGCTTCTCCCTCCACACTCCCTTTTAAAGAACAAGCGACTGTATGGTGCTCAGCTCTCAGCTGGGGCAAAACCACACCTACTAAAATCCAAAACAAATCTATTCTTAAAAACATGAAAATTCTTATATTAATGTTGTATTAATTTTCTCTTAGGCAACATCTCCATCAATCTATTCAGCATGATTACATTTCATTGAATCAATAGGGCAGCAATACAATGAAGAAGATGATCAGTTGGTTGCTGCTTAGAAACATCCAGTCATCAGTTTCCACACAGCATCCTTGAGCTCCTGGTTCCTCATGCTGTAGGTGAGGGGGTTCATTGCTTGTGGAACCACCATGTAAAGAAATACCTCTGCCAGGTTAAGTGGTCTCTGGAGACTGGACAGGGGCCAACGGCTCCAAGTTAGAACAAAGGAAAGGTGACAGAGCCCTGGGACAGTCTGCTGAGTGGGTAGTAGATTCTCCTTCTCTGGAGATATTCAGGACCCATCTGGATGCCATCCTGTCCAACCTGTCCGAGGATTCTGCTTTTGAAGGGGGGGCATGGACTTGATGATCTCTGGAGATCCCTTCCAACTCCAATTCTGTGAATCTGTTAATCTGTAAATAGGGACCATATTTAGAGGGGCTCTTCAGGTAGGCAAACATGTCAGTGCTGACAAACAAGGAGTCCACTCCCATGTAAGGAAGGCATGTGGAAAAGGCTTTGTGCCATCCCTGCTCCGAGGGGATCCTCAGCACAGCTCTGAAGATCTGCACATAGGACACCACAATGAACACAAAACACCCAAAAGCCAAACAAGCTCTGGCCACAATTTCCCTGAGCAAGGCCCGTGAGCAAGAGAGCTTGAGGATCTGGGGGATTTCACAGAAGAACTGGTCAGTGGCTTTGCCAGGGCAGAGTGGAAGTGAAGATATATTTGCTGTGACAATATATTTAAGAAGGAAATAAAAATTATCTGCTGCTTTTTGCTGTCAGAGAAAGGAGTGAGAAAGTGTAAAGAACTTTGCAGAGAACAAGGTCGGTGATGTAGGGGGAGAAGGTCCTCCAAGCCCCACAGCAGAGATTCCCGTGCAACCCATGCAGAAGACCATGGTGAATGAGGCTGTTCCCACACAGCCCATGCTGGATGATGTGGAACAGTGATTCTACATGCAGCCTGTAGATGTCATCATGCTCAGGCAGCTGCAGACCCCTGAAGGAGGCTGTGACCTCATAGGAAGCCTGTGCTGGAGCAGGTTTGCTGGCAGGGCTGTGGAGGACACAGGCTGGGGCAGTCTGTTGCTGAAGGAGGGCACCCCATTCAAGTGACCCACCCTGGAGCAGTTGGTGGTGATCTGAAGCCATGTGGGAAGGACATGTGTTGGAGGGGTTCATGGAGGACTGTCTCCTGTGGGTGGGACCCAATGCTGGGGCAAGAGGAGACTGTGAGGAGTCTTCCCCATGATGAGGAAAAAGCAACTGAGACAATGTGTGATGGACTGACCACAACCCACAATCCCTATCCCCCTGTGCCACTCAATCAGAGGAAGGAGAGCACTGGATGGGTTTATTGTTGTGTCAAGTTTATTCTACCAGCTTCCGCTTTTGAAACCATTAGATGTAGAGAAATACTTCCCAAGCAAAATGTGTGTGGGGGGTGAAAAAGGTTTTGGGCACCTCCCCAGGGTGGGGATTAGAAGAACCAGTAACCTTGGGGTTCAAGGCTTTCCCATTGAAAGGAATGGTCCTGACACTGACTGACATCACTTTGCAGCTCTATCAGCATCAAGTTTCACAAACGCTCAATACCCAGCAACAGCCCCCAAACAACATCTGCAAGGGATGAAGGATCTTACTGGCCTGAAAACTCCCTCACTAGGAGCACGAGTAACCTTGGGGCTCAGGGCTTTCCTAGCCAAGGGAATGGTTGTAACAGTGCCTGACATCATTTTCAAACTCTACCAGTGCTTGACCTTGTGTTACATCTTCTCTTCCCTGTGCAGCTGAGGAGGGGGAGTGATAGAGCAGCTTTGGTGAGCACCACACATTCAACAAGGTATGGAAAAGGAACAAATCCATGGGCTTGTGGAGTCAATGGTCATAGGCTACAGTAATGATCATTAAACTCTTGCCCAGGAGAGCAGCCAGGTAGATGCCCAGGAAGAGCCAGAAGTGCAGGAGCTGCAGCTCCCGTGTGTCTGCAAAGGGCAGGAGGAGGAACTGGCTGACAGAGCTACTGCTGTTGGACATCTGCTGCCTCTGGGTATGGAAAAGTGTTTTCAGAAGTAAAAGACAGAAGTCAGGAGAGATTTATATACAAGGAAAATTAAAATGCTTCGTTTGTGTCACAAACTCCTAGGTATGTATGAGGAGCTGAAGCCTCTTCGATGGGCCAGCGTTGTGTTCCCTTCCAGCACCAGGTCTGCAAAGCAAGGATGACGGGTCTGGAGTAACTGGACTGACTCCATTCTTTTCACAGGGGACAAGAGTTGCCTCCCTGTCCCTGCCTGGGGCTCTTGTATCATGGGAAGACAAGAAAAGGGATTGTCCTGCCCAGCTCTGGTTTGATCAGCAGAAAGAACTCTGCTGGACACAAGGATTTCTCCCTAGCCAAGGGAGGAAACGTCAGAGAGGACTTCAGTATTTTTCCAAGTTAGTTCCTTGGAGCTCCAGGGACACCTTGCAGGAGCCTGTGGGGAATGGAGTATGTGATGTATTCACCTGCTCCTCTGCTGGGAGCTGGGCTGGGATCCTGGGACAGTGGGAGCTCAAGAAACATTACAGCGCTGCAGGGAGACAGCTCTGCCCAGGAGCAGCTCCTCTGCCAAGCACACAGGGCTGGGGACACTGCCTGTAGGCACCGAGGGAGATCTGTGAGGCTGAGAGAACTGATGGATGCTGAGAGCTCACTGGAGGAGAAATGTCCACAGCACTCTGCCTGGTATGTCTGTGGGTGCAGGGCAATGCAGGTTCTGTTCCTGGAGGGATCTCTGAAAGCTGGGACATGGGGCGGTGTGTGGGGTCTGTCAGGAGGACAGGTTCTCTATAGGAGCAGAAAGTGCTGCCTGGAAGGGATGCCCTTCTGCCCCATCAGAGGGAGAGGGCAGGACAGCTGTCTTATCCTGGGCATGGTTGCAGAGGTGGGAAGCAGCATGTGCACCCAGGGGTGCCCAGGGCTGTCCTAGTGAGCGGGGTCCCTGTGCCCCGGGGGGTTGTGTGCTGTGGTAGAGACTCTGCTGCTGCTGAGGTCAGCACTCAGCCTGGCTCATGGGCTTTACACAGAGTTACAGACAGAACCTGTGGGTTGGAGGAGTGACCCAGGGAAGGGAAGCGTAAGGTCCTTCTGCTGTAAAGAAAGTGCTGCCTGGGTCAGCTTTGCTCCCAGCTCCAGCTGATCCTTGAGAAACTCCAAAAGGTCTCTGAAGAATAACATCAAGGAAGCATTTTCCTGCAAGGAAGAGTCTTTGCTTTAACTCTTCCTCTCCTGTGGGCTGTGCTTACTGTGGGAGATGAGAACTTATTTCTCCCCTCTAGAATGTCAACATCAGAGGATTTCCTGAGCCCTGCACACACAGAGCTTCCCTGGGGCAGTGCCCTGATGCCAGGAGGGGTCTGCAGAGCAGAGCTGAGCGCCGGGCAGGTTGGATGACGTCTGTGAGCACAGAGTGGGAGGTGACATGTGCAAACAGAAGCAGCTCCAGGGAAAGCTCCAGGCCGCGGAGAAGTTGGCTAGGAAGGAGAAACAAGCAGCTAGTCCCAAAAATGCCCTGGCATTTGGGATTTGGGACCTCCCTGATATCCCCTGCAGTGCAGAAACTGGTATTCTACAGGAACACCAGGTTGTGATCACAAAGCTCCCAGCACAGGCCAGCTGAGAGCAGGGCTGATAGACAGAGCAGCTCTCCCCACTCTGCACTCAGGGGAAGGTTTCACTGGTCCTGCAGCAGCAATGTCAGGGAGTTCTGACTGAATAAACTCTCTCAGGTACAGTGAGGAGAAAACCAAAGCTCCAAAGCTCTGCTCTGCCCTTGGTTGAAACTGGAGTGACAGTGCTGAAAAGCTCATTCCTATCCACAGGGGATTTAGTCTGAGATCACACCATCCTTCTATTTACTGACTTCTGCCAGGCAGGACTGAGTTCTTGAGAGCCACAGCTGACCCCCCTCCCAGCAGTGGCACACTCAAGCCAGCACAAAGCAGAACCCCAAAAGGGACACGACAAAAGTCTTCCTGAATACAGAGTCAATAGGAATTGTAAGACGTTTTCCTCAAAGAAGAGTTCCCTAACTTCTCACTGTGCCTTTTCATCCTTGGACAGGTCCCCCCACTTGACAGCAGCAGATGTCCAACAGCAGCAGCTCCATCAGCCAGTTCCTGCTCCTGGCCTTTGCAGACACACGGGAGCTGCAGCTCCTGCACTTCTGCCTCTTCCTGGGCATCTACCTGGCTGCTCTCCTGGGCAATGGCCTTGTCATCATCACCATAGCCTGTGACCACCACCTCCACACCCCCATGTACTTCTTCCTCCTCAACCTCTCTCTTACTGACCTTGGCTGCATCTCCACCACTGTTCCCAAAGCCATGGCCAAATCCTTGTGGGACACCAGGGCCATTTCCTACACAGGATGTGTGGCTCAAACCTTTTTCTTTACATTTTTGTTCTCAACAGAGTACTTTGTTCTCACCATCATGGCCTATGACCACTACGTTGCCATCTGCCACCCCCTGCACTACGGGACCCTCCTGGGCAGCAGAGCTTGTGTCCACATGGCAGCAGCTGCCTGGGCCAGTGGGTTTCTCTATTCTGTGCTGCACACGGCCAACACATTTTCACTGCCCCTCTGCAAGGGCAATGCTGTTGACCAGTTCTTCTGTGAAATCCCACAGATTCTCAAGCTCTCCTGCTCAGATGCCTACCTCAGGGAAACTGGAGTCCTTGTGGTCAGTGCCTGCTTGTATTTTGGGTGTTTTGTGTTCATTGTGGTGTCCTATGTGCAGATCTTCAGGGCTGTTCTGAGGATCCCCTCGCAGCAGGGACGGCACAAAGCCTTTTCCACCTGTCTCCCTCACCTGGCTGTGGTCTCCCTGTTTGTCAGCACTTCCTTCTTTGCCTACCTGAAGCCCCCCTCCATCTCCTCCTTATTTCTGGACCTGTTAGTGGCATTCCTTTACGGTATCACCAGCAGTGAACCCCCTCATCTACAGCATGAGGAACCAGGAGCTCAAGGATGCCATGTGGAAACTGATGACTGGATGTTTCTAAGCAGCAATAAACTGCTGATCTCCTTCTGCATATCGCTGGTCATGTAACTCACATTAGGACCAGTCTGTATTTAGTAGGGACTTTTCGTTTCTGTGTGCATTTTTCCTTCTGTTTTGTCTCTGATGTAGTAACACCTTCATCCCATTCCTCATGCAGTGTCTCCAGGTCTTGTTTGACTCAGACATGGTAGCAGGAGAAACACTCCCCTTCCCCTGTACCTGCATCACCACCAGTCTGCCTCTTTCATCTCCCTTGTCGTTCAGGTGTTTCCACCTCTCCTGATGGCACAGCCATGCCTAAGGACATCTTTTCAGCAGTCTTGCTGGTTTTATGCACTTCACTTTGCTCACAGGTTTTCACCTCTGCTTGCTCATCGTTCAGATGCCGTTCAGCTCTCTTGTACCTGCTTTGAACTTCAGAGAGCTGGAAAACATCCCATCTTTCAACAGTCTAATGAACTGTTCTGTGAGAAGGTCTGTGTGTTGAAAAGTGACCTTTCTATGGATCTGATTGAAACTGTTCTGGGAGAGAATCTCCTCTGAGAGCTGACCCCCTTCACACGCTGCTTGGCCGTAGCAGCAGCTGAGGAGAGAGATTTCATGGGTATTAAACTGTGACATGTTTAACTGCTGTTTGTTGTCAGAGAAATCTGTCTGTGCCTGTGAGCACAGGTGATGCCAGGAAAAGTGTTGGGAGTCCCAGGAGGCCAGCAGGGGAACTGCTGGGCTTGAGGAAGAGCAAGATTCTTTATGCAGGGTTGGATCTGAAAATACTGCTTTTCCTGCCTGTCCAGATCTCCTTAGGAGACTGAGACCCATTGCAGAATGTGGCTGTCACTGCTTCTATCAACTGAGCCATGACAGGAAATAGTCGTGAAGAGAAAATATCCTCCATTGTAATATTCCTTTGAACTGTTCATCATTAAATACCTAACTGAAATCCAATTATTTGTAGAAGTCTGGATTTTTTTAATGAAAAGGACTTGAACAGATATGCTTTTTAAGGCTTTCTGTATTTTCATGAGCCCCATGGTATATTTGCTTCTGAGTCCACAGACCTCAGATACTAAGAGGACACTGAAGAAACCTCTCAAAATGTCAGACTTAATGCCCAAAGTACCTTGAAGTATTCATGGGCCCTACTGAGAGCCATTACTGACAAAGCTGCCCCATGAACATCTTACACCTTTCAAGTGAGTGCCATGAGGACAAACCCAGGCAAAGCACAGGCAGCTCTGATGCTGAGGACACCCTGGCTTGGTCTGATGAAGCAGAAATGCCAAGTGCTGAGCCCCAGCCCCTTGGCAGGGACATCCTGACCCTCACCTGTGTCTCAAGACTCTTACATTGGATGTGGGGAGTGTGCTGCCAAGGGAAGGACAGGGGTATGACACATGGCTGCCTCCCTAGGTTGAGTTCAAGGAGGCAAGGGTGCTCCATGTCTGTGAGGACAATGTGTCTTCTCTGAGGCCTCTGTTGGAGGGAAATCAGCCACAGCCAAGGGGGAACAGCATTTCTATCAGGCCCTTTCAGCCTGGCCAGCACTCTTGGCCATCTGCACCACAGCCCGTCTCACACTGCCCGACACCTGTGCCAGTTTCCCTGCAGGCTGCAGGCACCCAACCCCTTTCCCCACCTTGTTCTCACCTGTACTGCTGTCTCCCCCTCCTCGCCAGCTGTTCCCAGATAAACCAAGCAACCAGCTCATCCACACTTCCTCCAAGTAACTCCAAGCACTACAGCACTACCCTCAGAATGGCATTTCTGAACCTCTATTTTTAATTGCCATTTATTTGAAAAGGAAATTTCAAGCTCTCTGAGCTACCCCTATACTCTCCTCAGACTCCCCTTCCCCAGGCTAAAGAAGCCCAGGTCTCTCAGCCTCTCCACACAAGACCCCTAACCCTATCTTGGCAGAATTTCTCTCAACCTCGTGACAGTTCCTCCACATTCGTCCTGTCCAGCCCCTCCCAATCCTGGACTCTCTGCTGGTTGCCACACCAGTGCTGAGTCAAACCGATAGTAAGTGCCTTTGCCTGGGTGGTTGTACTCCTCCCAGTGCTGTCCAGTGTGCTCATGGCCAGGTTCCAGTGTAGCAGCCCTGGCTACTATGGCATCCGCAGAATGCCCAAAGCCTCCTCCTTGACACTGCTGCTTCACCACTCATGTCTGAATTCCCTTGATGTGCGGGTGTTGAGGTTTAACCCTGCTCGCTGATGATGTCATCATGCATGGGAGATTCTTTTGGGCAGTTGGCGTCAGCTGCCCTGGCAGTCCTCCCTCACAACAACCAGCGCTCCCTGAGCTTACATTCTGGTGGAGCAGCATGTGAATCAGGAAGGGCCTTGATGCTGGGCAAGCACTGGGCAGCAATGAATATGTTATCGTGTCACCAATGCTGGATTGGTCACAAAAGAGGATGATGTGTTGGTTCTACCCCCTGTTGTGGTTATCCCCTGATGCAGAACATCACAAGATCATAAGGAGCAGATCATCTCTGGTTGGAAAAGTTCTTGAGGTTTCTCTGTGTAAAACCACAGATGTTTTTGCCAGGATCTGCTGGAAGTGAAGCTCCGATGTGTCAGTGGTTAATGCGTGCACGTAGAAGCCTCAGCTGACTTGTGGTGCCTCAGCAAGAGGCATTAAAGGACATGATAGAAAATAAATAAAAAGAGGAGAGAGTAATTTAAATGTTTGTGGTGGTTCAGCCCCTAACAGTGGCTGAGCACCACACACCACAGGCTCACTCCCAGAGGAGAAAGAGACAGAGCCTCTGTTGGTTGGGATAAGGAGAGTTCACTGAAAAAAGCACCATGAAACTAGAACAATAAACAGCCCATTACACTCATACCCGGTGAGAACACAGAGTACCTTACCCACGTGAGGCTTACAGAGTGCTGCAGGACAGGAGAACCAACCCAACACCCCAGCTGGACTCAGACTGCCCTGGAGGCACCCAGGAGTGGTGCCCAAAGCAGCTCCTTTATGGAGAAGTGCTGTCAGGTGGTGTGGAAAACAGCCAGGGCTAACTCAACTTCCCAAGCAGTCAGCACAGGTGAGATAACTGTGGCCTGACCAGAACCAGGACAATCAATATCTACCCCTTTTTGCACACCATCTACATCATGGCCAGATGGGTTTGCCTCTGCACTCCCAGTTGCTTTGTTTCCATTGCTGCAATCACCCCCACAGGGCATTTGCCATCATCCAGGAGTGAGTATAGGGGTAGAGGTTTGGCCATTTTTCTCATCTGGCAATGCTTAAAGCCAGCTGGATGGCTTTTACCTCTGCAAACTTGCCCTCTAATCTTGTTCATCATATTTGCTGTTTACTTCTTGCAAAAAAAGGCTGAGCAGTCCCTTCAAGAGAATCCCAGGCACAATGACAGTCTGGTGGGCTGTCTACTGGAAACTGGTGTAGCGTTATTCCTGGAGAAATCTCTTTTTGTAACTTTTTCCTTGCAGCTTCTTCACTCAGGTTTGGAGGTGGGTTTCCCATCTCACCTCCTCATGTCTTTGCCATGGTCATGCAGAGAGAACCACAGGATGCCTCTTGGTGTGTACTTTTTTCTGGAACAGGGGAAGGACAGCTTCGGATAGCTAAAATTGTTCTCTGCCCAGGTGGGCAGTAGGACACATCCTCTTTGAGTTGCCAGACCTCTCAAGACAACTTATCCACAGCTGAGACAAGGGAGGAACAAAGACTTTCTTCAAATAGATGGATTTGGCCAGACACCTCAGCAGCTGTTGGTGCTTCTTCCTTTCCCCAATCTATTACTGCCAGTCAGTTGGCATATGATGCTGGTGCACTCCACACAGACTTACACCACATGGGTGAGGAACATTGGACTTCATCAGGATTGGTGGATAGCTGCAGATCATCAGGATCATAGTAATTCATCTCTCACATGGCTAATCCCCTCAAATACTGCACACTCTGCTCTGTGGTCATGCACTTGCCCGGCCAACACATGACATCTTCACTGAACAGGTACCTTCCCCCACACTTGACAGAAGTGGCCTCCAGAGGCTGAGGGCTTGAGACTTCTTTCCAATCACCTTGTCAATGACTCTGTTTCTGAACAGGGATCCCAGCTGCTTGGCCTCCCTGCCTTCTAATTCCAGGCTGCGTGCCCCATTGTCTCAGCATCGCAGTAGCCAGGTGATGATGCGCTCCCCTGGAAGGCAGCTGAAATTTTTCTCATTTCTCCCAGCTCACTCATGTACAAGGATCAGGTTATAATGCTCACTCCTGGAGGAGAAACAGACAGACCCTCTGTGGGCTGGGAGGATGACAGTTTACTGACAAAATCACTGTGAAAAAATGATAACAGCACATCACAAACTACACTCACATGCAGTGATAACAGAGAGTACTTTACTGACCAAAGGATCACAAGGTACTGCACAATGCAAGGACCAATCAAACGCCACAGCCACACTCAGACTGCCCTTAAGGAACCCAGGAGTGCCCCTCCCCAACCAGCCCATTTTGTGGGGAGTGATGTCAGGTGGTGTGTAAAACAGCCTGGACACACTCAGCTCAGCTGTGCTAACTCAGGTCACCTCTGCTAATTTAGCTCACCTCTGCTGGCTGCTTGGGGAGGTGAACTCTTGCCTGGCCTGAAACAGGACAGCTGTGCATTTAATCTCCTCTGTCTGTCACATATTTCTACTTGTCCAAAGTCAATTGACCATTGTTCCAACAGTGAATCTGCACACCAGTGCTTCTGGTTGCTCTCTAGATTTCCCTTCCCCTTGGACCATTCAGACACCTCTCAACCATCTAGCTGCTGCTCTGAGTTTCAGGGAGTTAAACCCTTGCCTTTCTGGCAGTTGTGGGACTCATTCTGTCTTTAGCCAGCTCTTGAGTTGTGGTGATTTCACAGTCTCCTTCCTCACTAGAACATCTCTCACAGGGTTAAGCTTTGTGGCAGGTGAACCTCACTGGTGGCAGATTGCACTTGGCATAGAGTGAGGAGTGTTGAATTTAATGGTGAATTTTGTCAAGTTTGTTGTGTTGTTGGGAAAATAACTCCCTGTGTGCTGCCTGTGTGCAGCCATTTCTCTAAGGAAAGCAGGGGAGCTGGTACAGAGGGGCTGTAATGCCCCACTGTGGAGTGCAGCAGAGAGACCTGATGTAAGGACAAGGGAGGCAAGTCCCAGTTGGCTGCTGAGAGTCATGGTGGGCTTGTGCAGCAAGGTTGTCCCCACAGTGTCAGTCCTCAAGGGACCCTCTTTCAGACCAGTCCAGACCTCCTTAGGAGGCACCCTGGATCAATCTCAGTCAGAGGTTGTCACCTCTCCTCTACAGTGAAAATAATAACCTACAACCTTAAAAATAAATCAATTTTACTCTGAGCTCCCTTTGAAACAGCTTCAATGATCTGTACATCTCTTGAAGACTTGAAGATAATTACATGAAGAGACATAGCTCATTAGGGCTTGCTTTTTTATTTTAATGAGCCCTGGGGTGCATTTGGTGCTGAGTCCTTGAAGCTCAGGTACTGAGAGGAGATTACACAAAAAACTCCATGTCAAAAGCAGAAGCCAAAGTCCCCTGAAGTATTAATGAGTTCTGCTGAGAGCCACTGCTGGCTGAGCCTCCCCAGGGACTCATTAGAACAGGTAATTGGAGGCCATGTTGGTTTGTAGGCAAAGTCAATGTACAATCAGCTGAGATGCTGAGCAAGGCCTGTGTTGGTTTGATGAAGCAGAAAGGCCAAGCCCTGACCCCCAGCCCCAGGGAAGACACGTCATGCCCCTTAGGCATTACTCTGGGCTCTTCCTGGGGTAGCGTGGGGGTGTATAACACTCAGGGAAGAACAACAAGGCTGAGGTGCTTAATGAAATCTTTGCCCCTGTCTTTAGTAATAGGAGCAGTTGTACAGAGAGAATCCAATTCCCTGAGCTAGGAGACAGGGACAAGGAGCAGAATGAGCCCACCTCAATCCAGGAGGAGATGGTCCTGCTGCACCACAGAGATGTGCACAGATCTGTGGGGCTGAATGGGATGCAGCCAAAGGTGCTGAAAGAGCTGGCAAGGGGGTTTCATCAAGCCACTTTCTATTAGTCCTGGATGACTGGAGAGGTACCAACAGACTGGAAATCAGTCAACGTAACCCCCTATATAAGAAGGGACAGAAGGATGACCAGGGAAATTACAGGCCTGATAGTTTGAGTTTAGTCCCAGAGAAGCTGATGGAGCAGATCATCCTGAGCAGTATTATCCAGTTAATGAAGAACCCCTAGGTGATCAGGCCCAGCCAGCTTGGGTTCATAGGGGCACGTCCTGTTTGACCAACCGGATCTCCCTCTATGACAGGGTGACCTGCTTCTTGGACAAGGGAAGGGCTGTGCATGTTGTCTACCTTGACTTTAGCACGGCCTTGGACACAGTTTTCAAGAACTTTCTCTTAGAGAAGCTCACTGCTTGTGGCTTGGAATCTGTGGTGGTTCAGCCTCAAGCAATGACTGAACACCACCTGTTGCTCGCTCACTCCTGGAGGAGAAACAGACAGAGCCTCTGTGGGTCAGGATAAGGACAGTTTACTGACAAAAGCAACGTAAAAGTGGAAGAATATCAGTCCCAATTGCACTCACACTCAGTTATGGCACAGAGAGTACCTTACAAACCCAACAATAACAGAGTGCTGCACCATGCCATGACCACTCCTCCCCAACCAGCCCCTTTGACGGGGAAAATATGTCAGAGTGCTGGTTTTGGCTGGGATGGAGTTAATTTCTTTTCTAATAGCAGATGGAATGCCATGTTTTGGAGTTGGGATGAGAGCAGTGCTGATAACACCCTGATGTTTCTGGTTGTTGCCAAGCAATCAAGGACTTTTCAGTTGTTCCTATTTCCCTACTAAGGAGAAGGAAGGGGACACAGACAGGACAGGTTACCCGAGCTGGCCACAGGGGGTATTCCATGCCAATTACATCATGCTCAGCATAAAAGAGGGGGCTTGTTGGAGGAGGAGGACACAGTTCCAGGATATGCAGTTTTTGGGGACGGTTCTGTTTTCGGGACAGGTCTGGGCAGCACAGCCTGAGTTGTGTGTTTTAGTGACAAACTGCATTGTGTATCATAAGTTTCATATATTTTGCTACAAAGTCCTGTTATCATTGTTATATCTCTCTTTCTGCTATTCTAGTAAACCATCCTTACCCAACTTGTGGGGTTTTGTTTCCTTGGATTCGGGTTTATTTCCATTCCCTTCGCTCTCCCCCTCCCCAACTTGTCCCCCCACCCTCTTCCTTTTAAAGAACAAGCCACTGTGTGGTGCTCAGCTCTCAGCTGGGGAAAAATCACATCTACTAAAATCCAAAACAAATCTATTCGTAAAAACATGAAAATTCTTATATTAAAGTTGTGTCAATTGTCTCTTAAGCTACATCTCCATCAATCTCTTCAGCATGATTACATTTCATTGAATCATCAGGGCCAGCAATACAATGAAGAAGATGATCAGTTGGTTGCTGTTTAGAAACATCTAGTCATCAGTTTCCACATGGCATCCTTGAGCTCCTGGTTCCTCATGCTGTAGATGAGGGGGATGACTGCTGGTGGAAACACCGATGAAAGAAATGCCACTACCAGGTTAAGTGGTCTGTGGAGACTGGAAAAAAGGGCAATGGCTTCAAGTTGGAGCATAGGAGTTTCAACACTAAAATGGAGAAGAAATATTCACAGTAAGGTTGACAGACCACTGGGATAGGCTGCTAAAGTGTGTTGTGGAATCTCCTTCTCTGGAGATATTCAAGACCTGTCTGGACACCGACCTGTGCGATCTGTCCTAGGGAGCTGCTTTGGCCGGCGGGGTTGGACTCAATAATCTCTGGAGGCTCCTTCCAACCCCAAAAATTCTGTGAACCTGTGAATCTGTAAATAGGAAGGCGATTGAGGTGGGCTTCAGGTAGGCAAACATGTCAGTGCTGACAAACAAGGAGTCCACTCCCAGGTGAGGGAGGCTTTGTGCCGTCCCTGCTGCGAGGGGATCCTCAGCACAGCCCTGAAGATCTGCACATAGGACACCACAATGAACACAAAACACCTACAAACCAAACAAGCTCCTGCCATAATTTCCCTGAGTGTGGCCCGTGAGCAAGGGAGCTTGAAGATCTGGGGGATTTCACAGAACTGGTCAGCAGCATTGCCATGGCAGAGGGGCAGGGAAAATATATTTGCTGTGAAAATATATTTAATAAGGAATTAAAAATTATCTGCTGCTTTTTGCTGTCAGAGATAAGACTGAGAAAGTGTAAAGAAATTTGCATACAACAAGGTCATTGAAGAAGGGGGAGAAGGTCCTCCAAGCCTCATTGCAGAGATTCCCTTGCAACCCATGCAGAAGACCATGGTGAATGAGGCTGTTTCCCTACAGCCCATGCTGGATGATGTGGAAGAGTGATTCTTTGTGCAGCCTGTAGGCGACACCGTGCTCAGGCAGGTGCAGACCCCTGAAGGAGGCTGTGACCTCATAGGAAGCCTCTGCTGGAGCAATTTTGCTGGCAGGGCTGTGGAGGACCCAGGCTGGAGCAGTCTGTTGCTGAAGGATGGCACCCCATTAAAGTGACCCACCCTGGAGCAGTTGGTGCTGATCTGAAGCTATGTGGGAAGAACTCATGTTGGAGGGAGTTATAAAAGAATGTCTCTTGTGGGTGGAACCCAATGCTGGAGCAAGGGGAGACTGTGAGGGGTCCTCCCCGTGAAGAGGAAAAAGCAACTGAAACAATGTGTGATGACCTGACCCCAACCCACAATCCCTATCCCCCTGTGCCACTCAATCAGAGGAAGGAGAGAACTGGATGGGTTTATTGTTGTGTCAAGGTTATTCTACCAGCTTCCACCTTTGAAACAATTAGATGTAGAGAAATACCTCCCAATCAATATGTGTGTGGGCTGAAAAAGGTTTTGGACACCTCCCCAGTGTGGGGATTAGAAGAACCAGTAACCTTGGGGTTAAAGGCTTTCCCATTGAATGGAGGGGTCCTAACACTGCCTGACATCACTTTGCAGCTCTATCAGCATCAAGTTTCACAAACGCTCAATACCCAGCAACAGCCCCCAAACAACATCTGCGAGGGATGAAGGATCTTACTGGCCTGAAAACTCCCTCACTAGGAGCACGAGTAACCTTGGGGCTCAGGGCTTTCCTAGCCAAGGGAATGGTTGTAACAGTGCCTGACATCATTTTCAAACTCTACCAGTGCTTGACCTTGTGTTACATCTTCTCTTCCCTATGCAGCTGAGGAGGGGGAGTACCTATTCAACAAGGTGTGGAAGAGGAACAAATCCATGGGCATGTGGAGTCAATGGTCATAGGCTACAGTAATGATCATTAAACTCTTGCCCAGGAAGAGCCAGAAGTGCAGGAGCTGCAGCTCCCATGTGTGTGCAAAGAGCAGGAGGAGGAACCGGCTGATGGAGCTGCTGTTGGACATCTGCTGCCTCTGGGTATGGAAAAGTGTTGCAGAAGTAAAAGACAGGAGTGAGGAGAGATTTCTGACAAGGAAAACTAAAATCTTGATTTGTCTCACAAACTCCCAGGTGTGCATGAGGAGCAGAAGCCTCTCCCATGGGCTCCCAAAGAGTCATTCCTGGTCTTCAGTTATGGGTACAGGTGAATGGGGGTGACACACAGTTTCCATCAGATCAAGGCCACTCTCATGGAGAAGGGGATCTTGGAAACTTGCCTCTGCTCCCAGTAATTCCCATGGGAGCTGGGAACAGCAGCTCCATGGCAGAAGGTTTTGATTTTTGTGCCACCAAAACTGGGGTAAGGGGAATCCAAGATACAATGGATTTGTGGAAGTCATAGGTCAGAGCTGCATCCCCTTCGAGCCCCAGGGCTGCAAAGCAAGGATAAGGGATCTGGAGTGACTCTCACAGGGGGAAAGAGTCACCTCCCTGTCCCTGCCGGGGGTTCCTGTCTCATGGGGAGACATGGAAAGGTGATTGTCCTGCACAGCTCTGGTTTGGTCAGGAGAAAGGACTGATGGACAGAAGGATTTCTCCCCAGCCAAGGGAGGGAAAGGCAATAAAGACTTAGTGTCTTTCCAAGTTAGTTACTTGGAGCTCCAGGGACACCTCACAGGAGACTCTGGGGAATGGAGTATGTGACGTATTCGCCTGCTCCTCTGCTGTGAGCTGGGCTGGGCTCCTGGGATGGAGGGAGCTCACTGCAACCCAGCAGCCCTGACAAGAGACAGCTCTGCCCAGGAGCAGCTCCTCTGCCAAGCACACAGGGCTGGGGACACTGCCTGTAGGCACCAAGGGGAGACCTGTGCGGCTGAGAGAGCTGATGGATGCTGAGAGCTCACTGGAGGAGAAATCTCCACAGCACTCTGCCTGGTATGTCTGTGGGTGCAGGGCAATGCAGGTTCAGTTCCTGGAGGGATCTCATAAAGCTGAGACATGGGGCAGTGTGTGGGGTCTGTCAGGAGGACAGGTTCTCTGTAGGACCAGAAAGTGCTGCCTGGAAGGGATGCCCTTCTGCCCCATCAGAGGGAGAGGGCAGGACAGCTGTCTTCTCCTGGCCATGGTTGCAGAGGTGTGAAGCAGCATGTGCACCCAGGGGTGCCCAGGGCTTTCCCTGTGCCATGAGGGCTCTGTGCTGGGGTAGAGAACCTGCTCCTACCAGGGTCAGCACTCAGCCTGCCTGGTGGGCTTCCATCCACGTTGGTGCACAAAGAAGCTCTGGGTGGCAGGTGTGACCCATGGAAGGACAGCGTAGGGTCCTTCTGCTGTCAAAGTGTGCTCTGTAGGTCAGGTGTGCTCCCAGCTCCAACGGATCCCTGGTAACTTCCCAGGCACTTTTCAAGAACACCAAGGATGCATTTTCCACTCCAGGTGAAGGGACTTTGCTTTGAATTTTCTCTCTTGTGGACTGGGTGCGGAGCAGGAGCTGAGCTTCTCTTGATAACTATGCAGAAGGCAGTGCAAACTCATTGGTCATTAGGACTTGTCAGAGCATCTCCAGTGCCCTGATGCGTGGAGGGATCTCCAGAGCAAAGCTGAGCAGAGGGTAGTTGGAATGAGATCTGTGAGCACAGAGCAGGAGGTGACATGGACAAAGAGAAGCAGTTCCAGGGACAGGTCCAGGAAGCAGAGTCATTGTCAGGGAGGGAGAGGCAGCTGCTCCCAGAAATGCCATGGCAGTGGGGATTTGGTAAATCTCTGATATCCCACGCAGTGCCAACACTGATGTTCTACAGGGAACACCGGGATGTGATCGCAGAGAACCCAGCACTGGGAAGCTGAGACCAGGGCTGATGGACAGAGCAGCTGTCCCCACGCTGCACTCAGGGGAAGGTTTCACTGGCACTGCAGCAGCAATGTCAGGGAGTTCTGACAGAAGAAACACCCCTCAGGTACAGGCAGGAGAAAACCAAAGCTCCACAGCTCTGCTCTGCCCATGGGTGAAACTGGAGTGACAGTGCTGAAAAGCTCATTCTTATCCACAGGGGATTTAGTCTGAGATCACACCATCCTTCTATTTACTGACTGCTGCCAGGCAGGACTGAGTTCTCGAGAGCCACAGCTGAGCCTCCTCCCAGCAGTGGCACGCTCAAAGCAGCACAACGCAGACCTCCAAGAAGGGACCAACCAAAAGTCTTCCTGGATACAAAGAAGCAGTGTTAAATGGAAGAGAATTTCCTGAAAAAAAAAGATAAGTAAATTGTCACTGCACATGTTCCTCGTTGACAGGTCTCCACACTTGACAGCAGCAGATGTCCAACAGCAGCTCCATCAGCCAGTTCCTCCTCCTGCCCTTTGCAGACACACGGGAGCTGCAGCTCCTGCACTTCTGCCTCTTCCTGGGCATCTACCTGGCTGCTCTCCTCATCAATGGCCTCATCATCATCACCATAGCCTGTCACCACCACCTCCACACCCCCATGTACTTCTTCCTCCTTAACCTCTCTGTTTCTGACCTTGGCTGCATCTCCACCACTGTTCCCAAATCCATGGCCAATTCCTTGTGGAACAGCAGGGCCATTTCCCACACAGGATGTCTGGCTCAAATATTTTTCTATGTATTTTTGATTTTCACAGAGTTCTGTCTTCTCACTGTTATGTCCTATGACCGCTACGTTGCCATCTGCCACCCCCTGCACTACGGGACCCTCCTGGGCAGCAGAGCTTGTGTCCACATGGCAGCAGCTGCCTGGGCCAGTGGGTTTCTCAGTGCTGTGATGCACACGGCCAATACATTTTCAGTGCCCCTCTGCCATGGCAATGCTGGTGACCAGTTCTTCTGTGAAATCCCACAGATCCTCAAGCTCTCCTGCTCAGATGCCTACCTCAGGGAAATTGGAATCATTGTGGTCACTGCCTGCTTATCTTTTGGGTGTTTTGTGTTCATCATGGTGTCCTATGTGCAGATCTTCAGGGCTGTGCTGAGGATCCCCTCGCAGCAGGGTCGGCACAAAGCCTTTTCCACCTGCCTCCCTCACCTGGCCGTGGTCTCCCTGTTTGTGAGCACTGGCGTGTTTGCATACCTGAAGCCCCCCTCCATCTCCTCCCTAATTCTGGACCTGGTATTGGCATTTCTTTACTCAGTGTTTCCACCAGCAGTGAACCCCCTCATCTACAGCATGAGGAACCAGGAGCTCAAGGATGCCGTGTGGAAACTGATAACTGGATGTTTCTCAGAAACAACCAGCTGATCATCTTCTTCTGTGTTGATAAGTGATCTTTACATATATATGAATAAAACTGTTCTGGGTAAGAATCTCCTCTGAAAGCTGACCCCCTTCACACGCTGCTTGGCCGTAGCAGGCAGCTGAGGAGAGAGATTTCATGGTTATTAAACTGCATCATGTTTAACCGCTATTTGTTGTCAGAGAAATCTGTCTGTGCCTGTGAGCACAGGTGATGCCAGGAAAAGTGTTGGGAGTCCCAAGAGGCCAGCGAGGGAACTGCTGGGCTTGGGGAAGAGCAAGGTTCTCCAGACCGCGTTGAATCTCCAGACACTGCTTTTCCTGCCTGTCCAGATACCCATCACAGAATGCTGCTGTCACTTCTTCTATCAGCTGAGCCATGACAGAAAATACCCGTGACTGAAAGAAGGTCCTTCATGAAAATTCCTTTGAAATCTTCATCAATAAGGACCTAATTAAAATCCAAGTAGTTGTAGAAGTATTGATTTTTTTAATGAAAGTGACTGGAAGAGACATGCTTGTAAGGGCTTTCTGGATGATAATGAGCCCCATGGTGTCTTTTCTTCTGAGTCCACAGGCCTCAGCTACAAAGAAGAGAGTGAAGAAACCTCTCAAGAAGTTAAGTCAGGAGTAATGCCCAAAGCACCTTGAAGCATTAATGGCCCCACTGGCAGCCATTACTGACAAAGCGTCCCCAGGGGCTCCTTAGAGCAGACAACTCAAGGCCATGAGGACAAACACAGGCAAAGCACAGGCAGCTCTGATGCTGAGGACACCCTGGCTTGGTCAGATGAAGCAGAAATGCCAAGCGGTGACCCCCAGCCCCTGGGCAGGGAGATCCTGACCCTCACCTCTGAGACTTCTTGTCAGGGACCTCAGCCATAGCCAAGGGGGCAAAGACCTCATTTCTATCAGGCCCTTTCAGCCTCATCAGCACCCTTGGCCATCTGCACCACAGCCCATCCCACACTGCCCCACGCCTCTGCCTGTTTCCCTTCAGGCTGCTGGCACCATATGCCCTTCCCCACCTTGATCTCACCCCATGATCTCCCAGCCTGTACTGCTGTGTCTCCCTCCTCTCCACCTGTTCCCACAAACACAAAGCCACCAGCTCATCCACACTTCCTCTGGGTGACTTCTTGCACCACAGCGCTGGCCTCAGAGTGACATTTCTTTATCCTCACAGCCACTCTGATCTTCAAAGCAGCAGTATTGCTGAATTTCCTTTCCTATCTTCTTTCCATACAGCACAAAGAGGGTTTCCCTAAGTCTCCCCTTCCCAAGGCTAAAGAAGCTTTGTCTCTCAGCCTCTCCACATGAGACCTCTAATTGTCTGCGTGGCCACACTCCTCCCAGTGCAGCCCAGTGTGCTCATGGCCAGATTCCTGTTCAGCACCTCTCACTGCTTCGGCATCCCCTGGAATGCCCAAATTCCTCTCCTTGTGTCTGGTTCTCCACTCATCATGTCTGAGCTGTCTTGATGTGTGTTTATTGTGCTGGAACCTTTGGTCTTTTTTGCAGCAGCGGAGTGCTGAGCACCACACAGACATTTTCTCTCTACAAGGGGGTGCAGAGAGATTGGCGGTGGGGAAAGAGGGGGAAAAAGAATTCCAAAAATACCCCCAAACCTCACGGATCAGGATAAAAAGAGTTTACTGGGACAGCAGAGAAAGAGAAACAACAACAATAGGACTTTGTAGTAAAAGACACAAAATTGGTGATGCACAAAGCAGTTTCTCACTAAACCTCACAGCTGGTCAGTCCCCAAAACCACATGTCCTCTATCTGTACTATCCTCCCCCCACCCACCTCTTTAATCATGTGGCCATGATGTAACTGGCATGGAATACCCTATTTGCCAGTTTGGTTACCTGTCCTGGTTCTGTCTCCTCCCAGCTCCCTTGGTGTCCCCACCTTCTCATTAGCAGTGCAGCATGAACAACTGAAAAGTCCTGTGTTACCAGCACTGCTCTCATCCAAACTCCCAAGCACAGCATTCCACTCTCTTTAGAAAGAAAACCTATCCTGGATTAAACAAGGCCACCTTTGTAGACAACAAGTGCAACACAACATTAGGCTCACTCCTGCAGTCATAAAGTGTGGAGAATCTCATTGACTAACCTGTGCAAAAATGAAGTTATTCAAGGGTTATTTACTGTATGAAATCACCTTACGAGCAGCGCACACTGATGGCCGGTGGACAGTGGAATACTGTGGCTGGCATGCCTGGTAATTTTCCTTTTCTTTTCTTCACCAAGGATGCATTTATGAAGGCAAATCCAGGGCACAGGTTGTGCCCCACAACCACCCAATCTATGAAACCCCGGACATCCACTGTTACAACCTGTTTTTTTCAGCTGGAAAGTGGTGAAAAGGGAAGAAATGCCCCAGTGTAAGGTCAGGCTGGCAGGTGAGATTTCCATCCAGATCCCTCAGTCATCACCAAATCCTGGTTCTGTTTGAGGTTGTGGCACTGGAATCAAACAGGAAGTGCAAAGCCCTTTTGTGTCCCAAATGGAGCTGGCAGCACTCCAGCTAAAGCTCTGCACAGCCCCTTTAAATTGTCCTTAGTGTGTGATGCTGTCAAAGGTTGAGTCCAGCAAAGTGCTCTACCATAACCCAGACCCCAATTGCACCTGGCTCGGGGAGCAGGGAGGTGTCACACGACTTCCTGGCTCCCATTGCTTCTCCTAAGCAAAGCAGTGCCCTTTCCTGTGGCACAGAGAGTGGGCACCGCTTAGTCCTGCTGGGAATAAAATCCCCAGTGAGGCAGTTCCTGAGAATCCCACCAGTGGAGGGGCCTGAAGTAACCAAATGAGCACTGAGAGGTGACAGCAGCACCCTGACATATTTCACAGCAGGGCAGAGGTAGAAGGGAGAAGTGGGATGAGGTGTTTTAAGATATGGGTTTATTCATCCTTCCTCCAGGGGTTTTGGTTGGGTAATAAACTAGATGAAGTTTGTTGCATTGGTTTTGCTCATGATGTCAGTTGGCCTCCAGCCAGGGTCAACTCACCACACCATTATACCCTGTTTCCTTCCTTGGGGGTGATGTTTAACATAATTTGTTGCATTATTGAGTACCATAGATGTATAAGTTTAGATTTTAATGTTTTTTGCATGTTTCCACAATTAGGTGTATCAACTTCAACATTAATTTCATGGTTTCTGAAGCACAAGGTCTCACTCTGGGCATTTGGCTGTCAAGGTTCTGTGTAATAACCATTTATCTGTTTATTCTGCATTCTCTGAGCACAACAGGGACTCTTGCAATTCTGTGCTCCCCAGTTCAAGAAGGACAGGGGGCTACAGGAGAGAGGTTAGAAAGAACTGCTTCCCAGAGAGGGTTGTTAGGTATTGGAACAGGCTGCCCAGGGAGGCAGTGGAGACTCCATCCCTGTAGAGGTTTACAAGACAGTTAGATGGGGTGATGAGGGACATGGTTTAGTGGTGGCTGGCAGGTTAGGGTGATGGTTGGACTTGATGATATAAAGGGTCCCTTCCAACCAAGACAATGCTGTGATTCTGTGACTCTGTTTTGCCTGTGTGTGTCCCCTAGAACCAATTGGCTGAGAATTGGGTACTGTTTGTGTTGAGCTCTTGCTGATGTTTGAGTGTCTTCATTACAGGTTGAAGACGTGTTTAAGGCAAAAGACAAACCTCTGCCTGATCTCTGGTTTGGCACAGCGGTGTGGTGGTTGGGTTTCTGTTTGTGCTTTTGTTTTTTTTTATTGGAGTTGTTGGAATTCAAGTACTATCTAAGCTCGTTGGTGTGTTAGCATATAAATAGTAGGCAGACTAAGGAAAGTGGTAGAGTATTGGGCTGGGGTGATGGGGTGGTTAAGTTCCCCAGGAGGACCTGTGCTTTCGAATGTGAGGCTGCTCCCATCTGTCTATATAGGGCCTCATCTGCTTGATCTTTTTAGTCAGGTGGCTGTAGCAGACCCCCACTGTAGTGTCCTTGTCCCTGCACTCCCTTTAATCCTAACCCACAAGCTTCCCATCCCCAGGAAGAGCTCTATGCCCTCCAGCTGGTCACTGACATAAAGGAGACCAGCTTTGAACCCAGCTTATCCATCTGGAACTAGCTGAGACTGGCTTTGCTTCACTTATGCCTGCATCTACAGGCTGTGGATACTAAACCGGGATTTTCCTATAGGAAAGTGGGAGAGGAACTTTGCAGCAGGGAGTGCAGTGATCGGACAAGGGGCAGTGGCTTTAAGCTGAAAGAGGGCAGGGTTAGGTTAGAAAGAGGACAGGGTTAGGTTAGATGTTAGGAAGATATTCTTTGCGATGAGGGTGGTGAGGCACTGGAACAGTTTGTCCAGTGAGGCTGTGGAAGCCCCTGAATCCCAGGAGGTGTTTTAAGGCCAGGTTAGATGGGGCATTGGGCAACCTGGTCTAGCGAGAAGTGTCCCTACCTATAGCAGGGGGTTGGAACTAGACGATCTTTGAGGTCCCTTCCAACCCAGAGCATTCTGTGATTCTGTGAAAACTGTCAACTTACTCCCCAGAAAATGTTGCATATGAAAGTGTCAGCCACCTGCAAGATCCCCTTCTTGCCAAGTGCCTTCTCCTTGGAGGAGACCAGGAAGAGCTGGGTCATGAGACATGACACAGTGCCAGCTTGTTTAGTTTGTCTCAGAAAACATCTAGTTTTCCTGCTTGTTTTTCCTTGTGTGTGGGGCTCTGCAAAGAGATGCAGGATGCTTGTTTGGAAATGAGGGAATTCAGCTTGGCTTCCTCCTGCTCTCCATGTGCAGTCACGGTGGATCCAGTCCTGGGCTTCACGTGGTCTTCTGCAACAGCCACATCCCAAGTGTTGCCACTGCTGCATAACAGGAATATGTTGGCACCTTGTTAATGGAAAGCAGTTGATTTATGGTAAGTGGCTGGAAGTGAAGAGAGTATTTCCTCTAACACTCTAGCAAAAAGACTGACCTCTGCGTGACTGTAGTTGATTTGGATGCCAATAATTGGAGGGTCATGGGATTATAGAAATGTTTGTGTTGGTAGGGACCTTTAGAGATCATCTATTTCCAACTCTGTGCTGTAGGCGAGGACAGCCTCACTAGCCCAGGGTGCTCAAAGCCCCATCCAAACCTGTCCTTGAACCCTGCCAGGGATCCAGGGGCAGCCCCAGCTTCTCTGGGCACCCTGTGCCAGGGCCTCCCCCCTCCCTGGGAAGGATTTCTGCCTTATGCCTGACCTGAATGGTGGGATCTGTCCTTCTGTTGCACCTTGACCAGTGTTTACTTTTTGTTAAGTCCAGTGAGGTCTCCCTGAGTGGTGTTTCCATCAGTTGTCTAAGCTGGGAACTGAGGCTCAGTCCTGAGGTGGGAGAGAAATCCCGGTGTGCAAATGGCAGTGCACTGGAGGAGGAAATCAGCATGGTTTTTACAAATACAGACCTGTGAGCAATAACCTGGCATGTACCACAAAAAAAGGACAGATCGTGTTTAGCGTGAGGTTTCTGAAAGTAATTCAGGTAATCCCAATGATAAAGAGGGAGGCTGAGGTGTCAAATAGGGAAGGAACATCTTTGTTGTGCAGGTTAAGGTAAGGAAAGCCTACTTTGTCCAGCACCACGTTGATTCCCTACGGCAGTGGATCTCCTCTGTCCTAAATGAACTTGTTAGTAGACAGGAGAGCTCTCTAAATTCAGGATTCAGGTTTTCAGGTAGGGAGAGGTCTCTTTTAATGGCTTGTGAGTTTTATTTGGGACTGTGACTCACGTGATAGTCTCAGCTTACATGTCGATAAGGTTTTGACTGTCCCCATCTCTACGGAGATGCACATGCTCATCCCAACAACATGAATTATCTGAGCAGGATTGAAGCCAGTGTTTGTATTTTGCAGTAACTTGGCACTGACTCCTGGTGCCCTGTGGGTTCCCCAGGACCCTTCCTTGCTCAAGGCGTTACAGATGCCCGGCAGCAGGTTCCAGGCTTTTGTGGCTGGAGAACCACCAGCTGCTCGCTTGCAAACGGTGAGTTTCACCCAGCGCTCTGTGTGCTGCCATGTCAGTGTGGACATACACCTCTGGCCCCTTGGTGCTTAGCCTAGAGCATTGCGTGCCACCACTGTTCTCACTTCAGGCCTCATCCTTCCTCCCTTGAGGCTGACTGCCTGTTTCTGGGAGCGTGTCATTAAAGAGAAATCTGGAGAACCCAACGATGCCAAGCTGGCATGTCAGAGCCTGGAAAAAAAGAGCTCATCTTTGTGAGAAGTGGACTGTGATCTTTCTCTTTTGTTAGCCTTGTCACCCAAGGTTAGGCAGGTGTCAGTACATTCAGGCTTGTCAGCATGGCTGTCGGCAAGTTTCCCGGTGCTGTAAAGTCCTGAGAGTGAGGGAGGACTTTTAGGAAGCAGAGTTGCAGGGGTGAAGTGCAACTAAAGCTCACTCCAGAAGCCCTGCTTTGGAGCTCTGGCTCAGAAGCCTCTTCCTGTGTGTAACAGGCAGAGGAGGAATTTTAATGTAGTCTTGAACTACGATGAAACTGAAGTCTGCAGTCAAATACACCATTCACTTTTAACTGGATCTGTGTTTCATGAGAAGTCCCTCCCCAGCTTTCCTACAGCACCCTCTGGGTATGGGGAGGGTGCTCTAAGGTGTGTGTCCCCAAAGCCTTGCCTTCTCCAGGCTGGACGTCCCCAACACTCTCAGCCTGTCCTCACAGGGGAGGTGCTCCTGCCCTCTGATCATCTTTGTGGCCTCTTCTGGACCCGATTTGAGTAAGATCGTTCATGCAGGTTAAAGAGACTCTTCCAGTCCTGAATGCTCTTCCTCTCTTCATGCAGAGGGCACCTGGACCTCTAGTTGGTGACACTGGTGGACTTCCTTCTCACCAACGCAAGGAAGCTGTCCTTCCTAAGGCGGTAAGTTAACTCAGTTAAATGGGGTTTTGAGGTGTTAAATGTTTTAACTCGGCATTCCGAAGGGCATGTGAGGAAAAGATGAAATAGAAAAGTCAGAGAAATGCTGAGCATTGAGTGGGAAGTCATGCTTTTGTTGTGCATGGTCTCGTTGCCCATGTGCTGAAGCCACCACAAGAGCATGGTGCCCCAGCTTCTGCGAGTGCATTCTGTTTGCTTCAGAGCCGCATTGTGAAGAGACAGTGGCAACACCTGGGTTTGTGGCCAGGGGTTATTTTGGATGCTCCAGGTTTCTGATGCTTTGTTAGACATGCCTAAAGGGGTCTGGCTTTTCAGAGGCAGACTAGAGAATGTCATTTCCTGAAGGAACCTGAGAATCACTCATCCCTCCCAAATCTCTTGACCAGGGCTATTTTGCTTTCCTGGGCATTTGTTGTTGATATTTTTTCCCCCTTTATGATGCTGCTCTGCACTGGAAATTGTGCACGGAGATTTTGCAGCTGGTTTTGTGTTGTTTTTCCTTTTCTAGAGTTCCTGGCGACCACATACAGCTCCAGGAAATCTGCAGCAGCCACTTTGGCTCCCACCAGTTCGCATCTGTGCGGGGTCTGCAGCAAAGAGTTCAGGCTCTAAACAAGAGTGCCAGGCACATGACCATGTTCAACAGTTTGCTGGTGGGGTAAGGCCGTGTTTCTTCCTGAAAATAAGAGAATGATTGGGGCAGCTGGATAATACTGCTTCAGTAGTTTAGTGCCCAGAACTGTATACTGCGGGCAACATGTCGTCCAGACAGCTATCAGCTTTTATTTTAACTCTCCTTTATAACCTACCCTTAATTTTTAAGACTTTGTTTTCCTGGTCTAATGGCCCATTGTCATCATCCTGGTGTGGAAAAACAGGGCGGCTTATCTCCTATGGTATAAAATCTGTCTGCAAGGAAATTTTCTCTCTCTGCATAGATTTTCTGTTACACAGAGAGGGAGCCAGGCCCTGGTTAATGTCAGCACCCGTGGATGTGTTCACACCATCTGTCGAGTTTTTCATCTCCAGCTGCGTAGCAGCAAAACACACCTTTCTTTTTCTTTTTTGTTTGCAATTGCTCCTACTAAGTCGCCCTGGCAGGTTCAGAGGATGGCAGCTCTTTGGAGTGGTGAGGAAGTGTCAGGTGCCTGCACATGTGGAGAACAGAGGCCTTCAGTCAAACCAAGAATTGGGAGGCACACGGAGAGAGGCTGAGGGATTGGATGTGGGGGGATCAGCAGTTGGAGAGGGCTGCAGGGAACCTAATCGGAGAAGGGCACAAGCCTTTTCCCTTGTCCGACTCTTGGTCTCCCCATGGTTCCTTGTCTTCTTGAGCAGGAGTTCCACTGGGTCTCGGCACGCCAGTGGTCACAGCTGTCCGATGATGGACAGACAGAAGGAGAGGTCAGGCATTGCCGTTACAGTACCTCAGTGACCTGCATTTCTGTTCACTCAGGTGGAACCATCCAGAAGAGCGATGGAAGGTGCCGTACCTGTGCACTTGCCGCATCCACCAGCTTGTCCCAGAAAGGGTGGGTTCCAGGCTTTTGTGTCTGGAGAACCACCAGCTGCTCACTTGCAAATGGTGAGTTTTACCCAGCGCTCTGTGTGCTGCCATGTCAGTGTGGACACACACCTCTGGCCCCTTGGTGCTTAGCCTAGAGCATTGCATGCTACCACTGTTTCCACTTCGGGCTTCATCCTTTTTTACTGCCTTTTTGGGAGCAGCTAAACATGATCTTGATGTGAACACAGTTGCTTTCTGGCAAGATTTAGACTTTCCTTCTGTTTTAGAACAAAATAATGTGACTTTTTTGTGTGAGGAGTTCTGTGGGACCAAAAGCTTTTGGAATGAAACTGTGACCTGCTACCACTTAGTGGCACTGTAGGAACAGTTCCCTCCTGGTGCACACTGGCTCAGTGTCTTGATGTTCATGAGTGTTTCTCCAAGATTTTTCCGGTGCACTCTGCATCTGCTCAAGTGGTGGTTGATTGAGTTGGTTCCTTTTGTGTTCACTATTGTCAAGACAGCTGAGTCAGTCCTAGGGCATGAAGATGTGATGCTGAGCTCGGATACAGATCATGCCACATTTGGGGAATTTCTTCTCTAGGGATATATTGCTTTCCAGGGCCCTTGTCGCTTTGTTGGCATTTCATCCCAAAGGAGGCCTAGAGCTGCCCTAGAAGTGGGCAAGAAGCCTTTTGACCCACATCTTGTATGATTGATGTCAGGGACCTTACTGTTGGAAGATTCTGGCTACTTCGGAGTTGGCTTGCCAGCTGAGAGAGCAGAGCAGTGTTTTGCAGTATTCTTTCTGCTTGTGACCAGAATTCTGCATGGGGACAAGCAGTACCTGGTTTACAGTGTCGTGTATATCTGGGGGAAGACATTTTCAAGCACTCTGCCTGTAACTTGGCAAAGGAAAAGAAAAGAGGTATAGTCCAGCAGTGTTTTCATGACCAAACCTGAGAGCACCAAGTTACAGGTTTGTTCCAGAACTATGCGTGTTTCTAAATGTAAAACACAGGCAGACCGTGGTGTGTTCCATATGCTTAGTAGCTATTGTTACAGAACCTATCTGACCTGGTTAAATCATTCTGCAGGAGGAATGGAGTGGCTTAAGCCGTAGGATTTCTGTGGGAACTGTGGCTGGTACATCCCCCAGTCACCCCCCTGCCATAAATAATCCTACAATACTAGTGCCACATCCGCCCCTTCAAAAGAGAGATGAACACATCAAGTCAACGATAAATGGTGTGTACCGAGGGAGACGATTTCATCCCGTCCATGTACCCAGTGACACCACACGCTCAGTTCCTGGCTCAGCGACACCAGCAGCTCCTTTTGCCGATACACATCAGCAGCACAACACTGCTGGAAGCAACGTGCCTCTGGGCACAGAAGCTGCCAATCCAGCTGTACTGCCCAGAACTTGCCAGAACTGAGGGGACCCAGGGCCTTCTGCAGCAGCAGCACCTCCAGTCCAATGACAAAGGGAAAGTGACCAACAAGGGGTTGTAGTGTGACACACGCTGCTTTGTCAGAGCAGAGTCACAGAGCTGCACCGCTCCTCTGGGAAAGCTGGCACACACTCAGTCTGGCTTTCAAAGTTGTTTCCTTAGATCTAGATAGAAGTAAACACAAGAGAGCACACTGCCCCTACCAACATGTGGGGGGAAAGGCGTTTTGAGGACCAAGGCCAACAGGGTAATCTTACAGCTTTCCAGAACAACATCCCATCCTCATTCCTCCCATTTCACGGGCACAGAGGACTAAAAGCAGATTGCTTGTTTCCTGCTTTGCAGATCAGAAACAAGCCAGCACTGAGAAAAACTAAGTCTAAGCAGAAGCTAAAAGCTTTTTCTAGATGACACAAACACTGCCACCCAGATTTAAAGGCTGGGGGAATGCTGCAGCAGCATGGAACTCAAAGGCCTCCGGGGATTTACAGGAGCCCGTCCTGAGACACGGACACTACAAACCCAACCCCAAGAGCTGCAAATGCCTGTTTGAGCCCAGCATGCAAAGGAGGAAAGAGGAAACTCTGGGGGCTGAGAAACTTTGCTCTGAGTAGGGAATCAGCATCATTAGTAACTAGAGGTCACAAACAGCAGAGGTCTCCCACATACCCTCCTCCCTTGAACTAGCTCCAGCAATTGTATGGTTGAGAAATGGCTCTTTGCAGACAAACCTAATTCCAGTCT
Organism: Gallinula chloropus; assembly: GCF_964237585.1. Lineage (NCBI taxonomy): Eukaryota > Metazoa > Chordata > Aves > Gruiformes > Rallidae > Gallinula > Gallinula chloropus. The sequence continues at coordinate 12,422,241 of NC_140104.1, forward strand.
TTATCTAGCCAGGCATTTGCCTTCCAACAGCCTTTCGGGAAGAACTTCTTTCTGCAGTGATCCAGCTTCAGGCTTCACTACGTAGGTAACACATCCTCATAAAGCTTCCCAACTGGGAGCTTCAGCAGAGAAAAATAGAGCTCATTTTACAGAAGACATCATACTTGAGAAAAACAAATCATACTACTTTTTAAGCACTCTTAAAGCCAGTGCATTTACAGACTGTGCACTTCTACTGTGGGTCAATGAACAGAAACAGACAGTTGCAAACAACAACAGACAGACCACTAAACACCTGTATTTATAAAAATGCTCATTCTTAACTCTTTGTTGCTTGAAACTCTTTAAGGGAGTCTAGTGCATGATTCAGAAATGAAGCTAAACTAACAAAGGCTGCTGATTGCCCTGAACCCTTGACGGGAACACACTCTTGACCACAGCCATGCTTATCAATACCCAGCACCCTCTTTCTACAGCAGTTAACTCTACCTGAAAGAATGCTTCTACTTTATTTCTACCTACAACCATGCTAAAAATCATGTGAGAAAAAATGTCATTGAAGAACTTGAAATGGCATTTGTAGAGCTCTCCAAGCCACAAGAGCAATTTCCTTCTACGATGCTATTTTTGACAGACACATTCCTGAGTTACCTACTGTTGCAATAAAAATATCATAAAATTAGGGAAGAGATGTCAGAAAGTTGCAGAGAGAAAATTATTAATGGATTAAGCCTGAATTTCAGTTCTTGGTTAAGTCATTGCTTGAACCTCTGCTCAGTTGTGATGTTCTTGGTGCCTGGTCCAGCATATCACTGTTTGAAAAGTGAATTAAATCAGAAACCAGAATGGAATCGAAAAAATATAAAAGCACTATGGAGACAAAATGACAGAGCAAGACAGGATCCAGCACAGTGTGACAACTTGGCTTCTGGTAACTCAGCACTATAAACATCTGGATGTGTGAAAGTATTGGGAGTGATTATCAAAACTTTCAGAGGGGGGAAATGTTATAGTCACACAAATAAATTCTAGATTATTTTGGGTTTAGTTTAGAATATGATTTTGATTTTAAAGGAATTCGAGCAGCTCTGAGACTATAAAGCACCTTCAGACCCTTAGCAATAGGTAACCAGGACGGTGTGTGCCTCGATCCCTGTGGGAATTGTTATGGGCTCTGAATTAGAGCAATGGGTACTGGTTTTGGACCTTGAGTCAAAACAACAGGTACCAGAGGAGGCTAGTTGTGGTTTGGGAGATGAGCCACAGATGAAATGAGAAGCGCAAGGATGGGGTTCAGTCAGCGGCCACCAGCGGAGCCCCGCTCAATGTAGCTACAAGTGCCTTGGGCACATTTGCATATGATAATGACTTCCAGGAAACAGCATAAATATGCCAATCATTACCCTCTCCTCTTTGTATTCAAAGCAATCAGAAATCCTACCCGGTGATTATTCTAGAAAAAGAATATAGATCAAGTGAAGTAACTGAAAGCCAGTCGTTGCAGAGGCTGAATTAAGAAGCCAGCATTCTGTGTCATTGGAACCATGACTCTGCTAAGAAATGGTATAAATTGTTGTGCTTTGTGCCTGCAGGTGAACACGTCTTTGGTGGAGCTGCCCCCGTGTTCCCCAGCGCTGGAATAAAGCAGTGCTGCCTCTCTGCTTTCTGTAGACACGTTCTTCGTGACTGCGACCGCTGACAGTGAGGCCTCATGGGAATATTGTGTGCAGCTCTGGGCTCCTCGGCTCAGGAAGGACAGGGAGCTACTGGAGAGCGGCCAAGAAAGGGCTACGAAGATAATCAGGGGACTAGAACATCTCTCTTCTGAAGAGAGGCTGAGGGACTTGGGACATTTTTGCCTGAAGGAGAGAAGACTGAGGGGGAACTTCTCAATGCTTACAAATACTTGGAGCAGGGGGGTGTCAGGAGGATGGGGTCAGTTTTTTTGCAGTGGAGCCCAGTGACAGGACAAGAGGCAATGGGCATAAATAGGAATATAGGAAGTGCCACCAAAGCATGAGGAGGAACATCTTTCCTATGAGGGTGGCAGAGCCCTGGGAAAGGCTGCCCAGAGAGCTTGTGGAATCTCCATCTCTGGAGACATTCAAAACCCGCTTGGATGCTGCCCTGTGCAGCCTGCTCAATGTCATCCTGCTCTGGCAGGGGGCAGAACTAGATGATCTCCAGAGGCCCCTGCCAACCCCTATCATTGTGACATCATACGACCTGGGGTGGGGTGGAACATGGGGAGCCCCCACATTCCCTCCTGGGAGATGCCAGAGAGTCCAGCACACACCAGCTGAAATCAAACAATCAATGTTGCAATCATTTAAACAATCGATCAATAATCAGTCAGTCGCTGTGGTAGTTCCTGTGACAGAAGGGAATGGAAACAGCCTGACCCTTCCCTTGTGTCCTTTCACTCACAAACCAGCCATGGTTCTGCCTTGTCAGCAGCTCTTGTGCACGGTTTCAGTGCTTTGGTGTGCAGCAGTGTTCTGTCAGCAGCTGAACGAGCTGTGACATCAGCACATGGAGATGATAAAACTTCACACCACAAGTGTAAGGACAGGATTTTGGTGTGCCAGTCCCACCAGCGATGCCCGCTCGCCAGCCAGATGTGAGCTGAGTTTTCAGTGCTCAGCCAGTCCCTGCCAGAGCCCCCGGGGCGTCCGCCGCTCCTCCCCAGCACCAGGTGCAGGTTGCTGGCAGTGAGGGCTGGTGCGGGGCAGGGGCGGTGATGCCGGCACTGGGCACCAGATGGCAGCCTCCATCCTCCCTGCACGGACACTGATCCAAGGGGGTTCTCACACTCACAGAGATGCCCCCTCAGCCTCTCTTTGGAAAACAGATAGTCTAGTCCCAGAAGAGTCTTTGTAGCCCAGTTTTGTACCCTCTCCTGCAGCCCCCCCGTCCTTCTTGAACTGGGGAGCCCAGAACTGCAAGAGTCCCTGTTCTGCTCAGAGAATGCAGAATAAACAGACAAATGGTTATTGCACAGAACCTTGACAGCCAAATGCCCAGAGTGAGACCTTCTGCTTCAGAAACCATGAAATTAATGTGAAAGTTGATACCCCTAACTGTGTTAATGAGCAAAAGAATTACGATCTATACACATATGTCTATAGTACTCAACTCTCCACCAAATCATGTTAAACAACACCCCAAGGAAGGAAACAGGGTATAATGGTGTGGTGAGTTGACCCTGGCTGGAGTCCAGGTGTCCACCAAAGCACCTGGGTAGCTGGGCAGAGGAGAGAAGACAGAAGGAAACACTCAAGGGTCAAGACAACGACAGACAGACATCCCTCACCAACTGACATCATGAGCAAAACCAATGCAACAAACTTCATCTTGTTTATTACCCAACCAAAAACCCTGGAGGAAGGATGAATAAACCCATATCTTAAAACACCTCATCCCACTTCTCCCTTCTACCTCTGCCCTGCTGTGAAATATGTCAGGGTGTTGCTGGCACCTCTCAGTGCTCATTTGGTTACTTCAGGCCCCTCCACTGGTGGGATTCTCAGGAACTGCCTCACTGGGGATTTTATTCCCAGCAGGACTAAGCGGTGCCCACTCTCTGTGCCACAGGAAAGGGCACTGCTTTGCTTAGGAGAAGCAATGGGAGCCAGGAAGCCGTGTGACACCTCCCTGCTCCCCGAGCCAGGTGCAATTGGGGTCTGGGTTATGGTAGAGCACTTTGCTGGACTCAACCTTTGACAGCATCACACACTAAGGACAATTTAAAGGGGCTGTGCAGAGCTTTAGCTGGAGTGCTGCCAGCTCCATTTGGGACACAAAAGGGCTTTGCACTTCCTGTTTGATTCCAGTGCCACAACCTCAAACAGAACCAGGATTTGGTGATGACTGAGGGATCTGGATGGAAATCTCACCTGCCAGCCTGACCTTACACTGGGGCATTTCTTCCCTTTTCACCACTTTCCAGCTGAAAAAAACAGGTTGTAACAGTGGATGTCCGGGGTTTCATAGATTGGGTGGTTGTGGGGCACAACCTGTGCCCTGGATTTGCCTTCATAAATGCATCCTTGGTGAAGAAAAGAAAAGGAAAATTACCAGGCATGCCAGCCACAGTATTCCACTGTCCACCGGCCATCAGTGTGCGCTGCTCGTAAGGTGATTTCATACAGTAAATAACCCTTGAATAACTTCATTTTTGCACAGGTTAGTCAATGAGATTCTCCACACTTTATGACTGCAGGAGTGAGCCTAATGTTGTGTTGCACTTGTTGTCTACAAAGGTGGCCTTGTTTAATCCAGGATAGGTTTTCTTTCTAAAGAGAGTGGAATGCTGTGCTTGGGAGTTTGGATGAGAGCAGTGCTGGTAACACAGGACTTTTCAGTTGTTCATGCTGCACTGCTAATGAGAAGGTGGGGACACCAAGGGAGCTGGGAGGAGACAGAACCAGGACAGGTAACCAAACTGGCAAATAGGGTATTCCATGCCAGTTACATCATGGCCACATGATTAAAGAGGTGGGTGGGGGGAGGATAGTACAGATAGAGGACATGTGGTTTTGGGGACTGACCAGCTGTGAGGTTTAGTGAGAAACTGCTTTGTGCATCACCAATTTTGTGTCTTTTACTACAAAGTCCTATTGTTGTTGTTTCTCTTTCTCTGCTGTCCCAGTAAACTCTTTTTATCCTGATCCGTGAGGTTTGGGGGTATTTTTGGAATCCTTTTTCCCCCTCTTTCCCCACCGCCAATCTCTCTGCACCCCCTTGTAGAGAGAAAATGTCTGTGTGGTGCTCAGCACTCGGCTGCTGCAAAAAAGACCAAAGGTTCCAGCACAATAAACACACATCAAGGCAGCTCAGACATGATGAGTGGAGAACCAGACACAAGGAGAGGAATTTGGGCATTCCAGGGGATGCCGAAGCAGTGAGAGGTGCTGAACAGGAATCTGGCCATGAGCACACTGGGCTGCACTGGGAGGAGTGTGGCCACGCAGACAATTAGAGGTCTCATGTGGAGAGGCTGAGAGACAAAGCTTCTTTAGCCTTGGGAAGGGGAGACTTAGGGAAACCCTCTTTGTGCTATATGGAAAGAAGATAGGAAAGGAAATTCAGCAATACTGCTGCTTTGAAGATCAGAGTGGCTGTGAGGATAAAGAAATGTCACTCTGAGGCCAGCACTGTGGTGCAAGAAGTCACCCAGAGGAAGTGTGGATGAGCTGGTGGCTTTGTGTTTGTGGGAACAGGTGGAGAGGAGGGAGACACAGCAGTACAGGCTGGGAGATCATGGGGTGAGATCAAGGTGGGGAAGGGCATATGGTGCCAGCAGCCTGAAGGGAAACAGGCAGAGGCGTGGGGCAGTGTGGGATGGGCTGTGGTGCAGATGGCCAAGGGTGCTGATGAGGCTGAAAGGGCCTGATAGAAATGAGGTCTTTGCCCCCTTGGCTATGGCTGAGGTCCCTGACAAGAAGTCTCAGAGGTGAGAGTCAGGATCTCCCTGCCCAGGGGCTGGGGGTCACCGCTTGGCATTTCTGCTTCATCTGACCAAGCCAGGGTGTCCTCAGCATCAGAGCTGCCTGTGCTTTGCCTGTGTTTGTCCTCATGGCCTTGAGTTGTCTGCTCTAAGGAGCCCCTGGGGACGCTTTGTCAGTAATGGCTGTCGGTGGGGCTTGTTAATGCTTCAAGGTGCTTTGGGCATTACTCCTGACTTAACTTCTTGAGAGGTTTCTTCACTCTCTTCTTTGTAGCTGAGGCCTGTGGACTCAGAAGAAAAGACACCATGGGGCTCATTATCATCCAGAAAGCCCTTACAAGCATGTCTCTTCCAGTCACTTTCATTAAAAAAATCAATACTTCTACAATTACTTGGATTTTAATTAGGTCCTTATTGATGAAGATTTCAAAGGAATTTTCATGAAGGACCTTCTTTCAGTCACGGGTATTTTCTGTCATGGCTCAGCTGATAGAAGAAGTGACAGCAGCATTCTGTGATGGGTATCTGGACAGGCAGGAAAAGCAGTGTCTGGAGATTCAACGCTGTCTGGAGAACCTTGCTCTTCCCCAAGCCCAGCAGTTCCCTCGCTGGCCTCTTGGGACTCCCAACACTTTTCCTGGCATCACCTTTGCTCACAGGCAAAGACAGATTTCTTCGACAACAAACAGCAGTTAAACATGATGCAGTTTAATAACCATGAAATCTCTCTCCTCAGCTGCCTGCTACGGCCAAGCAGCGTGTGAAGGGGGTCAGCTTTCAGAGGAGATTCTTACCCAGAACAGTTTTATTCATATATATGTAAAGATTACTTATCAACACAGAAGAAGATGATCAGCTGGTTGTTTCTGAGAAACATCCAGTTATCAGTTTCCACACGGCATCCTTGAGCTCCTGGTTCCTCATGCTGTAGATGAGGGGGTTCACTGCTGGTGGAAACACTGAGTAAAGAAATGCCAATACCAGGTCCAGAATTAGGGAGGAGATGGAGGGGGGCTTCAGGTATGCAAACACACCAGTGCTAACAAACAGGGAGACCACAGCCAGGTGAGGGAGGCAGGTGGAAAAGGCTTTGTGCCGTCCCTGCTGCGAGGGGATCCTCAGCACAGCCCTGAAGATCTGCACATAGGACACCATGATGAACACAAAACACCCAAAAGATAAGCAGGCAGTGACCACAATGATTCCAATTTCCCTGAGGTAGGCATCTGAGCAGGAGAGCTTGAGGATCTGTGGGATTTCACAGAAGAACTGGTCACCAGCATTGCCATGGCAGAGGGGCACTGAAAATGTATTGGCCGTGTGCATCACAGCACTGAGAAACCCACTGGCCCAGGCAGCTGCTGCCATGTGGACACAAGCTCTGCTGCCCAGGAGGGTCCCGTAGTTCAGGGGGTGGCAGATGGCAACGTAGCGGTCACAGGACATGACAGTGAGAAGACAGAACTCTGTGAAAATCAAAAATACATAGAAAAATATTTGAGCCAGACATCCTGTGTAGGAAATGGCCCTGCTGTTCCACAAGGAATTGGCCATGGATTTGGGAACAGTGGTGGAGATGCAGCCAAGGTCAGAAACAGAGAGGTTAAGGAGGAAGAAGTACATGGGGGTGTGGAGGTGGTGGTGACAGGCTATGGTGATGATGATGAGGCCATTGATGAGGAGAGCAGCCAGGTAGATGCCCAGGAAGAGGCAGAAGTGCAGGAGCTGCAGCTCCCGTGTGTCTGCAAAGGGCAGGAGGAGGAACTGGCTGATGGAGCTGCTGTTGGACATCTGCTGCTGTCAAGTGTGGAGACCTGTCAACGAGGAACATGTGCAGTGACAATTTACTTATCTTTTTTTTTCAGGAAATTCTCTTCCATTTAACACTGCTTCTTTGTATCCAGGAAGACTTTTGGTTGGTCCCTTCTTGGAGGTCTGCGTTGTGCTGCTTTGAGCATGCCACTGCTGGGTGGAGGCTCAGCTGTGGCTCTCGAGAACTCAGTCCTGCCTGGCAGCAGTCAGTAAATAGAAGGATGGTGTGATCTCAGACTAAATCTCCTGTGGATAAGAATGAGCTTTTCAGCACTGTCACTCCAGTTTCACCCATGGGCAGAGCAGAGCTGTGGAGCTTTGGTTTTCTCCTGCCTGTACCTGAGGGGTGTTTCTTCTGTCAGAACTCCCTGACATTGCTGCTGCAGTGCCAGTGAAACCTTCCCCTGAGTGCAGCGTGGGGACAGCTGCTCTGTCCATCAGCCCTGGTCTCAGCTTCCCAGTGCTGGGTTCTCTGTGATCACACCCTGTTGTTCCCTGTAGAACATCAGTGTTGGCACTGCGTGGGATATCAGAGATTTACCAAATCCCCACTGCCATGGCATTTCTGGGAGCAGCTGCCTCTCCCTCCCTGACAATGACTCTGCTTCCTGGACCTGTCCCTGGAACTGCTTCTCTTTGTCCATGTCACCTCCTGCTCTGTGCTCACAGATCTCATTCCAACTACCCTCTGCTCAGCTTTGCTCTGGAGATCCCTCCACGCATCAGGGCACTGGAGATGCTCTGACAAGTCCTAATGACCAATGAGTTTGCACTGCCTTCTGCATAGTTATCAAAAAGCTCAGCTCCTGCTCCGCACCCAGTCCACAAGAGAGAAAATTCAAAGCAAAGTCCCTTCACCTGGAGTGGAAAATGCATCCTTGGTGTTCTTGAAAAGTGCCTGGGAAGTTACCAGGGATCCGTTGGAGCTGGGAGCACACCTGACCTACGGAGCACACTTTGACAGCAGAAGGACCCTACGCTGTCCTTCCATGGGTCACACCTGCCACCCAGAGCTTCTTTGTGCACCAACGTGGATGGAAGCCCACCAGGCAGGCTGAGTGCTGACCCTGGTAGGAGCAGGTTCTCTACCCCAGCACAGAGCCCTCGTGGCACAGGGAAAGCCCTGGGCACCCCTGGGTGCACATGCTGCTTCACACCTCTGCAACCATGGCCAGGAGAAGACAGCTGTCCTGCCCTCTCCCTCTGATGGGGCAGAAGGACATCCCTTCCAGGCAGCACTTTCTGGTCCTAGAGAGAACCTGTCCTCCTGACAGACCCCACACACTGCCCCATGTCTCAGCTTTATGAGATCCCTCCAGGAACTGAACCTGCATTGCCCTGCACCCACAGACATACCAGGCAGAGTGCTGTGGACATTTCTCCTCCAGTGAGCTCTCAGCATCCATCAGCTCTCTCAGCCGCACAGGTCTCCCCTTGGTGCCTACAGGCAGTGTCCCCAGCCCTGTGTGCTTGGCAGAGGAGCTGCTCCTGGGCAGAGCTGTATCTTGTCAGGGCTGCTGGGTTGCAGTGAGCTCCCTCCATCCCAGGAGCCCAGCCCAGCTCACAGCAGAGGAGCAGGCGAATACGTCACATACTCCATTCCCCAGAGTCTCCTGTGAGGTGTCCCTGGAGCTCCAAGTAACTAACTTGGAAAGACACTAAGTCTTTATTGCCTTTCCCTCCCTTGGCTGGGGAGAAATCCTTCTGTCCATCAGTCCTTTCTCCTGACCAAACCAGAGCTGTGCAGGACAATCACCTTTCCATGTCTCCCCATGAGACAGGAACCCCCGGCAGGGACAGGGAGGTGACTCTTTCCCCCTGTGAGAGTCACTCCAGATCCCTTATCCTTGCTTTGCAGCCCTGGGGCTCGAAGGGGATGCAGCTCTGACCTATGACTTCCACAAATCCATTGTATCTTGGATTCCCCTTACCCCAGTTTTGGTGGCACAAAAATCAAAACCTTCTGCCATGGAGCTGCTGTTCCCAGCTCCCATGGGAATTACTGGGAGCAGAGGCAAGTTTCCAAGACCCCCTTCTCCATGAGAGTGGCCTTGATCTGATGGAAACTGTGTGTCACCCCCATTCACCTGTACCCATAACTGAAGACCAGGAATGACTCTTTGGGAGCCCATGGGAGAGGCTTCTGCTCCTCATGCACACCTGGGAGTTTGTGAGACAAATCAAGATTTTAGTTTTCCTTGTCAGAAATCTCTCCTCACTCCTGTCTTTTACTTCTGCAACACTTTTCCATACCCAGAGGCAGCAGATGTCCAACAGCAGCTCCATCAGCCGGTTCCTCCTCCTGCCCTTTGCACACACATGGGAGCTGCAGCTCTTGCAATTCTGGCTCTTCCTGGGCATCTACCTGGCTGCTCTCCTGGGCAAGAGTTTAATGATCATTACTGTAGCCTATGACCATTGACTCCACATGCCCATGGATTTATTCCTCTCCCATACCTTGTTGAAGAGGTACTCCCCCTCCACAGCTGCATAGGGAAGAGAAGATGTAACAAAAGGTCAAGTGCTGGTAGAGTTTGAAAATGATGTCAGGCACTGTTACAACCATTCCCTTGGCTAGGAAAGCCCTGAGCCCCAAGGTTACTCGTGCTCCTAGTGAGGGAGTTTTCAGGCCAGTAAGATCCTTCATCCCTCGCAGATGTTGATTGCGTGCTGTTGCTGGGTATTGAGCGTTTGTGAAACTTGATGCTGATAGAGCTGCAAAGTGATGTCAGTCAGTGTCAGGACCCCTCCATTCAATGGGAAAGCCTTTAACCCCAAGGTTACTGGTTCTTCTAATCCCCACACTGGGGAGGTGTCCAAAACCTTTTTCAGCCCACACACATTTTGATTGGGAGATATTTCTCTACATCTAACAGTTTCAAAGGTGGAAGCTGGTAGAATAAACTTGACACAACAGTAAACCCATCCAGTTCTCTCCTTCCTTTGATTGAGTGGCACAGGGGGATAGGGATTGTGGGTTGGGGTCAGTTCATCACACATTGTCTCAGCTGCTTTTTCCTCTTCACAGGGAGGACCCCTCACAGTCTCCCCTTGCTCCAGCATTGGGTTCCACCCACAAGAGACATTCTTTTATAACTCCCTCCAACATGAGTTCTTCTCACATAGCTTCAGATCAGCACCAGCTCCTTCAGGGTGGGTCACTTTAATGGGGTGCCATCCTTCAGCAACAGACTGCTCCAGCCTGGGTCCTTCACAGCCCTGCCAGCAAAATTGCTCCAGCAGAGGCTTCCTATGAGGTCACAGCCTCCTTCAGGTGTCTGCACCTGCCTGAGCACGGTGACATCTACAGGCTGCACAAAGAATCACTGTTCCACATCATCCAGCATGGGCTGTAGGGAAACAGCCTCATTCACCATGGTCTTGTGCATGGGTTGCAAGGGAAACTCTGCAATGAGGCTTGGAGGACCTTCTCTCCCTACTTCACTGACCTTGTTGTATGCAAAGTTCTTTACACTTTCTCAGTCTTATCTCTGACAGCAAAAAGCAGCAGATAATTTTTAATTCCTTATTAAATATATTGTCACAGCAAATATATTTTCCCTGCCCCTCTGCCATGGCAATGCTGCTGACCAGTTCTGTGAAATCCCCCAGATCTACAAGCTCCCTTGCTCACGGGCCACACTCAGGGAAATTATGGCAGGAGCTTGTTTGGTTTGTAGGTGTTTTGTGTTCATTGTGGTGTCCTATGTGCAGATCTTCAGGGCTGTGCTGAGGATCCCCTCGCAGCAGGGACGGCACAAAGCCTTTTTCACCTGCCTCCCTCTCCTGGGAGTGGACTCCTTGTTTGTCAGCACTGACATGTTTGCCTACCTGAAGCCCACCTCAATCGCCTTTCTATTTACAGATTCACAGGTTCACAGAATTTTTGGAGTTGGAAGGAGCCTCCAGAGATCATTGAGTCCAACCCCGCCGGCCAAAGCAGCTCCCTAGGACAGATCGCACAGGTCGGTGTCCAGACAGGTCTTGAATATCTCCAGAGAAGGAGATTCCACAACACACTTTAGCAGCCTATCCCAGTGCTCTGCCACCCTTATTGTGAATATTTCTTCTCCATTTTAGTGTTGAAACTCCTATGCTCCAACTTGAAGCCATTGAGCTTTTTTCCAGTCTCCACAGACCACTTAATCTGGTAGTGGCATTTCTTTCATCGGTGTTTCCACCAGCAGTCATCCACCTCATCTCCATCATGAGGAACCAGGAGCTCAAGGATGCTGTGTGGAAATTGATGACTAGATGTTTCTAAACAGCAACCAACTGATCATCTTCTTCATTGTATTGCTGGTCCTGATGATTCAATGAAATGTAATCATGCTGAATAGATTGATGGAGATGTAGCTTAAGAGACAATTGACACAACTTTAATATAAGAATTTTCATGTTTTTACGAATAGATTTGTTTTGGATTTTAGTAGATGTGATTTTTCCCCAGCTGAGAGCTGAGCACCACACAGTCGCTTGTTCATTAAAAGGAAGAGGGTGGGGGGACAAGTTGGGGAGGGGGAGAGCGAAGTGAATGGAAATAAACCCGAATCCAAGGAAACAAAACCCCACAAGTTGGGTAAGGATGGTTTACTAGAATAGCAGAAAGAGAGATATAACAATAATAACAGGACTTTGTAGCAAAATATATGAAACTTATGATACACAATGCAGTTTGTCACTAAAACACACAACTCAGGCTGTGCTGCCCAGACCTGTCCCGAAAACAGAACCGTCCCCAAAACTGCACATCCTGGAACTGTGTCCTCCTCCTCCAACAAGCCCCCCTCTTATGCTGAGCATGATGTAATTGGCATGGAATACCCCCTGTGGCCAGCTCGGGTAACCTGTCCTGTCTGTGTCCCCTTCCTTCTCCTTAGTAGGGAAATAGGAACAACTGAAAAGTCCTTGATTGCTTGGCAACAACCAGAAACATCAGGGTGTTATCAGCACTGCTCTCATCCCAACTCCAAAACATGGCATTCCATCTGCTATTAGAAAAGAAATTAACTCCATCCCAGCCAAAACCAGCACTCTGACATATTTTCCCCGTCAAAGGGGCTGGTTGGGGAGGAGTGGTCATGGCATGGTGCAGCACTCTGTTATTGTTGGGTTTGTAAGGTACTCTCTGTGCCATAACTGAGTGTGAGTGCAATTGGGACTGATATTCTTCCACTTTTACGTTGCTTTTGTCAGTAAACTGTCCTTATCCTGACCCACAGAGGCTCTGTCTGTTTCTCCTCCAGGAGTGAGCGAGCAACAGGTGGTGTTCAGTCATTGCTTGAGGCTGAACCACCACAGATTCCAAGCCACAAGCAGTGAGCTTCTCTAAGAGAAAGTTCTTGAAAACTGTGTCCAAGGCCGTGCTAAAGTCAAGGTAGACAACATGCACAGCCCTTCCCTTGTCCAAGAAGCAGGTCACCCTGTCATAGAGGGAGATCCGGTTGGTCAAACAGGACGTGCCCCTATGAACCCAAGCTGGCTGGGCCTGGTCACCTGGGGGTTCTTCATGAACTGGATAATACCGCTCAGGATGATCTGCTCCATCAGCTTCTCTGGGACTGAAGTCAAACTATCAGGCCTGTAATTTCCCTGACCATCTCCCTGTTCCTTCTTATATAGGGGGTTACGTTGACTGATTTCCAGTCTGTTGGTACCTCTCCAGTCATCCAGGACTGATGGAAAGTGGCTTGGTGAAACCCCCTTGCCAGCTCTTTCAGCACCTTTGGCTGCATCCCATTCAGCTCCACAGATCTGTGCACATCTCTGTGATGCAGCAGGACCATCTCCTCCTGGATTGAGGTGGGCTCATTCTGCTCCTTGTCCCTGTCTCCTAGCTCAGGGAATTGGATTCTCTCTGTACAACTGCTCCTATTACTAAAGACAGTGGCAAAGATTTCATTAAGCACCTCAGCCTTGTTGTTCTTCCCTGAGTGTTATACACCCCACGCTACCCCAGGAAGAGCCCAGAGAAATGCCTGAGGTGCATGACGTGTCTTCCCTGGGGCTGGGGGTCAGGGCTTGGCCTTTCTGCTTCATCAAACCAACACAGGCCTTGCTCAGCATCTCAGCTGATTGTACATTGACTTTGCCTACAAACCAACATGGCCTCCAATTACCTGTTCTAATGAGTCCCTGGGGAGGCTCAGCCAGCAGTGGCTCTCAGCAGAACTCATTAATACTTCAGGGGACTTTGGCTTCTGCTTTTGACATGGAGTTTTTTGTGTAATCTCCTCTCAGTACCTGAGCTTCAAGGACTCAGCACCAAATGCACCCCAGGGCTCATTAAAATAAAAAGCAAGCCCTAATCAGCTATGTCTCTTCATGTAATTATCTTCAAGTCTTCAAGAGATGTACAGATCATTGAAGCTGTTTCAAAGGGAGTTCAGAGTAAAATTGATTTATTTTTAAGGTTGTAGGTTATTATTTTCACTGTAGAGGAGAGGTGAAAACCTCTGACTGAGATTGATCCAGGGTGCCTCCTAAGGAGGTCTGGAATGTTTAGAGAAATGGTTCCTTGAGGTCTGGAACAGTGGGGACAACCTTGCTGCACATCTCCACAAACCCACCATGACTCTCACCAGCCAGCTGGGACTTGTATCCCTTGACCTTACATCAGGTCTCTCTGCTGCACTCCACAGTGGGGCATTACAGAGCAATCACAAGTGCTGGTGTGCTGATCCACTGCTATACTGATGATTTCAGACATGGTCATAGAATCTCTTCCAATTGCTTGGAGATGGCATTCAGAACAAGCTGTTTCATCATCTTTCCAGGGACAGAGGTGAGACTGACTGGCCTGTAGTTACTTGGATCCTCCTTCTTGCCCTCTTTGAAGACCAGACTGACATTGGCTACCTCCCAGTCTTCAGGCACCTCTCCTGTTTGTTGAGAGCTTTCAAAGATGATAGAGAGCAGCTCAGCAATCATCTCAAGTTGTCATCTATAGACTCCAGGAGTCTCCTGGATCTCTCGCAGTTCACTGTTTGGTTTTCCCAGCAGATGTCTGGGTGGTTAAAGTCCCCGATCAGGATGAGTGCCTGCGACTGCGATGCCTCCTGCAGCTGAAGGAGGAAGGCCTCGTCAGTATACTCTTTGACCAGGTGGCCTGTAGTAGACCCCTATCACCAGCTGCTCATCATTAGTCCCACCCCTAATTCTGACCCAGAGGCTTTCAACCTGCTCCTGGCCACTTCTCAGAGGGAGCTCCTTACAGTCTATCCACTTTGTAACATAGAGGGAAACTCACCCACCCTTCCTACCTAGCCTATGATAGAATCATAGGGGTTGGAAGGGACCCCGAGAGATCTTCGGGTCCAACCCCCCTGCCAAATCAGCTCCCCACCTCATATTGCACAGATAGGCTTCCAGACAGGTCCTGAATGTCTCCAGAGATGGAGACTCCACAGCCTCCCTGGGCAGCCTGTCCCAGGGCTCTGTCACCCTCACTTTGGAAAAATTCTTCCGCATGTTGGTGTGGAACTTCCTGTGCTCCAACTTGCAGCCATTGCCCCTTGTCTTGTCTCCACAGACACTGAAAAGGGGCTGGCCATTTCCTCCTGCATCCCCTGTTTAAGATATTTATAAACATTAATAAGGTCCCCACTTAGTCTTCTTTTATCTAGGCTGAACAGCCCCAGCTCACTCAGCCTCTCCTCACAGGGGAGATGCTCCAGGCCCTTAATCATCTCTGTCCCTCCTCTGGACTCTCTCCAGGAGATCCCTGTCCTTTTTATACCAAGGAGCCCAGAACTGGACACAATACTCCAGGTGGGGCCTGACCAGGGCAGAGTAGAGGGGGAGGATCACCTCCTGTGACCTGCTGGCCACACTCCTCCGGATGCACCCCAGGATCCCATTGTCTCTCTTACCCACCAGGGCACACTGCTGGCTCATGGCCAACCTGTCATCTACCAGGACCCCCAGGTCCTTCTCCACTGAGCAATTCTCCAGCAGGTCATCCCCCAGCCTGTACTGATACAAACGGTTGTTCCTTCCCAGGTGCCAGACTCTACACTTGCTTTTGTTGAACTTCATCCGTTTTCTCCCTGCCCAGCTCTCCAGCGTGTCCAGGTCTCTCTGGATGGCAGCACAGTGTTCCTGCGTGTCAGCCACTCCTCCCAGCTATGTATCATCAGGTACTTGCTGAGGGTCAATGCTATTCCCTCATTAAGGTCGTCAATGAAGATATTAAACAGGACTGGACACCGAGCCCTGGGGAACACCGCTAGTCACAGGCCTCCAGTCAGATTCTGTTCCTCGAATCACAACCCTCTGGGCTCGGTCCGACAGCCAATTCTGAACCCACCTCACAGTCCACTCATCTATCCCATGCTCTCTCAGCTTTGCTATCAGGATGTCATGGGAGACATTATCAAAGGCCCTGCTGAAGTCAAGGTAGATGACATCCACTGCTCTCCCTCCATCTACCCAGCCTGTTATGAGATCATAGAAGGCTATGAGATTGGTGGAGCACAATTTCCCCTTGGTGAATCCATGCTGACTGCTCCTCATGACCTTCTTCTCTTCCAGTTGCTTGGAGATGGCATCCAGAACAAGCTGTTCCATTACCTTTCCCGGGACAGAGGTGAGGCTGACTGGCCTATAGTTACTAGGTTCCTCTTTCTTGCCCATTTTAAAGACTGGAGTGACATTGGCTATCCTCCAGTCTTCAGGCACTTCTCCTGTCCTCCAAGACCTGTTGAAGATGATAGAGAGCGGCTCAGCAACCTCCTCCGCCAGCTCCCTCAGCACACGTGGATGAAACCCATCTGGGCCCATGGATTTGTGTGCATTAATCCCTTTGAGCCGCTCCTGAACCTCCCCTACCTCAACCAGAGGGAAATTCTTCATTTCCTCAACACTCCAACTTTCATACAGGATCTGTGGGTCCCGAGGGGCCTTTGAAGTGAAGACCAAAGCAAAGGCAGCATTCAGTATCTCCACCTTCTCAGCATCCCCCATTACCAGGACACCCTCCTCATTCAGCAAGGGTCCTACATTATCCCTGGTCATCCTCTTACTATTCACATATCTAAAAAAACCCTTTTTATTATCCTTTATGTCCCTTGCCAGCTTCATTTCCAAGAGGGCTTTAGCCTTCCTAGTTGCATCCCTACAGGCCCTGACCACATTCCTGTATTCTCCCCAGGTGCTCAGACCCTTTTTCCACAATTCATAGAACTCCTGCTTCTCTTTGAGTTTGTCCAATAGCTCCCAGGTCTTCTGCCTCTCTTTCCTGATTTCCTGCTCAAAGGGATGCATCGTTCCTGTGCTTGGAAGAAGCGCTGTTTGAATAATAGCCAGCTCTCACAGGCTCCCATTCCTTCAAACAGATTAGCCCACGGGATAGCCTCTATTAAGTAGTGGAGGAGATCAAAGTTAGCTCTTCCAAAATTCAGGGTAGCTATCCTACTTTTTGGCTTGTTTCTTCAGCCCAGGATCTTGAACTCGACCATTTCATGGTCGCTTTGTCCTAAGCTGCCCCCGACCTTCACTTCCCTAACGAGCCCGTCCTTGTTAGTGAAAACAAGGTCCAGCACCTGCCCTCCCCTTGTAGGCTCCTGCACCATCTGTAGAGGAAAGGTAGGGCCCCCACCCCCTCTCCTCAGGTAAACAATAGTAGGTAGCTGGTGATGTGAGTGGACGGAAGTGACATCGTAAACCTCGGCTATATAACACTGTGCCACTCACTAATAAATGCCATTTGCCATCCCCCACGTTGGTGTCTGTGAGCTGATGGCCTGAGCAGCCAGAGTGTGGCCGCCGTGCCGCTCCTGAACCAGGTCGCCACGCCTAGAAAGGCAACAGCCAAGTGGAGCTCAATACATTCATGACAGCGTGCCAGTTGTCCAGGTTGTCCTGGGGGAGTCCATCCACTTTCTGTGCCCATCTTTTCACTCAGGGGTCTGGGTATCAGTAGACAAATGGTATTACTACTAAAGACTGAGGAAAAAAGGCCTCAGCCTTTTCTTCATCCTCTGTCACAATTAAGTAATTATAGATTTAATTAATTTGCTATTTGTTATTATAGAGTTAATAACATAAGTAGGGCCAGGGAGAATATCCCTCCTTTATTGTAGGTCGCAAACAAAAGGTTCGAGGGCTGAGCAAGTTTCCTGGTCAGAAACCTCTGCAGGTAGTCCACAAGCAACCCTGGTATCCTTGGGGCTAAGGTCATTCCTAGTCAAGGGAATGGTCCTAATCATGCTAGATGTCATTTTCAGGCTCTACAGGCATCCACATTCAAAAATGCAACACATCCAGCAGTAGCTCCCAAAGAAAAGGTGTGAGGGCTGAAAGATGTTTCTGGTCCAAAACCTCCACAAGTAGTTGTCAGGATCCAAAACCAGACTAATTTGGCAGAGGTTACACACCATTGTGTTCCAAAAGACCCCAGGTTGCTCTGGGTGACTTGGGGCACCTGGGCTTAACTCCTGAGTAATGCCCAACTAGGAGTTTTGTCATGACCAGGTCTTCACAATTTTCAGGAACAGAATTAAGACTCAAAACTGAGTCAAGGGTCAAGTCACTTTATTTGGCCAACAACAAGTGTGCAAGAGAAGGGGGGGGAAAGAAATGCGATATCTACCACCATGGAGCTGCAGTGTCCTGTCAGTCCAATGTCTTCAGCTCTGGTGGGGCAACGTTCCCTCCATGTCGGTCACCTCTGTTCTTTTATTGTGTTGTATTCACTCCTTCCAGGAATCAATCAGCATATTCCAAGAGCTACTTTGTTTAGCTGCACGCCCCACTCAGTGGTGGTGTGTCTGCCGAATACCGTTGCTGGGAGGTTTTAGGTGGTCTTTAGGGGTCTCTGGCCCCTGTTTCTTCTAGACCCCGGGTCTGGGCACATGCACAGTGGTTGGGTTAAATTTAATCAGCTCTGCATTCAGGTCCATAGGAAGGCAGGGTGCATCTGGTCTTGCAGTCTGACCGTTGCTCTACTGTTGACAGTGGTGAGAGCTGGTGGTGTAATGTTCCAGCAGTGTTGAGACAAACACCTGACACAGTCTCTTCATTGTTTGACACAGTCCCCTAGGCCACCCTATGAGTCCACACGGCTGTTTCTTTCATGTTACGCCACGGTGGCATGAATGATAGGAGGTAAAGAAAGGAAGAAGGAAAAGAGACAGCATGTTCACAATAGCTAACAACATCAAATTAACTATTGCATTTTTACTTCTTAAAATGCAAATCTCTTCCTGCTGGAACAGGCTGCATGGAGAGGTGGTGGATGCCTGATCCCTGGAGGTGTTCAAGGCCAGGCTGGATGGGGCCCTGGGCAGCCTTGTGTAGCTCCAGGCCTGGGGGTTGGTGGCCCTGCCTGTGGCAGGGGGGTTTGAACTGTATGATCCTTGGGGTCCCTTCCAAGCCAGACCAGTCTGTGATTCTATTATTATCAATTCAGAACATCTATGCATTCTGGTACCTGTGTGGTTTTGGTGATACAAAGCAGAGTGATTGTGGCCTTTGTGGTTCATGTGGTCTGCTGCCCTGGTCTATTCTGGTTGGGGTCGGCATACACAGTAGGAAAATGGATTTCCGCACCCCCTTAGTCTAAGGCACATGTTTTGTTGGGGTCTCAAAACTTCTGTTCTAGATTTAAGCAAAGGCAAGTAAAAACACCCTATTTAATATGATCCATACTGCTGACGGTGTCGTTGGGCATTTCTTTAATGCCCTCAGGTGAAGCAGGAGTTACAAATTGCCTATTGGCTACGACATGTTGAATCAATTGTATAAAACATGGAATAATACGTGGTAAAAACAACAATGTGGTGAATCCACATGTCAAATAAAATAGGATTCACTTAACCCATGGCCCAATGGGGAGCCAGGAGAACATATCAATGTCCCAGCCTTCCCATGTTTGAACGGGGACATGGGCTAACTTCTGTATTCTGGCTGTGGTTTGTTTAACAACCTTGGCATTGTCATCTATTTTCAAACCACAATTAGAATCATTTATTACTACAAATGCCTCCTCCTTTGGCTGGCAGGTAATTGAGAACCATGTGATGTGTTAATATTGCTCTTCGCATTTGTGCCCCCTGATTGGCCAATAGATGGAGGGCATGAGTTGTGTCATTAGTAATAATTCCTACGATGACTTGTAGACGAATGATGCGATTTAGATTATAGATTGGGTCTCGAGCAGCCCTAATCCATTCGTTAGGATTCTAGGTTGCAGGTCCAAAATGTTGTACTACACAATGGAGGGTCCACCTGTCTTTTCCCCAGGACTGGCTACTCCCACCTGCTATAGAAATATCAATGGACCCTCGATATCAACTGAGGTCATCATAGACCTTAATTCCCAAACTGAACGGTAACTTCCTGGTTGGTTATGCCAACCAGGTTCTGCCACAAGCCAGAGGGTTGGATTCCCTCAATATCTCAACTCCCATAAGATTTGTATTAGACCAAAAGCTATCAAATCAGTTCTTATGACCAATTTCTTTGACCCATGTACAACTTAGCCGTTGAGGGATGAGTTTTGCTCACCAGTGGTGTTGCTCAACACACACCATGACATGTCACCTCTGACAGGAAAAGTGATTATAAGTTGCACAATTAAAGGGTGGACACCCAGGGAAGATACAAGGATTTCCACACCTGAAGGTCCAATCACACACACTGTGATCCACAAAACCTCCATTGTTGTCATTCCTATTCAGACAATATTCCCCCTTTTCTGGGACAGCACAAAGCCTTTTCCACCTGTCTCCCTCACCTGACTGTGGTCTCCTTGTTCCTTAGCACTGCCATGTTTGCCTACCTGAAGCCTCCCTCCATCTCCTCCCTATTTCTGGACCTGGTAGCATCATTTCTGTACTCGGTGTTTCCACCAGCAGTGAACCCCCTCATCTACAGCATGAGGAACCAGGAGCTCAAGGATGCCATGTGGAAACTGAGGACTGGATCTTTCTAAGCAGCTCATCTTTGGCATATCACTGGCCATGAAACTCACATTAGGACCTGTCTGTATTTAGTATGAATTTTGGTGGTTGTTTAGTCTTCTCAGCAGCCTAGACATGTATGCACTTCACTTTTCTCAGCAGGTTTCCACCTCTGCTTGCTCTTTGGTCATTTCAATGCTGCTCAGCTCTCCAGTGTCTTCCGAGACTTGGAAACTTCCCATCTTTCAGATGTCTAATAAACAGTTCTCTCAGAAGTTCAGTGTGTTGATAAGTGACCTTTCTATGTATCTGAACAAAAGTTGGTTTGGAGAGAATCTCCTCTGAAAGCTGACCCCCTTCATATGCTGCAGGATGAGCATCAGCCAGCAATGTGCCCTCCTGGCTAAGAAGGCCAATGGCACCCTGGGGTGTATTGGAAGGGGTGTGTTCAGTAGGTCAATAGAAGCCTTTCTCCCCTTTGCCCAGGTGACACCACACCTGGAATGTTGTATCCAGTTCTGGGCTTCTCAGTTCAAGAAGGACAGAGAGCTCCTTGAAAGAGTCCAGCGTTGGCCCTTCTGTGGCTCTATGATTCTGTGATTCCTACCCAAGGGAATGATCCTAAAGGCTCCTGTTATCATTTTCAGGCTCAACCAGCGTCCACCTTAGGAAGTGCTAAATGTGCAGGTAGGGCTGCAAAGCAGATTTGAGTGCTGAAAGATGTTCCTGGCCTGAAACCTATCTAGGTAGCTCACTAGCATCCCACGTAGGCTTAGAGCTCAGGGCTTTCCTTTCCTAGAGAAGAGTCCTAACATGCCTGTGGACATTTATGGGCTCTCCCAGCATCCAACTTTGACACACTAAATGCAAAGCACTCGCCTCAAACATAATGTGTGAGGGTATAAAAATCTTCTTGGCCTGAAAACTTCCTTTGTAGCCCACTAGCAGTCACAGTAACCGTGGGGCACAGGGTTTTCGTAGACAATGCAATGGTATGAAATTTGCCTGATGTCTTTTTCCAGCTCTAACAGCGTCCACCTACAAAAACATTACATGTCCAGCTATAACTCCCAAAGAAAAAGTTTGAGGTGTGAAAGATGTTTCAGACCTTCAACCTGCCTGGGTATCCCACTAGCAGCCCCAGTAACCTCAGGGCTCAAGGCTTTCCTTTGAAATGGAACAGTCTTAAAATTACCTGATGTCATTTTGGGGCTCTACCAGTATACACCTTCAAACTGCTAAACGAACAGCAAGAGATCCCTAACAAAAGTGTGAGGGATGAAAGATTCTCCCGGTCTGAGACCTGTCTAGGTAGATCACTGGCAGCTCCAGTACCTTAGGGCTCAGAGCGTTCAGAGACAAAAGAAGGGTCCTAACATTGCCTGACGTCATTTCTGGCCATACCAGTGTCCACCTTTGAACCTGCTAAATGCACAGCAATACATCCCAAAATAAATGTGTGAGGGATGAAAGATGTTCATGGCCTTACATATCCCCAGGTATCCCAATAGCAGCTCCAGGAATATGGGGGTGAGGGCTTCTGTAGCCATGGGAGTAGATGTAACTCTGCTCAACATAATTTTCCAGCTTCAACAGTGTCCACCTTTGAAACTGCACAATGTCCAGCACCAGCTCCATGGCAAAAGGTGTGAGGGTGGAAAAAGGTTTCTGGCCTGAAATCTCACCAGGTAGCCCACTAACAGCCCCAGAAACCTTGGGGTTCAGGGCATTCCTAGCCACAGGAACAGTCCTAAAAAAGTCATTTTCAGGCTCTACCATCATCCACTCTTGAACATGCTAGATGTCCAGCAGTAGAGTCCCAGGTTCTTTAGCACTTACTGCTGTCACTTTGTTAGAAGCACTGTAAGTTAAAGAGCCATCAGCAAGCACATGTGAACTATTAGTAAAATAGAGATTCCCTTCAGAGAGACCTTGAGAAATTCTGGGATTTGATGAACAGAAACATCAGGAAGATTTCCAAGAAGAAGAGATCTCCTCCTCCTGCCCATATTTTCTCTGCGGCTGGAATTAATTCTCATATTGGTGGCCCCCATAGTTCTGGTGTTTTGGATTTGTAAGTCATAAAGTCTAAATAAATATGTTTGTTCCTTGCTGAGCAGTGCTTGCACAGCATTAAGGCCTTTTTTCTAGTTCTGCTCCAGAAATGAGTCAACTGGCAGTGCACAAGTGCCTGGAAGGGCACAGGAGTGAGCTCACCATTGTGGTGCAACTGTTGTCTAATAAGGTGGCCCAATTTTGGAAGGAATACATTTGACTTTCTTTCTAGCAGCCAGTGTGGTGTCACATGTGGGTGTTCAGATGAGAGCAGTGCTTATAACAGGGAGGCTTTAGTTGTGTCCAAGCAATCAAAGACTTTTCTGTTGTTCATACTCCACTACTAATGAGAAGGTGGGGGGAACCCAGGGAGCTGGGACAGGTGACCCAAACTGCCCAAAAAAGCCTATTTCATTCAGATAACACCATAAAATGAGCATGGTGGGGGCAGGAGAACTCAGCTCCAGGACACACATGCTTTCAGGACGGCTGTGAGCTGTGCAGCCAGAGCTGTGGGGTTCAGTGACAAACTGCATTGTGCATCAGCTGTTGTGCGTATTTTGCTACAATGTCCTCTTGTTGTTGTTTCTCTCTCTGCTGTTCCAGTAAACTGTCCTTATTCCAGCCCATGAGGTTTGGGGTTTCTTTGGTTTCCTTTTCCCTTCCTTTCCCCTCACCCCCAATTCCCCCCACATACACACCTCCTCTTAGAGAGAGAGCGGCTGCGTGGTGTTCGACTCTCAGCTGGGGTGAAACCATGAGAAAAGGTTCCCGCACAACACCCCCACATCAAGGCAGCTCAGACATGATGGGTGGAGAACTGGCCACAAGGAGAAGAATTTGGGCCTTGCAGGGGCTGCCATAGCAGTCAGAGGTGCTGAACAGGAATCTGGCCATGAGCACATTGGGCTGCACTGGGAGGAGTGTGGCTGCGCAGACAAGGGCCTTTCTGGTCCATCTGGACTCAGCACTGGTGAGGCCACCTCTGGAGCAGTCAGTCGCACTGTGGGGCTTCCCAGTCTGGAGGAATGTGGAGGAACACGTATGTGGACAGGGAAAGTCTGCCAAGAGACCTGGGTTTCTTTAGCCTGGGGAAGGGGAGACTGTGGGAAGCCCTCGTTGTGCTATGTGAAAAGAACATAAGAAAGGAAGTCCATGTGAACTGATGGCTCTGAAGGCCAGGGTGGACATGAGGATAAAGAAATGTCATTCTGAGGGTAGTGCTGTGGTGCAAGTAGTCACTGGGAGGAAGTGTGGATGAGCTGGTGGCTTTGTGCTTGTGGGAACAGCTGGCGAGCATGGAGAGACAGCAGTACAGGCAGGGAGATTGTTAGGTGACAATGAGGTGGGAAAGCGTGTTGCATCCCTGCAACCTACAAAGAACCAGGTACAGGGGTGAGGCCGTGTGGGATGGGCTGTGGTGCAGATGGCCAAGGGTGCCAGCCAGGATGAAAGGGCCTGATAGAAATGAGATCTTTGCCACCTTGGCTGTGGCTGATGTCCCTGCCACAGAGGCCTCAGGTAAGACATATTGTCCTCATGGCCATGGAGCATGGTTGCCTTCTTGCATCTACCCCAGGGGAGGCCACCATGTGTCATACCCCTCTCCTTCCCTTGGTGTCACACTCCCCACATCCCAAGGAAGAGCCCTGAGACACAGGTGAAGGTCAGGATCTCCCTGCCCAGGGGCTGGGGGCCAGCACTTGGCATTTCTGCTTCATCAGACAAAGCCAGGGTGTCCTCAGCATCAGAGCTGCCTGTGCTGTGCCTGGGTTTGTCCTCAAGGCCTCCAGTTGTCTGCTCTAACGAGCCCATTGGGAAGGCTTTGACAGGAATGGCTCCCAGTGGGGCCTGTTAGTGCTTCAAGAGACTTTGGGCATTACTCCTGACTTAAACTTCTTGAGATGTTTCATCATTCTCCACTTGGTATCTGAGGTCTGTGGACTCAGAAGAAAACACACCATGGGGTTCATTAACATCCAGAAAGCCCTTACAAGCATGGCTCTTCAAGTCACTTTCATTTAAAAAACTCAAAACTCCTACAACTAATTGGATTTCAGTTAGGTCCTTGGTGATGAAGATGTCAAAGGAATTTCCCATGAAGGACGTTTTTCCAGTCACAGGTATTTTCTGGCATGGCTCAGTTGATAGAAGAAGTGACAGGAGCATTCTGTGATGGATATGGGTCTTCTAAGGAGATCTGGACAGGCAGGTAAAGCAGTCTCTGGAGATCCAACCCTGTATGGAGAATCTTGCTCTTCCCCAAGCCCAGCAGTTCCCTCACTGGCCTCCTGGGACTCCCAACACTTTTTCTGGCATCATCTGTGCTCACAGGCACAGACAGATTTCTCTGACAGCAAACATCAGTTAATCATGACACAGTTTAATAACCATGAAGTCTCTCTCCTCAGCTGCTGCTACGGCCAAGCAGCGTGTGAAGGGGGTCAGCTTTACTGGTGCTCCCAGTGCACAACCTGGGGAGGTTTAGGTGCTGTTGGTGGACATTTTGCATTTTTGAAACTTGACGCTGCTGGAGCCAGAAGATTATGTCAGGGACTTGTAAGGACTGTTCCCTTTGACAAGGACAGTCATGAGCTCCAAGATTACTGCGGCTGCTAATGGGATGTCTGAGTAGGCTTCAGGCCAGGAACAGCTTTAATCACTCGCTCCTTTTGTTTTGGTGCTATTGGTGGACATTTAGCACATTTGAAGTTGGATACTGGTAGAGACTGAAAATGACATCAGGCACTATTAAGATCGTTCCCTCAGCTACAAAAGCTCTGAGCCTCACAGTTACTGGGGCTGCTTTTGGGCATCCTGGGGAGTTTTCAGACTCCCAAGATATTTCAGCCCTCAAACCTTTTGTTGTGGAGCTATTGCTGGGCATTTAGCGTCTTTGAATGTGGACGCTGGTAGAGCTGGAAAATGATGTCTGGTGTTATAGGACAATTCCCATAGCCAGGAATGCCCTTTGCCCAAAGTTTACAAGAGCTGCTTGTTGGCTAACTGGTAAGGTTTCAGCCCAGAAACATCTTTCAGCCTTCACAGATCTATTTGAGAGCTATTGATGTTTAGAATTTTCAAAGGCAGAACCTAGTAGAGACACAAAAATTGTGTCGGGCAATCGTAGGACTGTTCCCCTGGCTAGGAAAGCCCTGACCCCCAAAGATACTGGGGCTACTAGTGGAATACCTGGGGGGGGTTCTAGAAAGGAAATTTTTTCAGCCCTTGCACCTTTTGTTTGCGACCTACAATAACGGTGGGAGATTCTCCCTGGTAATCCTTTTGTTATTAATTCTATAAATTCATTAATAGCAAAAGGAGGGCCAGGGAGAATCTCCCACCTTCACTGGATCGGGGGGAACCACTGTGTTGGAGGATGAAGAAAAGGCTGATGTACTTTGCCTAGGTCCTTAGTAGCAACACCATTGGTCCCCTGATACCTGGACCCATGAGTGGAAAGATGGGGATGGGAAGTGGACTGAAGTCCCCATCGTCCATGGGGAACTGGTTACTGACCTGCTCAGCTGCTTAGATCCATACGAGTTGATGGGTCTGGATGGGAAACACCCCAAAGTACTGAGGGAGCTGGTGGATTTCCTCCCCAAGCCACTTTCCCTTAGTTACCAGCAGTCTTGGCTGACCGGGGTGGTTCCACCTGACTGGAAGCTGCACATGTGACACCCATCTACAGGAAGGGATAGAGGGAGGTCCTGAGGAATTACAGGCCTGTCAGCCTGACCTCAGTGCTGGGGTAGGTGATGGAACAAATCATCTTGAGTACCATCATGCAGCACATGCAGCACACTCAGGCCATCAGGCCCAGTCAGCATGGGTTTAGGAAAGGCAGATTGTGCTTCAAGCTGCTGATCTCCTTCTATGACAATGTGACCAGCTTAGTGGATGAGGGGAAGGCTGTGGATGTGATCTACATGGACTTCAGTGAAGCCTTCATCAGTTTTCCCCAGGGCACCCTGCTGAAGCATCAGTTCATTCATTAGATGGGTATACTCTTTGCTGGGTTAGAAACTGGATGAAGGCTGGGCCCAAACAGCTGTGGTGAATGGAGTTAAAACCAGCTGACAGCAGCTCCAGGGCTCAGTGCTGGGGTCCATTCTCTTGAACATCTTTATTAATGATCTGGACGAGGGGATTGAGTGTAGCCTCAATAAGTTGGTGCATGACACCAAATTGTCAAAGGCAGGAAGGCTCTGCAGAGTGACCTGGACAGGCTGGATCAATTGGCAGAGGCTTTATGGGGCTTGGTCATGAGCTTTGGTCACAATAACAACAGGCAGGGTTACAGTCCTGGAGCAGAGTGGCTGGAGAGCTCCCTAGAAGTACAGGATATGGGGGTGTTAGCTGAACATGAGCCAGCGCTGTGCCCAGGTGGCCAAGAAGGCCAGTGGCATCCAGGCCTGGATCAGGAATAGTGTGACTGCCAGGAGTAGGGAAGAGATTTTTCCATTATACTCAGCTCTGGTGAGGCCACACCCTGAGTACTGTGTCCAGTTTTGAGCCTCTTGCTAAAAGAAGGACGTTGAGATGCTGGATTGTGTGCAGAGAATGGCAGAGTAGACAGTGAAAGGTTTGCAGCACAAGTCCTGTGAGAATCAACTGAGGGAACTGGGGCGTTTTAGCCTTCAGGATGCTGAGGGAGACCTTATCACTCTCTACAAGTACCTGCAAGAAGGATATAGAGAGGTGCAGGTTGGCCTCTTATCTCAGATAACAAGCGATAGGATGACAGGGAATGGCTTGAAATTATACTAGGGGAGATTAAGGTTAGACATCAGGAAGAATTTCTTTATGGAAAGGGTATTCAGCTATTGGAACAGGCTGCCCAGGGACGCGGTGGAGTAGCCATCCCTGGAAGTATTACAAAGGTGTGCAGATGTTGTGCTTGACGACATGGTCTGGAGGTGGACTAGGCAGGGTTTGGCTGTGGTTGGACTTTGTGAAAGATTCTGTGACTTTATGTTTGTTACACCTCAAGGAAAATCCTGTTCTGTCATGGTGGGAAAGCATTGCCATTTCAGACAAATAGTCAAGTGATTCAGTTGATGAAAATGTTCTTATAAATATTTAATAAATGTCAGGAGAAATTTTAAGAAAGAAAAATTTGTGCACCTTTTCAGGCAGACGTGATGCAAAGAGAGCACAGCCCATCGTTACCCAGCATGTGGGTCATACAGTATCAGCAATGGGATGACTGTGGACCATCATATTCCAGTTTAAATAAACTAGAGGCAAACAAAGAAACAGGAACTAAAACCCATACTAAATAGAGACTGGTCCTAATGTGAGTTACATTGTCAGTGATAAGCAGAAGAAGATGAGCAGTTCTTTGCTGCTTAGAAGAATCTGGTCCTCAGTTTCCACATGGTATCCTTGAGCTCCTGGTTCCTCATGCTGTAGATGAGGGGGTTCAGTGCTGGTGGAACCACCGAGTACAGAAATGCCAATACCAGGTCCACAAATAGAGAGGAGATGGAGGGGGGCTTCAGGTAGGCAAAGAAGGCAGTGCTGACAAACAGGGAGACCACAGCCAGGTGAGGGAGGCAGGTGGAAAAGGCTTTGTGCCGTCCCTGCTGCGAGGGGATCCTCAGCACAGCCCTGAAGATCTGCACATAGGACACCACAATGAACACAAAACACCCAAAACATAAACAGACACTGACCACAATGAGTCCAGTTTCCCTGAGGTAGGCATCTGAGCAGGAGAGCTTGAGGATCTGTGGGATTTCACAGAAGAACTGGTCAACAGCATTGCCATGGCAGAGGGGAACTGAAAATGTATTGGCTGTGTGCAGCACAGCATGGAGAAACCCACTGGCCCAGGCAGCTGCTGCCATGTGGACACAAGCTCTGCTGCCCAGGAGGTTCCCATAGTGCAGGGGGTGGCAGATGGCAACGTAGCGGTCATAGGCCATGACAGTGAGAAAACAGAACTCTGTGGAGATAAAAAAGGAAAAGAAAAAGAGTTGAGCCACACATCCTGTGTAGGAAATGGCCCTGGTGTCCCACAAGGAATTGGCCATGGATTTGGGAACAGTGGTGGAGACGTAGCCAACGTCTAGAACAGAGAGATTGAGGAGGAAGAAGTACATGGGGGTGTGGAGGTGGTGGTCACAGGCTATGGTGATGATGATGAGGCAATTACCCAGGAGAGCAGCCAGGTAGATGCTGAGGAAGAGGCAGAAGTGGAGGAGCTGCAGCTCTCGTGTGTCTGCAAAGGGCAGGAGGAGGAACTGGCTGATGGAGCCGCTGCTGTTGAACATCTGCTGTTGTCAAGTGTAGAGACCTGACCAAGGAGGAAAAGGCAGAGAGAAGTTAGGGAACTCTTCCTTGAGGAAAACTTCTTCCAATTCACATTAACTCTCTGTATTCAGGAAGACTTTTGTCAGGTCCCTTTTGGGAGGTCTGCTTTGTGCTGGATGGAATGTGCCACTGCTGGGAGGAGGGTGGGCGGTGGGCTGTGGAGAACTCAGTCCTGCCTGGCAGCAGTCAGGATGGTGTGATCTCAGACTAAAGCCCCTTTGGAGAGCAAAGTGCATTTCAGCACTGTCACTCCAATTTCACCCGAGGGCAGAGCAGAGCTTTGGAGCTTTGGTTTTCTCCTGACTGAGAGCTGAGGAATCCAGTCTCGCAGGGCAGAGCTCCAATGCCCTCCTGCAGTCTCATCCTACCCAAGGAGGATCTCAGCTCCCCGCTGCCAGCCAGGGACACACAGGGCTCAGTGCAGCTGCCCACACACAGGTGATGAGTGGCATTGCCACGGCCTCTGTGCCGAGATGTCTCCTGCATGGGGCTCCTCTCTGGGGCACAAGTGTCCTTGGGAGAGCAGTGCCATTGTGGGAGGCAGCTGCAGCCCAGCAGGAGCTGCCTAGAAAACTAAAGATTGGGGTTCTTAAGTGAGGGTCAGCTCAGTGCCAGCCCCACCAGTGGACGTGCTCAAAGCCCCAGGTAATGGTGGGACAATGGCAGCAAGGACAGGAGGGGATACAGCAAAAAGTTCTGCAGCAAAATCTTTAGGGTCAGGAACAGACAGACAGGCACTCGGGGGGTTTCTCCTCACTGCTGGTTGGGCTGCCAAGGAGAAGACTCAGCCTGAAACCCAGTAAATCTGGGTGCAGAGTCTGTGCTGGCTGGCAGAAACCAGGGGGTGGGTGTCGGGAAGTGTCAGGAAGGTCCCAAATCCCCACTGCCAGGGTCTTTCTGGGAGAAGCTCCTACTCCCTCCCTGACAATGCGTCTGCTGCCTGGAGCTGTCCCTGCAGATGCTTCTTTTTGCTCATCTCACCTACTGCTCTGTGCTCAGAGACCTCATCCAACCTGCCCTGTGCTCAGCTCTGCTCTGCAGACCCCTCCTGGCATCAGGGCACTGTCCCAGGGAACCTCTGTGTTTGCAGGGCTCAGCCCAGGCTCCAACATCTTCATGAAAATCAAGTTTTCACTGCATATTCTCAAGAGGAGAAATAAGTTCCCACCTACCACACTCAGCACAGCCCACAGGAGAGGAAAAGTCAAAGCAAAGACTCTGCCTTTGGAGAAATATTCTCTTTGGCATTTCTCACCAATGCAGCACTTTCTTACAGCAGAAGGACCTTACGTTGCCCTTCCCTGGGTCACTGCTTCAACCCAGAGGTGCTGTCTATATCCCTGTGGAAAGCCCAGCAGGCAGGCTGAGTGCTGTCCCTGGCAGCAGCAGAGTCCCTGCCCCAGCACACAGACCCCAGGGTCACAAGGACCCTTCTCGCAAGGAGAGCCCTGAGCACCCCTCAGCCATGCCCCGGAGAAGACAGCTGTCCTGCCCTGTCCCTCTGATGGGGCAGAAGGGAATCCTTTCCAGGCAGAACATTCAGGTCCTATAAAGAACCTTGTCCTCCTGACAGACCCCACACACTGTCCCATGTCCCAGCTTTAAGAGATCTCTCCAGGAACAGCACCTGCATTGCCCTGCACCCACAGACATACCACGGACATACTCACAGGTAGAGTGCTGAGAATATTTCTCCACTAGTGAGCTCTCAGCATCTGTCAGCTCTCTCAACCTCTCAGGTCTCCCCTTGATGCCTACAGGCAGTGTCCCCAGCCCTGTGTGCTTGGCAGAGGAGCTGCTCTGTGGCAGATCTGTCCCTCATCAGTGCTGTAATGTTCCATCAGCTCCCACTGTCCCAGAAGTCCAGCCTAGCAACAGCAGAGGAGCAGGTGAAGGCAACACGTACTCCTCGGCTCCTCTGAGGTATTCCTGAAGCTCCAGGGAACTAACTTGGAAAGACACTGAAGTCCTCCCTGCCATTTGCTCTCTCGTTTGGGGAGAAATCCTTCTGTCCAGCAGAGTCCTTTCTCCTGATCAAACACGAGCTGGGCAGAAGAATCACTTTTTCTTGTCTCCACATGAGACAGGACCCCCAGAAGATGACGGGAAGGGGACTCTCTCCCCTTGGGGAGGGGATGCAGCTCTGGCACATGGCTGCCTCAATCCAACCAAAGCTGGGATTCCTCTTGCCACAGTTCCAGTGGGCACAAAAGAGGCACCTGCTTCCTGGGAGCTGCTGGTCCCAGCTCTCATGGGAATTAATGGTGGGGAGGCCAAGAAGGAGGTGTTCAAACACCAACACCCGGTGAAACCTGAGGAGCCAGAGGTGCTCCAAGAGACGTGCAGGGAGATCCAAGGTCAAGGAATCACAGAACGTCAGGAGTTGGAAGGGACATCAAAAGGTCATCTAATCCAACCCCATGCCAGACCAGGGTCACCTGGACTAAACTGCACAGGAACACATCCAGGTGGGTGTGAATGTCTCCAGAGGAGGAGACTCCACAACCTCTCTGGGCAGTCTGTCCCAGGGCTCTGGCACCCTCACAGTGAAAGAGTTTCTCCTTAAATTCACATGGAACTTCCTCTGCTCCAGCTTTTACCCATTGACCTGAATAAGGCCACCCCTCAGTCTCCTCTTCTCCAAGCTAACGAGGCCCAGCTCCCTCAGTTCAGAGGAACTGGCCAGCATTGCCCCTCTGCAGAAGAAGGACCTACTCAGAGGACATTGGGACAGGCTCCTGGAATGGCTGCATGTGAAAGGTGGCCAGACAGGATCCAAGGATTCCCACAGGGAGGCACATGCCAGGGGGTGGCCTGTCACTGGGAAGCTTGCCCCACCTGGCTCTGGGCCTGTGAACAATGCTGCCTGCGGTTAGAGCGGCACCCCATGGAAGAGACCCCCCTCCAGCTGAGAGAGAAAAAGACCCTTTGGGAGGCCTGGCAAATCGACTCTATTGGAGCCCTTGGGAAGGCGGAGGGGAAACAATAGTATTAGTGGGAGTGGAAATCATTTCTGGCCTAGTCCAAGCCCAGGCATTTCCAGGAGCAGCAGGAGAACATCCAGGGTGGGCCCTGACAAATTGGTTTCACTTTCTGCCAACCCCCAGTCTGTTCAGTCAGACCAGGGCAGTCATTTCACTGCTGCCAAGGGGCAGGAGTGGACCAAGGAAGGAGGAGTCAGGTGGGGATTTCACACCCCATATTACCCCCAAGCTAATGGGATAGTGGGGAGAACTAATGGGCTTTTGAAAGGGTTTTTAAAAGCTCACAAGCCACACTGGGCAGAACGACTCTGGGATGCAGTTCCCCAAGTCAGTGATTGCTGGGGAAGAAAGGGATGTCCCAAATCAATGCCTTTTGTCCCAAAACCCCACAATCCCAGCACCCCAGAAAACCTGCTTTCTCTCCTGGTCTGCCAGTCTTGGTAGAAATGCCGACCATTGGGACCGTTCTTCTTGTCCTGGCTGAGCCCCTCAACAAATACGCTTGGAAACCAAAAGATGCCCATGGGAAGGAACACAAAGTCAATACAAGGTGGATTATTCCATCCTTCTAAATAACAATCTATGACCAGTTCCTTAGTGCAAACTGAGTCTTGGTTTTTTATCTTTTCTTTTCCAGATGGAATCTCTGACACCTGCTTGAAGGAATAGATGAAGCTGTTAATTGTCTGTATAGTTTAGTTAATAATTGCTTTGTTAATATTTATAGGAGGTTTAGCAGAATCTCACAAATATTGTTTTGGTCAACCACTATCACCACCTTTAATATCTGGGGAAATGTTTGTGCTCCCCTCTTCAGCCTGGGGTGGCAAAATGGATTTATAACTTTAGGCCAGCAGGTGCCCAACACTTTTAACCTGACAAATGGCTGGGGATGTGGGAGCCCTTCAGGATTTAAAGACTGGCCATGGATGTTGAAACAATATCCCAGAAATGGCTCGTGAGTGATCTAAGTGACATAACCATTGGAAACGATTCATTCTATTGGAATGAGGAAGCAAACCCATGGAAAACCCCAGTTCCAAAAAAGGGGGAATATTGTCTGAATCGGAATGACAACAATGGAGGGTTTGTGGGTCGTAGTGTGTGTGATTGGACCTTCAGGTGTGGAAATCCTTGTTTCTTCCTTGGGTGTTGACCCATTTATAATCACTCTTTTCCTGTCAGAGGTGACATGTTATGGTGTATGTTGAGCAACACCACTGGTGAGCAAAACTCATCCCTCAGTGGCTAAATTGGGCATGGGTCAATGAAATTGGTCGTAAGAAATGATAGCTTTTGGTCTAATAGGAATCTTATGGGAGTTGAGATATTGAGGGAATCCAACCCTTTGGCTTGTGGCAGAACCTGGTTGGCAAAACCAACCAGGAAGTTACCATTCAGTGTAACTATAGCAATCGGGTAGGAGCATGGAGAGGCAACCTTTGGATTAATGGAATAAAATCAAATAATAGAATTAAGCATCCTTTGGGTTTAAAAACACCATTTATTTTGAAACTCCCTGTAGTTCTGATTTAAGACTCAAAGGGAAATGACCATTTGGCTTTAAATGTCATTACTGGATTTGTGGCCACCATGCTTATTGAAAATGACCAAATAATTGGAGCAGAACATGTTATGTAGGTTATATACACCCCTTCGTTTTGTTGTTGTTGTGTCCAGACCAAAGTGGAAACAGTTTGGGAATGAAGGTCTATGACGACCTCAGTCGGTATCGAGGGTCCCTTGGTGTTTCTATAGCAGGTCATTGCAAAGTGTCTGGGTCACACAGGACCAAGAGATGCTGCATTAGGAAAGGATGGAAGTGAACCATGTTATTACAGCCTAGACAAACTAGGAGGAAAAACCCAACAACTCACAAAGCTACTAAACACACACGGGTCCTCACGTGAGTTACATGGCCAGCTCTGTGCAGAAGAGTCCTCAATTTCCACACGGCATCCTTGAGCTCCTGGTTCCTCATGCTGTAGATGAAAGGCGTTGACAGCTGGTGGAAACACTGGGTAAAGAAATGCCATTACCAGGTGCAGAAGGTAGGCAAACACATCATTTTGAGGATAGTGATGTGATGCAAGAAGTCACTGGGAGGGCATGTGGATGAGCTGGTGGCTTTGTGTTTGTGGGAACAGCTGTTGAGGACGGAGAGACAGCAGTACAGGCAGGGCCATCGTGGGGTGGGAATGAGATTGGAGAGCGTGTTGCGTCCCTGCAGACTAAAGGAAACATGCAGAGGTGTGAGGCAGTGTGGCACGGGCTGTGCCGCAGATGGCCAAGGGTGCCATTCAGGCTGAACGGGCCTGATAGGTTCCTTGTCCGTGGAGGCAGCACTTTTGTCTCCGTAGTCTTCGGTTGGGGGGGCAGTCGGTCCTGAGACTTTTTTACGGCGAGATCCCTTTAAATTCCTGCACCGCCTGACCTGTCTCAGAGGACCCCGGTGTCAGGGAACACGTCTCGGGGGACGCCAGGCTGGGGCAGTTGACATGACCATCTTTTGCCGTTTCCAAAACTCACGTTGTCCTATTTCAGTCGCTCTATATCCTCGTTCGGGATCCTGGCGACAAGAGAGAGGGGTCCCTGCTTGGGGTCCCCTTGGAGCCGGAATAACGGGCCCAACTTGGATCAATGTGATCAATGTCGAGCTTTTTAAGAAGACCTTTCATAAGGTCATAAATACGTCTCTCTCAGGGGAAGACACCTGATTCCCCATATTACCCACAGCTCACCTCTCTTCCAGAGGGTTGATTCCTGGCCAGGCTTCCCACTTCCTTTCAGTGGCTCATTCAACGTTCTGTGGGAGTCGCAGGATGCCGCACAGCTCGGCGCGGTTCAAAGTCCTCACATGGGGCACCAATTTGCCGCGACGGAGAGAGACGGGACACAGCTTGATGCCAGCAAGGGTCGATTCATTGAAAAGAACCATTCCTTTTTATATGCTCTGCAGACGGCTGCTTTCTTTCAAACATACCCTGTTTCTGGGCTACATCTGATTGGTCAACGTTTTGCTGTCGCAGCAGCATCTCTATCTTATCCTGCTAATAGAACTTCTAAAACTTGATAGACAGTATGCATATGTTATCTAAAGCAAGAGCTCCTTCTGGAGCCTGCCCTAGCAGGGGGCATGGGACTGTGCTTATCACAATCTTGCCAGATGCCACGGTTTATGGCCTAAAGGCTCCATCCCGTTATCTGTTAACCTGGCAGTGCTTGAGGCTTTGTTTCTCAAGCTGCATGCCACAAACATCGGCCAATTCAAGGCCATAGGTGCTGCTGACCAGGGCCGAGCGAATCTGTGATGGTCGCAGAGCCTCTGGGAATCACATAGAGGAGAAAAAAACCACAAGCAGCTGCAACGCCCATCGTGAAGAGAGGCCAGAGGGAGGTCCCAGGGAACTGCAGGCCTGTCAGCCTGGCCTCGGTGCTGGGGAAGGTGATAGAACAAATCATCGTGACTCCCATCATGCAGCACATGCAGGACACTCAGGTGATCAGGCCCAGTCAGCATGGGTTTAGGAAAGGCAGATCGTGATGGACCAACGCGATCTCCATCTATGACAAGGTGTCCTGCTGCCTTAGTGGATGAGGGGAAGGCTGTGGATGTGATCTACCTGGACTTCAGTGAAGCCTTCAACACTGTCTCCCACAGCATCCTGATGAAGAAACTACCCGCTCATGGATTAGATGTGTATATGTTTAGCATGGTTAGAAACTGGCTGGGCAGCCAGGCCCAAAGGGTTGTAGTGAACTGAGTTAAGTCCAGCTGGTGGCAGGTCACAAGGTGTGTTCTCCAGGACTCAGTGCTGCGACCTGTCCTCTTTAACATCTTTATTCATGATCTGGACAAGGGGATCGAGTGCACCCTCAGTAAGTTTGCAGATGACACCAAATTGTGTGGGAGTATTAATTGTCTGGATGACGTGTAGGGTCTGCAGAGAGACCTGGACAGGCTGGATTGATGGGCAGAGGCCAATTGTATGAGGTTCTTGTGTTCTTGTGGCCAAGTGCCAGGTCCTGCATTTTGATCAGAATAACCCCAGGCAACGCTAGAGGCCTGGGTCAGAGTGGTTGGAGAGCTCCCTGGAGGAGAATGACCTGGGGGTGTCCGTGGATACCTTGGCTGGACATGAGCCAGCACTGTGCCCAGGTGGCCAAGAAGGCCAACAGCATCCTGGCCTGGATCAGGAACAGTGTGACCAGCTGGAGTAGGGAGTGATTGTTCCATTACCTTCAGCTCTGGTGAGGCCGCACCTCAAGTGCTGTGTCCGGTTTTGGGCCCCTCAATACAAGAAGGACATTGAGATGCTGCAGCATGTCCAGAGAAGGGCAACAAAGCTGATGAAGGATTTGAAGCACAGGTCCTATGAGGAGCAGCTGAGGCAACTGGGATATTTTAGCCTTGAGAAAAGGAGGATGAGGGGGAGACCTTGCCGCTCTCTCCAACTACCTGCAAGGAGGAATGTAGAGAGGTGAGAGCCGGTGTTTTCTCTCAGGTAACATGTGATAAGATGAGAGGAAACGGTTTCAAATTGCACCAGGGAGATTTAGGTTGGATATCAGGAAGAATTTCATTACTGAAACATTAGTCAAGTATTGGAACAGGCTGCCCAGGAAAGTGGTGGAGTCACCATCCCTGGAGGGATTTAAAAGGTTCCTCTAGATGTTGTGCTTGAGGACATGGCCTAGAGGTTGACTAGGCAGGGGTAGGCTTTGGTTGGACTCAATGACCATAAAGGCCTCTTCCAACCTAAGTGATTCTATGATTCTATGGTACAGTTCCAGGAAATTCCTATTCTGTCATGGTGGGAAAGCATTGTCATTTCAGAAACATAGTTGAGTGGTTCTGCTGTTGGAAATGTGCTTGTAAAATTTTGATAAATGTCAGGAGGAAAAACAGGGAAGAAAAAGTTGTGCACCTTTCCAGGCAGACATGATGTAAAGAGAGCACAGCTCATCATTGCACAGTGTCTGGATCACACAAGACCAGGAGATACTGCATTAGCAATGGGATGAAGCTGGTCCGTGTTATTGAAGCTGAGACAAACTAGGAGGGGAGAAAAAGCCAAACCCAACAGCTAAAAACCCTACTAAATACAGACTGGTCCTAACATGAGTTACATGGCCAGTGATACACAGAATGAGCAGATTGTTGCTGCTTCGAGACATCCAGTCATCACTTTCCAAACGGCATCATTGAGCTCCTGGTTCCTCATGCTGTAGGTGGGAAATTTTAATTCTGGAGGAACCACTGACTAAAACTTGTCACTACGAGGTGAGCTTCAGGTAGGTGAACACAGCAGTGATGAGGAACAGGGAGACCATGGCCAGGTGAGGGAGGCAGGTGGAAAAGGCTTTGTGCCATCCCTGCTGCGAGGGGATCCTCAGCACGGCCCTGAAGATCTGCACATAGGACACCGCGATGAACACAAAACACCCAAAAGCTAGACATGCTCTGATGACAATTTCACTGAGGTAGGACCATGAGTGAGAGAGCTTGAGGATCTGGGAGATTTCTCAGAAGAACTGGTCACAGGCATTGCCCTTGCAGAGGGGCAGTGACAATGTATTGGCTGTGGGAAGCAGAGCACTGTGAATCACAATGCTATGACGGTATTTTTAAGAATGGAAATAACCAGCAGCTGCTTTTTGCCACCAGAGAAAGGAGTGAGAAAGTGTAAGGGACTTTGCAGACAACAAGGTCAGTGAAGTAGGGGGAGAAGGTCCTCCAAGCCTCATTGCAGAGATTCCCCTGCAGCCTGCGGAATAGCCCATGGTGACTGAGGCTGTACCCCACAGCCCATGTTGGATGATGTGGAACAGTGATTCTACCTGCAGCCGATAGAGGTCCCCAAGGTTGAGCATGTGAGGACATTGAAGGAGGCTGTGAACTCAAAGGAAGCCTGTGCTGGAGCAGGTTCTCTGGCAGGGCTGTGGAGGACCCATGCTGGAGCAGCCTGTGATGATCTGAAGTTATTTGGGAAGGACTCACATTGGAGGGGTTCATGGAGGACTGTCTCCTGTGGGTGGGACCCAATGCTGGAGCAAGGGGAGACAGTGAGGAGTCCTCCCCCTGACCAGGAAGAAGCAGCTGAGACAATGTGTGATGAACTGACCCCAACCCCCATTCCCTGTCCAGCAGTGCCACTCAGTCGGAGAGAGAGAGAGTGGAAGAGTGAAATGGACCCTGGGATAAGAAGGGAGGGTCGTAGGTGGGTATTTAAAATTTCATTTCTTTAGGTTTTTTTTTTTTTTTTTTTTTTTCTCATTGCTCTGCTCTCTTTGGGTTGAGTAATGAATTTGATTGTTGGTGTCAAGTCTGTATTGCCAAGGAGAGTAACAGCTGCATGACCTCCCCCTGAGCTTTCTCCCTGCATGATTTCTCCCTGTCCTGATCATTCTGCTCCCAGGCAGAATGATCTCAGAGATGAGATCATAGAATGATCCCCATGAGGCCTGAGACACCAGGAGGGAGCTTACAAGAACTGGTCTTCTCCTGCTGAGCTGTGCCAGGCTCCTGGGATGGAGGGAGATCATTGCAAAGGGCAGCGCTGCAGAGAGACAGCTCTGCCCAGGAGCAGCTCCTCTGCCAAGCACACAGGGCAGGGGACACTGCCTGTAGGCACCGACGGGAGACCTGTGAGGCTGAGAGAGCTGATGGATACTGAGAGCTCACTGGAGGAGAAGGGTGAAGAGACTTTGCTTTGAATTTTCTGCTCTTGGTGACTGGGTGGGAAGTGGGAGCTGAGCTTTTCTTGATAACTTTGAGGGCAGTGCAAACTCATTGGTCATTAGGATTTGTCAGAGCATCTCCTGAGCCCTGCACACACAGAGGTTCCTCGGGGCAGTGCCCTGATGCTAGGAGGTGTCTGCAGAGCAGAGCTGAGCACAGGGCAGGTTGGATGAGGTCTGTGAGCACAGAGTGGGAGGTGACATGGGCAAAGAGAAGCAGCTGCAGGGACAGCTCCAGGCAGCAGAGACATTGTCAGGGATGGAGAAGGAGCTGCTCTCAGCAATGCCTTGACAGTGGGGATTTGGTACCTCCCTGACATTCCTTGCAATACAGACCCTTTCCCTCACCAACCCCCTGGTTTCTGCCACCCAGCAGAGACTCTGCACACAGAGTTCCAGGGTTTTCAGGCTGAGTCTTCTCCTTGGCAGCCCAACCTGCAGAGAGGAAAAAGCCCTGAGTGCCTGTCTGTCTGTCCCTGTACTTCCAGCCATGGCTGGAGCATTTCTCCCTGTGTCCCCACCCTGTCTTTGCTGTATTTGTCACCCGGTTAAGAGGGGCTCTGGGCACATCCAATGGTGGAGATGACCTTGAGATGAACCTCACTTCAGGACCCCTGTCTACAGATATCCCACAGGACTTCCCTCTTTCCATCAGTGACAGACTCAAGCCAGCACAAAGCAGACCTCCCAAAAGGGACCTGCCAAAAGTCTCCCTGAATACAAAGAGTCAACCTCAGGGCATTCCATAAGTAGTAAAAGGGATTTTTCTCGAAGAAAATTTCCCTAAATTCTCTCTGCCTTTTCCTCCTTGGACAGGTCTCCTCACTTGACATGAAACAGATGTCCAACAGCAGCTCCATCAGACAGTTCCTCCTCCTGCCCTTTGCAGACACACGGGAGCTGCAGCTCCTGCACTTCTGGCTCTTCCTGGGTATCTACCTGGCTGCCCTCCTGGGCAATGGCCTCATCATCATCACCATAGCCTGTGACCACCACCTCCATACCCCCATGTACTTCTTCCTCCTCAACCTCTCTGTACTTGATTTTAGCTGCATCTCCACCACTGTTCCCAAGTCCATGGCCAATTCCTTGTGGGACACCAGGGTCATTTCCTACACAGGATGTGTGGCTCAAATATTTTTCTTCGTATTTTTGATCTCCACAGAGTACTGTCTTCTCACTGTCATGGCCTATGACCGCTACGTTGCCATCTGCCACCCCCTGCACTACGGGACCCTCCTGGGCAGCAGAGCTTGTGTCCACATGGCAGCAGCTGCCTGGGCCAGTGGGTTTCTCTATTCTGTGCTAGACACAGCCAATACATTTTCCCTTCCCCTCTGCAAGGGCAATGCTTTTGACCAGTTCTGTGAAATCCCCCAGATCCTCAAGCTCTCCTGCTCAGATGCCTACCTCAGGAAAAATGGAGTTATTATTTTTGGTGTCTGTTTATGTTTTGGGTGTTTTGTGTTCATTGTGGTGTCCTATGTGCAGATCTTCAGGGCTGTGCTGAGGATCCCATCGCAGCAGGGACGGCACAAAGCCTTTTTCACCTGCCTTCCTCACCTGGCTGTCGTCTCCCTGTTTGTCAGCACTGCCGTCTTTGCCTACCTGAAGCCCCCCTCCATCTCCTTACCGTTTTTGGACCTGGTACTTACATTTCTTTACTCGGTGTTTCCAGCAGCAGTGAACCCCCTCATCTACAGCATGAGGAACCAGGAGCTCAAGGATGCCATATGGAAACTAATGACCGGATGTTTCTAAGCAACTATAAACTGCTTACCTTCTTCTGCATATTACTGGCCCTTTTAAGTAGGGTTTTTATTTATTTGCAGTTTTTGTCTTTCTTCATTGTGTGAGCTATAATATGATGGGACACGTTTATCTTATTCCTAATGAGGTATCTGCACATCTAGTGTGACCCATACACTTTGTAATGAGGAGCTGGGCTCTCTTTCCATCATGTCTGCCTGGAATTGAGCAGAATTATTTGTTTTCTTTTACTATCTCCTGACATTAATTAAATATTTAGAAGCACATTTGCATCAGCTGAATTAGTCGACTACTTGTCTGAAATGGCAATGCTTTCACAGAATGACACAACAGGAATTTCCTGGAATTGTGCCATAGAATCATAGCACCACTAAGGTTGAAAGAGACCCTTACGATCATTGAGTCCAACCACAGCCTCACCATGCCTAGACTGTGACCTGAAGCGCAACATCTACATGCCTTTTAAATACTCCCAGGGAAGCTGATTCCACTACTTCCCTGGGCAGCCTATTCCAATTCTCTTCTACCCTTTAAGTAAAGGAATTCTTTCTGACATCTAACCTAACTCTCCCCTGGTGCAAATGGAAACATTTCACAGAATTGGAGAATCACAAGGTTTGAAAAGACCTTTAGGATGTTGTGACCCATGTGCAACAACACCAACTCCACTTGGTGTTGTTAAACCTCATCCCATTGGTCTCAGCCATTTGGTCCAGCCTGTTCAGATCCTTCTGAAGAGCCTCCCTCCCCTCAGGCAGATCAACACTTCCTCCCAGCTTAGTGTCATCTTCAGACTTACTGAGGGAACATTTTGATCCCTTCATCCAGGTCATTGATAAAGATGTTGAACAGAACTGGACCCAGGACTGAACCCTGGGGGATGCCACTCATGACTGGCCTCCAGCTGGATTTTGTTCCATTCACCACCACCCTTTGGGTCTGTCCATCCAGCCACTTTTGAATCCAGCTGTTCAGGCCAGTGGCAGTCAGAAGTTGCGACATATGAAGGATCTTACTGGCCTGAAACCTCCTGAGGTTGTTGTCGTGGTTTTACCCTGGCTGAGAGCCGAGATCCACGCAGCTGCCTGCTCCTTAAAGAGCAGGGGAAGAGGGAAGGGGGGGTGGGTGAGAGGCAAGGGAAGGGAAAAGGAAGGGGCAAATAACCCCAAAACCAAGAAATAAGAGGCCCGTGGGTTGGGATAAGGATAGTTTACTAAGATAACAGAAAGATACAATGTAACAATTCTGACAGGACTTTAGAGCAAAAATATATGAAGCTGTTGATACCCAATGCAGTTTCTCACCGAACCACAACTCAGGCCGTGCCACCCAGAGCCGTCCCGGAACCCGACCGTCCCCCAAGAATCGCGCGTCCCAGAGCCACCCCTGCTCTTCATCCTGTCAGCCCCCGATATCCAGGGCAGGACGTGATTGGCATGGAATAGTCTCTTTGGTCAGTTGGGTCACCTGTCTTGGCTTCGCCCCTCCTTTCTCATGAATAGAGAAATATGAAGAGCTGAGAAAGTCCCTGACTGTCTGACAGCAACTAAAAACATCAGGGTGTTATCAGCACTGCTTTCATTTTAACTCTCAAACACAGCATTCCATCCGCTGCTACAAATGAAGTTAACTCCATCCTGACCAATACCAGGACAGTTGTGCACTAGTGGAACCAGTAAAGTTGACCCCCTTCACACACTGCTTGGCCATAGCAGGCAGCTGAGCAAAGAGATTTCATGGTTATTAAACTGTGTCATGTTTAACTGCTGTTTGTTGTCAGAGAAATCTGTCCCTGCCTATGAGCACAGATGATGCCAGGAAGTGTTGGCCAGTGAGAGAACTGCTGGGCTTGGGGGAGAGCAAGGTTCTCCATGCAGGGTTGGATCTCAAGAGACTGCTTTTCCTGCCTGTCCAGATCTCCTTAGGAGACCTCTGGACCAGCCCCCATTGCAGCATGCTGCTGAACTTTCTTCCATGATCAGAGATACGACAGAAATTTTTTTCCTATGAAAAAATCCTCCATTGTGAAACTCCTTTGAAATTTACATCATCCAAATAAAACCTCTCCAATTAGTTACACAAGTTCTATTTATTTTAAAGACAATTACATGGAGAGCCATGCTTGTAAGGGCTTTCTGGTTGTTAATGAGCCCCATGGTGTGTTTTCTTCTGAGTCCACAGACCTCAGATACCAAGAGGCGAGTGAAGAATCCTCTCAAGAAGTCCAAGTCAGGAGTAATGCTCAAACTGCCTTGAAGCATTCAGGAACCCCAGTGGAAGCCATTCCTGACAAAGCCTCCCCAGGGGCTCCTTAGAGCAGACAACTGGAGGCCATGAGGACAAACACAGGCACAGCACAGGCAGCTCTGATGCTGAGGACACCCTGGCTTGTTCTGAGGAAGCAGAAATGCCAAGTGCTAACCCCCAGCCCCTGGGCAGGCAGATCCTGACCCTCACCTGTGTCTCAGGGAAGGACAGGGGTAACACATATGGTGACCTCCCCTCGGGTGGGTGCAAGGAGGCAACAATGCTCCATGGCCATGAGGACAATGTGTCTCCTCTGAGGCCTCTGTGGCAGAGTCACAGAATCACAGAATCACAGAATCTTAGGGGTTGGAAGGGACCTCAAGAGATCATCGGGTCCAACCCCCCTGCCAAAGCAGGCTCCCTATCTCATATTACACAGATAGGCATCCAGACGAGACTTGAATATCTCCAGAGAAGGAGACTCAACCACCTCCCTGGGCAGCCTATTCCACTGCTCCGTCACCCTCACTGTGAAAAAGTTCTTCCGCATGTTGGTGCGGAACTTCCTATGCTCCAGCTTACAGCCATTGCCCCTAGTCCTGTCCCCACAGACCACTGAAAAGGGGCTGGCCAAATCCCCCTGCGTCCCAAGTCTAAGATATTTATAAACACTAATTAGGTCTCCCCTAAGCCTTCTTTTCTCCAGGCTGAACAGACCCAGCTTACTCAGCCTTTCCTCATATGGGAGATGTTCCAGGCCCCTAATCATCTTCGTGGCCCTTCTCTGGACTCTCTCCAGGAGATCCCTGTCTTTTTTATACCATGGAGCCCAGAACTGGACACAGTACTCCAGGTGGGGCCTGACCAACGCAGAGTAGAGGGGGAGGATCACTTCCTTCGACCTGCTGGACATACTCTTCCTGATGCATCCCAGGATCCCATTGGCTCTCTTCGCCACCAGTGCGCACTGCTGGCTCATAGCCAACCTGTCATCAACCAGGACCCCCAGGTCCTTCTCCACAGAGCTCCTTTCCAGCAGGTCATCCCCCAGCCTGTACTGATACAGTCGGTTGTTCCTCCCCAGGTGCAAGACTTTACACTTGCTCTTGTTGAACCTCATCTGGTTTCTCCCAGCCCAGCTCTCCAGCCTGTCAAGGTCTCGCTGGATGGCAGCGCAGTGTTCCTGCGTGTCAGCCAATCCTCCCAGCTTTGTATCATCGGCGTACTTGCTGAGGGTGGATGCTATACCCTCATCAAGATCGTCAATGAAGATATTAAACAGGACTGGACCCAACACCGAGCCCTGGGGAACACCGCTAGTCACAGGCCTCCATTCAGATTCTACTCCACTGATCACGACCCTCTGAGCCCGGTCCGACAGCCAGTTCTCGACCCACCTCACTGTCCACTCATCTAACCCTTGTTCCCTCAGCTTCTCTATCAGGATGTCGTGGGAGACAGTATCGAAAGCTTTGCTAAAGTTAAGGTAGACGACATCCACTGCTCTCCCTCCATCCACCCAGTTGGTGATGACATCATAGAAGGCTATGAGATTGGTCGAGCACGATTTCCCCTTGGTGAATCCATGCTGACTACTCCTCATAACCTTCTTCTCTTCCAGTTGTTTGGAGATGGCATCCAAAACAAACTGTTCCATCACCTTTCCAGGGACAGAAGTGAGGCTGACTGGCCTGTAGTTACTGGGATCCTCCTTCTTGCCTTTTTTAAAGACTGGAGTCACATTGGCTATTCTCCAATCTTCAGGCACTTCTCCTGTAGTCCAGGACCTATTGAAGATGATAGAGAGTGGCTCCGCAATCACCTCCGCCAGTTCTCTCAGCACCCGTGGGTGTATCCCATCTGGACCCATGGATTTGTGTGCATCCAATCCTTTGAGTCGCTCCTGGACTACCCCTACCTCAACTAGAGGTGAGCCGTTCATTCCCCAACCACTGCTACTTTCGTCTGGTATCTGTGGGTCCCGAGAAGCCTTCGGAGTAAAGACCGAGGCAAAGAAGGCATTCAGTATCTCCACCTTCTCATCATCTCCCGTTACCAAGATACCCGCCTCATTTAACAAGGGACCTACATTATCCCTGGTTATCCTTTTACTATTCACATACCTGAAAAAACTCTTTTTATTATCTTTTATGTCCCTTGCCAGCTTAATTTCTAAGCAGGCTTTAGCCCTCCTAGTTGCATCCCTGCAGGCCCTGGCAAC
Source organism: Gallinula chloropus (assembly GCF_964237585.1). Lineage (NCBI taxonomy): Eukaryota > Metazoa > Chordata > Aves > Gruiformes > Rallidae > Gallinula > Gallinula chloropus. The sequence continues at coordinate 12,466,743 of NC_140104.1, forward strand.
ATCCTTATATTCATCCCATGATCCCAGACCCTGTTTCCACAGTTTATAGGTCTTCTGCTTCCCTTTGAGTTTACTTAAAAGCTCCCTGCTTATCCACGCAGGTCTTCTACCTCTCCTTCCCGATTTCTTACTCAAAGGGATGCACCTATACTGTGCTTGGAAGAAGTGCTGTTTGAATGTTAGCCAGCTCTCGCAGGCTCCCATTCCTTCAAACAGAGCAGCCCAAGGGATAGCCCCTATTTGATTTCGGAGGAGATCAAAGTTAGCTCTTCCAAAATTCAGGGTAGCTGTCCTACTTTTTGGCTTGCCTCTTCCACTCAGGATCTTGAACTCGATCATTTCATGGTCACTTTGTCCTAAGCTGCCCCCGACCTTCACCTCCCTAACGAGCCCATCCTTGTTAGTGAAAACAAGGTCCAGCACCCGCCCTCTCCTCGTAGGTTCCTGCACCATCTGTATCAGGAAGTTGTCTTCCATATGTCGCAGAAATTGCCTGGACTGCATACGACTGGCATCAGCCATAGCCAAGGGGGAAAAGACCCTGTTTCTCTCAGGACCTTTCAGCCAGGGCAGCACCCTTGGCCATCTGCCGGACAGCCCATCCCACACTACCCCATGCCTTTGCCTGTTTTCCTGCAGGCTGCTGGCATCAAAACCCCTCCCCCACCACACTGTCACCCCACAATATCCCTGCCTGTTCTGCTGTCTCTCCCTCCTTGCCTTCTGTTCCCTCAAAGACCACGTACCTATCAGGTGCTTCCAGCCTGGCTGGCACCCTTGGCTATCTGCACCACAGCCCATCCCACACTTCCCTCTCCTTCCTCACCAGCTGATCCCAGAAACACAAAGCCATGAGCTCATCCACACTTGCTCTTGAGTGATGTTCTGCACCACAGCACTATCCTCAGAATGAGATTTCTTTATCTTCATGGCCACTCTAATCTTCAAAGCTGCAGTTTCACATGGACTTCCTTTCTTGTTTTCTTTCCATGTTGCACAGAGTGGGTTTCCCTCAGTCTCCCCTTCCCCAGGCTAAAGAAGCTGTGTGTCTCAGCCTCTCCACACAAGACCCCTAGCCATATCTGGGCAGACTTTTATCTGACAACGTGACAGTTCCTCTCCTTCCTCCAGACCAGGGAGTCCCACACTGGGACTGACTGCTCCAGACTTGGCCACACCAGTGCTGAGTCCACATGGACCAGAACAGCCCTTGTCTGTGTGGCCACACTCCTGACAGTGCAGCCAAATGTGTCCATGGCCAAATTCCTGTTCAGCACCTCTGACTGCTATGGCTTCCCCTGCAATGCCCAAATTCTTCTCATTGCAGCCAGTTCTCCACCCATCATCTCTGAGCTGCCTTGATGTGGGGCTGTTGAGCTGGAAACTTTTCTCATGGTTTCACCTCACGGGGGCGACAACATGAAAATTAATTCCACCCCAGATAATTAAGATCAGAATAAGAAGATCTCTTCTGGATGGGAATCTTCTTGATGTTTTTATTCAAATCTAATCCCAGAGTTTCTCAAGGTTTGTTTGAAGTGACGCTCCATTTTGATAATGGTTCCTGTGTGCTTGCAAATGGCTCTCCAACTTGGGGTGCCACTAACAAAGTGACAGCAACAGGTGTTAAAAAAAGGTGAGAAATAAGAAATAAAACCAAGAGATCCTTTCTAAATGACTTTGCAGTGGGCCACTGGAAGAAGCCTCATGTCCTCACAGTCTGCCCCCCCTCATCATAGAGCAGAACCACTGTTGTAGCTGTCTGAGGGTCAATATAGGAGGGCTCAACTCATGAGAATGCTTTTGGAGGACAGTGATGATATTACTAGACTCAGACAATCACAGAGTACCCGGCTGAAAGGGAACTCAGGGACTATTTGGTCCAACCATTTTTGGCAAGGGCTCAGTCTCAAGAAAAGCACCACACAGACCAACTGGCCCCACCCCCCATCCCACTGACTCTTACAAATGTCTGATGTTGGGAAATCCATCACTTCCCATGGAACATTGTGCAAACCCTTGTTCTCAGGGTAAAAGTTTCTTCCTATGTCCTGTGGGCATCTCTCCAGCAGGAACTTGCACCCATTATTCCTCAGCAATTTCATGTGATTCCTTCTAAAACCAGGAGTCTCTCCCTTCTTTGTAGACAGCCTTTCAGTACTGGCACCTGGTTGTGAGGTCTCCCCTAAGCCTTTTTGTTCTGAAGGCTGAAGAAAACCAGCTCCCTCAGCCTTTCCTCAGATGGCAGGCTTCCCAGGCCTTGGGTCATCTTTGTGGCCCTTCTCTGGACCTTCTCCAGACTGGACAGAACTTCTTTTTTTTAAAGCAGCGGCCAAAACTGCACCCAGAATTTCAGGTGGGGCCTGACAAGTGCTGAGTAGAGTGGGACAGAGACTTCTTTATGTCTGCTGGTGATCCCCAAGCTGAGGCACCTCAGAGCTGTTTGCTGCAGCAGCACTCTGTTTATTCCTAGTGAGCTGCTTGTTCACAAGAAGCCCCAGGTCCCTTTCCACAGAGCTCGTCTCCAGCCAGGTGAATTCCAGTCAGTGCTGCACTCCTGGATTATGCTTTCCCAGCTCCTGGACTCTACACTTGACCTTGCCTACTCTTCCAGCCTGTCCATGTCTTCCTAGCAGGTGGCAATACCTTCCCAAGTGTCTACTTCCCCAGTGCACAACAACAGGGCAGGATTGTGATTGCCTCACGACTCTTTTGTATCTTTGGAGTTGTTCCTTGCACTACTACTTGTGGGGAGAAGTTTACTGAGATTTAACAAGGGCAAGTGCAGGGTCTGGCATCTGGGGAGGAACAATTCCAGGTATCAGTATAGGTTGGGGACTGGACTGTATAGAGCAGAGTAGGTGAGGGTATCTGGGTGTCCTGCTGGACAGCGGGATGACCATGAGCCAGCAGTGTGCCCTCCTGGCTAAGAAGGCTAATGGCATCCTGGATGTGTATTGGAAGTGGTGTGGTTAGTAGGTCAAGACAGGTCCTTCTCCCCCTCTCCTCTGATGTGGTGAGATCGCACCTGGAATGTTGTGTCCAGTTCTAGGGCCCTCAGTTCAAGAAGGACAGAGAACTCCTTGAAAGAGTCCAGGGCAGGGCCACCAAGATGGTTCCTTATAAGGAAAGGTTGAGGAAGCTGGGCCTCTTGAGCTTGGAGAAGAGGAGACTGAGGGGTGATATTATTCATCTTTATAAATATGTAAATGGTGAGAGTTGGGAGGATAGAGCCAGGCTCTTCTCAGTGATGGCCAGCAATAAGACCAGGGACAAAGGATGCCAGCTGGAGCAGAAAAAGTTCCATGTGAATGTAGGGAGAAAATATTTCCCTGTGAACTCGATAGAGCCCTGGGACAGACTGTCCAGAGTGGTTGTGGAGTCTCCTTCTCTGGAGACATTAAAAACCTGCCTGGATGTGTTCCTGTGTGATTTAGTCTGGGTGATCCTGCTCTGCCAGGGGAGGTTGGAGTAGATGATCTTTTGAGGTCCCTGCTAACTCCTAACGTTCTGTGATTCTCTGATTCTGTGATTCCTACCCAAGGGAATGATCCTAATAGCTCCTGACGTCATTTTCAGGCTCTACCAGTGTCTGCCTTAGAAAATGCTAAATGCCCAGGTACAGCTCCAAAACAATAGGTTTGATTGCTCAACGATGTTCCTGGCCTGAAACCTCCCCAGTAGGCCACTAGCAGCCCCAGTAACCTCTGAGCTCAGGTCTTTCCTTGGCAAAGGAATGGTCCTAACAACGCCTATGTCATTTTCATGTGCTAACAGTGTCCATATTTCAAACTGATAAAGGTCCAGCAGTAGCTCCCAAGCAAGAGGATTGAGGGCAGACATATGTTCCTGTCCTGAAACCATCCCAGGTAGCCCAGTAGCAGCCCCAGTAACCTTGGGACTGATGTCTGTCCCTACCAAGGGATAGTTCCTAACAGTGCCTGACATCATCATCTGGGAAGGAATAACTGCTGGAATCAGTACAGGCTGGGGGATGACCTGTTGGAGAGGAGCTCTGCAGAGAAAGACCTGGGAGTCCTAGCTGATGACACGTTGGCCATGAGCCAGCAGTGTGCCCTAGGGGCTAAGAGAGCCAATGGGATCCTGTAAAGTGCATCAAGATGAGTGTGGCCAGCAGGTTTAAGGAGGTGATCCTCTCCCTCTACTCTGCCCTGGTCAGGACCCACCTGGAGTATAGTTCCCAGTTCTGGGCTCCCCAGGACAAAAAAGCCAGGGATCTCCTGGAGAGAGTCCAGCAGAGGCTACGAAGGTGATTAAAGGCCTGGAGCATCTCCCCTATGAGGAAAGACTGAGTGAGCTGGGACTGTTCAGCCTTGAGAAAAGAAGGTTAAGAGGAGATGTTATTAATTATAAGTATCTGAAGTGTTGAACACAGGGGAAAATTTTCAGCCCCTTTTCAGTGGTCTGTGGGGACAGGACAAGGGGCAATGGCTGCAAGTTGGAGCACAGGGAGTTCCACACCAACATGCGGTAAGACTTTTTCCCAATGAGGGTGATAGAGCCTTGGGACAGGCTGCCCAGGGGGGTTGTGAAGTGTCTCTCTCTGGAGATATTCAAGACCCCTCTGGACGCTGACCTGTGCGACCTGTCCTAGGGAACCTACTTTGTCAGGTGGTTGGACCCGATGATCTCTTGAGGTCCCTCCAACCCCTACGATTCTGTGATTCTGTGACTGATGGATTGTGAGGCAAGGGGATTGACTGATACATTGAAAGATGAGGTAAGGGGATTGACTGATAGATAGACCGTGAAAAAAAGAGATTCACTGAGATATAGATACTGAGGTAAGCCGACAGACAGATAAATAGATTGTGAGGTAAGGAGATTGACTGATAGATTATGAGGTAAGGGGATTTGAGGTAAGGGGATTGTGAGGTATGATGATTGTGAGGTGAGGGGATTAAGAAGTCACAGGATTGATTGACAGATAGATTGTGTGGTAAGGGGATTGACTGAGATAGATTGTGTGGTAAGGAGAGTAACTGATAGATTGTGAGGTAAGGCGATTGTGAGGTCAGGGGATTGTGAGTAAAGGGATTGTGAGATAACGGGATTGACTGATATATAAGGTAAGTAGATTGACTAATACATAGATTATGAGGTAAGGGGATTGTGAGGAAAGGGGATTTTGAGGAAAGGGGTTTGTGAGGTAAGGAGATTGATTCATAGATAAGACTGTCAGGAAAAGAGATTGAGAAATAGATTGTGAGGTCCAAGATTGACTGATAGATAGATTGTGAGGTAAGGAATTTGACAGTTAGATTGTGACTTAAGTGGATTGTGAGGTAAGGAGTTTGTGAGTGTGGCGGTTTTGTGTAGCTGGGTGCTGGGAGAGAACTGGGGCTACAGAAAATGTCTGGTGTAGGAACAGCTAGAGCTCTCTGCAGGTCCTGAAGAGTAAACATCGGCCAGTTCAAGGCCATAGGTGCTGCTGACCAGGGCCGAGCGAATCTGCGATGGTCACAGAGCCTCTGGGAATCACACAGAGGAGAAAAAAACCACAAGCAGCTGCAACGCCCATCCTGAAGAGTGGCCAGAGGGAGGTCCCAGGGAACTGCAGCCTGTCAGCCTGACCTTGCTGCTGGGGAAGGTGATGGAACAAATCATCGTGTGTCCCATCATGCAGCACATGCAGGACACTCAGGTGATCAGGCTCTGTCAGCATGGGTTTAGGAAAGGCAGATCGTGATGGACCAACCCGATCTCTTTCTATGGCAAGGTGACTTGCTGCTTAGTGGATGAGGGGAAGGCTGTAGATGTGGTCTACCTAGATTTCAGTGAAGCCTTCCTCACTGTCTCCCAAAGCATTTCCCCCTCTGCAGAAACTAACCGCTCATGGATTAGATGGGTACACTCTGTGCTGGGTTAGAAACTGGCTGGGCAGCCAGGCCCAAGGGTTGTGGTGAACTGAGTTAAATCCATTTGGCGGCAGGTCACAAGGTGTGTTCTCAAGGCCACAGTGCTGGGACCTGTCCTCTTTAACATCTTTATTCATGATCTGGACGAGGGGATTCAGTGCACCCTCAGTAAGTTTGCAGATGACACCAAATTGTGTGGGAGTATTAATTGTCTGGATGACATGTAGGCTCTGAAGAGTGATCTGGACAGGCAGGATTGATGGGCAGAGGCCAATTGTATGAGGTTCTTGTGTTCTTGTGGCCAAGTGCCAGGTCCTGCATTTTGATCAGAATAACCCCAGGCAACGCTAGAGGCCTGGGTCAGAGTGGTTGGAGAGCTCCCTGGAGGAAAAGGATCTTGGCTGAACATGAGCCAGCACTGTGCCCAGGTGGCCAAGAAGGCCAACAGCATCCTGCCCTGGATCAGGAATAGTGTGACCAGCAGGAGTAGGGAGTGATTGTTCCATTACCTTCAGCTCTGGTGAAGCTGCACCTCGAGTACTGTGTCGGGTTTTGGGCCCCTCACTACAAGAAGGACCCTGAGATGCTGGAGCGTGTCCAGAGAAGGGCAACAAAGCTGATGGAGGATTTGAAGCACAAGTCCTCTGAGGAGCAGCTGAGGCAACTGGAGCATTTTAGCTTTGAGCAAAGGAGGCTGAGGGGGAGACCTCGCCGCTCTCTACAACTACCTGCAAGGAGGAATGTAGAGAGGTGAGAGCCAGTGTCTTCTCTCAGGTAACATGTGACAAGATGAGAGGGAATGGTTTCAAATTGCACCACTGAGATTTAGATTGGATATCAGGAAGAATTTCATTACTGAAACATTAGTCAAGTATTGGAACAGGCTGCCCAGGAAAGTGGTGGAGTCATCTTCCCTGGAGGGATTTAAAAGGTTCCTCTAGATGTTGTGCTTGAGGACATGGCCTAGAGGTGGACTAGGCAGGGGTAGGCTTTGGTTGGACTCAATGACCATAAAGGCCTCTTCCAACCTAAGTGATTCTATGATTCTGTGGTACAGTTCCAGGAAATTCCCCTTCTGTCATGGTGGGAAAGCATTGTCATTCAGAAACATAGTTGAGTGGTTCTGCTGTTGGAAATGTACTTGTAAATCTTTTATAAATGTCAGGGGGAAAAACAAGGACGAAAAAGTTGTGCCCCTTTCCAGGCAGAGATGATGGAAAGAGAGCACAGCTCATCATTACGCAGTGTCTGGGTCACACAAGACCAGGAGATACTGCATTAGCAATGGGATGAAGGTGGTCTGTGTTATTAAAGCTTAGACAAACTGGGAGGGGAAACAAAACCCAAACCCAACAGCTAAAAACCCTACTAAATACAGACTGGTCCTAACGTGATTTACATGGCCAGTGATACGCAGAGTGAGCAGTTTGTTGCTGCTTCGAGACATCCAGTCATCACTTTCCAAACGGCATCATTGAGCTACTGGTTCCTCATGTTGTAGATGGGAAATTTTAATTCTGGAGGAACCACTGACTAAAACTTGTCACTACCAGGTGCGAATGATGGAGAGAAGCTTCAGGTAGGTGAACACAGCAGTGATGAGGAACAGGGAGACCACGGCCAGGTGAGGGAGGCAGGTGGAAAAGGCTTTGTGCCATCCCTGCTGCGAGGGGATCCTCAGCACAGCCCTGAAGATCTGCACATAGGACACCACGATGAACACAAAACACCCAAAAGCTAGACACGCTCTGATTACAATTTCACTGAGGTAGGACCATGAGTGAGAGAGCTTGAGGATCTGGGAGATTTCTCAGAAGAACTGGTCACAGGCATTGCCCTTGCAGAGGGGCAGTGACAATGTATTAGCCGTGGGGAGCAGAGCACTGTGAATCACAACGCTGTGACAGTATTTTTAAGAAGGGACATAATAACCAGCAGCTGCTTTTTGCCACCAGAGAAAGGAGTGACAAAGTGTAAGGGACGTTGCAGACAACAAGATCGGTGATGTAGGGGCAGAAGGTCCTCCATCCCGTGGATGGGTTTGCCTTTGTCTGAAGAAGGAAGATCCCAGAGTGTCTTCCCTAACAGGTTTTTCATGTGTAATACAGGCACTTTATGGCCCTCCACAGTCTGTGGAGGACGGAAATGGTTTGGCCCTGGCTAGAGGCCAAATGCCCATCAAAATCCCCCTATCACTCCCCTTTTCAGCCAGAAAGGGGAAAACATATGTACTGGGAGGCTTAGGATTTGACATAAGGACAGAGAGGTATCACTCTGCAATTAGTGTCACGGGCAAAACAGACTCAACACAGAATAAAGGAAAGAAAAGTAATTTATTACACTACAGCTACACACCCAGTGACACAAGAGTCAGGTAATGAGAAGAGTGACCAGGTCTTGAAACACCTTCCCCCATCCCTCCCTTCTTAGCACACTTCACTTTAGTCAGGATTTTTCTCCTGTCATCCACCCCACAGTGGCACAGGGAGGGGCAGGGACTGGGGAAATGTGGTTTCAGTCAGTTGCTCCCGAGTTGTTTTCCTTCTCAGCTGGGGGGGTGGAAATCCACACCCCCTTCCCCTGCTGCACACTGTCTGTCTCTCTCTCTCTCTCTCTCTCAAATCTTCTAAATCTTCTAGGGAGATACCATGACAAAAGGTTCCAGCACAACACCCACACATCAAGGCAGCTCAGACATGACTAGATGGGGAAGTGGCTGCAAGGAGAAGAATTTGGGCTTTGCAAGGGATGCCATAGCAATTAGAGGTGCTGAACTGGAATCTGGCCATGAGCACATTGGGCTGCACTGGGAGGAACGTGGCCACGCAGACAAGAGCCCTTATGGTCCATCTGGACTCAGCGCCAGTGATGCCACCTCTGGAGCAGCCAGTCCCAGTGCGGGGCTCCCCGGTCTGGAGGAATTGGGAGGAATTGTCACATGGGCAGAGAAAGTCTGCCAAGATACAGTTAGGGGTCTTGTGTGGAAAGGCTGACAGACCTGGGCTTCTTTAGCCTGGGGAAGGGGAGCCTGAGGGAAGCCCTCTTGTGCTACATGAAGAAAACATAAGAAAGGAAGTCCATGTGAAACTGCAGCTTTGAAGGTCAGAGTGGACATGAGGATAAAGAAATGTCACTCTGAGGGCACTGCTGTGGTGCTTGAAGTCACTTGGAGAAAGTGTGGATGAGCTGGTGGCTTTGTGTTTGTGGGAACAGCTGATGAGGAGGGAAAGACAGCAGAACAGGCAGGGACATCATGGAGTGAGATCAAGGTGGGGAAGGGGGTTGGGTGCCTACAGCCTGCAGGGAAACAGCACAGGCGTGGGGCAGTGTGGTATGGGCTGTGGTGCAGATTGCCAAGGGTGCCAGCCAGGTCTTTGACTCCTTGACTAGAGCTGATATCCCTGCCACAGAGGCCTCAGAGGAGACACATTGTCCTCACAGTCATGGAGTATCATTGCCTCCTTACATCCATGGCAGGGGAGGACACCATTTGTTATACCACTGTCCATCCCTTGTAATCACACCCCACATCCCAAGGAAGAGCCCTGAGACACAGGTGGGGGTCAGAGTCTCCCTGCCCAGGGGCTGGGGATCAGCACTTGCCGTTTCTGCTTCATCAGACCAAGCCATGGTGTCCTCAGCATCAGAGCTGCCAGTGTTTTGTCTGTTTGTCCTCATGGCCTCCAGTTGTCTGCTCTAAGGAGCCCATGGGGAGGCTTTGTCAGTAATGGCTCCCAGTGGGGCCTGTTAATGCTTCAAGGTACTTTGGGCATTACTCCTGTCTGAACTTCTTGAGAGGTTTCTTCACTCTCCACTTGGTATCTGAGGTCTGTGGACTCAGAATAAAAGACACCATGGGGCTCATTAACATCCAGAAAGCCCTTCAAGAATGTCTCGAAATTTAAAAAAATACAAATTAAAGAACTCAAGACTTCTACAACTACTTGGACTTTATTTAGGTCCTTAGTGATGAAGATTTCAAAGGAATTTCCCATGAAGCATCTTTTTCCAGTCACAGGTATTTTCTGCCATGGCTCAGTTGATAGAAGGAGTGACAGCAGCATCATGTGATGGATATTGGTCTCCTAAGGAGATCTGGACAGGCAGAAAAGGCAGTTTCCTAAGATCCAACCTTTTATGGAGAACCTTGCTCTTCCTGGAGACCAACAGTTCCCCAGTTGGCCTCCAGAGACTCCCAACACTTTTCCTCACAGTCTCTCCCAGAACAGTTTTAATCAGATACATAGAAAGGTCGCTTACAAACACACTGACCTCCTGCCAGAACAGTTCATAAGAGTACTGAAAGATGGGGTGTTTTCCAACTCTCTGAAGCTCAAAGCAGACACCGGAGACTGAGCATCATCTGAAAGACCTGAGAGCAAGCAGAGGTGGAAACCTGTAGGCCAAGTGAAGTGCATTCGTCCAGGCAGTCTGCTGAAAAGAGATCCTTAGGATATCAAGCTGTCAATGATGTGGTTCACTGCTGGTAGAACCACTAAGTGAAGAAATGTCACTACCAGGTGCAGAAATATGAAGGACGTGGAGGGGGGCTTCAGATTGGCAAACACACCAGTGCTGACAAACAAAGAGATCACAGCCAAGTGAGGGAGGCAGGTGGAAAAGCTTTGTCCTGTCCATGCTCCGATGGGATCCTCGGCACAGCCCTGAAGATCTGCACATAGGACACCACGATGAACACAAAACACCCAAAAGCTAGACAAGCTCTGACTACATTTTCACTGAGGTAGGCATCTGATCAGGAGAGCTTGAGGATCTGAGGGATTTCACAGAACTGGTCAACAGCATTGCCATGGCAGAGGGGCAAAGACAATGTATTGGCGATGTGGAGCAGAGCATTTTTAAGAGCAACTCTGTGGCAATATTTTTAAGAAGGAAAATAAAAATCAGCAGCTGATTCTTGCCACCAGAAAAAGGAGTGAGAATGTGTAAGGGACTTTGCAGACAATGAGGTCGGTAATGTAGGGGGAGAAGGTCCTCCAAGCCCTGTTGCCTTTGTTAGGCACGGCGACCTGGTTCAGGAACGGCAACGGCGCCACACTCTGGCAGCACGGTCACAGACACCAATGTGGTGGACGGCAAATGGTGTTTATTAGAGAGGGGCACGGGGCTTTATACCCCAGGGATAGGATGTCACTTCCGTCCGCTTACCTCACCAGCTACCTACTATTGGTTACCTGAGGAGAGGGGGTGGGGTCCTACCTTTCCGTACAGCCCGAAATCTTCCGACCGCCAGGCCCTATCTACTGACATTTCCCCCCTCCCTGTGGTCACTAAAACTACTTATAGTGCAAAGTGCATAAGTGACACACACTATTGATATATAAAAAGGTGATAGCTCATAACGGTGTTGGACTACAGTAGTGACAATATATAATAGTGATAATACATAATAGTGACAATAATAGTGATAATATGTTAGTGATAATATATAATAGTGGCAAGTTATAATATTGATAACTTATAATAGTGATAGCTTAAGGCATATTGAGTGAATGATAGTCAGAGGTAGCCTAGACAGTAGGGTGTACTAGGGACAACTACAGAACAGTAAAGGTAGTGCTCAGTGGTTACTTTCTCAAAGCATCTGTCTGTTTTCTACAAAGAGAATGTTAACCCTCTCTAGACGACTCTTGACGAATGCTGTGAGCTTGTTCAGTACACAGGGTCCGAAAATCAGTGCTATTATGATCATTACAACTGATCCCAACAAGGTAGATATTAAGGTGGTTAGCCATGGCGAATAGTTAAACCATGATTCCAACCATCCTCATTGGCCGTCTCTTTCCTTTTTTCTCTGAGCTAACCTTTCTCTCAGTTGAGCCTTCGAATCCCTGACTATTCCAGTGTGGTCAGCATAAAAGCAACACTCCTCTTTCAAGGCGGCACAAAGGCCTCCTTGTTGCATGAACAGGAGGTCTAATCCTCATCTGTTCTGCAAGACAAACTCTGAGTGAGGAGACAGATTGTTCTAGATGGGTCATAGATTCCTTGAGTCTTTGCAGATCTTGGTCAATGGCAGTTTGTAGTTGAGACAGGTCTCACTGATGGTTCACCAGAGAGGTCACTCCTGTGGCTGTACGAGCTACTCCCAGGTCGAGCAGTGTTGTTATTGTCACAGCTGTCAGTATTTCTCTCTTTTGAATTCTGTTGTCTACTTCTCCCCAACGATAGGTTATTTCTTCATCTGAATGATATAGGACCCTGGGAACAATCAAAATTTGTGCACAAAAGTCAGTTGTGAAGTTGAAACGCTTAATGGACACACAGGGGGTTAGACCTGTCTGATGACAGATCCACATCCCTGATGCGGATGGAACTGCCCATTTATGGGTTCTATCGATCGCAACAGTTTCTGCACAGACCGCACTGTTCCAGCTCGCTAAGGTGGCATTGCCAAAACATATGCCTTGGCCTCTAACCTGGTCCAAAGTGATTCCTCTCCGTGGTATATCCCACCTGCACTGAGTTGGGTTATCTTTCGATGAGTAGCTAAAAGGAGTGTTGAGGGCAATACCCTCATAGAAAGGGGGATAAGCATCATAACACAGCCAACATGCATTAGTAAGATTGGGGTTGGATTGATTCAGCTATCGGAAAGTAGCATCTAACACACCTAAAAATGATTTGCCAGCTGAAAGGTGAGAGTCTGTGATCGAATTGCCTAAGGGAACCTTTCATTTAGCTGGTAGGGCACTGGTTGGGGCCAAAATAGAAACTGTCAAGTTGCCTTTTCCTTGTTGGTTATTGCTTTTGATCCTGACATTGGGACCGATTGCTGAGGTGGTTTTCAGGTCCTGTCTTCTAATAAAAAATAGTCCTCCCCTATTAATGCCAGATTCCAAGTACCTAAAGCCCCAGGTTTTGCCATTAGTCCATCCCCAGTCATTCTCATTTGTTACATTTGGCATAAAATATCTACATAACTCTCCCTCCTTAGGTCTTTTTACGCTCAGAGCCCTCCAAGATCTCTCCACTGCCAATTTTTTGTACCTAACACAATTGTGAGGTCCGAGTTGCATTCTGAGGTACCTGTCTGGTCCTGCTGCCGGTGTCCAGTCAGAGGCTATGGTCTCGCATCCCTAAGAAGGACAATGGTATTGACTAGGGGAGTAGCACTGAGGTCTGCCTGGACAAGCTAGGACATACATAGTACCTTGCGTCCCACAGACAAGGGTCCACTGGGACTAAGCTACAGAGGTGCAGCTTAAAGCTAGGAGGGCCTGAGGTGATGATTTTCTGGAGTATTTTCTGATCCTTCATTTCCTCATCATCCCATCTTCCTAACACCCATTCCCGCGGTCGATGTTCATACAAACCAGTAGTTGGCATGACAAGCCCTAAAAGTAAAATCACACAGACACATTGTGGCCCTTTGCCACGGGGACTGTTTTGCTGTTGTTTGGGTTCTACCGGTTTGGGAGTCTCGGATGCAGACGGGATGCTTGCTGGGTTGTCGTCCTTCTCAGCCACCGGGGTATATTGTTCACAGGGGCATCCAATGATCAGGGGCATCCAATGATCCAGTCCTGTGGACAAAGACTCACCATTTTCATTAGTCTTATTCCGGAGGTCTGGCTTAATGGACTTAAGCGGACACCATTTAATTCTGCCATCATTTTTAATGGCAGCATACCCTCGTCCCATTAGGACCAACCTCCACCCCTGTTCCCATTCTCCCAGTTCATTTCTGATTACAACCAGTGGGCCTTCATCTAGTGCTCAAGTGGCCCAATGTTTTTGGGTAGGACTGTTTACCTCCTCTCTTCTGGGGAACTGATTCAGTGCGAACAGAGCAGTTGCCAACAGGCGTGCTTGGTCTCCTGTAGGAATGGCATTGGTGAAACCCTCTGCCTTTGCTATCACTTCTAATTTAGATTTTACTGTTTGGTTCGCTTGCTCAACTATGGCTTGCCCTGTGCTATTATATGGGATGCCTTACGTTAAGGTGGTACCCCATTTCTGAGCGAATGCCTTGACTGTTTTGGAGACAAAGTTTGAGCCATTGTCTGTTTTAATCTGATTAGGGATGCCAAGCCATGCCATGGCAGTTAGTCATTGCTGAATGGTTGCTTTCGAGTCGGCCTTAAGGTGTTGCATAGCTACGATCAACCCCACTATATGTGTCTACAGTTACTGCTAGCCATGCTCGAGGTTTCAGCAGCTGACAGAGTGTAAAATCTGTCTGCCACACTTCGGAGGCTTTAAGGCCTCTGGGGTTGACTCCACTGCACCACAGCGGTGATTTCTGGCAGTGAGGGCACGTGGCTACAACGTGTTTCGCGTCTGTGACTGACATCCCACATCTCCTTGCTAGTGCTTTAGCTCCTAATGGAGAGACTCGTGTAGCTGACGAGCGTCTCTTAGCGTCCACAACCCTTTTGCAGCCGTGTCTGCTTTGTCATTGCCTGTTTGGAAAAACCCTTTTACCGGGCTGTGGCTGTTGATGTGGATGACTGATACGGTGCCCTTTCGAGAAGCAAGCACTTCTTCTAGCATTAAGACTACTGTACATGTTGACACACCAGGCCCTGACATGGCTAAGCAGAGCTTGGCTGCAAACATTGAGTCAGTCACTATATTGAGGTGCTCCGTTGGAAACAGTTCGCACGCCAGCACAATGGCCATTGCTTCTAGCTGCTGCACTGAAAGCCCACAGTCAGTCATTTTAATGCAGTGCCATTCTTCTTCTGCTTGCCATACCGCAGCTGCTGTTGAGGTTGCTGAGGATGCATCTGTAAAGACCGTTGGTCCATGTTGGGGTCGGTCCAAGACCTTTTGTGGAAGGTCGATGTTGATAACCGCCAGCATCTGAGTCCATGGGGGCTTTGCAGCGTACCCAATTTCTCCGCCAAATCCGGCCAGGGCTATAGCCAGACACTCTGACATTGCCACTGACTGTGCTGGGAGCTGTTTGTGGAAGGGTAGGTATATCTTGGCTGGTTCAATGCCCAGGTGTCTTAGGGCAAGTTTTCTGCCTTTCATGATGAGGTTACTGAGGCATTCGACTCCTGGTGAGAATGCACACAACGACTTCCCCAGGACTATCCACTGTACGGGTTGAGCTTTTTCAGGGGGTCCTTGGGCTAGTGCTCCTACTCCCCCTCCCTCTGTGAAGTGTACATACAGATTAAGTGGTATGTCTGGGTTCCATCTAGTGAGCGTGCCTGATGATATCTGTCGCTCGATAAAATCGAGAGAGTTCATTGCCTCTGCTGTCAAACATTTTTGCTCCCATGGGTTTTTTCCCTTTAAGAGATCGTTAGAGGGGGTTCATGATTTCTGGAGGGATTAGGACAATGTTACAGAGCCATTGCAAGGATCCCACCAACTGCTGCATATCATGGAGCGTTTTGATGTTTCGGCAGATTTTTATTACAGGTGGGGTTACATAGGAACTTGTTATCCCCACTCCCAGGAAACTTACACATGGCCCCTTTTTAATTTTTGCACTCGCAATTTCGAACCCGTTTGATTTCAGAGTCTCTGAGACCGTTGTGACTAACTGGTCTACCTGACTTCCTGTTGGTGCAGCGATCAAGATGTCGTCCATGTACTGAATGATGGTTGCAGTCGGGTCGCTGCATCGGACCGGTGCCAGTGCTCGATCCACCATGATCTGGCAGGTAGTGGGCGAGTTGATCATTCCCTGAGGCAGCACCTTCCACTGGAAGCGCAGGTTAGGGCATTGGCTGTTTGGGAATACAACAGAAAAAGCAAACCGCTCCCTGTCCTCCTCATGTAGAGGGATGGAGAAAAAACAGTCTTTAATGTCAAGGACGGCACAAGGTTGCCCATTCGGTACCATAGAGTTCATGGGCAACAATGTTTGGACAGGACCCATGGGTTGAATTCTCTTATTTACTTCCCGCAGGTCATGTAGGAGGTGAAACCCCTCACCAGTTCTTTTGGGTATTACAAAAACTGGGGTGTTCCACTGGCTAGTAGATGGCTCTATGTGACCTCGTTGTAGCTTGCGGTCGACTAGCTCGAGAAGCGCATCCATTCGAGGCTTTGGCAGGGGCCACTGCTTGACCCACACCGGGTTGGATGATTTCCATGTTAGTTTAATTGGTGGGAGTGGGTATGCAGCAGTGGCCCTTACTATAAATCTGTTACCCTGGCTTTCAATAGGGCTAAAGCGTCCCTTCCCAACAAGGGTGGGACTCCTGACATGACATATGGAAAGAGGGTGATGTTTTTTTCTGGTCCCTTTTCAGTATGGAGTGTGATTGCTATCAATTGAGCGCTCTTTCTGGCTTGGGTTAGTCCCCCAACCCCGCCCACCATGGGGGGACTTTCCAATTTCCAGTGTGAGGGCCAGTTCATTTCGGTGATGCCTGTGACATCTGTTCCGGTATCAATTAAAAAGGGAACAAAGATGGTGGTGTCACCTAAAGTATAGTAAAGGGAGCAGACTCCCAACACCACTGGCGGGTCGTCACATTTTACAGCCAGGGCCACCCTGGGGTCCCGTCCCCGGAGGGGATGTGGTTCACTGCTGGTGGAACCACGAATTGAAGAAATGTCACTACCAGGTGCAGAAATATGAAGGACGTGGAGGGTGCTTTAGATTAGAAAACACACCAGTACTGACAAACAAAGAGACCACAGCCAAGTGAGCATTGTAAAGGGAGCAAACTCCCCACACCACTGGCGGGTCATCACATCTTACAGCCAGGGCCACCTTGGGATCCTGGCCCCAAAGGGTGGTTCCTGCTGTCCCTGAGGTGGAGGCAGGTTTGCTTGGAATGTTGTTGGGCTATATAATTGGTCGCTTCTTGAGGGGGTAATTGGTTCGGAATCGCCTTGCCCCATTTGTGGCTGGTGTAGTTGGGCTGCCTCATGTCCCACTCGGGAGAGGGCTGGGTGCGGCCCTGAAGCCCCCTCCCCCTGAAGTTTCCCTGATTGTTACCCCCGCAATCCTTGGCAAAATGTCCCCTCCTTCCACAAGCCCAGCACTGTCTCCTGGGCTGAGTTTGGCACGGGGGGACCGCTGTTGGCAAGTATCCAGATTGAGGGCAATTTCTCCCGATGTGACCTGTCTGACCGCATTTAAAACACACCACTGCATTGGCTACTAGGGCTGAACAGCTGCCTGGCTTGGCACTAAATATTCTTCCCTTGCAACATGCTTAATCATGTCCACAATATTTGACCCTGCTGGTAGTGATCGGAGAATTTCTTTGGTTGCCGAATTACACTGCTGACGTAAGCATTCTGCTACGACCGGGCCTTTTGCTTGTGGAGGCAGCGCTGACGAGTCTACTGCTGCTTGGAGGCGATCCACAAATTGTGTGAAGCTTTTGCTTTCACTCTGCTTTATTGTGGCCCATGGTGATGGCCTAGTGATGGTTCTAGAGACTGTGCTAATAGCTTCTCTGGCTGCATGAGTAGTTGCCGCGACCTCAGGGGCCCGTAAACCCTGTGCTTGTGCTCGGGGGGGTAGGCACTGCTGGATCTGTACCCATTAGTCGCTGCAGGCTAGAGCCACACAAAGCATGATCGTCCCCGACTGCTTGGGCCAGTAGCCTTGCACAGTTCTCCTCCCATTCTTGTTTAAAAACGATCATTCCTGCCCCGTCAAAAATCAGTCTACAAGTTTGTTTTATATCAAAGGGAAGTAAGTCATCTCCTCCAAAAACCCCATCTATGAGAGTGGAGACCATGGCCGAATTAAGCCCCTTATCCGCAATTGCTGTAACGATCGCTTGTATATCCTTAGGGTTTATTGGCGAGTGAGCCCTCCGTCTCCCAGGCATCACCCGGACCGGGAACGCAAACGCGGCTGATGGGGCCCAATCGGCACACACAATTTGTATTTTTTTCCAATCCGTAAGAGTAATATTTTCCCCTAGGGATTCTTTTTTATTTTGGATGCGAATATTTTGGCCTATGATTTTGTCTATTCTCATTTCCTCCTCTGAGTCACAATCAGTTGTGAGCTGCTCGCTCTGACTAGTGTCCGAGTCGGAGCCCGAGCTCGACTGACTGGCCATTTCCGGTGTTATCCTTCTTTCTGTCGGGCTCCGACCCCGCCCACCAGCTTTGTGGGTGGATCCTCGTTCCCTCCCCCTCAACCCGCCCCTTTTCTTGAGCGGGATCTGATTGGCTCTCCACCTGTCGCTCTTGTTCTTGTCCCTTCCTTCTCTATCTCTACCACCCTTCTCTTCCCCTTCCTTGTCACGTGATCCAGGCAGCTCTGGAATTTCCTCCCTTTTCGCGCAAAAAGTATGCTTTCCCCGCCCTTCTCCACTGTCGGCGCCATCTTTGGGCATATAGGGAGGTGGCTCTGAGCAGGCTTGCTGAGATTCTGATATCTTAGTGGCAGCCCTGGCCTCCTTGGCTAGCCCACCCCAGAAAGATTTCGCTCGCTCCTGCTCCTCCGTAAGAGATTTAGCTCGCTCCTGCTCCTCCGCAAAAGATTTAGCTCGCTCCTGACCATCCGTGAGCAGTTTTGCTCGGTCCTGACTCTCTGTGAGTGGATCGGGGTTCGGGGATGGAGGAGGCTTATCGCCCTCTCGATCTTTGGGCTCGGCAGGCTCATCACCGTCTGGGGGCTGCAAAGTTTGTGTGGCTGCCCCGATTCCCAATTTTGAGGTGACCAACAAGCATTCTTTTGCCGCCCTCCAAGTGTCCTGCTCTTGTATCACTTTCCACAGTGCCTGTACGACCCTCCCCCACGATTTCAGATTTTTCCCACTGCCGGAGGACATAGTTTCCTCAGCTAAAACTTTAGTACATTTATCCCACATGTCAGGATGGAGAATATCAACCGGCTGGTTGATGACCCTGATTTTTACTAATCTCTCCAAGGCGAGAGTAAAATCTTTAACATTACACACAATACCCCACTACATACACAATCCCAATACGACCTTCACAAGGGCTTCCATCCTCCTTGCGGGTCCGAGGGCATCCCCTCCGGCGACCAGGTCCTGCCGCCCGGCCGCCGTTCACCTGACGCAGTGGAGTTTCCCAGGTTTCGGCCCAATTGTTGCCTTTTGTTTAGGCGCGGCGACCTGGTTCAGGAACGGCAACGGCGCCACACTCTGGCTGCTCGGTCCATCAGCTCACAGACACCAATGTGGTGGACGGCAAATGGCGTTTATTAGAGAGGGGCACAGGGCTTTATACCCCAATGATAGGATGTCACTTCCGTCCGCTTACCTCACCGGCTACCTACTATTGGTTACCTAAAGAGAGGGGAGGGTCCTACCTTTCCGTACAGCCCAAAATCTTCCAACAGCAAAGCCCTATCTACCAACAGGTAAGGTCATTGTGAGGTAAAGGGATTGTGAGGTGAAGGGATTGTGAGGTAAGGATATTATGAGCTAAAAGAATTGTGAGATAAGGAAATTGTGAGGTAAGAAGATTGTAAGATAACGGGATTGTGCGTTAAGGGGACTGTGAGGTAAAGGGATTGTGAGGTAAAGGGATTTTATGGTAAAGGGATTTTATGGTAAAGGGATTTTGAGGTAAAGGGATTGTGTGGTAAGGGGATTTTGAGGTATGATGATTCTGAGTTAAGAGGATTATGAAGTCACAGAATTAATTTACAGATAAATTGTGAGATAAGGGGATTGTGAGGTAAGGATTTGTGAGTTAAAGGGATTTTGAGGTAAGGGGATTGTGAGGTAAAGGGATTGTGATGTAAAGGGATTGTGAGGTAAGCGATTGTGAGGTAAAGGGATTGTGAGGAAAGGGTATTGTGAGCTAAGGGGATTGTGAGGTATGATGATTGTGAGTTAAGGGGATGATGAAGTCACACAATTGATTGACATATAGATTGTAAGGTAAAAGGATTGTGAGGCAAGGGGATTATGAGAGAAGGGTATTGTGAGGTAAGAGGATTGTGTGGTGGAGGGATTGTGAGGGAAGGCGATTTTGAGGTATGATGATTGTGAGTTTAGGGCATAGTGAGGTAAAGGGGATTATGACGTAAAAGGACTCTGGGGTATGGGGATTTTGAGGTATGATGATTGTGACTTAAGGGGATGATGAAGTCACAGAATTGATTGACAGATTGTGAGGTAAGAGGAATGTGAGGCAAGGGGATTTTGAGAGAAGGGGATTGTGAGGTAAGAGGATTGTGAGGTAAGGGGATTGTGAGGTAAGGGGATTGTGAGGTGAGGGGATTTTGAGGTAAAGGAATTGTGAGGTGAGGGGATTGTGAGGTAATGGTATTGTGAGTAGAGGGGATTGTGAGGTAAGGGGATTGTGAGGAAAGGGTATTTTGAGGTAAAGGGATTGTGATTTACAGGGGATTGTGAGGTAAGGGGATTTTGAGGTAAGGGGATTTTGAGTTAAGGGGATTGGAAGGCAAAAGGATTGTCAGGTAAAGGGACTGTGAGGTAAAAGGATTGTGAGGTAAGTGGATTTTGAAGTGAGGGGATTTTGAGGTAAGGTGATTGTGAGGTAAAGGGATTATGAGGTAAAGTGATTATGAGTTACAGGGATTATGAGGTAAGGGGATTGTGAGGTAAAAGGATTGTGAGGTAAGTGGATTTTGAAGTGAGGGGATTGTGTGGTAAAAGCTTTATGAGCTAAGGGGTTTGTGAGGTAAGGGGTTTGTGAGGCAAGGGGATTGTGAGGCAAGGGGATTGTGAGGTAAGGGGATTGTGAGGTAAGGGGATTGTGAATTAAGGAGATTGTGAGGTAAAGAGATTGTGAGGTAAGGAGATTGTGTGGTAAAGGTATTGTGATGTAAGGGGATTGTGAGGTAAAGAGATTGTGAGGTAAAGGGTTTCTGAGGTAAAGGGATTGTGAGGTAAGGGAATTGTGAGTTAAGGGGATTGTGAGGTAAGGGGATTATGAGGTAAGGTGATTGTGAGGTAAAGGGATTGTGAGGTAAGAGGATTTTGAAGTAAGGGGATTGTAAATTAAAGGTATTTTGAGCTAACGGTTTGTGCGGTAAGGGGATTGTGAGGCAAGGGGATTGTGAGGTAAGGAGATTGCGTTGTAAGGGGATTTTGAGGTAAAGGGATTGTGAGGTAAAGGGATTGTATGGTAAGGGGACTGTGAGGTAAGGAGATTGGGAGGTGAGGGGATTGTGAGGTACAGGGATTGAGAGGTAAGGGGATTGTGAGGTAAAGAGATTGTGAGGTAAAGGATTTCTGAGGTAATGGGAATGTGTGCTAAGGGGATTGTGAGTTAAGGGGATTGGAAGGCAAAAGTACTGTCAGGTAAATGGACTGTGAGGTAAAAGTATTGTGAGTTAAGGGGATTGTGAGGTAAGGGGATTATGAGGTAAGGTGATTGTGAGGTAAAGGGATTATGAGGTAAGGGGATTGTGAGGTAAAAGGATTGTGAGGTAAAGGGTTTTTGAGTTAAAGGTATTGTGAGGTAAGAGGATTGTGAGATGTGGTATGCAGCTTGAGAAACAAAGCCTCAAGCACTGCCAGGTTAACAGATAACGGGATGGAGCCTTTAGGCCATGAACCTTGGGAAACTAAACAAGGTGGCAGCATCTTTGCCGGCCCCCTGCTGGGACAGGCTCCAGGAAAATGTGTCCTCTATTGTTAAGGTGTATCTGCTGTCTGACAAGGTTTTAGAAGTTCTATTAGCATGATAAGATAGAGATGCTGCTGTGACAGCAAAACGTTGACCAATCAGATGTAGCCCCTGAACACCGCATGTTTGAAAGAAAGCAGCCGTCTGCAGAGCATATAAGAAGGAATGGTTCTTTGCAATAATTCGACTCTTGCTCGCATCAAGCTGTGTCCCGTCTCTCTCCGTCGTGGCAGATTTGTTTTGGATTTTAGTAGATGTGGTTTTGCCCCAGCTGAGAGCCGAGCACCACACAGTCGCTTGTTCTTTAAAAGGGAGTGGGGGGGGGAGGGGGAGGGAGGGGGAAGGGAAAGGGAAAAAAGCCCCAAAACCAAGGAAACAAAACCACACGGGTTGGGGTAAGGATAGTTTACTAGAATAGCAGAAAGAGATGTAACAATAGTAACAGGACTTTGTAGCAAAATCTATGAAACTGGTGACACACAATGCAGTTTCTCACCAAACCCGCAACTCAGACTGTGCAGCCCAGAGCCATCCCGAAAACTGGACCATCCTGAAAACTGCACGTCCTGGAGCTGCTTCCTCCAACCAGCCCCTGCTTTTATGCTGAGCATGACAGAATGGATATGGAATACCCCCTTTGGCCAGTTCGGGTCACCTGTCCTGGCTGCGTCCCATCCTTTCTCATTAGTAAGGAAATATGAACAACTGAAAAGTTCTTGATTGCTCGGCAACAACTGGAAATATCAGGGTGCTCTCAGCACTGATCTCATCCTAATTCCTAAACACAGAATTCCATCCACTATAAGAAAAGAAATTAACTCCATCCTAGCCGAAACCAGGACACTTAGGTATGCAATGGATCAAACCTGCTGTAATAAGGTTTAATTTAATGAAGAATAAATGTTTAAAGGTGAAAAGAAACACAAAGCCATCCGGGTCCCCCACTTAAACAGGCTGCAGAACGAGCCCTGAGATGTCTGAGGATGGAGTACTTCAAGCATGTGGAGAGTAGCCTCATGGATTTGGTAGATGCTTGTGAGGTCACTGGGAACTGAATATCTCAACAATGTGTTCTTGGCCAACGGGGGAATATGTGCTTGTGAGGTCATACTGACAGACCTGGAGCAGGCTGTGGACAGTGGAGGTTGTTGTGAGGTCACTGATTCTGGAAAAGTTGACAGGACAAGAGAAGGCAGATGGTCTGTGTTGAGATGTCAGTGGTTCCCAAGTAGCTGATAGCTCAGACAAAGCCCAAAACTTGTGTAGAGAGTATCATTACTTCCTGAATAGTTGATAGGCAGGGAAAAGACCAATAGGCTGTGTGGGTTCTGAGGAAATATCTCTAGCCTGAGTCTAGGACCAGGCTTATGGGCAGTATAGGTCCTTCTGAGGCTACTGGTAGCTGCACGTATGATTGGCCAGGAACTGACAGATATCTTATGAATGTCCTTGTGATGTCAGTGGTGCCAAAATACCTGACAAGCCAGGGATGGGGACATGTCAGTGGTAGATGCTGTGAGATCACCTTTGCCTGAGTGGTGGACAGGGCAGGAGTGTGCACCTTACTTGTGCACGACGTTATGGTTTCATTGGTGCTGGATTAGCTTTGATGCTGAGAGAAGGCATGTGGCTTGTGTGGGTGTGGTGGTTTAGCCCTGGCTGGAGGCCAGACACCCACCAAAGTTGGTCCCCTTTTTATTTGGACAGGGGAGAAAATAGATATCAAGAGGCTTAGGAGCCAAGATAAGGACAGGGAGAGATCATCCTGTAATGAACGACATGGGCAAAACAGACTCAACAGAGGGAAGGACAGAAAACTCTCTAGTTTCTTACACTGCACTGCATACCCAGTGACACCAGAGTTGGGTAATGAGAAGCGTGACCAGATCTTAAAACAACGGGACCAGATCTTAAAGCACCTTCCCCCCACCCCTCCCTTCTTGCAGACTTCAGTTTAGTCAGGATTTTGCTTCCCCTTCTTCCCCTCCATTGTGGCACGGGAAGGGCAGGGACTGGGAGATGGGGGTTTGGTCTGTCCCTTGCAAGTTGGTTTCCTTCTTGGCCGGGGCAGGGGAGTCATTCATTCCTCACACCCTCCCCCTGCTGCACCGTGGGGTCCCACCCAGGGCAGACAGTCCTCCACGAGCTTCTCCAAGGTGAGTCCTTTCCCACAGGGCTTCAGCTCTTCCCCAGCTGCCCCACCGTGGGTCACTGCTATGGGTGCAATCATCAGTCACAGTGTCTCAGTCCCAGTCATCCACAGGGACACCAGCCTCCCCCCAGCAAAACTGCTCTGGCACAAATCTCTCCCTCGCTCATCTCTGTGTCTCTGTCTCTCTCCATGGGCTGCCAGTACTGGCAGGGGCTGGGTCCAACACGGGTCACAGCAGCTCCTGTGTGTCTCCCCCTGCTCCAGCATGGGGCCTCTCCAGGGGCTGCAGGTGGGGTCTGGGCCCTTTCCATGGGCTGCAGGGGGACACCCGCTCCACCATGGGTTTCTGCAGGGAGTGCAGGGTCATTGTTCTCTCCGACACCTGCGGCACCTCATCCTCCCCTTCCCCGGCCTTGGTGTCGGCACAACTTGTTACATCTTCTCCCTCCCTTCTCTGGGGGAAAAATGCAGCTGCTTGTATTTTTTCCCTCTTATATGTGATTCCCCCCTTTTCCACCAGAACCCAGCAACGTAAAGAGGTAGTCAGGTATTGGAACAGGCTGCCCAGGGAAGTGGTGGACTCACAATCCCTAGAGATGTTTAAAAAATGTGTAGATGTTACGCTTCAGAACATGGTCTAGAAGTGGACTAGGCAGGGTGAGGCTGTGGTTTGTCTCAGTGACCATAAAGGTCTCCAACCAAAGTGATTCTGTGGTTCTATGGTACACTTCCAGGCCATTCCAATTCTGTCATGGTGGTGGGAAAGCACTGCCATTCCAGACAAGTAATCACGTGGTTCAGCACATGAAGATGTGCTTGTAAATATTTTAGAAATACAAGAAAAATAAACCAAAACAAAAATATTTTCTAGACTGACAGGATGTAAAGAGAGCACAGCTCATCATTATGTAGTGTCTGGGTCACAAAAGACCTGGAGATACTTTATTAGGAATGGGATAATTATGGACCATGTTACCATAGCTTACATAAACTGGAAGGAAAAAAAAACAAACAACCAAAAACTTACTAAAAAGAGATTGGTCCTAATTTGAGATCCATTGCAAGAGATATGCAAACATGGAGCAGTTTATTGCTTCTTAGAAACATCCAGTCCTCAGTTTCCACATGGCATCCTTGAGCTCCTTGTTCCTCATGCTGTAGATGAGGGGGTTCACTGCTGGTGGAACCACCAAGTACAGAAATGCCAATACCAGGTCCAGAAATGGGGAGGAGATGGAGGGGGGCTTCAGGTAGGCAAACACACCAGTGCTAACAAACAGGGAGACCACAGCCAGGTGAGGGAGGCAGGTGGAAAAGGCTTTGTGCCGTCCCTGCTGCGAGGGGATCCCCAGCACAGCCCTGAAGATCTGCACATAGGACACCACAATGAACACAAAACACCCAAAAGATAAGCAGGATGCAACCATGGTGACTCCAGTTTCCCCGAGGTAGGCATCTGAGCAGGAGAGCTTGAGGATCTGGGGGATTTCACAGAAGAACTGCTCAACAGCATTGCCATGGCAGAGGGGGAGTGAAAATGTATTGGCTGTGTGCAGCACAGCACTGAGAAACCCACTGGCCCAGGCAGCTGCTGCCATGTGGACACAAGCTCTGCTGCCCAGGAGGGTCCCGTAGTGCAGCGGCTGGCAGATGGCAACGTAGCGGTCATAGGCCATGACAGTGAGAAGATAATACTCTGTTGTGATCAAAAATGCAAAGAAAAAGAGTTGAGCCACACATCCTGTGTAGGAAATGGCCCTGGTGTCCCACAAAGAATTGGCCATGGATTTGGGAACAGTGGTGGAGATGCAGCCAAGGTCAGTGACAGAGAGGTTGAGGAGGAAGAATTACATGGGTGTGTGGAGGTGGTGGTCACAGGCTATGGTGATGATGATGAGGCCATATCCCAGGAGGGCAGCCAGGTAGATGCCCAGGAAGAGCCAGAAGTGCAGGAGCTGCAGTTCCCATGTGTCTGCAAAGGGCAGGAGGAGGAACTGGCTGATGGAGCTGCTGCTGTTGGACATCTGCTGCTGTCAAGTGTGAAGACCTGTCCAAGGAGGAAAAAGCAGAGAGAATTCAGGGAAATTTTCTTTTTTTAAAATCCCTTTTACTACTTATGGAATGCCCTCAGGTTGACTCTCTGTATTCTGGGATACTTTTGGCAGGTCCCTTTTGGGAGGTCTGCTTTGTGCTGGCTTGGGTCTGTCACTGATGGAAATAGGGAAGTCCTGTAGGATGTCTGTAGGTGGGGGTACTGAAGTGAGGGTCATTTCAGAGCGAGCCCCAGCAATGAACGTGCTCAGAGCCTCAGGTAACTGGGTGACCAAAGGCAGCAAGGACAGGAGGGGAAACACGGAGAAATGCTCCAGCCATATACAGGGACAGACAGGCACTCTGAGTTTTTCCTCCCTGTGCGTTGGGCTGCCAAGGAGAAGACTCAGCCTGAAACCTTGGCACTCTGTGTGCAGAGTCTGTGCTGGATGACAGAAACCAGGGGATCGGTGAGAGAAAGGGTCAGCACTGTGGGGGATATTACAGAGGTAACAAATCGCCACTGCCAGGGCATTTCTAGGAGCAGCTCCTTCTCCCTCCCTGACAATGTCTCTGCTGCCTGGAGCTGTCCCTGCAGCTGCTTCTCTTTGCCCATGTCACCTCCCACTCTGTGCTCACAGACCTCATCCAAACTGCCCTGTGCTCAGCTTTGCTCTGCAGATCCCTCCTGGCATCAGGGCACTGCCCTGGGAACCTCTGTGTGTGCAGGGCTCAGGAGATGCTCTGACAAGTCTTAATGAGCAATGAGTTTCCACTGCCTTCTGCCAAGTTATCGAGAAAAGCTCAGCTCCCACTTCCCACCCAGTCACCAAGAGCAGAAAATTCAAAGCAAAGTCTCTTCACCCTTCTCCTCCAGTGAGCTCTCAGCATCCATCAGCTCTCTCAGCCTCACAGGTCTCCCCTCGGTGCCTACAGGCAGTGTGCTCAGCCGTCTGTGCTTGGCAGAGGAGCTGCTCCTGGGCAGAGCTGTCTCTCTGCAGCCCTGCTGTGTTGCCATGAGCTCCCTCCATCCCAGCAGCCTGGCCCAGCTCAGCTGGAGAAGACCAGTTCTTCTAGGCTCCCTCCTGGTGCCTCAGGCCTCATGGGGATCACTCTGTGATCTCATCTCTGATGTTCCCTCCCTCAGCTGGGGAGAAATCCTTGTGTCCAGCAGAGTCCTTTTTCCTGATCGAACCAGTGCTGGGCAGGACAATCACCTTTCCTTGTCTCTGCATGAGACAGGACCCCCAGGCAGGGACAGGGAGGGGTTTCTGACCCCCTGCAAAGGTTAAGGAGCATGGTGGAGGCCAGGAAAGAGTTGCTCAGAAACCAACCCCTGTTGTCACCTGAAGGGCCAGAGGTGAAGCCATGCCCAATCAAAACTCCCAGAGACTCTAGAGGGGGGATAAAGTCCCTGCAGTGTGCATTAAATCCAGTTGGGAAAACAGCCCAGGTTATTCCTGCTACAGGCAAAGACAAACCCATTTGTGGGATTGATTTAACTCAGGGAACTGGGTGCACTTGGTGGGTGGTGAGAAAGGATGGGGAAGTCCAGTGTGTACCCCGAGGGGGTTTAGTTCTAGGTGAGGACAGCCACTAAATTGTTGGTGTATAACAAAATCAGTCCATGGCACATGGTCTAAATAATGGATAAATGATGTTATGAACCTCCCCAGGACTCTGAAAAAGTGAGATCCAGGCATGATGTCGATGGTGTGGAAACAGGGGTGGGTAATGTCCTGGTTCTGGCCAGGCCAGAGCTCACCTCCCCAAGCAGCCAGCACAGCTGAGCTGAGTTTGCCTGGGCTGTTTTCCACACCACCTGACATCACTTCCCCATCAAAGGAAATTGGGCTGGTTGGGGAGGAGTGGTCCTGGCATGGTGCAGCACTCTGTTATTGTTGGGTTTGTAAGGTACTCTCTGTGCTGTCACTGGGTATGAGTGCAATTGGGGCTGTTAATGTTTCCCTTTTATGGTGCTTTTGTCAGTAAACTGTCCTTAACCCAACCCACAGAGACTCTGTCTGTTTCTCCTCCAGGAGTGAGTGAGCAGTATGTGGTGCTCAGCCATTGCTTGGGGCTGAACCACCACAGTTTCCAAGCCACAAGCAGTGAGATTCTCTAGGAGAAGGTGGTGGGAAACTGTGTCCAAGGCCTTGCTGAAGTCAAGGTAG
The DNA here is from genome assembly GCF_964237585.1 of Gallinula chloropus. NCBI lineage: Eukaryota > Metazoa > Chordata > Aves > Gruiformes > Rallidae > Gallinula > Gallinula chloropus. The sequence goes on from NC_140104.1 coordinate 12,494,510, forward strand.
ACAACATCCAGAGCCCTTCCCTTCTCCAAGAAACAGGTCACCCTGCCATAGAGGGAGATCCAATTGGTCAAAAAGGACCTGCCCTTATGAACCCAAGCTGACTGTGCCTGATCACTTGGGGGTTCTTCATGAACTGGTTAACACTGCTCAGGATGATCTGCTGCATCAGCTTCTCTAGCACTGAAGTCAAACTATCAGGCCTGTAACTTCCCTGATCATCCTTCTGTCCCTTCTTATATAGGGGGTTACGTTGACTGATCCAGTCAGCCAGGACTGATGGGAAGCGGCTTGGTGAACGCCTCTTGCCAGATATCTCAGCACCCTTGGGTGCATCCAATTCAGCCTCACAGATCTGTGCATATCTCTGTGGTGAAGCAGGACCATCTCCTCCTGGATTGAGGTGGGGTCATTCTGCTCCCTGTCCCTCTCTCCTAGCTCAGGGAATTGGATTCTCTCTGTACAACTGCTCCTATTACTAAAGAGAGTGGCAAAGATTTCATTAAGCACCTCAGCCTTGTCCTCATCTCTCAACAATGTTTCCTCCTGATAGGGGATGGAGGGTCTCCCTGCTCTTTCTTTTTTTCAGATGTAGGACAGATGAATTTCTAGCTGGGCTTTGGACCAACAATGAGGAGAAACTCTCATCCTGTTGTTTTTCCCTCAGCATTACACATCCCACGCTGCCACAGGAAGAGCCTGAGCAATGCCTGAGGGACAGGACCTGCCTTCCCAGCGCTGGGGGTCAGGCCTTGGCCTTTATGCTTCATGCAACCAACCCAGGGCTTGCTCAGCATCTCAGCTGCTTGTAAATTGCCTTTGCCTACCAGCCAACATGGCCTCCAATTACCTGTTCTAACAAGTCCCTGGGGAGGCTCAGCCAGCAATCGCTCTCAGAGGGACTCATTAATACTTCAGGGTACTTTGGCTTCTGCTTTTGACATGGAGTTTCTTGTGTAATTTCCTCTCAGTACCTGAGCTTCAAGGACTCAGCACCAGATGCACCCCAGGGCTAATTAAAAATAAAAAAGCAAGCCCTAATGAGTTATGTCTCTTTGTGTAATTATCTTCAAGTCTTCAAGAGATGTACAGATCATTGAAGCTGTTTCAAAGGGAGCTCAGAGTAAAATTGATTTCTTTTTAAGGGTGTAGGTTATTATTTTCACTGTAGAGGAGAGGTGATAACCTCTGACTGAGATTGATCCAGGGTGCCTCCTAAGGAGGTCTGGACTGGTCCAAAAAAGGGTCCCTTGAGGCAGTGGGGACAACCTTGCTGCACATCTCCACAAGCCCACCATGACTCTCAGCAGCCAACTGGGACTTGCATCCCTTGTCCTTACATCAGGTCTCTCTGCTGCACTCCACAGTGGGGCATTACAGCCCCTCTGTACCAGCTCCCCTGCTTTCCTTAGAGAACTGGCTGCACACAGGCAGCACAGAGGGAGTTATTTTCCCACCAACAGAAGAAACCTGACAAGATTCACCATTAAATCAAACACTCCTCACTCTATGCCAAGTGCGATCTGTCACCAGTGAGGTTCACCTGCCACAAAGCTTAACCATGTGAGAGATGTTCTAGTGAGCAAGAAGACTATGAAATCACTGCAACTCAAGAGCTGGCTAAAGACAGAATGAGTCAGACAACTGCCAGAAAGGCAAGGGTTTAACTCCCTGAAACTCAGAGCAGCAGCTGGATGGTTGAGAGGTGTCTGAATGGTCCAAGGGGAAGGTGAAGGGAAATCTGGAGAGCAACCAGAAGCACCGCTGTGCAGATCCACTGTTGGAACGATGATTTCAGACATGGACAATTGACTTTGGAAGTGTAGAAATATGTGACAGACAGGGGAGATGAAATGCACATCTGTCCTGTTTCTGGCCAGGCAAGAGTTCACCTCCCCAAGCAGCCAGCAGAGATGAGCTAAATTAGCAGAGGTGACCTGAGTTAGAAACAGCTGAGCTGAGTTAGTCCAGGCTGTTTTCCACACCACCTGACATCTCTCCCCCATAAAAGGGGCTGGTTGGAGAGGGACTCTCATGGTTTCCTTAATGGCAGTCTGAGTGTGGCTGTGGCGTTTGGTTGGTCCTTGCATTGTGCAGCACCTTGTGATCCTTTGGTCAATAAAGTACTCTGTGTTATCACTGGATGTGAGTTTAGTTTGCAATGTGCTGTTATCATTTTTTCACAGTGATTTTGTCAGTAAACTGTCCTCCTCCCAGCCCACAGAGGGTCTGTCTGTTTCTCCTCCAGGAGTGAGCATTATAACCTGACCCATGTACATGAGTGAGCTGGGAGAAATGAGAAAAGATTTCAGCTGCCTTCCAGGGTAGCACATAATCACCTGGCTACTCTGATGCTGGGACAATGGGGCACGCAGCCTGGAATTAGAAGGCAGGGAGGCCAAGCAGCTGGGATCCCTGTTCAGAAAAGGAGTCTTTGACAAGGTGATTGGAAAAAGTCTCAAGCCCTCAGCCTCTGGAGGCAACTTCTGTCAAGTGTTGGGGAAAGGTACCCGTTCAGTGAAGATGTCGTGTTGGCCAGGCAAGTGCATGACCACAGAGCAGAGTATGCAGTATTTGAGGGGATTAGCCATGTGAGAGATGAATTTCTATGATCCTGATGATCTGCAGCTACCCACCAATCCTGATGAAGTCAAATGTTCTTCACCCATGTGGTGTAAGTCTGTGTGGATTGCACCAGTATCATATGTCAACTCACTGGCAGTAATAGATTGGGGAAAGGAAGAAGCACTAACAGTGGCTGAGGAGCCTGGCCAACTCCATCTATTTGAAGAAAGTCTTTGTTCCTCCCTTGTCTCAGCTGTGGATAAGTTGTCTTGAGAGGTCTGGCAACTCAAAGAGGATATGTCCTACTGCCCACCTGGGCAGACAACAATTTCACCCATCTGAAGCAGGCCTTCCCCTTTCCAGAAAGAATCCCACACTACGAGGCATCCTGTGCTTCTCTCTGCATGACCATGTCAAAGACATGAGGAGGTGATCATGGGAAGCCCACCTGTTGCAGTTTTGTGAGGCTGTGCTGCTGAGATGGTTTCTTTAAGCAGCAGTTAGAGTTTTCTGCCAGTCTGAACTATAAACAACGAGCAATTCAAGGACAAAGTCGTGGCCGAGAGATACTCGAGCGCCTCTGAGAATCACATGGAGGAGAAAACAACCCGGTAGCAGCTGCATTTTGCCACCAGAGGAGGAAGGGAGAAGATGTAACAAGCTGTGCAGACACAGGGCAGGGGAGGAGGTGCCCCAGGTTACAGAGAGAAAGATGCCCCTTCAGCCCCTGGAGAAACCCGTGGAAAAGGCTGAGACCCCACCTGCAGCCCGTGGAGGGGCTCCACGCTGGATGGAGCAGGTGGAGACATACAGGAGATGTTGTGACCCTACGTTGGAAGAAGCTCCTGCCAGCACTCGCAGCCATGAGGAGAATCAGAGAGACAGAGATGAGTGAGAGAGAGATTTGCACTGGAACAGGTTTGCTGGGGGAGGCTTGGAACCCTGTGGAGGGACCGAGAGAGACTGTGATTTATGACTGCACCCATAGCAGTGACCCACACCAGGGCAGCTGATGAATAAAGCCCTGGGGAAAGGATTCATGTTGGAGAAGTTCATGGAGGACTGTCTCCTGTCGGTGAGATCCCACGGTGCAGCAGGGGGAGGGTGTGGAATGAATGCTCCCCCCGCACACCCCGGCCAAGAAGGAAAACAACTTGCAAGGGACAGACTGAACCCCCCCATCTCACAGTCCCTGCCCCCCTGTGCTGTGAGCAGGGGGAAGAAGGGAGCAAGATCATGGCTAAAGGGAAGTCTGCTTAGAATAGAGGGGTGGAGGGAAGGTGCTATCGTTAACCCCATCTTCCCCAGTCCCTGCCCCCCCTGTGCTGTGAACAGGGGGGAAGAAGGGAGCAAAATCCTGACTAAAGTCTGCTAAGAAGGGAGTGGTGGGGGGAAAGTGGTTTAAGATCTGGGTGCGTTTGTTTTAAGATCTGGTCACACTCCCAAATCCGGTTTTTTTCTTCACTGTTCTTTGCAGTTGTAGTGTAATGAAGTAGAGTAGCTTCTCTCTTCTTCATTTTGTGTTGAGTCTGTTTTGCCCACGTCGATGACAGAGTGATCTCTCCCTGTCCTTATTTTGACTCCTGAGCCTCCTCATATATATTTTCTCCCCTGTTCAACTAAGAAGGGGAGTAATAGACTGACTTTGGTGGGCATCTGACTTCCAGCCAGGGCTAAACCACGACAACATTAATAACAGAAGGAGGGTCAGGGAGAATCTCCCACCTTTACTGAAAGTGGGGGGAACCATTGTGATGGAGGATGAAGAAAAAAGGCTGATGTACTTAATCCCTTCTTTGCCTCAGTCTTCAGCAGTAAAACCAGTTGTCTCCTGATACACAGATCCCTGATTGGAAAGGTGGGGATGGGAAGCAGACCAAAGCTCCCATAATCCCAGGGTAATTCGTAAGTGACCTGCTCAGCTGCTTAGATCTGCACAAGTCAATGGTTCCAGATGGGATACACCTGAGGGAGCTGAGGGAGCTGGCAGAAGTACTTGCCAAGAATCTTTCCCTTATTTACCAGCTTTCAAGGATGAGCAGGGTGGTTCCACCTGACTGGAAGCTGGCACATGTGACACCCATCTACAGGAATGGCCAGAAGAATGTCAGGGGGAACTACAGGCCTGTCAACCTGACCTCGGTGCTGGGGAAGGTAATGGAACAAATCATCATGCAGCACATGCAGGACACTCAGGCAATCAGGCCCACTCAGAATGGGTTTAGGAAAGGCAGATGGTGCTTGAAGAAGCTGATCTTCTTCTATGACAAGGTGACCTGCTCACTGGATGAGGGGAAGGCTGTGGATGTGGTCTACATAGTTAAGCCTTCATCAATGTCTCCACAGCATCCTCCTGGAGAAATCTGAGCACCTTACCAGGGAGACATAATGCAAAGAGAGCACAGCTTTTTGTTAAGGAATGTCTGCATCACACAAGCCTGGGAGATACTGGGTTAGGAATGGGATAAATGTGAACCATGTTAGTATAGAAGAGATTCCCTGGAAGCCCCTGGTGAAGGCCATGGTCAGTAAGGTTGTTCCCCCACCTCCCATTCTGGATGATATGGAACACTGATTCTACCTGCATCCTGTAGACATCCCCACGCTCAAGCATGTGGAGACACCTGAAGGAGGCTGTGACCTTCTAGGAAGCCTGTGCTGGAGCAGGTTTGCTGGCAGGGCTGTGGAGGACCCATGCTGGGGATGTCTGTGGCTGAAGGACAGCACCCCATTAAAGTGACCCACCCTGGATCAGTTGGTGATGATCTGAAGCCATGTGGGAAGGACTCATGTTGGAGGGGTTCATGGAGGACTGTCTCCCATGGGTGGGACCCAATGCTGGAGCAAGGGGAGACTGAGAGGAGTCCTCCCATGAAGAGGAAGGAGCATCAGAGACAATGTGTGATGAACTGACCCCAATCCCCATTCCCATTCCCCACCCCTATGCTGCTCATTTGGAGGAAAGTGAGGAGTAAAGAGTGAAGTGGACCCTGACAAAAATAGGGAGGGATGTGTGTGTGTGTTTTAAAATTTGGTTCTTTTCCTTTTTCCTCATTGCTCTACTCCCTTTGGATTGGGTAATAAATTAGATGGGTTTCTTGAGAGTAACTCAGGAGAGTGACCGCTGCATGATCTCTCCCTGTATTTAACCTGACCCTTTGTTACATCTTCTCTCCCCTATTCAGGTGAGGAGGGACAGTGATAGAGCAGCTTTAGTCAGCACCTGGGTCAACCCACCACACATTCAAAAAGAGGTTGAAGAGGAAGAATAAGTACATGGGGGTGTGGGGTCAATGCTCATAGGCTACAGTAATGATCATGAAACTCTTGCCCAGGAGAAGAGCCGGGTAGATGCCCAGGAAGAGCCAGAAGTGCAGGAGCTGCAGCTCCTGTGTGTCTGCAAAGGGCAGGAGGAGGAACTGGCTGATGGAGCTGCTGTTGGACATCTGCTGCCTCTGGGTATGGGAAAGTGTTGCAGAAGTAAAAGACAGAAGTCAGGAGAGATTTATATAGAAGAAAAATTAAAATGCTTCATTTGTGTCACAAACTCCTAGGTATGTATGAGGAGCTGAAGCCTCTTCCATGGGCCAGAGCTGTGTTCCCTTCCAGCACCAGGTCTGCAAAGCAAGGATGACGGGTCTGGAATGACTGGCCTGACTCCCTTCTTTTCACAGGGGACAAGAGTTGCCTCCCTGTACCTGCATGGTGGTCCTGTACCATGGGGAGACAAGGAAAGGTGATTGTCCTGCCCAGCTCTGGTTTGATCAGCAGAAAGGACTCTGATGGACAGAAGGATTTCTCCCCAGCTGAGGGAGGGAATGTCAGAGAGGACTTCAGTATCTTTCCAAGTTGGTTCCTTGGAGCTCCAGGGACACCTTGCAGGAGCCTGTGGGGAATGGAGTATGTGATGTATTCACCTGCTCCTTTGCTGTGAGCTGGGCTGGGCTCCTGGGACAATGGGAGATCATGAAACATTACAGCGCTGCAGAGAGACAGCTCTGCCCAGGAGCAGCTCCTCTGCCAAGCACACAGGGCTGGGGACACTGCCTGTAGGCACCGGGGGGAGATCTGTGAGGCTGAGAGAGCTGATGGATGCTGAGAGCTCACTGGAGGAGAAATGTCCACAGCACTCTGCCTGGTATGTCTGTGGGTGCAGGGCAATGCAGGTTCTGTTCCTGGAGGGATGTCCTAAAGCTGGGACATGGGGCAGTGTGTGGGGTCTGTCAGGAGGACAGGTTCTCTCTAGGACCAGAAAGTGCTGCCTGGAAGGGCTGCCCTTCTGCCCCATCAGAGGGACAGGGCAGGACAGCTGTCTTGTCCTGGGCATGGCTGCAGTGGTGTGAAGCAGTGTGTGCATCCAGGGGTGCTCAGGGCTGTCCTTGTGAGCAGGGTCCCTGCGCCCCAGGGGCTATTTGCTGCGGCAGAGATGCTTCTACTGCCAGGGTCAACACTGAGCCTGGCTCATGGGCTTCAAACCACAGACAGCAGCTCTGGGTGGGAGGAGAGACCTAGGGAAGGTCCTTCTGTTGTAAGAAAAATCTGCATGGGTCAGCTTTGCTCCCAGCTCCAGATGATCCTTGAGAAATTCTACAGGGACTTTGAAGAACAATATCAAGGAAGCATTTTCCTGTCGACAGAGTCTTTGCTTTGACTTTTCCTCTCCTGTGGGCTGTACTGACTGTGGTAGATGAGAGCTTATTTTCCCACTCAAGAATAGAAAATGAAAACTCATTACACGTTCGAGAGCTGCCTGAGCCCTGCACACACAGAGGTTCCCAGGGCAGTGCCCTGATGCCAGGAGGGGTCTGCAGAGCAGAGCTGAGCACAGGGCAGGTTGGATGAGGTCTGTGAACACAGAGCATGTGGTGACATGGACAGAGAGAAGCAGCTGCAGGGACAGCTCCAGGCAGCAGAGACATTGTCAGGGAGGGAGAAGGAGCTGCTTCCAACAATTCCATGGCAGAAGAGATTTGGTGCCTCCCTGACATCCCCTGCAATGCAGACACTTTCCCAAAGTGACCCCCTGGTTTCTGCCAGCCAGCACAAACTCTACAACCTGAGTTCCAGTATCTCAGGCTGAGTCTTCTCTTGGCAGACCAATCTCCAGTAAGGAGAAACCCCTGAGTGCCTTTCTGTCTGTGACTGTCTTTCCAGCCTTGGCTGGAGCATTTCTCACTGTTTCAATTTCTGTCCTTGCTGCCTTTGTCCCACTGTTACCTGGGGCTCTGGGCATGTCCAATGGTGGGGATGACACTGAGTTGACCCTCAATTCAGGACGTCCATCTATAGCTACAAAGCTTTGCTCTGCTATCAGGTGAAATTGGAGTGACAGTGCTGAAAAGCTCATTCCTATCCACAGGGGATTTAGTCTGAGATCACACCATCCTTCGATTTACTGACTGCTGCCAGGCAGGACTGAGTTCTTGAGAGCCACAGCTGACCCTCCTCCCAGCAGTGGCACACTCAAGCCAGCGCAAAGCAAAGCTCCCAACAGGGACCTGCCAAAAGTCCTTCTGAATACAGAGAGTCAAAGTGAATTAGAAAAGTTTTTCCTCAAAGAAAAGTTCCCTAATTTCTCTCTGCCTTTTCTTCCTTGGACAGCTCTCCCCACTTGACGCCAGCAGATGTCCAACAGCAGCTCCATCACCCAGTTCCTCATCCTGGCCTTTGCAGACACACGGGAGCTGCAGCTCCTGCACTTCTGCCTCTTCATGGACATCTACCTGGCTGCCCTAATAATCAATGCCCTCATCATCACAGCTATAGCCTGTGACCACCGCCTCCACACACCCATGTAATTCTTCCTCCTCAACCTCTCTGTTCTTGACCTTGGCTGCATCTCCACTACTGTTCCCAAAGCCATGGCCAATTCCCTGTGGGACACCAGGGCCATTTCCTACACAGGATGTGTGGCTCAACTCTTTTTCTTTGCATTTTTGATCACAACAGAGTATTATCTTCTCACTGTCATGGCCTATGACCGCTATGTTGCCATCTGCCATCCGCTGCACTACGGGACCCTCCTGGGCAGCAGAGCTTGTGTCCACATGGCAGCAGCTGCCTGGGCCAGTGGGTTTCTCAGTGCTGTGCTGCACACAGCCAATACATTTTCACTCCCCCTCTGCCATGGCAATGCTGTTGAGCAGTTCTTCTGTGAAATCCCCCAGATCCTCAAGCTCTGCTGCTCAGATGCCTACCTCAGGGAAACTGGACTCATTGTGGTCAGTCTCTGTTTAGCTTTTGTGTGTTTTGTGTTCATTGTGGTGTCCTATGTGCAGATCTTCAGGGCTGTGCTGAGGATCCCCTCGGAGCAGAGACGGCACAAAGCCTTTTCCACCTGCCTCCCTCACCTGACTGTGGTCTCCCTGCTTCTCAGCACTGGCATGTTTGCTTACCTGAAGCCCCTCACCTTCTCATCCATGTCTTTGAACCTGGCAGTGTCATTTCTTTACTCTGTGTTTCCACCAGCAGTGAACTCCCTCATCTACAGCATGAGGAACCAGGAGCTCAAGGATGCCATGTGGAAACTGAGGACTGGATGTTTCTAAGCAGCAATAAACTGCTCACATGACCAACCATATAAGTCACGTTATCACCACTCTCTCTTTAGTAGGGTTTTTAGTTCTTTTTTTTTTTTCTTCTACTTTGTCTAAGCTAACCTTAAATCCAATTACTTGTAGAAGTATTGGGTTTTTTAATGAGAAAGACTTGAAGAGACATGCTCTAATGGCTTTATGGATGTTAATGATGTATTTTCTTCTCAGTCCACAGACCTCAGATACCAAGGGGAAAGTGAAGGATCCTCTCAAGAATTTAAGTCAGGAGTAATGCCCAAAGTACCTTGAAGCACTAACAGGCTCCACTGGCAGCCATTACTGACAAAGCCTCCCTAGGGGCTTCTTAGAGCAGACAACTGGAGGCCATGAGGACAAACACAGGCAAAGCACAGGCAGCTCTGATGCTGAGGACACCCTCAATTTGTCTGGTGAAGCAGAAATGCCAAGTGCTGACCCCCATCCCCTGGGCAGGGAGATCCTGACCTGTGCCTCAGGGCTCTTTCTTGGGATGAGGAGTGTGACAGCAAGGGAAGGACAGTGGAAGGACACATGGTTGCTTCCCCTGGGATGGGTGCAAGGAGTCAACGATGCTTCATGACTATGAGGACAATGTGTCTCCTCTGAAGCCTTTGTGGCAGGGACATCAGCCATAGCCAAGGGGGCAAAGACCTCGTTTCTATCAGGCCCCTTTAGCATGGCCAGGAACTTTTCCCATCTGCACCACAGCCCGTCCCAAACTCCTCCAAGCCTGTGCCTGCTTCCCTGCAGCCTGCTGGCACCCAGAGCCCTTCCCACCTGGTTCTCACCCCACACTGACAGCTTAGACTACTGTCTTTCCCTGCTCACCAGCTGTTCCTGCAAGCACAAAGCCAGCAGCTCACTCACTTTCCTCCATGTTATGTACCTGTTGCAGTTCTGCATAGCTGGGTTCTGGTGGAGAAGGCGGAGTTGTAGAAAATGGCTCCAGCAAGAAGCAGCTGGAAGCTCTTTCCAGGCCCCAGAGAGTAAACATTGGCCAATTGAAGGCAAGAGGCTCTGCTGATCAGCACTGAGCCCATCAGCGATGATCACAGCGCCTCTGGGAACCACATATAGGAGAAATGATACCCCACAGCCCATGGAAAAGGGCCAGACCCCACCTGTAGCCCCTGGAGAGGCCCCACGCTGGAGCAGGGGGAGATATACAGGAGATGCTGTGACCCGTGTTGGAGCAAGTCCCTGCCAGCACTTGCAGCCCGTGGGGAGAGACAGAGACACAGAGATGAGCAAGGGAGAGATTTGCTCAGAACAGGTTTGCTGGGGGGAGGCTGGTGACCCCGTGGAGGACTGGAACTGAGAGACATTGTGATTTGTGACTGTATTGATAGCAGTGACCCATGCTGGGGCAGCTGGGGAAGAGCTGAAGCCCTGTGGGAAAGGGGAAGTTGCTGAAGGACTGTCTGCCATGGGTGCGACCCCACAGTGCAGTAGGGGAAGGGTGTGTGGAATGAATGCTCCCCCGCAGCCAAGGAGGAAACCAATTTGCAAGGAACTGACCATAGTCCCCATTTTCCCAGTCCGTGCCCCCCCCCGTACCACGATGTGGGGGGAAAAAGGGTGTGAAATCGTGACTAAAGGGAAGTCTGCTAAGGGAGGGGTGGGGGAAGTGCTTTAAGATCTGGTCATGCTTCTCATTATCCGACTCTGGTGTCACTGTGTGTGTAGTGTAGTGTAGTGTAATAAAATAGAGTTTGCTTTCTTTCACTCTGGGTTCAGTCTGTTTTGCTCATGTCATTGATTACAGGATAATCTCTCCCTGTCCCTATCTTGACTCTTGAGCCTCTCTCTATATATATTTTCTCTCCTGTTCAACTAAAAAAGAGGAGTCATAGACCAGCTTTGGTGGGCATCTGGCCTCCAACCAGGCCTAAACCACCGCACTGTGTGTGGCTGCTATTCCAAACACACACATTTTATTTCTCTCCATGTCAGTCCCTTCCCTGTCTGCAGATAAACAGGCTCAGGGCCAACAGCTCATTCCCAGGAGCAAAATGAGTCAGCGGAAGAAGGACAAGTCAAAACCAGATGGTCAATACGAGATTAAACATGGCTGATCTCAGCACTGGCATAGAAGAGACCTTTCTCCTGCCAAGTACTTACTTGCATACTCCCTCAGCACCATATTATCCCCCTGCTACAGAATTGTTTGGGAGTTGTATGGTGTTTTGGGTGATATAACCATGCTTGGGAGGTTAAGAATGGTGTGGGGGTGGAGGGGGGACATATTGTTGCTAAGGGGAGTGTAGGGGTTGGTGCGGGGTGCTGGGGGAGATATGGTGGAATTTGAAAGGGAAAAGGAAGGGGTTTGAGGGACCGATACGGGGCTGGGGTGTACAGAGTTTGCTGTGGTGTTAATGTTTGGCTGAGGGAGCTTAAGTGGGGCTGGGGGAACCCATTGGTGCTTGGCAGGGTGAGGTGTGGGGGACGTAGGGTAGTGCTGCCGGAGACATGGGATGATTCTGGGGAGGAAGGGGGGGTGGTTGGACATTATGGGTGGGTTTGAGGAGCAGGCAGGGGTACTGGGTAGGTTTAAGGTTGGGCTGTGGGTGGGGGTTAAGTGGTGGGGCAGAACCCATAGGTGGCTGGGGGGACATTTGGTCAGGGGGCTTAGGGGGTGCTGGGGGAAGATAGAGGGGGGATTTTAGGAGGAAAAGAGGGAAGCTGGGGTTATGGGGGTGTTCTGAAGCTGCCAGTTGTGCTGGGGGTGTAATGTAGTGCTGGGGAGGGAGAGGGGGCACCCGTAAGTTATGGAGTGAGTCTGGGGACGGCATAGGAAGTGCTGGGGGGGGGGGTATAAGGGTGATTTTTGGCAGAAGGGAGGGTTGAATGGGATACAGGGCAGGGGGGTGCCTCCCAGGGTGCCTGGGAAGGATTAAGGGCGGGCTGAGGGGTGTTAAGGCATGGTGGGCACCCATGATTGCTGAGGGGAGGGCATCAGGGGGATGTAGAGGTATGCTTGGGTGAGATATGAGGAGATTTGGGGGAAAAAAAGGGAGAAAGGGGGGGCAATGGGGGTGCCGGTGGGCCACCAGAGGAGCTGGGGGGTTAAGGGTGAACTGGGGTATGGTTTAAGGGGTGGAGGCACCCATGGGTGATGGGAGAGGGGCGTATGGATGATGTAGGGGAATGCTGGGGTGGATATGGGGCATTTGGGGGGAAAAAAGTGAGGTTTAGGGCACTAATACAGTGCTATACTTACTGGCTATACCAGTGTCCACCTTTCAACCTGTTAAATGTACAGCAGTACATCCCAGGCAAAAGGTGTGAGGCATGAAAGATGTTCCTGGCCTGAAACCTCCTCAGGTTGCACACTGGCAGCCCCAGTACCTTTGGGCCTCAGGGCTTTCCTTGCCAAAGGTCGGTCCTAAAAGGACCTAACATCATTTTTGGATTCTACCAGTGTCCAACTTTGAACATGACAAACCTAGAGTGATAGCACTTATTAGGGAGCGTACGGGAAGCCCAGTAACCTTGGAGGTCAGGACTGTCCTTTCCAAGGGAATGGTCCTAACGGCGCCAGACATAATTTTCAGGCTCTACCAGCGTCCACCTTGGAACATGCAAATCATCCAGCTGTATTTCCCAAACAAAAGGTACAAGGGCTGAAAGGTGTTCTTGGAAGGACACCTCCTCAGAAGTATACTAGCAGCCCCATAAACCTTGAGGCTCAGGGAATTCCCAGCTAAGGGAACAGTCCTAACAGTGCCAGAAATCATTATCCATCTCTTCCATAGTCCAACATCAAACATGCTGAATGTCCAGCAATGGAGTCCCAGAGTCTTTAACAGCTATTATTATTATTTTGTGGATGAGCTGCTGGGTTTGTGTTTGTTGGATCAGGTGGTGAAAAGGGAGAGAGTGCTCTCTGCTGTTATCATGGAGTGAGAAGAAGGTGGGGAAGGGTGTTGGGTGCCTGCAGCCTGCGGGGAAATAGGCACAGACGTGGGGCAATGTGGCATGGGCTGTGGTGCAGATGGCCAAGGATCCTGGCCATGCTAAAATGGCCTGATAGAAACAAGGTCTTTGCCCCCTTGACAATGGTTGATGGCTCTGACACAGAAGGCTTCAGGGAAGACACATTGTCCTAAAGTCCTCCTTGTACCCACCCCAGCCCATGGGAGCTCACCATGTGTCATACCCCTGTCTTTCCCCTGATGTCACACTCCCCACATTCCAAGGAAGGGGTCCGAGACACAGGTGAGGGTCAGGATCTCCCTGCCCAGTGGCTGGGGGTCAGCACTTGGCATTTTGGCTTCATCAGACCAAGCCAGAGTGTCCTCAGCATCTGAGCTGCCTGTGCTTTGCCTGGGTTTGTCCTCATGGCCTCCAGTTGTCAGCTCTAACGAGCCCATGGGGAGGCTTTGTCAGTAATGGCTGCCAGTGGGGCCTGTTAGTGCTTCAAGGTGCTTTGGGCATTACTCCTGACTTGGACTTCTGGAGAGGTTTCTTTACTCTCCTCTTGGTATCTGAGGTCTGTGGACTCAGAAGAAATGACACCATGGGGCTCATTAACATCCAGAAAACCCTTACAAGCATGGCTCTTCAAGTCACTTTCATTCAAAAATCTCAAAACTTCTACAACTACTTGGATTTTAGTTAGGTCCTTGGTGATGAAGATTTCAAAGGGATTTCCCATGGAGGACATTTTTCCAGTCACAGGTATTTTCTGTCATGGCTCAGTTGATAGAAGTGACAGCAGCATTCTGTGATGGACATGGGTCTCCTAATGAGATCTGGACAGGCAGGAAAAGCAGTCTTGAGATCCAACACTGCATGGAGAACCTTGCTCTTCCCCAAGTCCAGCAGTTCCCTCACTGGCCTCCTGGGACTCCCAACACTTTTCCTGGCATCATCTGTGCTCACAGGCACAGACAGATTTATCTGAGAACAAACAGCAGTTCAACATGACACAGTTTAATAACCATGAAATCTCTCTCCTCAGCTGCTGCTACGGCCAAGCAGCGTGTGAAGGGGGTCAGCTTTACTGGTGCTCCCAGTGCACAACCTGGGGGGGGTTCAGGCCAGTGAGATCCTTCATCTCTTGCAACTTGTGTTTGGGTGCTCTTGCTGGATATTTAGCATTTTTGGAACTTGATGCTGAGAGAGCTGGAAAACTACCTCAAGCACAGTTAGTGGGATAGCTGGGGACGTTTCAGGCCAGGAATATCTTCAAGCCCTCACTCCTTTTCTTTGACACCTGTTGCTGGAGGTTTAGCAGTTTCCAAGGTGGTTGCTGGTAGAGTGAAATATGACGTCAGGGACTCTTAGGACCGTTGCCTTGGCTAGGAATGCCCTGAGCCTCAAGGTTTCTTGTACTGCTACTCTACTACCTGGGGAGTTTCAGGCCACAAAACTTTTCCAGACCTCACATCAATTTGTTTGGGAGCTGTTACTGGACATTTATCAGTTTCACAGGTGGATGCTTTTGGAGCCTGACAATGAAGTTAAACAATATTAGGACCACTCCCTTGGCTAGGAAAGCCCTGAGCCCCAAGGTTACTGGTGCTGTGTTCAGGCTCCATGGGGAGATTTCATGCCAGAGAATTCTTTCCTCCCTCACACCTTTTGTTTGGGGCTCTTACTGGGCGTTTGGCATTTTCGAAGTCGGACGCTGGCAGAGCCCGGAAATGACATCACACACTCTTAGGACAGTTCCCTCAGCTACGAAAGCTCTGAGTCCCAAATTTACTGGGGCTGCTTTTGCTCTACCTACCAGGGGAGGTTTCCGGCTCTCAAGATATTTCAGCTCTCAAACCTTTTGTTTGGAAGTTATTGCTGGACGTTTAGCATTTCTTGAATGTGGACACTGGTAGAGCCAGAACATGATGTCTGGTGTTAAAGGACTGTTCCCTTGGCTAGGAATGCCCTTCCCCACAAGGTTACTAGGGCTGTATGTGGGCTACCTTGGGAGTTTGAAGTCCAGGAACACCATTCAGCCTTCATAGATTTACTTGGGTGCTATTGCTGTATGTTTAGAAATATTGAAGGGGGAACCTAGTAGAGCCCAAAAATGACATGAACCATTCTTAGGACCATTCTCTTGACTAGGAACGCCCTGACCCACATGGTTACTGGGGCTGCTAGTGGGCTAGCTGGGGAGATTTCTGACCAGCAAGCTTTTTCAGCACTTGCAACTTTTGTTTGCAACCTACAATAAAGGTGGGAGATTCTCTCTGTCCCTCCTTTCGTTATTGTACTTAAAGAATTAAAAAAATTGAATCTATTAAATATTTTAAAATATTAACAATAGAATCTCCCACCTTTATTGGATCTGGGGGGAACCACTGTGATGGAGGTTGAAGAAAAGTCTGAGGTAGTTAATGTCTTTTTTGTTTCAGTCCCTAGCAGCGTGACAATTGTCTCCTGATACCCAGACCCCTGAGTGGAAAGATGGGGGTGGGAAGTAGACTGTAGCACCCAGCATCTTCCAAGGGGAATTGGTTACTGACCTGCTCAGCTGCTTAGATCCACAGAGGTCTATGTGTCTGGATGGGGTACACCTGAGGGCACTGAGGGAGCTGGCAGAAGTGATCCCTAAGCCACTGTCCCAGCAGTCTTGGCTGACAGGGGTGGTTCCACGTGACTGGCAGCTGCACATCTGACACCCATCTACAAGAAGGGACAGAAGGAGGATCTGGGGGACTACAGGCCTGTCAGCCTGACCTTGGTGCTGGGGAAGGTGATCATCTTGAGTACCATCATGCAGCACATGCAGGACACTCTGGCCATCAGGCCCAGTCAGCATGGGTTCAGGAAAGTCATGTCGTGCTTGAGGAAGCTGATCTCCTTCTATTGCAGGGTGACCTGCTTAGTGGATGAGGGGAAGGCTCTGGATGTGTTCTACCTGAACTTCAGTAAAGCCTTCATCATTGCCTCCCACAGCATCCTCCTGGAGAAACTATCTGCTCATGGATTAGCTTGGTATACTCTGTGCTGGGTTAGAAACTGGCTGAAGGCCAGGCCCAAAGGGTTGTGGTGAATAGAGTTAAATCCTGCTGGCAGCAGGTCACAAGTGTTGTTCCCCAGGGCTCAGTGCTGGGGCCCATCCTCTTTAACATCTTTACTAATGATCTGGATGAGGGGATCGAGTGCACCCTCAGTAAGTTTGCAAATGACACCAAATTGTGTGGGAGTGTTGATCTGCTGGCAGGCAGGAAGGCTCTGCAGAGGGACCTGGACAGGCTGGATCAATGGGTAGAGCCCAGTTTTATGGGGTTCAACAAGACCAAGAGCTGAGTCATGCATTTTGGTCACAATAACCCCAGGCAATGCTACAGGCCTGGGGCAGAGTGGCTGGGGAGCTGCCTGGAGGACAAAGATCTGGGGATGTTAGTGGACAGGCAGATGAACATGAGCCAGCACTGTGCCCAGGTGACCAAGAAGGTCAATGGCATCCTGGCCTGTATAAGGAGGTGTCACCAGCATAGGGAATAGTGTAACCAGCAGAAGTAGGGAAGTGATTGTTCCATTATACTCAGCTCTGGTGAGGACACACCTTGAGTACTATGTCCAGCTTTTTGCCCCTCACTACAAGAAGGATGTTGAGATGCTGGAGTGTGTCCAGAGAAGGGCAATGAATCTGGAGAAGTGTTTGAGCACAAGTCCTATGATCATCAGCTGAGGGAACTGGGGCTTTTTAAGTCTTAAGAAAGGGAGGTTGAGAAGAGACCTTACCTCTGTCTACAGCTACCTGCAAGGAGCGTGTAGGGTGGTGGGGGTCAGTTTCTTTTCACAGATAGACACGGATAGAATACAAGGAAATAATTTCAACTGCACCAAGAGAAATTTAGGTTAGATATCAGGAAACATTTCCTTACTCAAAGCATAGTCAAGTGTTGGAACAGGCTGCCTAGGGCAGTGTTGGACTAACCATCCCTGGAGGTATTTAAAAAACATCTAGATATTGTGCTTGGTCTACAAGTGGACTGGAAAGGGTCAGGCTGTGGTTGGACCATATAAGAGATTCTATGATTCTATGGTAAAGTTCCAGGAAATTCCCATTCTCTCATGGTGGGAAAGATTTGCCAATTCAGACAACTGGTCGAGTGATTCAGATGATGAAAATTTTCTTGTAAATTTTTTATAAATTCCAGGATAAAAATAATGAAACAAAAAATATGCACATTTCAAGGTAACATGATGCAAAGGCAGCACAGCTCCTCATAACACAGGGTGTGACTCACACTAGACCACTGGATACTGCATTAGGAATGAGATGAACAGGCACCATGTTATTACAGCTTGGACAACATAGAAGGAAAAAAAACTACTAAATAGAGACTGGTCCTAATGTAAGTTCCATGGCCAGTGATATGCAGAAAGACGATGAGCAGTTTATTGCTGCATAGAAACATCCAGTCCTCAGTTTCCACATGGCATCCTTGAGCTCCTGGTTCCTCATGCTGTAGATGAGGGGGTTCACTGCTGGTGGAAACAATGAGTAAAGGAATGACACTACCTGGTCCAGAAATAGGGAGGAGAAGGAGGGTGGCTTCAGGTAGGCAAACACGGCAGTGCTGAAAAACAGGCAGATCACAGCCAGGTGAGGGAGGCAGGTGGAAAAGGCTTTGTGCCGTCCCTGCTCAGAGGGGATCCTCAGCACAGCCCTGAAGATCTGCACATAGGACACCACAATGAACACAAAACACCCAAAACCTAAACAGGTAGTGACCACAATGAGTCCAGTTTCCCTGAGGTAGGCATCTGAGCAGGAGAGCTTGAGGATCTGTGGGATTTCACAGAAGAACTGGTCAACAGCATTGCCATGGCAGAGGGGAACTGAAAATGTATTGGCTGTGTGCAGCACAGCACTGAGAAACCCACTGGCCCAGGCAGCTGCTGCCATGTGGACACAAGCTCTGCTGCCCAGGAGGGTCCCGTAGTGCAGGGGCTGGCAGATGGCAACGTAGCGGTCATTGGCCATGACAGTGAAAAGAAAGTCCTCTGTTGAGAGCAAAAAAACAAAGAAAAAGAGTTGAGCCACACATCCTGTGTAGGAAATGGCCCTGGTGTCCCACAAGGAATTGGCCATGGCTTTAGGAACGGTGGTGGAGATGTAGGCAAGGTCAACAATAGAGAGGTTGAGGAGGAAGAAGTACATGGGGGTGTGGAGGTGGTTGTCACAGGCTATGGTGATGATGATGAGGCCATTGCCCAGGAGAGCAGCCAGGTAGATGCCCAGGAAGAGCCAGAAGTGCAGGATCTGCAGCTCCCGTGTGTCTGCAAAGGGCAGGAGAAGGAACTGGCTGATGGAGCTGCTGCTGTTGGACATCTGCTGCTGTCAAGTGAGGAGACCTGTCCAAGGAGGAAAAGGCACAGTGAGAAGTTAGGGAACTCTTATTTGAGGAAAACCTCTTCCAATTCACATTGACTCTCTGCATTCAGGAAGACATTAGGCAGGTCCTTTTTTGGGACATCTGCTTTGTGCTGGCTTGAGCGTGCCACTGCTGGGAGGAGAGTTGGCTCTGGGCTCTGGAGAACTCAGTCCAGCTCTGCAGCAGTCAGTAAATAGAAGGATGGCCTGATGTCAGACTAAATCCTCTGTGGATAGAAATGAGCTGAGGAGTGTTTCTCCTGTCACAACCCCCTGACTTGCTGCTGCAGTGCCAATGAAACCTTCCCCTGAGTGCAGAGTGGGGAGAGCTATTCTGTCCACCAGCCCTGGTCTCAGCCACCCTGTGCTGTGTGCTCTGTGATCATACCCTATTGTTCCCTATAGAACATCAGTGTCTGCACTGTGGGGATGTCAGGGAGGTAGAAAATCCCCACTGCCAGGGCATTTCTGGAAGCAGATCCTTCTCCCTCCCTGATAGTGCCTCTGCTCCCTGGTGCTGTCCTTGCACCTGCTGCTTTTTGCCCGTCTCACCTCCTGCTCTGTGCTCACAGACCTCATCCAAACTGCCCTGCACTCATCTCCGATCTGCAGACCCCTCCTGGTGTCAGGGCACTGCCCCAGGGAACCTCTGTGTGTGCAGGGCTCAGCCCAGGCTCCAACATCTTCACGAGAATCAAGTTTTCACTGCATATTCTCAAGGGGAGAAATAAGTTCTCATCTACCACACTCAGCACAGCCCACAGGAGAGGAAAAGTCAAAGCAAAGACTCTGCCTTTGCAGAAATATTCTCTTTGGAATTTCTCAAGGATCAGCTCTGGCTGGGAGCAAAGCTGACCCAGGCAGCACTTTCTTACAGCAGAAGGACCTTACGTTGCCCTTCCCTGGGTCTCTCCTTCAACCCAGAGGTGCTGTCTATATCCCTGTGGAAAGCCCAGCAGGCAGGCTGAGTGCTGTCCCTGGCAGCAACAGAGTCCCGGCCCCAGCACACAGCCCCTGGGACACAAGGACCCTGCTCACAAGGACAGATTTCGGCAACTCTCAGCCATGCCCAGGAGAAGACAGCTGTCCTGCCCTGTCCCTCTGATGGGGCAGGAGGGCATCCCTTCCAGGCAGCACTTTCTTGTCCTATAGAGAATCTATCTTCCTGACAGACCCCACACTGTCCCATGTCCCTGCTTTAGGAGATCCATTCAGGAACAGAACCTGCATTGCCCTGCACCCACAGACATACCAGGGACATACTCACAGGTAGAGTGCTGAGGATATTTCTCCTCCAGTGACCTCTCAGCATCCGTCAGCTCTCTCAACCTCTCAGGTCTCCCCTTGATGCCTACAGGCAGTGTCCCCAGCCCTGTGTGCTTGGCAGAGGAGCTACTCTGTGGCAGAGCTGTCCCTCATCAGTGCTGTAATGTTTCATCAGCTCCCACTGTCCCAGGAGTCCAGCCCAGCTACAGCAGAGGAGCAGCTGAAGGCGTCACGTACTCCTCGGCTCCTCTGAGGTATTCCTGAAGCTCCAGGGAACCAACTTGGAAAGACACTGAAGTCCTCCCTGCCATCTGCTCTCTAGTCTGGGGAGAAATCCTTCTGTCCAGCAGAGTCCTTTCTCCTGATCAAACACGAGCTGGGCAGAAGAATCACTTTTTCTTGTCTTCACATGAGGCAGGACCCCCAGACAGGGACAGGAAGGGAACTCTTTCCCCTTGGGGAGGGTAAAAAGTATGACAAGTGACTCGAGGCACCTCATTCTTGCTTTACAGCCCTGGGGCTGAAAGGGGATGCAGCTCTGGCACATGGCTGCTTCAAACCAAGGGAAGCTGGGATTCCTCTTGCCACAGTTCCAGTGGGCACAAAAGAGGCACCTGCTTCCTGGGAGCTGCTGGTCCCAGCTCTCATGGGAATTAATGGGGGGTGGAGGCCAAGAAGGAGGTGTTCAAACACCAACACCCAGTGAAACCTGAGGGGCCAGTGGTGCTCCAAGAGACGTGCAGGGAGATCCAAGAACAGAATGTTAGGAGTTGGAAGGGACCTCAAAAGATCATCTAGTCCAAGCCCACTGCCAGAGCAGGATCACCTGGACTAAAGCACACAGGAACACATCCAGGTGGGTGTGAATGTCTCCAGAGGAGGAGACTCCACAACCCCTCCGGGCAGTCTGTCCCAGGGCTCTGTCACCCTCACAGTGAAAGAGTTTCTCCTGACACTCACATGGAACTTCCTCTGCTCCAGCTTTTACCCATTGACCTGAATAAGGCCACCCCTCAGTCTCCTCTTCTCCAAGCTAACGAGGCCCAGCTGCCTCAGCTCAGAGGAACTGGCCAGCATTGCCCCTCTGCAGAAAGAGGACCAGCTCAGAGGACATTGGGACAGGCTCCTGGAATGGCTGCATGTGAAATGTGGCCAGGCAGGATCCAAGGATTCCCACAGGGAGGCACATGCCAGGGGGTGGCCTGTCACTGGGAAGCTTGCCCCACCTGGCTCTGGGCCTGTGAACAATGCTGCCTGCAGTTAGAGCGGCACCCCATGGAAGAGACCCCCCTCCAGCTGAGAGAGAAAAAGACCCTTTGGGAGGCCTGGAAAATCGACTCTATTGGAGCCCTTGGGAAGGTGGAGGGGAAACAAGAGTATTAGTGGGAGTGGAAATCATTTCTGGCCTAGTCCCAGCCCAGGCATTTCCAGGAGCAGCAGGAGAACATCCAGGGCGGGCCCTGACAAATTGGTTTCGCTTTCTGCCAACCCCCAGTCTGTTCAGTCAGCCCAGGGCAGTCATTTCACTGCTGCCAAGGGGCAGGAGTGGGCCAAGGAAGGAGTCGTCAGGTGGGGATTTCACACCCCATGTTACCCCCAAGCTAATGGGATAGTAGGAAGAACTAATGGACTTTTGAAAGGGTTTTTAAAAGCTCATCTGGGGAAACGTTTGTGCCCCCCTCTTCAGCCTGGGGTGGCAAAATGGATTTATAACCCCAGTTCCAGAAAAGGGGGAATATTGTCTGAATCGGAATGACAACAATAGAGGTTTTGTGGGTCACAGTGTGTGTGATTGGACCTTCAGGTGTGGAAATCCTTGTATCTTCCCTGGGTGTCGACCCATTAATTGTGCAACTTATAATCACTCTTCCTGTCAGAGGTGACATGTTATGGTGCATGTTGAGCAACACCACTGGTGAGCAAAACTCATCCCTCAGTGGCTAAATTGGGCATGGGTCAATGAAATTCGTCACAAGAAATTATTTGATAGCTTTTGGTCTAATACCAATCTTATGGGATTTGAGATATTGAGGGAATCCAACCCTTTGGCTTGTGGCAGAACCTGGTGTTGCCTTTTGGTAAGGCATGGCGACCTGGTTCAGGAACGGCAACGGCGCCACACTCTGGCAGCACGGTCCATTCAGCTCACAGACACCAATGTGGTGGACGGCAAATGGCGTTTATTAGAGAGGGGCGCGGGGCTTTATACCCCAGGGATCAGATGTCACTTCCGTCCGCTTACCTCACCGGCTACCTACTATTGGTTACCTAAAGAGAGGGGGGGGTCCTACCTTTCCGTACAGCCCGAAATCTTCCGACCGCCAGGCCCTATCTACCGACATTTCCCCCCTCCCTGTGCTCACTAAAACTACTTATAGTGCAAAGTGCAAAAGTGACATACAATACTGATATATAAAAAGGTGATAGCTTATAACAGTGTTGGACTACAGTAGTGACAATATATAATAGTGATAATACATAATAGCGATAATAATAGTGATAATATATTGTTAGTAATAATATAATAGTGGTAAGTTATAATATTGATAGCTTATAATGTTAGTAGCATAAGGCACATTAAGTGAATGATAGTCAGAGGTAGCTTAGACAGTAGGGTATACTAGGGACAACTACAGAACAGTAGGGGTAATGCTCAGTGGTTGCTTTCTCAAAGCATCTGTCTGTTTTCTACAAAGAGAATGTTAACCCTCTCTAGACGACTCTTGACGAATGCTGTGAGCTTGTTCAGTACGCAGGGTCCGAAAATCAGTGCTATTATGATCATTACAACTGGTCCCAACAAGGTAGATATTAAGGTGGTTAGCCATGGCGAGTAACTAAACCACGATCCCAACCATCCTTGTTGGGCCTCTCTTTCCTTTTTTCTCTGAGCTAACCTTTCTCTCAGTTGAGCCATCGAATCCCTGACTAATCCTGTGTGGTCAGCATAAAAGCAGCATTCCTCTTTCAAGGCTGCACAAAGGCCTCCTTGTTGCATGAACAGGAGGTCTAGTCCTCGTCTGTTCTGCAAGACAACCTCTGTGAGTGAAGAGACAGATTGTTCTAGATGGGTCATAGATTCCTCGAGTCTTTGCATATCTTCGTCGATGGCAGTTTGTAGTCGAGCCAGGTCTTGGTGATGGTTCAGCATAGCGGTCGCTCCTGTAGCTGTGCCAGCTATTCCCAGGCCGAGCAGTGTTGCTATTGTCAGTGCTGTCAGTATTTCTCTCTTTTGGATCCTGTTGTCTGTTTCTCCCCAGTAATAGCTCATTTCTTCATCCGTATGATATAGGACCCTGGGAATAATCAAAACTTGTACACAAAAGTCAGTTGATGAGTTAAAACGCTTAATGGACACACAGGGGGTTAGACCTGTCTGATGACAGATCCACATCCCTGATGCGGATGGAACTGCCCATTTATGGGTTCTATCGATCGGAACCGTTTTTGCACAGACCGCGCTGTTCCAGCTCGCTAAGGTGGCATTACCAAAACATATGCCTTGGCCTTTAACCTGGTCCAAAGTGATTCCTCTCTGTGGTGTATCCCACTTGCACTGAGTCGGGTTATCTTTCGATGAGTAGCTAAAAGGAGTGTTGAGGGCAATACCCTCATAGTAAGGGGGATAAGCATCATAACATAGCCAACATGCATTAGTAAAATTGGGGTTGGATTGATTCAGTGATCGGAAAGTAGCACCTAACACATCTAAGAATGATTTGCCAGCCGAAAGGTGAGAGTCTGGGATCGAATTGTCTAAGGGAACCTTTCGTTTAGCTGGTAGTGGACTGTTTGGGATAGAAGTAGAAATTGGCAAGCTGTCCTCTCCTTGTTTGTTGTGATTCTGGAAACGCAAAATTGATCAGTTTTGGAATATGCAATGCAGTCAGTCCACAGTTTTTCCACCCCGTCACCCATTACTTAGCAAATAAAGCTTTAAGTGGGTCTCCATGCCCGGTCAAAACCTGCTGGAGTCTTCTTTTTTGTCATGCGTCATCATAAATACTGTGTTCACTGGGTTCACGCATGCGTGAGCTTCCTTTTCTAGTACTTTCTGTGGGGAGGTGGTGAGGGAAAACTGCGCATGCGCGCTTCCAAAAGCACACAGTTAGGTGAACACGCAGTTGAGCAGCAGAGCCATACAAAATGGCCGGCGTTAGAGAAGACGAGACCTCAAACCCCCTGCCTGAATCGCAGGATTCGTCTACAACTCCACGAGTGGTAAATTTTCCTTTCTACAGCACTATAGCCAGGCAGTAGGGGCAATGTCCTTGCTATGGCTCTTGTGGTATATTGTTCCCTTGCCATTAGACTTTCAGGTTGTCGCCTTCGGAACGAGTGCGGCTTTACCCACCGGAGCAACCAGACAGGTGGGTATTACTGAGACTAAAAGGTCTCTTCAAGCTCAGATAATTTAGAAAGAATCAAGATTTTCCTTTTCTGTTAATTGTTTTAATTCTAGGCAGACTACCCAGGCTTCTCATGAAAATGATCTGGAGATGTGGGAGCGACGCTTTAAAATTGAATGTTATATATTGTCAGGACTTGTTATTATTTTGATTCTTTTTCTTATTGCGGCTGGTTTCTATTGTTGTTATAGTTGTGCACAGCAATAAAATTTAGTTTTTGTTCAGTTATAGTTATGTGCACCAATAAAATTTAGCTTTGTTCAGTTAATCAAGAGTTTTCTATCTGTGTCTCTATTAGACCTCAGGGGGAGAAAGTTGCTACACCACGTGACTAATAACTTTATAGTAAGCATAGAAGGGATAGGGTTATATGATCCTAACAGTTACTTGTTTTGTTGGTTTTAGAAACTTGATGTTTTATTCTGTCACGGTAACTGCTTGCATGCGGTTCACCACGTGTTGGATCCATAGGATCAGACACGGTAGAAATACTTAATATGCCATATACTCTGTCAAGATTGTTGATTCAGGAGATCTGTAGCATTGGCACTTTTGTTGGAAATTATTTCCAAAACTGCTTGCAAGCGAATTATGCAGTTCAGGTTGTAAATTGGTTCCCATGCCCCTGTTATCAATTCATTAGGCTTCCACGTGGCCAGCCTGTAATGCTTTGTTCTTTTGGGAGGCCACTCATTTTTCCTCCTAATTTTGTGTTCCACCTATTTCAATCTCGACAGATCTTTTACAACTGCCTTGTACTCCAGCTGCTGAGTTGAGGCTTGTATTTCCTCTAATACCAATTCCTGTTATTTTCCATTTTCTTTGCTACGTAACCAGCCTTGCTCTGAGTTAGCTAATTCGTGAACACTGCAAACCGACCCATCAGATAAGCGACATTGCAAGATGCAGAGTTGCTACATTCCATTGGCTTCCCTCTACCCCCATAAATGAGGGCAGAGATAAACACAGCTGATAAGGCAGGCATCCTCACTGTGACTTCTTTCTTCCCCCTGGAAAGAAAATAAACAAATTCGCTTCTCGGTGAGAAGAGGAAAAAACAGCAAGGTGAGAAAAAGGGGTGGGGAACAGTGAGTCCTTAATGTTAAAGGCAGCAACAAGGCAATTTCTTATAAAACTATGCAGATAGCATCTTCTTTTCTAAGTGTGGAGATAAACTGTAGTGTCTACCAAAAATGTTACTGGTATTAACTTAGGTTCTACAAAACAAGTAATCAGTAAATCACCTCAGTGGTTTCCAGTGAGTTTTCTGATATATATATATATATACACCCTTCGCCCCCCACTCACTTATAAGGGGATGAAGGAGCTAGCCTCCCATCAGCTTGGGGGACACGGTTAAATACAACAAAAGAGCACTAGGAACAGGATTTTTGACCTTGATTTGTGGATTTTTTGCTTGTCTTTGTACTAACTTTTCCAATTTATCTGTTGACACCCCATCATGAGTTCTCAGGGAATGCCTTTTCGCCATCCCATGGTCCACAGACGATTATGTTTGTTTTCTATACCTTCCGTAATTATTTCCCTTTTGCTTCTCTTTCTGATAACAAAATTCCATCTCCTACTGACAGGGACACTCTCAACACATAGTGTGACTCCTGTCCACACAAACAGCTTAAATTTGCCACTCGCTTTGTCTGTCTCCAGCTGCTCTCCTTGCGGAGACACAGAACCACAGATCAGAACTCACACTTGCTTCGCAGTCAGACTGCATCTCAGTCAAACACTTAAATCATTCAAACAACACACGGTACCGGGCACAAAGATTTCTTGCATATGCAAAGCATAGCAATGGTTACGAAAAGGTTTTTCTCTCTCTCACAGATACGCTGCAGCTCAGTCACATACCACTCACACCAGAGTTAACTCATTTTCACTCACACAAATAGTTCGTCAAATTTAAATCAATTTCCAAAACTCAGTTCCTTTTAGCAATATCTGAAGTCAATACCAATAAATCAATGTCACCAGAAAAGGACTCCCTGTTGGGGAATGGAACCCCGGTCTCCTGTGTGACATGCAGGAGTTCTCTTGCTTAACAGCAATTGTTTGTTTACTTCTACCGACTGCCATAGGAGCAGCCATTCTATACAACTCAAAGGGGCAATACATCCTGAGAGTAAGTATCAAATTTCCCCTATTCACTCTCAGGACCTCACACCTTTCTGTTCTCCGAGAATCCTGCTGACTACGCTATTAAAATGTCACGATCCACACCCAGATAAACGGCTTTGGCAGAGGTTAAACCCCCTTGCATTCCGACCAACCTCAGATTGCTCTGGGGGGCTGGGGGCGGCTGGGCTTAACCCCTGAGTGATGTCCAATTAGGTGCTTTATCATGAGGAGGTCTTCACAATTCTCGGGAACAGAATTAAGACTCAAAACTGAGTCAAGGCTTAAGTTACTTTATTTTGCCTGCAACATGCGCACACTAACAATGATACTTATTCATTAGGTTACCTCATACCCCTGTACATATTCCTAACTTGTCCTGCTTCATATTAAAATGTACCCCAAGAAGTGATTTCCATTAACTCCTCCCCATTGCGTCTGTGCACTGCTGTTTGGTGGTGGTCGTTGAGGGTCGTGGGGATGAAGTCGGATGGCTCCTCTCCATCACCGCAAGTAACCTTCTGTCTTGCGCAGACTCAGTTACCCCTTGACTCTGATCCAAACTACAAGTTTTGATTTAGCAGGTTTTGTATACCTTCAAGGACAAAGGGGAGCTTGAGCTAGTTAAAGTGGAATGCTTTGCCTGCATTCGTGGCCAATTAGAGACAAGCAAGGAATTCATGAACAGATAAGGAGGAGGGGGGTACTGGAACTCATCAAAGAAGTCATTTTATTTCCACAGAGCACATAGTCCTTGAGTGTGTAATTTACTTAAGATATGGTGTTAGACCCAAACTTACGTCCCTTTTGATGTTTCTTCTTTATCAGTGAGGCAGAGGCCTTCAAGCGAGCCATTGTTTATGGGAGGTTACAGCTAGGGCACTTCAAGCTATCCTGTTAGCAATCCTTCCTTAACCCTTTACAAGCATCTTAATGCAATATTTCAGCAATGTTGAGACATAAGTTCTCTGGTACAGGCATTTGTTGAGGGATACGGTATGTCACACCACCCCGTGGCTCAACATTGCCATCTTATTGATGGTACTCCGTGATAGATAGAGGATAGAGATAAAGTAAGGAGGAAGGAAAAGAAAAGTGTGTGCGCAATAGCTCAATACCTACAATCAAAACATTCAAACAATTAACAATTTTCAAATTGCATTTGCAATAGTCAGTAAGGACTGTTAACATTAGATAGACATTAATTAACAATTTGAATTTGTCCAATTGCAAAAATCCAAATCACGTCATATTGCTGTCCCTTGTAGTTCAGGGGCTGGAGGAAAACAAAACAATGATACTTTACACCAACTTTTACAAGGCATATCACCCTTTTGATCTTTGGGCTCGGCAGGCTTATCACCGTCTGGGGGCTGCAAAGTTTGTGTGGCCGCCCCGATTCCCAATTTTTGGGATGACCGACAAACATTCTTTCGCCTCCCTCCAAGTGTCCTGCTCTTGTATCGCTTTTCGGAGTGCCTGCACGACTCTCCCCCACGATTTCAGATTTTTCCCACTGCCGGAGGACATAGTTTCCTCGGCTAAAACTTTAGTACATTTAACCCACACCTTAGGATGGAGAATACCAACCGGCTGGTCAATGACCCCGATTTTTCAAAAGTCTCGCAACGGCGAGAATAAAATCTTTAACCTTACACTCAATATCCCACTGCACACTCAATACCAACACGACCTTCACAAGGGCTTCCATCCTCCTTGCGGGTCCGAGGGCGTCCCCTCCGCCGGGCTGGTCCCGCCGCCCGGCCGCCGTTCACCTGACGCAGGCGAGTCTCCCGGGTTTCCGGCACCATTTGTTGCCTTTTGGTAAGGCATGGCGACCTGGTTCAGGAACGGCAACGGCGCCACACTCTGGCAGCACGGTCCATTCAGCTCACAGACACCAATGTGGTGGACGGCAAATGGCGTTTATTAGAGAGGGGCGCGGGGCTTTATACCCCAGGGATCAGATGTCACTTCCGTCCGCTTACCTCACCGGCTACCTACTATTGGTTACCTAAAGAGAGGGGGGGGTCCTACCTTTCCGTACAGCCCGAAATCTTCCGACCGCCAGGCCCTATCTACCGACAACCTGGTTGGCATAACCAACCAGGAAGTTACCATTCAGTGTAACTATAGCAATCGGGTAGGAGCACGGAGATACAACCTTTGGATTAAAGGAATAAAATCAAATAATAGAATTAAGCATCCTTTGGGTTTAAAAAACACCACATATTTTGAAACTCCATGTAGTTCTGATTTAAGACTCAAAAGGGAATGGACCATTTGGCTTTAAATGTAATTACTGGATTGGAGGCCACCATGCTTATTGAAAATGACCAAATAATCGGAGCAGAACATGTTATGTAGGTCATAGACACCCCTTCTTTTTGTTGTTGTGTCCAGACCAAAGTGGAAACAGTTTGGGAATGAAGGTCTATGACGACCTCAGTCGGTATCGAGGGTTCCTTGATGTTTCTATAGCAGGTCATTGCAAAGTGTCTGGGCCACACAGGACCAAGAGCTGCTGCATTGGGAAAGGATGGAAGTGAACCATGTTATTACAGCCTAGACAAACTAGGAGGAAAAACCCAACAACTCACAAAGCTACTAAATACACACAGGTCCTCACGTGAGTTGCATGGCCAGCCCTGTGCAGAAGAGGATGAACAGTTTATTGCTGCTTAGAAATACCCAGTCCTCAATTTCCACACGGCATCCTTGATCTCCTGGTTCCTCATGCTGTAGATGAAAGGGGTTGACAGCTGGTGGAAACACTGGGTAAAGAAATGCCATTACCAGGTGCAGAAGGTAGGCAAACACATCATTTTGAGGATAGTGCTGTGATGCAAGAAGTCACTGGGAGGAAGTGTGGTGAGCTGGTGGCTTTGTCTTTGTGGGAGCAGCTGTTGAGGACGAAGAGTCAGCAGTACAGGCAGGGACATCGTGGGGTGGGAATGAGATTGGAAAGCGTGTTGTGTCCCTGCAGCCTAAAGGAAACATGCACAAGTGTGAGGCAGTGTGGCACAGGCTGTGGTGCAGATGGACAAGGGTGCCATTCAGGCTACAAGTGCCTGATAGGTCTTTGCCTCCTTGGCTGTGGCTGATGTCCCTGCCACAGAGACCTCAGGGAAGACACGTTGTCCTCATGGCCATGGAGCATGGCTGACTCCTTGCACCCTCCCCAGGGGAAGCCACCATGTGTCTTTCCCCTGTCCTTCTCTTGGTGTCACACTCCCCACATCCCAAGGAAGAGCCCTGAGACACAGGTGAGTGTCAGGATCTCCTTGCCCAGGGGCTGGGGGTCAGCACTGGCATTTCTGCTTCATTAGACCAAGCCAGGGTGTCCTCAGCATCAGAGCTGCCTGTGCTTTGCCTGTGTTTGTCCTCATGGCCTCCAGTTGTCTGCTCTAACGAGCCCCTGGGGAGGCCTTGTCAGAAATGGCTCCCAGTGGGGCCTGTTAGTGCTTCAAGGTACTTTGGGCATTACTCCTGACTTGAACTTCTTGAGAAGTTTCTTCAGTGTCCTCTTGGCATCTGAGTTCTGTTGACTCACCAGAGACACCATGGGGCTCATTAACATCCAGAAAGCCCTTACAAGCATGGCTCTTCATGTAATTTCCTTTCAAAAATTAAGACTTGTATAAGTAATTGGAGAGGTTTTAATTGGGTGATGAAACAATCACAGTAATTTCACAATGGAGGATTTTTTCATAGAAAAAAAAAGTGTCATTTTTCAGTCCATGGAAGATGTCTTAGCAGCATTCTACAAGGGATGTTTGTCCAGAGATCTCGTAGATGGTTCTGGACAGGATGGGAAAGCAGTCCCTTGAGATCCAACCCTGTCTGGAGAACCTTGCTCATCCCCAAGACCAGCAGTTCCCTCGCTGGCCTCCTGGGACTCCCAACACTTTTCCTCACATCACCCGTGTTCACAGGCACAGGCAGATTTCTCTGACAACAAACAGCAGTTCAACATGATCCAGTTCAATACCCATGAAATCTCCTCAGCTGCCTGCTACAGCCAAGCAGCGTGTGAAGGGGGTCAGCTTTCAGAGGAGAATCTCTCCCAGAACATTTTCAATCAGATACATATAAAGGTCACTTATCAACACACTGAACCTCTGACAGAACAGTTCATTAGACTTCTGAAAGATGAGATATTTTTCTGTTCTCTGAAGCTCAAAGTTTATCAGCATCTGAATGACCAAAGAGCGAGTGGAGGTGGAAACCTTTGAGCAAAGTGAAGTGCACACATCAGGGTAGTATGGAGAAGGTGTCCTGGGGCATGGCTGTATCACCAGGAGAGGTGGAAACACCTCAGTGATGAGAGAGATGAAGAGACAGACTGGGGGTAATGCAGGTTCAGGGGAAGGTGAGTATGACACTTCCTGGAAATTCCCAAGTCGTGAAGTGATTCAAGGAGTCAAGTGATTCAGCTGATGAAGATGCTTGTAAAGTGTTTATAAAAATGAATTTAAAAAAAAAAAAAGAACACTTTTGGCTGTTTGCAGACAGACATGATGCAAAGAGAGCACAGCTTGTCATTCCATAGTGTCAAGGTCACACAAGGCCTGGAGATACTGCATGAGGAATGGGATGACTGTGGCCCATGTCATTACAGCTTAGACAAACCAGAACGAACAAGGCCCACGCCTTTTGAAATACCAACAGTGGTGGTGACTGCACCACTTCCCTGGGCAGCCTGTTCCAATACTTGACTACCCTTTCAGGAAAGAAATTCTTCCTGATATGAGAAATAAATCTCCCCTGGAGCAATTTGAAACCATTTCCTCTCATCTCAACTCTGTTCACCACAACTCTTTGGGCCTGGCCTTCAGCCAGTTTCTAACCCAGCACAGAGTATACCCATCAAATCCATTAGATGCTATTTTCTCCAGCAGGATGCTGTGGGAGGCAGAGATGAAGGATTTACTGAAGTCCAGGTAGATCACATCCACAGCCACTAAGCAGGTCATCTTGTCATAGAAGGAGATCAGCTTCCTCAAGCGCATTCTAATCCCACACTGACTGGGCCTGATCACCTGAGTGTGCTGCATGTGCTGCATGATGGTACTCAAGATGATTAGTTCCATCCCCTTCCCCAGCACTGAGGTCAGGCTGACAGGCCTGTAGTTCCCTGGGTCCTCCTTCTGTCCCTTCTTGTAGATGGGTGTCACATGTGCCAGTTTCCAGTCAGGCAGAACCACCCTGGTCAGCCAGGACTGCTGGTAAATAAGGGAAAGTGGCTTGGGGAGCACTTCTGCCAGCTCCCTCAGTGCATTCGGGTGTGTCCCATCCAGACACATTGACCTTTGCAGACCTAATCGGGGCCTCAGTCTACTTCCTGTCCCCATCTTTCCACTCCGGGGTCTGGGAATGGAGAGACAACTGTTCTTACCACTAAAGATTGAGGTAAAAAAGGCATTCATTACATCAGCCTTTTCTTCATCATCCATCACAGTTGTTCCCCCCTGGATCCAATAAAGGTGGGAGATTCACTCTGTCCCATATAATATTAATGTATTCTATAGATGCATTAATAACAAAAGGAGGGCCAGGGAGAATCTCCCAACTTCATTGTAGGTTGCAAACAAAACATGAAAGGGCTGAAAAAGCTTCCTGGCCAGAAAACTCTCCAGGTAGCCCACTAGCCGCCCCAGGAACCTTGGGAGGAAGGGCATTCCTAGCCAAGGGAATGGTCCTATAACACCAGACATCATTTTCTGGCTCTACCAGTGTCCACATTCAAAAAATGTTAAGCATCCAGTAATAGCTCTCAAACAAAAGGTTTGAGAGCTGAAATAACTGGGGAGCCCTAAACTTCCTCTGACAGGGGGATCAGCCTCAGTAACTTCGGGGCTCAGAGCTTCTGTGGCTGAGGGAATGGTCTGCAGAGTGCCTGGTGTCATTTTCGGGCTCTACCCGCGTCCAACTTCAAAAATGCCAAACGTCAAGAAAGAGCCCCAAACAAAAGGTGTGAGGGCTGAAAGATGTTTCTGGCCTGAAACCTCCCCAGGTAGTAGAATAACAGTGCAACAAACCTTGAGGCTCAGAGCATTCCTAGCCAAGGCAATGGTCCTAAGAGTGCCTGACATCAGCTTTCAATCTACCAGTAACAACCTCTAAAACTGCTAAACCTCCTGCAACAGGTCTCAAACAAAAGAAATGAGGGCTTGAAGATATTCCTGGCTTGAAACCTCCACAGATATCCCACTAGCAGCCCCTGTATACCATTGGGCTCAGGGCATTTCTTCCAAGGAACTGGTCCAAACTCTATCAGAGATAATATTCCCGATCTAAAAGCATCCAAATTTGAAACTGGTAAATGTCCAGTAATAACTCTAAACCAAGTGTGTGAGGGCTGAAAATATTCCTGGCTTGAAACCTACCCAGATGGGACACTAGCAGCCCTGTTAACATTTCAGCTCAGGGCTTTCGTGTTCAAGGGTATCATCTTAACAGTCCCTGCAGTCATTTTCAGGCTCTACCAGCGTCCATCTTCGAAACCTCGAATCAACCAGTAACAGCTCCCAAACAACAGTGCGAGAGCTTAAAGATGTTACTGCCCTGAAACCTGCTCCAGGTGTCGGCTAGCAGCCCCAGCAACAGTTAGGATCAGGGCATTCCAAGCAGGGAGAATTGTCCTAACAGTGACTGATGTTGTTTCCAGGCTCCACCAGTGTCCATATTTTAGACTTCTAAATGTCCAGCAATAGTTCCTAAAAAAAGGATTGAGGGCTGAAAGAGGTTCCTGGCTTGAAATCTCCCTTGTTAGCACTCTAGCAGCCCCAGTAATCTTGGGGCTCAGATTTCTCCTTACAAAGGTAATGCCATAACAATGCTTGATGTTATTTTTGGACTCTCTAAGTGTCCAACTTTGAAACTTCTAAATGTCCAGCATTAGCTCCCAAACGAAAAGGGGCAAGGGCCAAAGATGATCCTGATCTGAAAACTCCATAGGTCACCCACTAGCAGCAAGAGTAACATTAAGGCTCAGCACATTCCTAGCCAAGGGAACGACCCTACTGGTGCCTGACATCATTGCACAGCTCTGCAGTCCTCCACTTTTTAAGTTGCTAAACTGCACAAATGGCTCCAAAACAAAAAGGTGCAAGGGCTGAAAGAAGTTCCTGGCCTGAAACCTCTGCAGGTAGCACAGTAGCAGCACCAGTAACCTTGAAGCTCAGGCTTTTCCTTTCCACAGGAACAGTCCTAACATTGAGTAACATCACTTTCAGGTTATATCAGCATCCAGCTTCAAAAATGATAAACCTCCCACAAGAGTTCCAATCAAACTGTGTAAGGGCTGAAAGATGTTATTGGCCTGAAACCTCCCAGGGTAGCCCACCAGCAGACCAGGTTACCCTCTGGATCAGGGCATTCCTAGCCACAGGAATGGTCCTAAAGTTGATTGACATCTAATTCCGACTCCATCACGGTCAAACTTTGAAACTGCTAAATGTCCAGCCCTCCCAGGGTAGCCCACCAGCAGACCAGGTTACCCTTGGGATCAGGGCATTCCTAGCCACAGGAATGGTCCTAAAGTTGACTGACATCTAAATCCGACTTCACAAGGGTCAAACTTAGATACTGCTAAATGTCCAGCAATAGCTCCCAAACAAAAAGAGAAAGGGTCTAAAGAGGTTCCTGGCCTGAAACCTCCCACATTATTCCACAAAACATCACAAATTTAAACAAGTACTAAATACAAAAATACCAATCTCCCTGGGGTAGGCATCTGAGCATGCAAGCCTGAGGATCTAGAGGATTTCACAGAAGAACTGGTCAACAGCATTGCCCTTGCAGAGGGGGAGGGAAAATGTATTGGTTGTGAGCAGCACAGCATGGAGAAACCCACTGCAGCTCCCCTGTGTCTGCCAAGGGCAGGAGGAGGAAGTGGGGAATGAAGCTGCCATGGGACATTCTCTGCCTCTTTGCAGGAAGCCCTGTGGAAGGAGAACAAGACAGTGAAAACTTGGGACACTGTTCACTGGCAGCATGGGGCTCTGATGTGAGCTCTCCAGATGCCAGTTTGTCCTTGCAGCAGCAGGTCTATCATTTTTAATATCTAGGATCATTTCTGGATTGTGGTTTCCACTTCCCCCAACTGCAGAGCAGAGCTTTGTGGATTTCTTTCCCCTGATTTTGTTCTCTGGAAACCCTGAGAAATGCCCAAATGCTCACCTAAACCCCTTCATTTCACAGGTGGAAAGAGATCGCTCCATGCCTGCTCCAGGTCTGGGAGTCCTGTCTCATGGGGAGACACAGAAAGGTGATTCTCCTGCCCAGCTCTGGTTTCATCAGGAGAAATTACTCTGCTGGATAGAAGGATTTCTCCCCAGCTGAGGGAGGCAACATCAGAGATGAGAACACAGAATGATCCCCATGAGGCCTGAGGCACCAGGAGGGAGCCTAGAAGAACTGGTCTTCTCGTGCTGAGCTGGTCTGTGCTCCTGGGATGGAGGGAGCTCATGGCAACCTAGCAGCAATGCAGAGAGACAGCTCTGCCCAGGAGCAGCTCCTCTGCCAAGCACACAGGGCTGGGGACACTGCCTGTAGGCACCGAGGGGAGACCTGTGAGGCTGAGAGAGCTGATGGATGCTGAGAGCTCACTGGAAGAGAAATCTCCACAGCACTCTGCCTGGTATGTTTGTGGGTGCAGGTTCTGTTCCTGGCAGGATCTCCTAAAGCTGGGACATGGGACAGTGTGTGGGGTCTGTCAGGAGGACAGGTTCTCTATAGGACCAGAAAGTGCTGCCTGGAAGGGATGCCCTTGTGCCCCATCAGAGGGACAGGGCAGGACAGCTGTCTTCTCCTGGGCATGGTTGAGAGGTGCCCAGGGCTGTCCTTGCGAGCAGGGTCCTTGTGTCCCAGGGGCTGTGTGCTGGGGCCAGGACTCTGTCAGCACTAAGCCTGCCTGCTGGGCTTTCCACAGGGATATAGACAGCACCTCTGGGTTAAAGCAGTGACCCAGGGAAGGGCAACGTAAGGTCCTTCTGCTGTAAGAAAGTGCTGCCTGGGTCAGCTTTGCTCCCAGCCACAGCTGATCCTTGAGAAATTCCAAAGAGAATATTTCTCCAAAGGGAGAGTCTTTGCTTTGACTTTTCCTCTCCTGTGGGCTGTGCTGAGTGTGGTAGATGAGAACTTATTTCTCCCCTTGAGAATATGCAGTGAAAACTTGATTCTCATGAAGATGTTGGAGCCTGGGCTGAGCCCTGCACACACAGAGGTTCCCTGGGGCAGTGCCCTGACACCAGGAGGGGTCTGCAGAGCAGAGCTGAGCACAGGGCAGTTTGGATGAGGTCTGTGAGCACAGAGCGGGAGGTGAGATGGGCAGAGAGAAGCAGCTGCAGGGACAGCTCCAGGCAGCAGAGACACTGTCAGGGAGGGAGAAGGAGTTACTCCCAGTAATGCCCTGGCAGTGGGGATTTGAGACCTCCCTGACATCCGTCACACTGCAGACTGGTTTCTGTCACCCGGAAGAGACTCTGCAGCCAGAGTTTCAGGGTTTCAAGCTGAGTCTTCTCTTTGTTAGCCTGATGCCCATTGGGGAGAAATACGTGTGCCTCTCTGCCTGTCCCTGTGCTTCCAGCCTTGGCTGGAACATTCCTCGCTGTTTCCCCTCATGACATTGATCCCTTTGTCACACCCTGGGGCTCTGGGCCCATCCATCCTTAGGGCTTACACTCAGCTGACCCTCAATTCAGGACCCCCATCTGTAGGAATGAGGACTTCCTGGGGGCTTCTACTGGGCTGCAGCTGCCTCCCACAATAGCACCACTGTCCCAAGGACTCTTGTGCCCCAGAGAGGAGCCCCATGCAGGAGACATCTCGGCACAGAGGCTGTGGCAATGCCACTCATCACCTGTGTGTGGGCAGCTGCACTGAGCCCTGTGTGTCTCTGGCTGGGAGTGGGGAGCTGAGATCCTCCTTGAGTGGGATGAGAACGCAGGAGGGCTTTGGAGCTCTGCCCTGCAAGACTGGATTCCTCAGCTCTCTGTGGGGTCCAGTTTCTTCTACGGGGAACAGCAGGGTGTGATCACAGAGCGTCCAGCACAGGGCAGCTGAGACCAGGGCTGATGGACAGAGCAGCTCTCCCCACTCTGCACTCAGGAGAAGGTTTCACTGGCACTGAGCAGCAATGTCAGGGAGTTCTGACAGAAGAAACACTGCTCAGTATCAGTCAGGAGAAAATCAAAGCTCCAAAGCTCTGCTCTGCCCACGGGTAAAACTGGAGTGACAGTGCTGAAAAGCTCATTGCTATCCACAGAGGATTTACTGTGAGATCACACCATCCTTATATCGACTCACTGCTGCAAGGCAGGACTGAGTTCTCAAGAGACCACAGCCAACCCTCCTCCCAACAGTGGCACGCTCCAGCCAGCACAAAGAGAAGCTCCCAACAGGGACCTGTCAGAAATCCTCCTGAATACAGAAAGTAAGTGTGAATTGAAAGAGGCTTTCCTAAAGGATGAGATCAGTAAATTGTCACTGCACTTTTTCCTCCTTGGACAGGTCTCCACACTTGATGGCAGCAGATGTCCAACAGCAGCAGCTACATCAGCCAGTTCCTCCTCCTGCCCTTTGCAGACACACGGGAGCTGCAGATCCTGCACTTCTGCCTCTTCCTGGGCATCTACCTGGCTGCCCTCCTGGGCAATGGCCTCATCATCATCACCATATCCTGTGACCACCACCTCCACACCCCCATGTACTTCTTCCTCCTCAACCTCGCTGTTACTGACCTTGGCTGCATCTCCACCACTGTTCCCAAATCCATGGCCAATTCCTTGTGGGACACCAGGGCCATTTCCTACACAGGATGTGTGGCTCAACTCTTTTTCTTTTTATTTTTGCTCTTCACAGAGTACTATATTCTCACTGTCATGGCCTATGACCGCTACGTTGCCATCTGCCACCCCCTGCACTACGGGACCCTCCTGGGCAGCAGAGCTTGTGTCCACATGGCAGCAGCTGCCTGGGCCAGTGGGTTTCTCCATGCTCTGCTGCACACAGCCAGTACATTTTCACTGCCCCTCTGCCATGGCAATGCTGTTGACCAGTTCTTCTGTGAAATCCCCCAGATCCTCAAGCTCTCATGCTCAGATGCCTACCTCAGGGAGATTGCAGTCATTTTGGTTGGTGCTTGTTCTGGTTTTGTCTGTTTTGTGTTCATTGTGGTGTCCTATGTGCAGATCTTCAGGGCTGTGCTGAGGATCCCCTCTGAGCAGGGACGGCACAAAGCCTTTTTCACCTGCCTCCCTCACCTGGCTGTGGTCTCCCTGTTTCTCAGCACTGCTGTGTTTGCCAACCTGAAGCCCCCCTCCATGTCCTCCCTATTTCTGGACCTGGTAGTGTCATTTCTTTACTCAGTGTTTCCACCAGCAATGAACCCCCTCATCTACAGTATGAGGAACCAGGAGCTCAAGGATGCCATGTGGAAACTGAGCACTGGATGTATCTAAGCAGTAAAGAACTGCTCATTTTCTTCTGCATATCACTGGCCATGTAACTGACATTAGGATCAGACTGTATTTAGTAGGGTTTTTTTTTTCTATGGTGTTTAAACTGTAATAACATGGTGCACATTCATCCCATTCCTAATCCAGTATCGAGGTGTCTCTTGTGACCCAGACACTGTGTAATGACAAGCTTTGCTTCCTTTGCGTCATGTTTCACTTGAAAAGTGCACATTTTTTTCTTTAGTTATGTTTCTCCTGGCATTTATAAAAATTTACAAGCACATTGTCATCAGCTGAGTCACTCCACTAATTGTCTGAAATGGCAATGCTTTCCCACCATGACAGAACAGGAATTTCCTGTGTCCTCTGTACCATGGAATCATCCAATCACTGGGGTTGGAAAAGACCTTTAGGGTCATCGAGTCCAACCACAGCCTAACCCAGCCTAGTGCACTTCTAGACCATGTCCTCAAGCACAACATCTACACACATTTCAATACCTCCAGGGATGGTGAGTCCACCACTGCCCTGGGCAGCCTGTTCCAACGCTTCACTACCCTTTCAGTAAAGAAGTTCTTCCTGATATCAAAAATAAATTTCCCCTGGTTCAGTTTGGAAACATTTCCTCTCATCACTTGATACCTGAGCGAAAACACCAACCCCCACCAACATACACCCTCCTTGCAGGAAGTTGTAGAGAGCAGTAGGGTCTCCACTCAACCTCCCTTTCTTAAGACTAAAAAGCCCCAGTTCCATCAGCTGATCCTCAAAGGACTTGTGCTCCAAACTCTTCTCTGTGGAGACCGGCAGTGAGCAACACGCAATTCGAGATGAATTTTAGGTGAAGCCGTTTATTGGTTGAAATCACACAGATAGGAGACTTTTGTTGCTGCAAACGTGGCAAGCTGAAAAACTGCTGATTGGTTACATACCCTGTTTACCCCCTACTGATTGGTTAGAGATTATAACGAGTTCTGATAAACATATCTTATAGCTGAATATCATTAGTTTACCTTTGGTGCCTAAAAACATCCGCACAGTGGCTGTTTTGACCATCTTATTATGGCTGGTTCTGAACATGTTCCGTTACTCCCAAGTTCTTCCCATAACTTCTTCTTGGTTTAGGGCAGTCTGTACCCCTTTCATCAAGGCCACTGTGTGTTGAGACTGTAATTATTAAGTTCCTCTCAGCATGAGCAACTTTTCCTGTTTCATGGGAACAGGAGGATATTATCAGAGCCTAAGTCTTGGGAGAAGAACGCTAGGCCACTAGCAAGCCTGCTGTCTTCCCCTGTTGCCTTTTGTTTAGGCACGGCGACCTGGTTCAGGAATGGCAACGGCGCCACACTCTGGCTGCTCGGTCCATCAGCTCACAGACACCAATGTGGTGGACAGCAAATGGCGTTTATTAGAGAGGGGCACGGGGCTTTATACCCCAGGGCTGTGATGCCACTCCCATCCTCTCACCTTACTGGCTACTTGCTATTGGTTACCTGTGGAGGGGAGGGGTCCTACCTTTCCGTACAGCCCGACATCTTCCGACTGCAAAGCCCTATCTACCGACATTTCCCTCCACCCTATGCCTACTAAAACTACTTACAGTGCGAGTAAGATTTTGGTTGGATTGATCTAGTAATCAGAAAGTAGCATTTAACAACAATATTTACGACGATTCTTTGGAGTATTTTCTGATCCTGCCATCTCCCTAACACCCATTCCCGCGGTCAATGTTCATACAAACCCGTAGACGGCACAACAAACCCTAAAAGTAAAATCACACAGAGACATTGTGGCCCTTTGCCACGGGAGCTGTTTTGCCGTTGTTTGGATTCTGCCATTTTGGGAGTCTCGGATGCAGACAGGATGCTTGCTGACTTGTCGTCCTCCTCGGCCACCTGGGTGTATCGGTCACGGGGGCGCCCGATGATCTGGTCCTGTGGATAAAAACTCACATTTTCCATTAGTTTTATTCCGTAGGTCTGGCTTAATGGACTTAAGAGGACACCAGTTAATTCTGCTGTCTTTTTTAACAGCAGCATACCCTCATCCCGTAAGGACCAACCTCCACCCCTGTTCCCATTCTCCCAGCTCATTCCTGACTGCAACCGGTGGGCCTTCTTCAAGTGCCTGAGTGGCCCAATGTTTTTGGGTAGGACTGTTTACCTCCTCTCCTCTGGGGAACTGATTCAGTGCTAACAGAGCAGTTGCCAACAGGCGTGCTTGGTCTCCTGTAGGAATGGCATTGGTGAAACCCTCTGCCTTTGCTAACACTTCTAATTTAGATTTTACTGTTTGATTCGCTCCCTCGACTATCGCTTGCCCTGTGCTATT
Organism: Gallinula chloropus; assembly: GCF_964237585.1. Lineage (NCBI taxonomy): Eukaryota > Metazoa > Chordata > Aves > Gruiformes > Rallidae > Gallinula > Gallinula chloropus. The sequence continues at coordinate 12,534,582 of NC_140104.1, forward strand.
ATATGGGATGCTGTATGTTAAGGTATTAGCCCATTTCTGAGCAAATGCCCTGACTGTTTTGGAGACAAAGTTTGAGCCATTGTGTGTTTTAATCTGATTAGGGATGCCAAGCCATGCCATGGCAGTCAACCAGTGCTGAATGGTCGCTTTAGAGTCTGCCTTAAGGTGTTGCGTAGCTACAATCACTCTGCTATATGTGTCTACAGTTACTGCTAGCCATGCTCGAGGTTTCAGCAGCTGACAGAGCGTAAAATCTATCTGCCACACCTCAGAGGCCTTGAGGCCTCTGGGATTGACGCCACTGCACCACAGTGGTGATTTCTGGCAGTGAGGGCACGTGGCAACTACGTGTTTCGCGTCCGTGACTGAGATCCCGCATCTCCTTGCTAGCGCTTTAGCTCCTAATGGAGAGACTCATGTAGCTGCTGAGCGTCTCTCAGTGTCCACAACCCTTTTGCAGCGGTGTCTGCTTTGTCATTGCCTGTTTGGAAAAACCCTTTTACCGGGCTGTGGCTGTTGATGTGGATGACTGATATGGTGCCCTTTCGAGAAGAAAGCCCTTCTTCTAGCATTAAGGCTATTGCAGATGTTGACACACCAGGCCCTGACATGGCTAAGCAAGGCCTGGCTGCAAACATTGAGTCAGTCACTATGTTGAGGTGCTCTGTTGGAAACAGCTCACACACCAGCACGATGGCCATTGCTTCTAGCTGCTGCACTGAAAGCCAACAGTCAGTCATTTCAACACAGTGCCATTTTTCTTCTGCTTGCCATACTGCAGCCGCTGTTGATGTTGCTGAGGATGCATCTGTAAAGACTGTTGGTCCTTGTTGGGGTCGGTCCAGGACCTTTTGTGGAAGGTCGATGTTGATAACCGTCAGCATCTGAGTCCATGGGGGCTTTGCAGCGTACCCGATTTCTCCGCCAAAAAACTGGAGTTAGTAGATGGTTCTATGTGACCTCGTTGTAGTTCGCGGTCGACTAGCTCGAGAAGCGCATCCATTCGAGGCTTTGGCAGGGGCCACTGTTCGACCCACACAGGGTCGGATGATTTCCATGTTAGCTTAATTGGTGGGAGTGGGTATACTGCAGTGGCCCTTACAATAAATTTGTTACCCTGGCTTTCAATAGGGCTAAAGCCTCCCTTCCCAGCAAGGGTGGGACTCCTGATTTGACATATGGAAAGAGGGTGATGGTTTTTTCTGGTCCCTTTTCAGTATGGAGTGTGATTGCTATCAATTGAGCGCTCTTTCTGCCTTTGGTTAGTCCCCCAACCCCGCCCATCATGGGGGCATTTTCCAGTTTCCAATGTGGGGGCCATTCCATTTCGGGGATGACAGTGATGTCTGCTCCGGTATCAATTAAAAAGGGAACACTGATGGTGGTGTCATTTAAAGTATTGTAAAGGGAGCAAACTCTCCACACCACCGGCGGCTCATCACATTTTACAGCTAGGACCACCCTGGGGTCCCGTCCCCGGAGAGTAGTCCCTGCTGTCCCTCAGGCAAAGGTAGGTCTGCCTGCAGTGTTGGTTGGACTATATAATTGGTCGCTTCTTGAGGGGGCAACAAGTTCAGAATCGCCTTGCCCCATTTTTGGCTGATATAATTGGGCCGCCTCGTATCCCACTCGGGAGAGAACTTGGTGCGGCCCGAAAGTCCCCTCCATTTGAATTTTCCCTGATTGTTACCTGCACAATACTTGGCAAAATGTCCCCTCCTCCCACAAGCACAACACGGTCCCTTGGGCCGAGTTTGGCGCGGGGGGAGCGCTATTGGCAGATTTCCAGACTGAGGGCAATTTCTCCCAATGTGGCCTGTCTGACCACATTTAAAACACACCACTGCATTGGCTACTAGGGCGTGAACAGCTGTCTGGGTTGGAACTAAATGTTCTTCCCTTGAGACGTGCTTAATCATGTCTGCAATATTTGACCCTGCTGGTAGTGATCAGAGAATTTCTTTGGTTGCCGAATTACACTGCTGACGTAAGCATTCTGCTACGACCGGGCCTTTTGCTTGTGGAGGCAGCGCTGACGAGTCTACTGCTGCTTGGAGGCGATCCACAAATTGTGTGAAGCTTTCGCTTTCACTCTGCTTTATTGTGGCCCATGGCGATGGCTTAGCGATGGCTCTAGAGACTGTGCTAATAGCTTCTCTGGCCGCGCAAGTAGTTGCCGTGACCTCAGGGGCCAGTAAGCCCTGTGCTTGTGCCTGAGGGGTAAGCATTGCTGGATCTGTACCCATTAGCCGCTGCAGGCTAGAGCCACACAGAGCATGATTATCCCCAACTGCTTGGGCCAGTAGCCTCGCACAGTTCTCCTCCCATTCTTGTTTAAAAACGATCATTCCTGCCCCATCAAAAATCAGTCTACAAGTTTGCTTTATATCAAAGGGAAGTAGGACATCTCCTGCAAAAACCTCGTCTAAGAGGGTGGAGACCATGCCAGAATTAAGCCCCTTATCCGCAATTGCTGTAATGATCGCTTGTATATCCTTAGGGTTTATTGGAGAGTGAGCCCTCTGTCTCCCAGGCATCACCCGGACCGGGAACGCTGACGCGGCTGATGGTGCCCAGTCGGCACACGCAATTTCTATTTTTTTCCAATCCATAAGAGGAATGTCTCCCACTAGTGATTCTTTTTTATTTTAGATGCGAATATTTTGGCATATGATTTTGTCTATCCTCATTTCCTCCTCTGAGTCGGAATCGGTTGTGAGCTGCTCACCCTGACTAGTGTCCGAGTCAGAGCCGGAACTTGACTGACTGGCCATTTCCGGTGATACCCTTCTTTTTGTCAGGCTCCGACCCCACCCACCTGCTTTGTGGGTGGATCCTCGTTCCCTCCCCCTCGACCCGCCCCTTTTCTTGAGCGGGTTCTGATTGGCTCTCCGCCTGTCGCTCTTGTTCTTGTCCCTTCCTTCTCTATCTCTACTGCCCTTCTCTTCCCCTTCCTTGTCACGTGATCCAGGCAGCTCTGGAATTTCCTCCCTTTTCGTGCCAAAAGTATGCTTTCCCTGCCCTTCTCTGCTGTCGGCGCCATCTTTGGGCATATAGGGAGGTGGCTCTGAGCAGACTTGATGAGATTCTGATATCTTAGTGGCAGCCCTGGCCTCCTCGGCTAGCCCACCCCAGAAAGATTTCGCTCGCTCCTGCTCCTCCGTAAGAGATTTAGCTTGCTCCTGCCCCGCCGCAAAAGTTTTAGCTCGGTCCTGACCCTCCGTGTTCAGATCGGGGTTCGGGGATGGAGGAGGCTTATCGCCCTCTTGATCTTCGGGCTCGGCAGGCTTATCACCGTCTGGGGGCTGCAAAGTTTGTGTGGCCACCCCAATTCCCAATTTTGGGGTGACCAACAAGCATTCTTTCGCCTCCCTCCAAGTGTCCTGCTCTTGTATCGCTTCCCTGAGGGCCTGCATGACCCTCCCCCACGATTTCAGATTTTTTCCACTGCCGGAGGACATAGTTTCCTCGGCTAAAACTTTAGTACATTTATCCCACATGTCAGGATGGAGAATGGTTGGTTGATGACCCTGATTTTTACTAATCTCTCAAAGGTGAGAGTAAAATCTTTAGGCTTACACTCAATACCCCACTGCTTATGCAATTCCAATATGACCTTCACAAGGGCTTCCATCCTCCTTGCAGGTTCGAGGGCGTCCCCTCCGCCGGGCTGGTCCTGCCGCTCCGGCCGCCGTTCACCTGACGCAGGCGAGTCTCCCGGGTTTCCGGCACCACTTGTTGCCTTTTGTTTAGGCGTGGCGACCTGGTTGAGGAACGGCAACGGCGCCACACTCTGGCTGCTCGGTCCATCAGCTCACAGACACCAATGTGGTGGACAGCAAATGGCGTTTATTAGAGAGGGGCACAGGGCTTTATACCCCAGGGATCGGATGTCACTTCCGTCCGCTTACCTCACCGGCTACCTACTATTGGTTACCTAAGGAGAGGGGGGGGTTCCTACCTTTCTGTACAGCCTGAAATCTTCCGACCACAAGGCCCTATCTACCAACAGGTGTGATATCCCATGGTGTGGAGAATAGCACCAGCCAACTCGGCTCACCAGTGCTGGCTCCTTGGGGAGGTTAACTCTGTCCTGGACAGGACCTGGACATTCTCAACCCCTGATTCCACACCATCTAGACCATGACCAGATCTTACATTTTCCGTTAATTTGGGAGGTTCATAACATCATTTATCTATTATTTAGACCTTTTGCCATGGTCCGATTTTGTTATACACCAACAATTTAGGGGCTATCCTCACCTAAATTTAAATCCCCTTTGGGTACACACTGGACTTCCCCATTCTTTTGCATCACCCATCAAGTGCACACAGGTCACTGAGTGAAAGCAATCCCACAGATGGGTTTGCCTTTGTCTGAAGCAGGAACAACCCAGAGTGTCTTCCCCAACAGATTTTTCGTGCACATGACAGGGACTTTATCCCCTTCTACAGTCTGTGGGAGTTTGGAGTGGGCAGGGCCAGCTCGATTGGCAAGATCCCCTGGAATTAACTAACCAGGTAGCCCAGGCTAAATCCCTATTGCAGTTATTTAGGGTTCCACCACCCATTGCTTTTAGTGTAGTTTTTAACAGTCCATTGTACCTCAATTTTTCTGGAGACTGGTGCATGGTAGTGGATATGATATCCTCATTCAATGCCATGTTATTTGGCCAGGGTTTCTGTGAGAGTGTTCTGGAAATCCCATTGTCCAATGCAAATCTTTCTGGAGTTCTATGTCACCAGAGGACTTGCTTCTCAAGATACAGGATGGTGTTCTAGGCATTGGCATGGAAGACATACTATGTTCCTAGCCAGCCACTGGTTGCTTCTACCACTGTGAGCACACACCGCTTGCCTTGGCGTGTCTGCAGGAGAGTGATGTAATCAATCTGCCAGATCTCTCCATACTTGTATTTAAGCCGTCGTCCTCTATACCACAGAGGTTTGGCTTGAGTGATGGAGGCACATGTGTCACATTCATGGATGACCTGTGAGATTATGTCCATGGTCAAATCCACCCCTCGATCACGAGCCCATCTGTATGTGGCATCTCTTCCTTGATGGCCGGAGGTGTCATGGGCCCAGTGAGCTATAAAGAATTTGCCCTTACATTGCCAGTCAAGGTCTACTTGAGTCACTTCAGTCTTAGCAGCCTGGTTGACCTTCTGGTTGTTTAGATGTTCTTCATTAGCTCAGCTCTTGGGTACGTGGGCATCTACATGACATACTTTTACTGTTAGGCTCTCTAGCTGGGCAGAGATGTCTTGCCACAATGGAGCAATTTAATGAAGAAGATGATCAGTTGGTTGCTGCTTAGAAACATTCAGTCCCATTTCCACACAGCCTCCTTGAGCTCCTGGTTCCTCACGCTGTAGATGAGGGGGTTCACTGCTGGTGGAAACACCGAGTAAAAATATACCTCTACCAGGTTAAGTGGTCTGTGGAGACAGGACAGGGGGCAATGGCTTCAAGTTGGAGCATAGGAGGTTCAACACCAGAATGCAGAAGAAATATTTACAGTGAGGGCGACAGAGCCCTGGGACAGGCTGCCTAGGGGGGTTGTGGAATCTCCTTCTCTGGAGATATTCAAGACCTCTCTGGATGCTGACCTGTTTGATCTGGCCTAGGGAGCTGCTTTGGCAGGGGGTGTTGGACTGGATGATTCCTGGAGATCCCATCCAACCCCTGTGATTCTGTGTACCTGTAAATCTGTATATAGGGAGGATATCAAGAGGGGCTTCAGGTAGGCAAACATGTCAGTGCTGACAAACCAGGAGTCTACTCCCATGTAAGGAAAGTATAGTGAAAAGGCTTTGTGCCGTCCCTGCTGCAAGGGGATCCTCAGCACAGCCCTGAAGATCTGCACATAGGACACCACAATGAACACAAAACACCCAAAACCCAAACACGCTCAGATCACAATTTCCCTGAGCGAGGCCCATGGTAAGAGAGCTTGAGGATCTGGGGGATTTCACAGAAGAACTGGTCAGCAGCATTGCCATGGCAGAGAGGGAGTGAAAATACATTGCCTGTGACAATATACTTAATATGGAATGAAAAATTATCTGCTGTTTTTTGCTGTCAGAGAAAGGAGTGAGAAAGTGTAAGGAACTTTGCAGACAACAAGGTCAGTAAAGTTGGGGGAGAAGCTCCTCCAAGCCCTGTGGTGAATGAGGCTGTTCCCCCACAGCCCATGCTGGATGATGTGGAACAGTGATTCTACATGCAGCCATAGAGGTCCCCACACTCGAGCCAGTGCAGGGTGCAGACACTGAAGGAGGCTTTGACCTCATAGGAAGCCTGTGCTGGAGCAGGTTTGTTGGCAGGGCTGTGGAGGACCCAGGCTGGAGCAGTCTGTTGCTGAAGGACAAAATGCCCCATTATAGTGACCCGCTCTGGAGTAGCTGGTGCTGATCTGAAGCTATGTGGGAAGTACTTATGTTGGAGGAGTTCATGGAGGACTGTCTCCTGTGGGTGAGACCCAATGCTGGAGCAAGGGGAGACTGTGAGGAGTCTTCCCCATGATGAGGAAAAAGCAGCTGAAACAATGTGTGATGAACTGACCCCAACCCCCAATCCCTATCCCCCTGTGCCACTCAATCAGAGGAAGGAGAGAACTGGATTGGTTTATTGTTGTGTTAAGTTTATTCTACCAGCTTCCACCTTTGAAACCATTAAATGTAGAGAAATACCTCCCAATCAAAATGTGTGTGGGCTGAAAAAGGTTTTGGACACCTCCCCAGCATGGGGATTAGAAGAATCAGTAACCTTGGGGTTCAAGGCTTTCCCATTGAATGGAGGGGTCCTAGCCCTGCGTGACATCACTTTGCAACTCTATCAGCATCAAGTTTCACAAATGCTCCATACCCAGCAACAACACCCAAACAACATCTGCGAGGGATCAAGGATCTTACTGGCCTGAAAACTCCCTCACTAGGAACCTTGAGGCTCAGGGCTTTCCTAGCCAAGGGAATGGTTGTAACAGTGTCTGACATCATTTTCAAACTCTACCCGCGCTTGACCTTTTGTTACATCTTCTCTTCCCTGTGCAGCTGAGGAGGGGGAGTGACAGAGCAGCTTTGGTGAGCACCACACATTCAACAAGGTATGGAAAAGGAACAAATCCATGGGCATGTGGAGTCAATGGTCATAGGCTACAGTAATGATCATTAAACTCTTGTCCAGGAGAGCAGCCCAGGAAGAGCCAGAAGTGCAGGAGCTGCAGCTCCTGTGTGTCTGCAAAGGACAGGAGGAGGAACGGGCTGATGGAGCTGCTGTTGGATATCTGCTGCCTCTGGGTATGGGAAAGTGTTGCAGAAGTAAAAGACAGGAGTGAGGAGAGATTTCTGACAAGGAAAACTAAACTCTTGATTTGTCTCACAAACTCCCAGGTGTGCATGAGGAGCAGAAGCCTCTCCCATGGGCTCCCAAAGAGTCATTCCTGGTCTTCAGTTATGGGTACCGGCGAATGGGGGTGACACACAGTTTCCATCAGATCAAGTCCACTGTCATGGAGAAGGGGATCTTGGAAACTTGCCTCTGCCCCCAGTAATTCCCATGGGAGCTGGGAACAGCAGCTCCATGGCAGAAGGTGTGATTTTTTTGCATAGAAACTGAGGCAAGAGGAATACAAGCTGCAATGGATTTGTGGAAGTCAAAGGTCAGAGCTGCATCCCCTTCCAGCCCCAGGGCTGCAAAGCAAGGATAAGGGGTCTGGAGTGACTCTCACAGGTGGAAAGAGTCACCTCCCTGTCCCTGCCGGGGGTTCCTGTCTCATGGGGAGACACAGAAAGGTGATTGTCTGGTTTGGTCAGGAGAAAGGACTCTGATGGACAGAAGGATTTCTCCCCAGCCAAGGGAGGGAAAGGCAATAAAGACTCAGTGTCTTTCCCAGTTAGTTACTTGGAGCTCCAGGGACACCTCACAGGAGACTCTGGGGAATGGAGTATGTGACGTATTCACCTGCTCCTCTGCTGTGAGCTGGGCTGGGCTCCTGGGATGGAGGGAGCTCACTGCAACCCAGCAGCCCTGACAAGATACAGCTCTGCCCAGGAGCAGCTCCTCTGCCAAGCACACAGGGCTGGGGACACTGCCTGTAGGCACTGAGGGGAGACCTGTGAGGCTGAGAGAGCTGATGGATGCTGAGAGCTCACTGGAGGAGAAATCTCCACAGCACTCTGCCTGGTATGTCTGTGGGTGCAGGGCAATGCAGGTTCAGTCCCTGCATGGGAACATGGGGCAGTGTGTGTGGTCTTTGAGGAGGACAGGTTCTCTGTAGGACCAGCAAGTGCTGCCTGGAAGGGATGCCCTTCTGCCCCATCAGAGGGAGTGGGCAGGACAGCTGTCTTCTCCTGGCCATGGTTGAAAAGGTGTGAAGCAGTGTGTGCACCCAGGGCTGCCCAGGGCTTTCCCTGTGCCACGAGGGCTCTGTGTTGGGGTAGAGAACCTGCTCCTACCAGGGTCAGCACTCAGCCTGCCTGGTGGGCTTCCATCCACGTTGGTGCACAAAGAAGCTCTGGGTGGCAGGTGTGACCCATGGAAGGACAGCGTAGGGTCCTTCTGCTGTCAAAGTGTGCTCCGTAGGTCAGGTGTGCTCCCAGCTCCAACGGATCCCTGGCAACTTCCCAGGCACTTTTCAAGAACACCAAGGATGCATTTTCCACTCCGGGTGAAGGGACTTTGCTTTGAATTTTCTCTCTTGTGGACTGGGTGGGGAGTGGGAGCTGAGCTTTTCTTTGTAACTATGCAGAAGGCAGTGCAAACTCATTGGTCATTAGGACTTGTCAGAGCATCTCCAGTGCCCTGATGCGTGGAGGGATCTCCAGAGCAAAGCTGAGCACAGGGTAGTTTGAATGAGATCTGTGAGCACAGAGCAGGAGGTGACATGGACAAAGAGAAGCAGTTCCAGGGACAGGTCCAGGCAGCAGAGTCATTGTCAGGGAGGGAGAGGCAGCTGCTTCCAGAAATGCCATGGCAGTGGGGATTTGGTAAATCTCTGATATCCCACGCAGTGCCAACACTGATGTTCTACAGGGAACAACAGGGTGTGATCACAGAGAACCCAGCACTGGGTAGCTGAGACCAGGGCTGATGGACAGAGCAGCTGTCCCCACTCTGCACTCAGGGGAAGGTTTCACTGGCACTGCAGCAGCAATGTCAGGGAGTTCTGACAGAAGAAACACTCCTCCACAGCTCTGCTCTGCCCTCAGGTGAAACTGGAATGACAGTGCTGAAAAGCTCATTCTTATCCAACAGAGGATTTAGTCTGAGATCACATCATCCTTCTATTTACTGACTGCTGCCAGGCAGGACTGAGTTCTCGAGAGCCACAGCTGAGCCTCCTCCCAGCAGTGGCACGCTCAAAGCAGCACAACGCAGACCTCCCAGAAGGGACCAACCAAAAGTCTTCCTGGATACAAAGAAGCAGTGTTAAATGGAAGAGAATTTCCTGAAAAAAAAAAGATAAGTAAATTGTCACTGCACATGTTCCTCGTTGACAGGTCTCCACACTTGATAGCAGCAGATGTCCAACAGCAGCTCCATCAGCCAGTTCCTCCTCCTGGGCTTTGCAGACACACGGGAGCTGCAGCTCCTGCACTTCTGCCTCTTCCTGGGCATCTACCTGGCTGCTCTCCTCATCAATGGCCTCATCATCATCACCATAGCCTGTGACCACCACCTCCACACCCCCATGTACTTCTTTCTCCTCAACCTCTCTGTTTCTGACCTTGGCTGCATCTCCACCACTGTTCCCAAATCCATGGCCAATTCCTTGTGGGGCACCAGGGCCATTTCCTACACAGGATGTCTGGCTCAAATATTTTTCTTTTTCTTTTTGATTTTCACAGAGTTCTGTCTTCTCACTGTCATGTCCTATGACCGGTACGTTGCCATCTGCCACCCCCTGCACTACGGGACCCTCCTGGGCAGCAGAGCTTGTGTCCACATGGCAGCAGCTGCCTGGGCCAGTGGGTTTCTCAGTGCTGTGGTGCACACAGCCAGTACATTGTCACTGCCCCTCTGCCACGGCAATGCTATTGACCAGTTCTTCTGTGAAATCCCCCAGATCCTCAAGCTCTCATGCTCAGATGCCTACCTCAGGGAAATTGGACTCATTGTGGTCACTGCCTGCTTATCTTTTGGGTGTTTTGTGTTCATTGTGGTGTCCTATGTGCAGATCTTCAGGGCTGTGCTGAGGATCCCCTCGCAGCAGGGACGGCACAAAGCCTTTTCCACCTGCCTCCCTCACCTGGCTGTGGTCTCCCTGTTTGTGAGCACTGGCGTGTTTGCCTACCTGAAGCCCCCCTCCATCTCCTCCCTAATTCTGGACCTGGTATTGGCATTTCTTTACTCAGTGGTCCCACCAGCAGTGAACCCTCTCATCTACAGCATGAGGAACCAGGAGCTCAAGGATGCCGTGTGGAAACTGATGACTGGATGTTTCTCAGAAACAACCAGTTGATCATCTTCTTCTGTGTTGATAAGTAATCTTTACATATATATGAATAAAACTGTTCTGGGTAAGAATCTCCTCTGAAAGCTGACCACCTTCACACACTGCTTGGCCGTAGCAGGCAGCTGAGCAGAGAGATTTCATGGTTATTAAACTGCATCAAGTTTAACTGCTGTTTGTTGTCAGAGAAATCTGTCTGTGCCTGTCAGCACAGATGATGGGAGGAAAAGTGTTGGGAGTCCCAAGAGGCCAGCGTGGGAACTGCTGGGCTTGGGGAAGAGCAAGGTTCTCCAGACAGGGTTGGATCTCCAGACACTGCTTTTCCTGCCAGTCCAGATACCCATCACAGAATGCTGCTGTCACTTCTTCTGTCAGCTGAGCCATGACAGAAAATACCCGTGACTGAAAGAAGGTCCTTCATGAAAATTCCTTTGAAATCTTCATCAATAAGGACCTAATTAAAATCCAAGTAATTGTAGAAGTATTGATCTTTTTAATGAAAGTGACTGGAAGAGATATGCTTGTAAGGGCTTTCTGGATGATTATGAGCCCCACAGTGTCGTTTCTTCTGAGTCCACAGGCCTCAGCTACAAAGAAGAGAGTGAAGAAACCTCTCAAGAAGTTAAGTCAGGAGTAATGCCCAAAGCACCTTGAAGCATTAACAGGCCCCACTGGGAGCCATTACTGACAAAGCCTCCCCATGGGCTCCTTAGAGCAGACAACTCAAGGCCATGAGGACAAACCCAGGCAAAGCACAGGCAGCTCTGATGCTGAGGACACCCTGGCTTGGTCAGATGAAGCAGAAATGCCAAGCGGTGACCCCCAGTCCCTGGGCAGGGAGATCCTGACCCTCACCTCTGAGACTTCTTGTCAGGGACCTCAGCCATAGCCAAGGGGGCAAAGACCTCATTTCTATCAGGCCCTTTCAGCCTCATCAGCACCCTTGGCCATCTGCACCACAGCCCATCCCACACTGCCCCACGCCTCTGCCTGTTTCCCTTCAGGCTGCTGGCACCATATGCCCTTCCCCACCTTGATCTCACCCCGTGATCTCCCAGCCTGTACTGCTGTGTCTCCCTCCTCTCCACCTGTTCCCACAAACACAAAGCCACCAGCTCATCCACACTTCCTCTGGGTGACTTCTTGCACCACAGCACTGGCCTCAGAGTGACATTTCTTTATCCTCACAGCCACTCTGACCTTCAAAGCAGCAGTATTGCTGAATTTCCTTTCCTATCTTCTTTCCACATAGCACAAAGAGGGTTTCCCTAAGTCTCCCCTTCCCAAGGCTAAAGAAGCTTTGTCTCTCAGCCTCTCCACATGAGACCTCTAATTGTCTGCGTGGCCACACTCCTCCCAGTGCAGCCCAGTTTGCTCATGGCCAGATTCCTGTTCAGCACCTCTCACTGCTTCGGCATCCCCTGGAATGCCCAAATTCCTCTCCTTGTGTCTGGTTCTCCACTCATCATGTCTGAGCTGCATTGATGTGTGTTTATTGTGCTGGAACCTTTGGTCTTTTTTGCAGCAGCGGAGTGCTGAGCACCACACAGACATTTTCTCTCTACAAGGGGGTGCAGAGAGATTGGCGGTGGGGAAAGAGGGGGAAAAGGATTCCAAAAATACCCCCAAACCTCATGGATCAGGATAAAAAGAGTTTACTGGGACAGCAGAGAAAGAGAAACAACAACAATAGGACTTTGTAGTAAAAGACACAAAATTGGTGATGCACAAAGCAGTTTCTCACTAAACTTCACAGCTGGTCAGTCCCCAAAACCACATGTCCTCTATCTGTACTATCCTCCCCCCACCCACCTCTTTAATCATGTGGCCATGATGTAACTGGCATGGAATACCCTATTTGCCAGTTTGGTTACCTGTCCTGGTTCTGTCTCCTCCCAGCTCCCTTGGTGTCCCCACCTTCTCATTAGCAGTGCAGCATGAACAACTGAAAAGTCCTGTGTTACCAGCACTGCTCTCATCCAAACTCCCAAGCACAGCATTCCACTCTCTTTAGAAAGAAAACCTATCCTGGATTAAACAAGGCCACCTTTGTAGACAACAAGTGCAACACAACATTAGGCTCACTCCTGCAGTCATAAAGTGTGGAGAATCTCATTGACTAACCTGTGCAAAAATGAAGGTATTCAAGGGTTATTTACTGTATGAAATCACGTTACGAGCAGCGCACACTGATGGCCGGTGGACAGTGGAATATTGTGGCTGGCATGACTGGCAATTTTCCTTGTCTTTTCTTCACCAAGGATGCATTTATGAAGGCAAATCCAGGGCACAGGTTGTGCCCCACAACCACCCAAGCTATGAAACCCCGGACATCCACTGTTACAACCTCTTTGCTTCAGCTGGAAAGTGGTGAAAAGGGAAGAAATGCCCCAGCGTAAGGTCAGGCTGGCAGGTGAGATTTCCATCCAGATCCCTCAGTCATCACCAGATCCTGGTTCTGTTTGAGGTTGCGGCACTGGAATCAAACAGGAAGTGCAAAGCCCTTTTGTGTCCCAAATGGAGCTGGCAGCATTCCAGCTAAAGCTCTGCACAGCCCCTTTAAATTGTCCTTAGTGTGTGATGCTGTCAAAGGTTGAGTCCAGCAAAGTGCTCTACCATAACCCAGACCCCAATTGCACCTGGCTCAGGGAGCGGGGAGGTGTCACACGTCTTCCTGGCTCCCATTGCTTCTCCTAAGCAAAGCAGTGCCCTTTCCTGTGGCACAGAGAGTGGGCACCGCTTAGTCCTGCTGGGAATAAAATCCCCAGTGAGGCAGTTCCTGAGAATCCCACCAGTGGAGAGGCCTGAAGTAACCAAATGAGCACTGAGAGGTGACAGCAGCACCCTGACATATTCCACAGCAGGGCAGAGGTAGAAGGGAGAAGTGGGATGAGGTGTTTTAAGATCTGGGATTGTTCATCCTTCCTCCAGTGTTTTTGGTTGGGTAATAAACTAGATGAAGTTTGTTGCATTGGTTTTGCTCATGATGTCAGTTTGTGAGGGATGTCTGTCTGTCCTTGTCTCGACCCTCGAGTGTTTCCTTCTATCTTCTCTCCTCTGCCCAGCTGCCCAGGTGCTTTGGTGGACACCTGGCCTCCAGCCAGGGTCAACCCACCACACCTTCATAGCCTGTTTCGTTCCTTGGGGTGATGTTTAACATGATTTGGTGGAGAGTTGAGTACTATAGACACATGTGTATAGATTTTAATTCTTTTGCTCATTAACACAATTAGGGGTACCAACTTTCACATTAATTCCATGGTTTCTGAAGCAGAAGGTCTCACTCTGGGCATTTGGCTGTCAAGGTTCTGTGTAATAACCGTTTGTCTGTTTATTCTGCATTCTCTGTGCACAACAGGGACTCTTGCAGTTCTGGGCTCCCCAGTTCAAGAAGGACAGGGGTCTACAGGAGAGGGTACAAAACAGGGCTCCAAAGACTGTTCTGGGACTAGACCATCTGTTTTCCAAAGAGAGGCTGAGGGGGCATCTCTGTGGGTGTGAGAACCCCCTTGGATCAGTGTCCGTGCAGGGAGGATGGAGGCTGCCATCTGGTGCCCAGTGCCAGCATCACCGCCCCTGCCCTGCACCAGCCCTCACTGCCAGCAACCTGCACCTGGTGCTGGGGAGGAGCGGCGGACGCCCCGGGGGCTCTGGCAGGGACTGGCTGAGCACTGAAAACTCAGCTCACATCTGGCTGGCGAGCGGGCAACGCTGGTGGGACTGGCACACTGAAATCCTGTCCTTACACTTGTGGTGTGAGGATTTATCATCTCCACGTGCTGATGTCACCGCTCATTCAGCTGCTGACAGAACGCTGCTGCACACCAAAGCACTGAAACCGTGCACAAGAGCTGCTGACAAGACAGAACCACGGCTGGTTTGTGAGTGAAAGGACACAAGGGAAGGGTTAGGCTGTACCATTCCCTTCTGTCACAGCATAACAATTCTGTCACTAGCATAACAATTGATTTTTGATCGATGGCTTAAATGATTGCTTAATGGATTGATTGATTGATTGATTGATTTCAGGTAGTGTGTACTGGCTTCTGTTGCTACCTGAACACGCACATTTTTCACTGCCCCACTACTCCATGCACTGCACGTCATCTTTTTTTGCAGGAAGATGCAAAAAGTGCAACACTTCATGGCTGCAGGACACAATCAATCGTGATAAAAAGCCACAGTTTGGCCTAAAGGCAGGAAAGCACAATTTTAAACTCCCAGCTCAGTCCTTAGGTTCTGTTCTTTTGACCTTGTGTTCTACTGTTCCTTTGGGTGGAGGGTCCTTTCTTCCAGCTTTCTGGCAGGTTTCAGTTTGGATGGGGCCTTTGGGTTGTGCACGATGTTTCTTGTGGTTGTTGTTTTGCTTTTCTTTCAGTGTTTGTGTTGCCTTTTCTGTCTGGAAACCGTAACTTGTGCTCTAATATGTCTGCTGCAGGCTGGGCAGTGTCCCTTCTGGTGCAGTCGACTCACTTCTGGGCAGTCGGTGGGTAGGTGGGTAGGTGGGTATGTAGGTCTGGTGGACCTGTGGTCCATGGAGAATGAGTGTCAGGTGAGCGACAGCCAGGTCTGAGGAGGGGTGAGAGGGCTTCTGGCCCACAGGAAGTGACTGCCAGGGGACTAAGTGTCCTTCTGAATGGACGTGTGCTTCCAAATTCATGGTCCCCAAGGCAGACATAGTTACCCTATCCTGGCTCCCCTGCTAAAGGGCTGCTTCCCCTGAGGAAGAAGATGGAGGGAGCGCCCTTCATTGCTGTTGCCTGCCCCGCTGGTAGTGACTTGTCCCTGGGGATGGCTCATTGCCCTTCAGAGATTGCCAGATGTGACTTGGGGCCTCAGCAGGGCTTTTGCACCTCATTTCCCAGTACCCCCTGAGCCCCCTCACCCTCCCAAAGAGACACAGAGAAGTTCAAAACAAAGAGATTTTAATGGAGAACAACAAGAGAAAGAAATGTCCCATCAAAGCGACTCCACACCCCCTACCCAAATACACCCTCCCTTTCTTCCTCCATCACCAGCCCCCTGCTTCCATCTCATTCCAGCTCTGGATCAACTTCCCACTCTGGCACCCCTGTCCTGCCAGTGAGAGCCCTGCGCTTGCTGGATGGATTTGCTGAGGCGCTCAGTCCCCCTTCCTCCCCCACGTCTGTGAGTCCACAGGCTGGGACGGTGTCAAGTCCATCCCTGCTTCCCCCCACAGGTCCCACCTATCCATCCCCATGGTGTCTTCAAATGTCAGGATGGTGTTGGCAGTCTCGGGGAAGCTGTAGGTTGGGGTGAGCAGGTCCTGGGGCAGTGGGTATTCTTCCACAGGGGTTGCTGTGCCTGACACGATGCTTTGGGCATGCTGGCCCAAGACAGGCTGGTCATTGGAGCTGGTCGTGGGAAGACCCAGGGAGGCTGGGGCCAGCTCACTCCCCTCTCTGCCGGTGCCTCCAGGTTGGCTCAGCATGGGGGTTCTCCCAGGACTGTCCTGGCTGGCCTCTGCTGGGTCCAGGGCACATCCCAAGAGCCCTAGGGCCTCCTGGAGAAGCTCCTCATCAAACACTGCAAGGTCTGATACTGGGTCCAAGAGCGATTCTCCAGAGGACTCATTGCTGTCTGGGGGGTTGTTGGTGCCTGGGGGTGCCTCCGTGGGTCTGGCTGTTTCCAAGGTGTTGATCTGGGCAGGCTGCCCCTCAACGTGCTGGTAGCCAGTGATGTCTGTTGGCAGCACTGAGGGGCCTGGGGCTGCTGCTGTCCCTTCTCTTCTGGTGCACCCTGAGTCCACAGGCTTGGTGCTGCTTATGGGACCGCCCTGGGTTCCACTCGCTGTGTCCATGGGGCAGCCAAACAGCCTAAAAGCCTCTTTGAGAAGCCCCTCCTCGGAAACTGAGAAGTCTCCATCCAGCTCCCCGAGGGCTGGGTTGTTGGCACCAGCAGAGGGGCAGGGTGGGATGTTGCTGCTCGGGCAGATCTTGCTGCAGGGCTGTGTCCCAGGAGCTGTGGCTGTACCAGGGATGTGTGTTTTGGTGGGCTGCCGCTGGACACTGTGACAGCCAGGGATGGACGTTGCCAGTGCTGGAGGGACCAGGATCCTGGTTGTTCCCTGGTGGCTGTTGGGTGTGAACTGTTTTGAATGGCTCTGGGGGGTCAGCGAGACTGTCTGTTCGGAGAGGGTGTTGAAGACCCACGGGACTCCCGGGGCAGCACCCGGCGCGGGAGTGTTGCGAATAAACATCAGTGTCCCAGGGGGAGGCGGCCCTGTGATTGTCCACTGGATCTGGATGAACCGGGGGTCGAACAAGCAGCCACATGGACCCCTCTGCAGACCTGTGTGGGGGGAGAGGGAGCTGTGTTTGAACAGGGGGACACTCCGGCCAACAGGCAGCCAGTCCTGATGGCTGATATCACCCAGCTCTGTGCCCAAACTGCTCTGGAGACAGGGGTGATAGGGCTGCTGGCAGTGCCCGTGGGTGGGAGATACCAGGAGTGCCGGGGTGCCAGAGAAGACAAGGATGCCATACCTGCCAGTTGTTCCTGGGGTCCCTGGGGGGCCAGAGTCACCAAGCGTGCCTGGTGTGCAGGGAAGGGCTGCTGCTGGCGAGGCAGTTGGTATGTAATGGCTGATCCTGAAAGAGAGGCAGGAGCAATGGCCAGTGGTCGTCTCTGCTCTTCGCCCCGAGAGCCGAGTGTCCCTGGCTGCAGGGGTCGGGGTGGGTTCCTACCTGGGGTGTAGAATGTTTGGGGAAGGACAAAAGTCTGCTGGAATTGGTGGGCCAGGGGGGCCGTGGAGCTGTGCGGTCAGAGCTGCCTCAGTGGCGGCGCCATGGTCCGTTCTGGCTCTTGGCTGCTAAGGACTCTCTGGCGTCTCCCGGGAGGGAATGTGGGGGCTCCCCGTGTTCCACCCCACCCCAACTCCTATGATGTCACAATGATAGGGGTTGGCAGGGACCTCTGGAGATCATCTAGTGCTACCCTCTGCCAGAGCAGGATGACCTTGAGCAGGCTGCACAGGGCAGCGTCCAAGCGGGTTCTGAATGTCTCCAGAGATGGAGATTCCACAGGCTCTCTGGGCAGCCCTTCCCAGGGCTCTTCCAACCTCACAGAAAAGACGTTCCTCCTCATGCTCTGGTGGCACTTCATAGGAAGTAATGGGCAATAATAATTCATATTTATGCCCATTGCCTCTTGTCCTGTCACTGGGCTCTAATTCCTTTAAAATCAAAATCATATTCTAATCTATAATCAAAACCCCTAGAATTTATTAGGGTGACTGTAGCATTTATCTTTTGCAGAGTGGGCTTGTGGCCCACACGGACTCATTAATGCCCTAATATAATCAGGCCTGGGGAAGCTGGCAAAGATTGGAACAGGAACAGGAGCTTGTGAGAAACAGGCTTGTGAGATAAGAAACTGCAAGAATGCTGACAACTGCCTTTCAAAGGAATAACCTGACTGTGTAGCTTTAACCAATTGCTCGCAATAGTGAGACACATGTAAGGTGGGTGAAAAGAGCATATAGCCAGTAGCAATGAAATGTAACTGCCAACAGCATCCTGGCCTGATCAGGAGTAGGAAGTGATTGATCCGTTATACTCAGCTGTGGTTAGGCCGCACCTTGAGTACCGTGTCCAGTTTTTTGTCCCTCACTACAGGAAGGACATTGAGATGCTGGAGCGTTTCCAGGGAAAGGCAATGAAGCTGGAGAAGGGTTAGGAGCACAAGTCCTGTGAGGAGTGGCTGAGGGAACTGGGCCTTCTTCATCTTAAGAAAAACAGGCTGAGGGGAGACCTTATTTATCTCTACAACTATTTGCAAGGAGGGTGTGGGGAGGTGGGAGTTTGTGTCTTCTCTCAGGTACCAAGTGATAACATGAGAGGAAACAGTTTCAAATTGCACCTGGGGAGATTTAGGTCAGATATCAGGAAGAATTTCTTTACTGAAAGAGTAGTCAAGTATGGGAACAGGCTGCCCAGGGAAGTGGTGGAGTCACCTTCCCTGGTGGTATTTAAAAGGTGTGTAGATGTTGTGCTTGTGGACACGGTCTAGAAGTGGACTAGGCAGAGGTAGGCTGTGGTTGGACTCAATGATCTTAAAGGTCTCTTCCAACCAAAGTGATTCTATGATTATATGGTAAATTTCCAGGAAATTCCCATTCTGGTGGGAAAGCATTGCCATTTCAGACCAGTAGTGGAGTGATTCAGCTGATGAAAATGTGCTTGGTAAATTTTTTATAAATGTCGGGAGAAAAGAAAAGAAAGAAAAAGTTTGGCATCTTTTCAGGTCAACATGATGCAAAGAGAGCACAGCTTGTCATTACACAGTGTCTGGGTCACAAAAGACCAGGAGATACTGCATTAGGAATGGGATGAATGTGGACCATGGTATTATAGCTTAGAAAAGCTAGGAGGGAAAAAACAACAACTAAAAAAGCTACTAAATACAGACTGGTCCTAATGGGACTTCCATGGCCAGTGATATGCAGAAGAAGATGAGCATTTTACTGCTGCTTAGAAACATCCAATCATCAGTTTCCACATGGCATCCTTAGCTCCTAGTTCCTCATGCTGTAAGTGAGGGGTTGAGTGCTATAGGAACAAGGAAAGAAATGCCAATACCAGGTCCAAAACATAGGGAGTAGATGGAGGGGGGCATCAGGTAAGCAAACATGGCAGTGCTGACAAACACCAGGTAAAGGAGGCACGTGGAAAAGGATTTGTGCTGACCTTGTTCTAAGGAGATCCTCAGCACAGCCCTGATGATCTGCACAGAGATGACTGAAAAACACCCAAAAGCTAAAACAATCTCAGACCACAACTTCCTGGAGGTAGGACCAGGAGCGAGAGAGACTGAGGATCTGGGGATTTCAAAGAAGAACTGGTCAACAGCATTGCCATGGCAGAGGGGCAGAGGGGCAGAGGGCTGAACTGGAACTCAGACTGGCCACTTCTGTAAAAGATAATAAAAATTTCTGTAGGTACATTAACAGTAAGAGGAGGATCAAGGAGAATCTCCGACCCTTATTGGATGGTGAGGGAACATTAGTGACAGGGGATAAGGACAAGGCTGAGGTCCTTAATTTCTTCTTTACTGTAGTCTATAATAGTAAAGATGGTTATTCCCTGAGTACTCATCCTCAGGAACTGGCTGACAGAGAGGGGAGGAATAGCAAAATTCCCATGGTTCAGGATGAAACAATTAGTGACTTCCTTGGCCTGTTAGATGTTAACAAGTCAATGGGACCTGATGGGATTCACCTGAGGGTGCTGAGAGAGCTGTCGGATGTGCTTGCCAAACCCCTTTCCATCATCTACCAGAAATCCTGGCAGACTGGGGAAGTTCCACTTGACTGGAGGCTGGCAGATGTGACACCCATATATAAGAAGGGTCAGAAGGAGGATCTGGGGAACTTCAGGCCTGTCAGCCTGACCTCAGTCCCAGGGAAGGTCATGGAGATGGTCATCTTGGGAGCTGTCATGCAGCACATGTGTGATGGCCAGGGGATCAGGCCCAGTCAACATGGGTTTACAAAAGGTAGATCCTGTCAAACTAACCTGATCACCTTCTATGACAAGGTGACACGCTTAATGGAGGAGGGGAAGGCTGTGGATGTGTCTGCCTGGCCTTCAGGAAAGCCTTTGACAGGGTTTCTCACAGCATTCTGACTGAGAAACTGGCTGCCACTGGCCTGGACAGGTGGACCCTCAGCTGGGTTCAAAACTGGCTGGATGGCTGGGCCCAAAGGGTGGTGGTGAATGGAACCAAATCCAGCTGGAGGCCAGTCACGAGTGGCGTCCCCCAGGGCTCAGTCCTGGGTCCAGTTCTGTTCAACATCTTTATCGGTGACCTGGATGAGGGATTGAATGTTCCCTCAGTAAGTTTGCAGATGACACTAAGCTGGGAGGAAGTGTTGATCTGCCTGAGAGTAGGGAGGCTCTTCAGAGGGATCTGAACAGACTGAACTGATGGGCTGAGACCAATGGGATGAGGTTTAACAAGGCCAAGTGCAGAGTGCTGCACATGGGACAGAACAACCCTGTGCAGCGCTACAGGCTTGGGGGAGACTGGCTGGAGAGCTGTCAGGCAGAGAAGGACCTGGGGGTGTTGGGTGACTGCAGGCTGAATATGAGCCAGCAGTGTGCTCGGGTGGCCAAGAAGGCCAATGGCATCTTGGCTTGTATCAAAAAGAATGTGGCCAGTAGGTCTGGGGAGGTAATTGTGCCCCTGGACTGGGCATTGGTGAGACCACACCTTGAGTACTGTGTGCAGTTCTGGGGTCCCCACCATAAGAAGGACATTGAGGTCCTGGAGCATGTCCAGAGAAGGGCAACCAGGATGGGAAAGGGGCTGGAGGGCAAATCCTATGAGGAGCGGCTGAGGGAGCTGGGGGTGTTCAGCCTGGAGAAGAGGAGGCTGAGGGGAGGCCTTATCACCACCTACAACTACCTGAAGGGAGGTTGTAGAGAGGTGGGTGATGGTCTCTTCAGCTAGGTAACAGAAGATAGAACAAGGGGCAATGGTATGAAGCTGTGCCAGGGCAGATTTAGACTGGATATTAGAAAAAATTGTTTTACTGAAATAGTTGTCAGGGCTGGAACAGGCTGCCCAGGAGGGGGCTGAGTCACCTTCCCTGGGTGTGTTTAAAAAAAGGGTTGATGAGGTACTTAGGGATATGGTTCAGCATAGGATGGGAATGGTTGGACTTGATGATCTTTTCCAATCTTGTATGATTCTGTGATTCTATTGACAATGTATTGGCTGTGTGGAATAGAACATTGATAACAGCAACCCTGTGACAATATTTTTAAGAAGGAAAATAAAAATTAGCAGCTGCTTTTTGCTGCCAGAGAAAGGAGTGAGAAAATGGAAGGATCTTTCCAGACAACAAGGTCAGTCAAGTAGGGGGAGATGATCTTCCAAGCCTCATAGCAGAGATTTCCCAGCAGCCCTTGGAGAAGACCATGGTGAATGAGGCTGTTCCCCCAGAGTCCATGCTGGATAATGTGGAACAGTGGTTCTACCTCAAAGGAACCTGTGCTGGAGCAGGTTTGCTGGCAGGGCTGTGGAGGACCCACGCTGGGGCAGTCGGTTGCTGAAGGAGGGCACGCCATTGAAGTCACCCACACTAGAGCCATTGGTGATGATCTGAAGCCATGTGGGAAGGACTCACGTTGGAGGGGTTCTGGGAGGACTGTCTCCCATGGGTGGGACCCAATGCTGGAGCAAGGGGAGACTGTGAGGTGTCCTCCCCTGAGGAGGAAGGAGCATCAGAGACAATGTCTGACTAACTGACCCCAACCCCCATTGCCCATCCCCTGTGTCACTCAGTCAGAGGAAGGAGAGTATTGGTTGGGTTTTATTGTTGTGTCGAGTCTGTTCTGCCCATGAGAGTGACCGCTGCAGGATCTCTCCCTCTCCTTATCTTGAACTTTTCTTACATCTTCTCTTCCCTACGCAGCTGAGAAAGGGCAGTGATAGAGTAGCTTTGCTGAGCACCACACATTGAAAATGATGTGGAAGAGGAAAGAATACATGGGCGTGTGGAGTGAGTGGTCGTAGGCTGCAGTAATTGTCATTAAAGTCTTGCCCAGGAGGGTCATCAGGAAGAACCAGAATGGCAACTAAAAACTTGATTTGTATCATAAACACCCAGGTGTGCATGGGGAGCAGAATCCTCTCCCATGGGCTCCCAAAGACTCATTCCTGGTCTTCTGTTTTGGGTAGAGGTGAATGGGGGTGACACGCAGTTTCCACCAGATGAGATCCACTCTCATGGAGAAGGGGATGTTGGCAACTTGCCTCCACCCCCAGTAATTCCCAAGGGAGCTGGGACGGCAGCTCCCAGGCAGAAGGTGCCTATTTTGTGCACACCAGAACTGGGGCAAGAGGATTCCCAGAACTGGTGGGTTTCTGGCAGTCATAGAACAGAACTCCATCCTCTTCCAGCCCCAGCATTGCAAAGCAAGGATGAGGGGCCAGAAGCGACTCGCCTGACTCCCTTCCTTTCAATGGGGAAAAGACTCCCCTTCCTTTCCCTGCCTGGGGGTCCCGTCTCATTGGAGAGACAAGGAAAAATGATTGTCCTTCCCAGTTCTGGTTTGAGGAGAAAAAATGGCTGGACAGTTGAGGGAGGGAACTTCAGTGAGGACTTCAGCGTCTTTCTTTTAGTTCTCTGAAGCTCTACGGACACATCAAAGGAGCCCAGAGGGGATGGAGTATGTGACAGCTCCACCTGCTCCTCTGCTGGGAGGTGAGCTGGGCTCCTGGGATAGAGAGAGATCATGACTCATTAGAGCGCTGCAGAGAGACAGCTCTGCCCAGGAGCAGCTCCTCTGCCAAACACACAGGGCTGGGGACACTGCCTGTAGTCACTGAGGGGAGACCTGTGAGGCTGAGAGAGCTGACAGATGCTGAGAGCTCAGTGGAGAAGAAATCTCCACAGCACTCTGCCTGGTATGTCTGTGGGTGCAGGGCAATGCAGGTTCTGTTTCTAGAGAGATCTCCTAAGGCTGGGACATGGGGCAGTGTGTGGGGTCTGTCAGGGGGAGAAGTTCTGTATAGGACCAGAAAGTGCTGCCTGGAAGGGATGCCCTTCTGCCCCATCAGAGGGAAAGGGCAGGACAGCTGTCTTCTCCTGGGCATGGCTGCAGAGGTGTGAAGCAGCGTGTGCACCCAGAGGTACCCAGGTTTGTCCTTGTGAGCAGGGTCCCTTCCCCAGCACACAGCTGCCAGGGCAGGGACTCTACTGCTGCCAGGGTCAGCACTCAGCCTGCCTGGTGGGCTTCCATCAGCATCGCCGCAGAAAAAACTGTGGGTGAAAAGTGTGACCCATAGAAGGACATTGTACAGTCCTTTTCCTGTCAGTGTGCTTTCTATCGCCAGCTGATCCCTGGTACTTTCCTGGGGACTTTTCAAGAACACCAAGGATGCTTTTTGCAGTCCAGGTAAAGAGACTTTGCTTTGAATTTTCTGCTCTTGTGGACTCGGTGGAAAGTGGGAACTGAACTTTTATTGATAACTTTGAAGTCAGTACAAACTCATTTGTCATTAGGCCTTGTCAGACTGTGTCCTGAACCCTGCTACACACACAGAAGATCCACAGGGCAGTGCCCTGATGCCAGGAGGGCTCTGCAGAGGTGAGCTGAGCAAAGCGCAGGTGGGATGAGGTCTGTGAGGACAGAGCAGGAGGTGACATGGGCAAAGAGAAGCAGCTGCAGGCACAGATCCAGGCAGCAGAGACATTGTCAGGGAAGATGCTCACAGAAATGTCCTGGCAATGGGGATGTGGGATCTCCCTGACATTCCCCGCAGTGCAGACCATGATGCACTGAAGGGAACAACAGAGTGTGATCACAGAGCATCCAGCACAGGGCAGCTGAGACCAGGGCTGATGGACAGAGCAGCTCTCCCCACTCTGCACTCAGGAGGAGGTTTCACTGGCACTGCAGCAGCAATGTCAGGGAGTGCAGACAGAACAAACACTCCTCAGGTACAGGCAGGAGAAAACCAAAGCTCCACAGCTCTGCTCTACCATCGGGTGAAATGGGAGTGACAGTGCTGAAAAGCTCATTCCTATCCACAGGGGATTTAGTCTGAGATCACACCATCCTTCTATTTACTGACTGCTGCCAGGCAGGACTGAGTTCTCGAGAGCAACAGCTGACCCTCCTCCCAGCAGTGGCACACTCAAGGCAGCACAAAACAAGCCCTTCCAAAATTGACCTGGAAAACTCTTCCCGAATACAGTTTTTCCTCAGAGAAGATTTCCCTAAATTCTCACTGCCTTTTCCTATTTGAACAGGTCTCCATGCCAGCAAAAACATATGTCCAACAGCAGCCTCATCAGCCAGTTCCTCCTCCTGGCCTTTGCAGACACACAGGAGCTGCAGCTCCTGCACTTCTGGCTCTTCCTGGGCATCTACCTGGCTGCTCTCCTGGGCAATGGCCTCATCATCATCACCATAGCCTGTGATCACCACCTCCACACCCCCATGTACTTCTTCCTCCTCAACCTCTCTGTTTCTGATCTTGGCTGCATCTCCACCACTGTTCCCAAAGCCATGGCCAATTCCTTGTGGGACACCAGGGCCATTTCCTACACAGGATGTGTGGCTCAACTCTTTTTCTTTGTATTTTTGATTGTCACAGAGTACTGTCTTCTCACTGTCATGGCCTATGACCGCTACGTTGCCATCTGCCACCCCCTGCACTATGGGACCCTCCTGGGCAGCAGAGCTTGTGTCCACATGGCAGCAGCTGCCTGGGGCAGTGGGTTTCTCAGTGCTGTGCTGCACACAGCCAGTACATTGTCACTTCCTCTCTGCCATGGCAACGCAGTTGACCAGTTCTTCTGTGAAATCCCCCAGATCCTCAAGCTCTCCTGCTCACATGACTACCTCAGGGAAACTGGACACACTGTAATCGCTGTCTGCTTATTTTTTGGGTGTTTTGTGTTCATTGTGGTGTCCTATGTGCAGATCTTCAGGGCTGTGCTGAGGATCCCCTCGCAGCAGGGACGGCACAAAGCCTTTTCCACTTGCCTCCCTCACCTGGCCGTGGTCTCCCTCGTTGTCAGCACTGCCGTGTTTGCCTACCTGAAACCCCCCTCCATCTCCTCCTTATTTCTGGACCTGGTAGTGTCATTTCTTTACTCGGTGGTTCCACCAGCAGTGAATCCGCTCATCTACAGCATGAGGAACCAGGAGCTCAAGGATGCCATGTGGAAACTGATGACTGGATATTTCTAAAATATAATAAACTGCTCATATCACAGATCATGAAACTCACATCACGACCACTCCTTATTTAGAAAGGTTTTCTAGCTGGGGAGGGGAAGGATTTGGTTTCTTTTTTTGCCTTCAAGTTTGTCTAAGCTATAATAACATGATCCATGTTCATCCCATTCCTATGAAGTATCCCTTGGTCTTGTGGAATCCAGACACTGTGCTCTCTTTGCATCATGACTGCCTGCAAAGGCCATTTTTCCCCTTCTTTTTATTTTTTCCTTATATTTAGAAAAAAATTACAAGCACATTTATTTCAGCTGATTCAGTCAACTACTTTTCTGGCATGGCAATGCTTTCCCACCATGACAGAAGGGGAATTTCCAGGATTGGTGCCCATGGCAGCAGAAGAAATACTCACCTTCCCCTGTACCGGCATTACCTCTCATCTGTGTCTTTCATCTCCCTCATCATTCAGGTTTTTCCACCTCTCCTGATGATATGGCCATGCCTAAGGACATCCTTTTCTGCAGCCTAGCTGGATGTTTGCACTTCACTCTGATCACTGGTTTTCACCTCCACTTGCTCTTTGGTCATTCAGCTCCGCTCAGCTCTCCAGTTTCTGCTTTGAACTTCAGAGAGTTGGAAACATCCCATCTTTCTGCAGTCTAATGAACTGTTCTGTCAGAAGTTCGGTCTGTTGATAAGTGACCTTTCTGTGTATCTGATCAAAACTGTTCTGTGAGAGAATCTCCTCTGAAAGCTGACCCCCTTCACACGCTGCTTGGCCATAGCAGCAGCTGAGGAGAGAGATTTCATGGGTATTAAACTGTGTCATGTTTAACTGCTGTTTGTTGTCAGAGAAATCTGTCCGTGCCTGTGAGCACAAATGATGTGTTGCAAAACCCAGGAGGCCAGTGAGGGAGCTGCTGGGCTTGGGGAAGAGCAAGGTTCTCTAGACAGGGTTGGATCTCCAAAGACTGCTTTTCCTGCCTGTCCAGATCTCCTTAGGAGACCGATATCCATCCCAGAATGCTGCTGTCACTTCTTCTATCAACTGAGCCATGACAGAAAATACCTGTGACTGAAAATAAGTACTCCATGGGAAATTCCTTTGAAATTTTCATCACTAAAGACCTAACTAAAATCCTAACTAAAATCCAAGTAGTTGTAGAAGTCTTGAGATTTTTAATGACGTGTAGAGACATGCTTGTAAGGTCTTTCTGTGTATTTAATGAGCACCATGGTGTGTTTTCTTCTGAATCCTCTCAAGAAGTTAAGTCAGGAGTAATTTCCAAAGCACCCTCTGGGAGCCGTTACTGACAAAGCCTCCCCATGGACTCGTTAGAGCAGACAACTGGAGGCCATGAGGACAAACACAAGCAAAGCGCAGGCAGCTCTGATGCTGAGGACACCCTGGCTTGGTCTGATGAAGCGGAAATGCCAAGCACTGGTCCCCAGCCCCTGGGCAGGGAGATCCTGACCCTCACTTGTGTCTGAGGACTCTTCCTTGGGATGTGGGGAGTGAGACACCAAGGGAAGGACAGCAGTATGGCCCTCCCCTGGGGTGGGTGCAAGGAGGTAACCATGCTCCATGGCAAAGCCCTCTATTCTATCAGGCCCTTTCAGCCTGGCCAGCACCCTTGGTCATCTGCACCACAGCCCATCCCACACTGCCCCACACCTGTGCCTCTTTCCCTGCAGACTGCAGGTACCCAACACCCTCCCCCACCTTGATCTCACCCTACATTGCCCCTGCCTGTACTGCTGTCTCTCCCTCCTTGACAGCTGCTCCCACAAACACAAAGCCACCAGCTCATCCACCCTTTCTCTGTGTGACTTTTCGCACCACAGCACTACTCTCAGAATGCCTCAGAAGGTCCACCCTGACCTTCAAAGCAGCAGTTTTAGTGCATTTTATTTCTTACACCCTCTCACTTCCTTGTCTGATGGCAAAAAGTTACTGCTTCTTGCCTTTTTCAGTCTCCTAAATGTGATTCACAGAGGTGCTGTGACCATCGCTGATTGTCTCAGCCCTTGTCAACAACGAATCCGGACTTGAGTCAGATGGTATTTACTATTCAGACTACAGAATCCTGCTGCTTGCTGTGGGCACCCCTGCACCCCCCCCTCCAGCAGAACCCAGCTATGCAAAACCACGACAACTTCCTTTCTTGTGTTCTTTCCACGTAGCACAAAGAGGGCTTCACTCAGCCTCCCCTTCCCCAGGCTAAAGAAGACCAGGTCCCTCAGCCTAATTGTATCTTGGCAGACTTGTTCACCCAACTGACAGTTCATCCCCATTCCTGCAGACTGGGAAGCCCCATACTGGGACTGACTGCTCCAGAGGTGGCCCCACCAGTCCTGAGTCCAGATGGACCAGAAAGGCCCTTGTGTTAATGGCCATGCTCCTCTCAGTGCAGCCCAATGTGCTCATGGCCAGATTCCTCTTCAGCACCTCTGACTGCTTCGGCATCCCCTGGAATGCTCAAATTCTTTTCCTTGCAGCTGGTTCTCCACCTGTCATATCTGAGCCTGACTTGATGTGTGGGTGTTGTGCTGGAAACTGGTCATGGTTTCACCCCAGCTGAGAGCCGAGGACCCCGCAGCCACTCTCTCTCTAAGAGGCCATTTTGGTTGGAGGGGATTGGGGATGGGGCAAAGGAGGGAAAAAATAATCCCAAGACTTGCAGGTTGGGGTAGTGACAGCTTACTGTGAAAGCAGTGATAGAGAAATAACAATAAGATAACTATATAGAAAATATATATACCAGACTGGTGATACACAATGCAGGTTTGCACTGAACCACACAGCTCACACTGTACAGCTCAGAGCCTTCCCAAAGCAGGACAGTCCATAAAACTGTGCATCCTGGAGCCGTGCGCTGCTCCCCCCACCAGCCCCTTTTTATGCTGAGCATGACGTAATTGGCATGGAATATTCTCTTTGGCCAACTTGGGTCACCTGTAGTGACTGTGTCCCCTCCCAGCTCCCTGGGTGCCCCCCACCTTCTCATTAGCAGGGCACTATGAACAACTGAAAAGTACCTGACTGTTCGGCAACAACTAAACCATCCCTGTGTTACCAGCACTGCTCTCATCTGAACTCCCAAACACGGCATTCCACTGGCTGCTAGAAACAAACCAACTCTATCCTAGCACAAACTATGCCACCTTTATAGACAACAAGTGCAACACAACGGTGGGTTCACTCCTGTACTCATACAACGTGGATAATCCTGTTGGTCAGTTATGGTCAGCTGGGCCTGTTCTGTCCTCTGCCAGGTTCTTGTGCAATGGAGGAAGTGAAGCTCCATTTAGCTGACAGTTCCTGTGTGCTCGCAGATGGCTCTCCAACTTGTGGTGATCTGTAGGTGTTAAAGAAGGTGAGAAATAAGAAATAAAACCAAGAGATCCTTTCCAAATGACACTGGAGTGGGCCACTGGAAGAAGCCTCATGTCCTCACAGCCTGCTTCCCCTTGTCTTGGAACAGAACCACTGTTGTAGCTGCCTAAGGGTCAATATAGGAGGGATCAACCACTCCAGAAAGCTTTTAGCGACCAGCTATGATATTAACAGAATCATACAATCACTGACTACCCAGTTGGAAGGGAACTCAAGGATCATTGGTCCAACCTTTTCTGGCAAGTGCTCAGTCTACAGAAAATCACCACATAGACCAGCTGTCCCCACACCCTATCCCACTGAATCTTAAAAAGGTCTGATACTGGGGGATCCATCACCTCCCACAGGAGGTTATGCCAATGCATGTTCTCAGGGTAAAAGATTTTTCCTGTGTCTTGTGGGAATCTGTCCAGGAGTAATTAACACCCATTATGCCTCAGCTATTCCCAGCGACTCCTCCTAAAACAAGTCTCTCCCTTCTTTGTAGACAGCCTTTAAGTACTGGAACCTGTTGATGAGTTCTCCCCCAAGCTTTTTTATCTGAAGACTGAAAAAAGCCCCAGCTGTCTCAGGCTTTCCTCATATGGCAGGCTTCCCAGGTGTCGCAGTTTTGCATACCTGGGTTTTAATGGAGAAGAGGGGCCTTCAGAGAGCTTCTACATTCTTCATGCAGAAGCCATCTCTGCAGGCCCCAGACTGTAAACACCAGCTGATTCAAAGCCAGAGTTGCTCCGTACCAAAGGCAAGCCAGTTGACGATGGTCAGCGCCTCTGGGAATCACATGTAGGAGAAAAAATACTGCAGGAACAGGCTGCCCAGGGATGTAGTAGTGTCACCTTCCCTGGATGTGTTCAAAAAAAGGGTTGATGAGGTACTTAGGGATATGGTTTAGCTTAGGATGGGAATGGTTGGACTTGATGATCTTCAAAGGTCTTTTCCAACCTTGTGATTCTGTGATTTTGCCACCAGAGAGCAGACTGAGAAGATGTAACAAGCTGCATGGACACCAAGTCCAGGGAAGAAGGAGGGGGAGAAGAATGAGGCGCTCCCAGGTGCTGGAGAGAGATTCCCCTGCAGCCCGTGGAGAAGACCGTGGTGGAGCAGGTGTCTTCCCACAGCCCATGAATAAGCACAGGGAGCAGAGAGATCTGTGGCCTGTGAAGAGATTGATCCACACTAGAGCAGGTGGACTTGTGACTCTGGGGAGACCAGGCTGGAGCAGTCTGGGCCCGAAGGTCAGCACCCCATGGAAGGGAGCCGTGGTGAGGACATGACACCCCGACAGAAAGGACACACGCTGGAGAAGTTCATGGAGGACTGTCTCCTGTGATGGGACCCCATGGTGCTGCAGCAGAAGTGTGTGTGTAATGATCCCCCCAGCTTAGAAGGAGGACTGCAAACCCCCATTCCCTTCCCCTCCATGCACTGCAATGCAGGGGGAAGAAGGGAGACGATTTATGACTAAAGTCTGTGAAGAAGGGAGGGGTGGGGGGAAGTAGAAGTGTTAAGATCTGGGGAAGGAAAGCACTTTGTGAGGAATTGACCACAACCGCAGTCCCCATTCCCTGCCCCTCCCCACGCCATGTTCTGGGGGGAAGAAGGGAGTAAAATTGTGAATGAAGTTAAATCTGCTAAGAAGGGAGGGGTGGGGGAAAGGTGCTTTAAGACCTGGCCAAGCTTCTCATTATCTGACTCTGGTTCACTGGGTGTGTAGCTGTAGTGTAATAAATGAGTTTTCTATTCTATATTCTGTGTTGAGTCTGTTTTGCTCATGACACTAACTGCAGAGTGATCCCTCTCTGTCCTTATCTTGAATCCTAAGACTCCCGATATATATATTTTCTCCGCTTTTTGGCTGAAAAAGGGAGTGATAGAGTAGCTTTTGTGGTTATTTGGCCTCTAGCCGGGCCTAAACCACCACACCAGGCCTTGGGTCATCTTTGTGGCCCTTCTCTGGACCTTCTCCAGACTGGACATAACCTCTTCTTTCTAGAGCAGTGACAAAAACTGCACCCAGTATTCCAGGCGTGGGCTGACAAGTGCTGAGTAGAGTAGGATAGCGACTTCTTCATGTCTGCTGGTGATCCCCACGCTGATGCCCCTCAGAGCTGTTTGCGGCAGCAGCACTCTGTTTATTCCTAGTGAGCTGCTTGTTCACAGGAACCCCCAGGTCCCTTTCCACAGAGCTCTTCTCCAGCCAGGTGGATCCCAGTTGGTGCTGCACTCCTGGATTATGTTTTCCCAGCTCCTAGACCCCACACTTGACCGGCACTCTTCCAGCCTGTCCATGTCTTCCCGCTGGGTGGCAATCCCTTCCCAAGTTCCTACATTCCCCACTGAGTTCTGTATAACCCACAAACTTCATCAGGGTCAAATTCACGAAGCTTCTTCCAGGTCCCCAGTGCACAACAGTAGGGCAGGATTGTGATTGTCTCATGACTCTTTCATATATTTGGAGTTGTTCTTGGCTCTACTACTTGTGATTGTCTCACGACTCTTTCATATATTTGGAGTTGTTCTTGGCTCTACTACTTGTGGGGAAACGTTCAATGAGATTTAACAAGGGCAAGTGTAGGGTCTTGCATCTGGGGAAGAACAATATCAGGTACCAGAACAGGTTGGGGACTGGCCTGTTGGAGAGCAGTGTGAGTGAAAGGGACCTGGGGGTCCTGGTGGACAGCAGGATGACCATCAGCCAGCAATGTGCCTTTGTGGCTAAGCGGGCCAGGAGAATCCTCAGTTGTATTAGAAGGGGTGTGGAGTGTGTAGGAGGTGTGCTGGGACAAGATATGTTTGGATTAGGCGGCAAAAAACCAAAAGTTTGAGGGAGTAATATGTGGCTGAGGGCTATAAAGGATGCTGGGGATATCCATTGGTCCTGGCGGGTGGGGGGGGGGGGGGTCTTGGGGGGCATATAAGGGTGCTGGGGAGGATATGGGAAGACTTTTGGGGGGAAGCATTGGGTTTCTGGGTGTTATGGGATGGGTTTAGGGGTCAGCCAGGGGTACTGGGGGTGGGGTTAAGAGTGGGCTTGGGGAGGGGGTTAAGTGGTGAAGAGGAACTTATATGTCTTCATGGGGATGTGGAGAGAGCATAGGAAGTTGTTGGGGGGAGATATGGGGGGATTTGAGAAGGATAAGAAAGGGCTGGGGGGTCTGGGGGTGGTGGGGGGCTGCCAGGGGTGCTGGGTGCGGTCCAGGGTGAGCTGGGGAGGAGCAGTTAAGGCATGTGGAAACACCCATGATTGATGAAAGAGGGAAGAAGGAGGGGCATAGGGGGGTGCTTGAGTGAGATACAGGGAGATTTGAGGGGAAAAGGGTAATTTTAGGGCGGGTAATATGGAACTTGGTGTTATAAAAGTTAGGCTAGGGGGATTAATGGTGGGCCCCTGGGAGGGAGCATGAGCAGGGTGTGTAGGGGGAATCTGGGTGGATTTGGGGGATTTGGGGAGATTTGGGACTGAAAAGGAGGGCTTGGCAGCAATGGTGGGCTGGGAAGCAACCGGGGTGCTGCAGGGGTTAAGGTTGGGTTGGGGTATGGTTTAAGGCTTGAGGGGTCACCCATGAGTGCTAGAGAGAGCGTGGGGGGGCATGTAAGGGTGCGCTGGGGGTGAATATGAAGGGTTTTGGCAGGGAAAAAGGGGAGGTTTAGGGGAGTAATATGGTGCTATACATTCCAGTTACACCAGTGTCCACCTTTCAACCTGTTAAATGTAGAGCTGTACGTCCCAAGTAAAAGGTGGGAGGGATGAGAGATGTTCCTGTCCTGGAACCTCCCCAGGTAGCACACTGGCAGCCCCAGTAACTTTGGGCCTCAGTGCTTTCCTTGCCAAGGGTCAGTCCTAAAAGTACCTGATATCATTTTTGGATTTTTCCAGTGTCCAGCTGTGAACAGGCCAAACCTAGAGTGACAGCACACAAAGAAAAGGTGTGAGGGATGAAAGATTTTCCTGGCCTGAAACCACCTCAGGGAGCAGAGAAGAAGCACCAGTAACCTTGGGGCTCAGGACTGTCTTGCAACAGAACTGTCCTAGCACTGCCTGGCGTAATTTCCAAGCTCTACCAGCGTCCACATGAATCAGCATGAACATGATAATCATTCAGCAGCATTTCCCAAACAAAAGGTGCAAGGCCTGAAAGATGTTCCTGGACTGAAACCTCCCCAGGTAACGCACCAGGAGCATCATTCAGCTTGGAGCTCATGGTTTTCTAATATACATGTTTTGGCTTTTCTTTTTAATAAATGAAATTGCAATACTTTAAATATTACATAATGGGCCATGGTTTAGTAATACAGGTGGTAGGGAGATGGTTGGACTAGCTGATCTTGGGGGTCTTTTCAAACTCCAATGATTCTATGATTCTATATTATTCAGTGCATCTGTTCAGCTACCAGAGAATTGTGATAATCTAATATTTCAACTTAGCTACAGGGATTCTTTAACATATTTCTGTATTTTTAAGTACAACACAGTAGAGAGCTGTGTTTGTTCTATCACTCTACCTTATTAAAAAAAACAAACAAAAAAACCCCACAAAGTTATCTGTGGTGTGTTCTGAAACTTAACTTGAGTTCCCAGTTCTAAAAGATATCATTTCACTCTGTATCAGGCTGGGAGACAGTTATACTTCTATATTATCAAAATTATTTAACTCAGGCAGACAAAGTGTCTGCTGACACATCATAGAATCACAGAATCACCAGGATGGAAAAGACCTTTAAGATCAAGTCCAACCATTCCTGTCCTATTCTAAACCATATCCCTCAGTACCTGATCTGCCCTCTTTTAAATACATCCAGGGAAGGTGACTCAACCCCTTCCCTGGCCAGCCTGTTCCAGGCCCTGACAACTCATTCAGTGAAAAATATTTTCCTAAAATGTAATCTGAACCTTTCCTGGTGCCATTTCCCCTTGTCCCATCTCCTGTCACCTGGCTGAAGACACCATCGCCCACCTCTGTGCACCCTCTTGTCAGGTCATTGTAGGCGGTTATAAGGTCTCCCCTCAGCCTCCTCCATGACAAAGGCTTTACTGAAGTCCAAGCAGACTACAATAACACCTATTGCCCATCTGGACTCAGCACTGGTGCGGCCAGCTCTGGAGAAGTCAGTCCCAGTGTGCACTCCCCAGCCTGGAGGAATGGGGAGGAACTCTCATGTGAGCAGAGAAAATCTGCCAAGTAATGGCTAGAAGTCTATTGTGGAGAGGCTGAGAGACCTGGGCTTCTTCAGCCAGGGGAAGGGGAAGGTGAGGGAAGCCCTCTTTGTGCTATGTGGAAAGAACATGAGAAAGGAAGTCCAATAAAAACTGCAGCTTTGAAGGTCAGAGGGACATGAGGATACAGAAATGTCCTTCTTAGGGTCGTGCTGTGGTGCAAGAAGTCACTGGGAGGAGTGTGGATGAGCTGGTGGCTTTGTGTTTGTGGGAACAGCTGGCGAGGAGGGAGAGACAGCAGTACAGGCAGGGAGATTGTTAGGTGACAATGAGGTGGGAAAGCGTGTTGCATCCCTGCAACCTACAAAGAACCAGGTACAGGGGTGAGGCCGTGTGGGATGGGCTGTGGTGCAGATGGCCAAGGGTGCCAGCCAGGATGAAAGGGCCTGATAGAAATGAGATCTTTGCCACCTTGGCTGTGGCTGATGTCCCTGCCACAGAGGCTTCAGGGAAGACACATTGTCCTCATGGCCATGGAGCATGGTTGCCTTCTTGCATCTACCCCAGGGGAGGCCACCATGTGTCATACCCCTCTCCTTCCCTTGGTGTCACACTCCCCACATCCCAAAGAAGAGCTCTGAGACACAGGTGAGGGTCAGGATCTCCCAGTCCAGGGGCTGGGGGTCAGCACTTGGCATTTCTGCTTCATCAGACCAAGCCAGGGTGTCCTCAGCATCAGAGCTGCCTGTGCTTTGCCTGGGTTTGTCCTCAAGGCCTCCAGTTGTCTGCTCTAAGGAGCCCCTGAGGAGTCTTTGTCAGGAATGGCTCCCAGTGGGGCCTGTTAGTGCTTCAAGGTACTTTGGGCATTACTCCTGACTCAAACTTCTTGAGATGTTTCATCACTCAACACTTGGTATCTGAGGTCTGTGGACTCAGAAGAAAAGACACCATGGTGCTCATTAACACCCAGCAAGCCCTTACAAGCATGTCTCTTCCAGTCACTTTCATTTAAAAAACTCAAAACTCCTACAACTAATTGGATTTCAGTTAGGTCCTTAGTGATGATGTCAAAGTAATTTCCCATGGAGGACCTTTTTGCAGTCACAGGTATTTTCTGTCATGGCTCAGTTGATAGAAGAAGTAACAGCAGCATTCTGTGATGGGTATGGGTCTTCTAAGGAGATCTGGACAGGCAGGGAAAGCAGTCTCTGGAGATCCAACCCTGTATGGAGAACCTTGCTCTTCCCTAAGCCCAGCAGGTCCCTCACTGGCCTCCTGGGACTTCCAACACTTTTCCTGGCATCATCTGTGCTCACGGGCACAGACAGATTTCTCTGACAACAAACAGCAGTTCAACATGAACCAGTTTAATACCCATGAAATCTCTCTCCTCAGCTGCTGCTACGGCCAAGCAGCATGTGAAGGGGTTCAGCTTTACTGGTGCTCCCAGTGCACAACCTGGGGAGGTGTAGGTGCTGTTGGTGGACATTTTGCATTCTTGAAACTTGACGCTGCTGGAGACAGAAGATTATGTCAGGCACTTGTAAGGACTGTGCCCTTTGACAAGGACAGTCATGAGCTCCAAGATTACTGGGGCTGCTAATGGGATGTCTGAGTAGGTTTCAGGCCAGGAACAGCTTTAATCACTCGCTCCTTTTGTTTTGGTGCTATTGGTGGACATTCAGCACATTTGAAGTTGGATGCTGGTAGAGACTGAAAATGACATCAGGCACTATTAAGATCGTTCCCTCAGCTACAAAAGCTCTGAGCCTCACGGTTACTGGGGCTGCTTTTGGGCTACAAGAGCAGCTTGTTGGCTAACTGGTAAGGTTTCAGCCCAGGAACATCTTTCAGCCTTCACAGATCTATTTGGAATCTATCGATGTTTAGAATTTTCAAAGGCGGAACCTAGTAGAGACACAAAAATTGTGTGGGGCAATCGTAGGACTGTTCCCCTGGCTAGGAAAGCCCTGACCCCCCAAGATACTGGGGCTACTAGTGGAATACCTGGGGGGGGTTTCTAGAAAGGAAACTTTTTCATCCCTTGCACCTTTTGTTTGTGACCTACAATAACGGTGGGAGATTCTCCCTGCTAATCCTTTTGTTATTAATTCTATAAATTCATTAATAACAAAAGGAGGTCCAGGGAGAATCTCCCACCTTCACTGGATCGGGGGGAACCACTGTGATGGAGGATGAAGAAAAGGCTGATGTACTTTGCCTAAGTCCTTAGTAGTAACACCATTGGTCTCCTGATACCCGGACCCCTGAGTGGAAAGATGGGGATGGGAAGTGGACTGAAGTCCCCATCATCCATGGGGAACTGGTTACTGACCTGCTCAGCCACTTAGATCCATACAAGATGATGGGTCTGGATGGGAAACACCCAAGATACTGAGGGAGCT
Organism: Gallinula chloropus; assembly: GCF_964237585.1. NCBI lineage: Eukaryota > Metazoa > Chordata > Aves > Gruiformes > Rallidae > Gallinula > Gallinula chloropus. The sequence continues at coordinate 12,570,709 of NC_140104.1, forward strand.
GGTGGATTTCCTCCCCAAACCACTTTCCCTTAGTTACCAGCAGTCTTGACTGAACGTGGTGCTTCCACCTGACTGGAAGCTGCACATGTGACACCCATCTACAGGAAGGGACAGAGGGAGGTCCTGAGGAATTACAGGCCTGTCAGCCTGACCTCAGTGCTGGGGAAGTTGATGGAACAAATCATCTTAGTACCATCATGCAGCACATGCACCACACTCAGGCCATCAGGCCCAGTCAGCATGGGTTTAGGAAAGGCAGATTGTGCTTCAAGCTGCTAATCTCCTTCTATGACAAGGTGACCTGCTTAGTGGACGAGGGGAAGGCTGTGGATGTGATCTACATGGACTTCAGTGAAGCCTTCATCAGTTTCCCCCAGGGCACCCTGCTGAAGCATCTGTTCATGAATTAGATGGGTATACTCTTTGCTGGGTCAGAAACTGGCTGAAGGCTGGTCCCAAACAACTGTGGTGAATGGAGTTAAATCCAGCTGGCAGCACCTCACATGTGGTGTTCTCCAGGGCTCAGTGCTGGGGCCCATCCTCTCTAACATCTTTATTAATGATCTGGACGAGGGGATTGAGTGCAGCCTCAATAAGTTGGTACATGACACCAAACTGTGGAAGGCAGGAAGGCTCTGCAGAGCGACCTAGACAGGCTGGATCAATTGGCAGAGGCTTTATGGGGCTTGGTCATGAGCTTTGGTCACAATAACAACAGGCAGGGTTACAGTCCTGGAGCAGAGTGGCTGGAGAGCTCCCTAGAAGTACAGGATATGGGGGTGTTAGCTGAACATGAGCCAGCGCTGTGCCCAGGTGGCCAAGAAGGCCAGCGGCATCCAGGCCTGGATCAGGAATAGTGTGACTGCCAGGAGTAGGGAAGAGATTGTTCCATTATACTCAGCTCTGGTGAGGCCACACCTTGAGTACTGTGTCCAGTTTTGAGCCCCTTGCTAAAAGAAGGACGTTGAGATGCTGGATTGTGTCCAGAGAATGGCAGAGTAGACAGTGAAAGGTTTGCAGCACAAGTCCTGTGAGGATCAACTGAGGGAACTGGGGTGTTTTAGTCTTCAGGATGCTGAGGGAGACCTTATCACTCTCTACAAGGACCTGCAAGAAGGATATAGAGAGGTGCAGGTTGGCCTCTTATCTCAGATAACAAGCAATAGGATGACAGGGAATGGCTTGAAATTATACTAGGGGAGATTTAGGTTAGACATCAGGAAGAATTTCTTTATGGAAAGGGTATTCAGCTATTGGAACAGGCTGCCCAGGGACGTGGTGGAGTAGCCATCCCTGGAAGTATTGCAAAGGTGTGCAGATGTTGTGCTTGATGACATGGTCTGGAGGTGGACTAGGCAGGGTTAGGCTGTGGTTGGACTTTGTAAAAGATTCTGTGACTTTTTGTTTGTTACACTTCAAGGAAATTCCTGTTCTGTCATGGTGGGAAAGCATTGCCATTTCAGACAAGTAGTCAAGTGATTCAGTTGATGAAAATGTTCTTATAAATATTTAATAAATGTCAGGAGAAATTTTAAGAAACAAAAATTTGTGCACCTTTTCAGGCAGACGTGATGCAAAGAGAGCACAGCCCATCATTACCCAGCATGTGGGTCATACTGTATCAGCAATGGGATGACTGTGGACCATCATATTCCAGTTTAAATAAACTAGAGACAAACAAAGAAACAGGAACTAAAACCCATACTAAATAGAGACTGGTCCTAATGTGAGTTACATTGTCAGTGATAAGCAGAAGATGAGCAGTTAGTTGTTGCTTAGAAACATCCAGTCATCAGTTTCCACATGGCATCCTTGAGCTCCTGGTTCCTCATGCTGTAGATGAGAGGGTTCACTGCTGGTGGAACCACGGAGTAAAGAAATGACACTACCAGGTCCAGAAATAGAGAGGAGAGAGAGGGTGGCTTCAGGTAGGCAAAGAAGGAAGTGCTGACAAACAGGGAGCACACAGCCAGGTGAGGGAGGCAGGTGGAAAAGGCTTTGTGCCGTCCCTGCTGCGAGGGAATCCTCAGCACAGCCCTGAAGATCTGCACATAGGACACCACGATGAACACAAAACACCCAAAAGCTAAACAGGCACTGAGCAAAGTGACTGCAATTTCCCTGAGGTAGGCATCTGAGCAGGAGACCTTGAGGATCTGAGGGATTTCACAGAAGAACTGGTCAAGAGCATTGCCATGGCAGAGGGGCAGTGAAAATGTATTGGCTGTGTGCAGCACAGCATTGAGAAACCCAGTGGCCCAGGCAGCTGCTGCCATGTGGACACAAGCTCTGCTGCCCAGGAGGGTCCCATAGTGCGGGGGGTGGCAGATGGCAACGTAGCGGTCATAGGCCATGACAGTGAGAAGACAGTACTCTGTAGAGATCAAAAATAGGATGAAAAAGAGTTGAGCCACACATCTTGTGTAGGAAATGGCCCTGGTGTCCCACAAGGAATTGGCCATGGCTTTAGGAACAGTGGTGGAGACGTAGCCAAGGTCTAGAATAGAGAGGTTGAGGAGGAAGAAATACATGGGAGTGTGGAGGTGGTGGTCACAGGCTATGGTGATGGTGATGAGGCCATTGCCCAGGAGAGCAGCCAGGTAGATGCCCAGGAAGAGGCAGAAGTGCAGGAGCTGCAGCTCCCGTGTGTCTGCAAAGGGCAGGAGGAGGAACTGGCTGATGGAGCTGCTGCTGTTGGACATCTGTGTTGTAACGGTCTAAATAAGAAAAGGCACAGACAGAATTTAACAACTCTTCCTTGAGAAAAACCTCTTCCACTTCTTAGAGAACACCCTTAGATTTTATGTCTGTATTCAGGAGGACTTTTGGCAGGTCACTTCAGGGAGGTCGGCTTTGTGCTGGCGTGAGTGTGCCACTGCTGGGAGGAGGGTTGGCTGTGGGTCTTGAGAACTCAGTCCTGCCTTGCAGCAGTAAGGAAGTAGAAGGAGTATGTGATCTCAGACTAAATCCCCTATGGATAGGAAGGAGTTGAGGAGTGTTTCTCCTGTCAGGACTCCCTGACACTGCTGCTGCAGTGCCAGTGAAACCTCCCCCTGAGTGCAGAGTGGGGAGAGCTGCTCTGTCCGTCAGCCCTGCTCCCAGCTGCCTTGTGCTGGACGCTCTGTGATCACACCTGGCTGTTCCCTGCAGAAGAAACTGGACCCCACAGAGAGCTGAGGAATCCAGTCTCGCAGGGCAGAGCTCCAAAGCCCTCCTGCGGTCTCATCCCACCCAAGGAGGATCTCAGCTCCTCGCTCCCAGCCAGGGACACACAGGGCACAGTGCAGCTGCCCACACACAGGTGATGAGTGGCATTGCCACGGCCTCAGTGTCCAGATGTCTCCTGCATGGGGCTCCTCTCTGGGGCACAAGAGTCCCTGGGAGAGCGGTGCCATTGTGGGAGGCAGCTGCAGCCCAGCAGGAGCTGCCTGGAAATCCTCAGTTCTAAGGATGTCGGTCCTGAAGTTAAGGGTCAGCTCAGTGCCAGCCCCACCAATGAACATGCCCAGACCCCCAGGAAAATGTTGGACAAAGGCAGCAAGGAGAGGAGATGAAACAGGGAGAAATGCTCCAGCCAAGCTATATGGACAGGGACAGACAGACAGGAATGCAGGGGTTTTTCCTCGCTGGGGATTGGGCTGTCAAGGAGAAGACTCAGCCTGAAACCCTAGAATTGTGAGTTCAAAGTCTTTGCTGGGTGGCAGAAACCAGGGGGTCACTGAGGGGAAGTGCCAGCACTGTGGAGGATGTGAAGGAGGTAGAAAATCCCTACTGCCAGGGCATTTCTGAGAGCAGCTCCTTCTCCCTCCCTGACAAAGTCTCTGCTGTCTGGAACTGTCACTGCACCTGCTGCTCTCTGCCCATGTCACCTCTCGCTCTGTACTCACAGACCTCATCCAACCTGCCCTGTGCTCAGCTCTGCTCTGCAAACCTCTCCTGGCATCAGGGCACTGCCTCAGGGAACTTCTCTGTGTGCAGGGCTCAGCCCAGGCTCCAACATCTTCACGAGAATCAAGTTTTCATTGCATATTCTCAAGGGGAGAAATCAGTTCTCATCTACCACACTCAGCACAGCCCACAGGAGAGGAAAAGTCAAAGCAAAGATTCTGCCTTTGGAGAAATATTCTCTTTGGAATTTCTCAAGGATCAGCTCTGGCTGGGAGCAAAGCTGACCCAGGCAGCACTTTCTTACAGCAGAAGGACCTTACGTTGCCCTTCCCTGGGTCACTCCTTCAACCCAGAGGTGCTGTGTACATCCCTGTGGAAAGCCCAGCAGGCAGGCTGAGTGCTGACCCTGGCAGCAGCAGAGTCCCTGCCCCAGCACACAGACCCTGGGGTGCAGGGACCCTGCTCACAAGGACAGCCCTGGGCACCCCTCAACCATGCCCAGGAGAAGACAGCTGTCCTGCCCTGTCCTGACTCTCTGATGGGGCAGAAGGGCAGCCCTTCCAGGCAGCACTTTCTGGTCCTAGAGAGAACCTGTCCTCTTGATAGACCCCACACACTGTCCCATGTCCCAGCTTTAGGAGATCCTGCCAGGAACAGAACCTGCATTGCCCTGCACCCGCAGACATACCAGGCAGAGTGCTGTGGAGATTTCTCCTCCAGTGAGCTCTCAGCATCCATCAGCTCTCTCAGCCTCACAGGTCTCCCCTCGGTGCCGACAGGCAGTGTCCCCAGCCCTGTGTGCTTGGCAGAGGAGCTGCTCCTGGGCAGAGCTGTCTCTCTGCATTGCTGCTGGGTTGCCATGAGCTCCCTCCATACCAGGAGCCTGGCCAAGCTCAGCAAGTGAAGACCAGTTCTTCTAGGCTCCCTCTGGTGCCTCAGGCCTCATGGGGATCGCTCTATGATGTCATCTCTGACGTTCCCTCCCTCAGCTGGGGAGAATTCCTTCTGTCCAGCAGAGTCCTTTCTCCTGATCAAACCAGAGCTGGGCTGGAGAATCACCTTTCCTTCTCTCCCCATGAGACAGGACCCCCAGGCCTGGGACAGGCAGGGAAGGATCCCTTTCCCCCTATGAAAGGAAGGGGTTTAGGTGAGCATTTGGGCATTTCTTGGTGTTTCACAGGGAGAAAATCAGGAAAAACAAATCTACAAAACTCTGCTCTGCAGTTGGGGGAAGTGGAAACCACCATCCAGACAAGATCCTAGGGATCAAAAAAGATAGACCTGCTGCTGCAAGGACAAACTAACACCTGGACAGCTCACATCACAGCCCCATACAACCAGTGGCACCCTCAGCCAGCAGGAAATGCACTTCTCGAAAAGGACCTTTCCAATGTCTAATAGAACAGGTAGAAGCAGTCCTTGGGTCCTCAATGAGAATGTTTTGCTCAGTGAAGAGTGCCCCAAGTTCTCACTGACTTGTTCTTCAGGCAAAGAGGCAGAGAATGCCCCATGGCAGCTTCATTCCCCACTTCCTCCTTCTGCCCTTGGCAGACACAGGGGAGCTGCAGTGGGTTTCTCCATGCTGTGCTGCTCACAACCAATAAATTTTCCCTCCCCCTCTGCAAGAGCAATGCTGTTGACCAGTTCTTCTGTGAAACCCCCCAGATCCTCAGCCTCACATGCTCAGATACCTACCCCAGGGAGATTGGTCTTCTTGTATTCAGTACCTGTTTAGTGTTTGGATATTTTATGGGATACCTGAGGAGGTTTTAAGTCAGGAACATCTCTCATGCCTCACACCTTTGGTTTGGGAAACATTTCTGTACATTTAGGAGTTTCTAAGTTGGACACTGGTAGAGCATGAAAATGGTGCCAGGCACTGTTAGGACCATTCCCATATCCTCGGAATGCCCTCATCCCAAGGTTTTAAGGGCTTCTACTGGGATACCTAGGGATGTTTCTGGCCAGGATTATCTTTGAGCACTTGCACGTTTCTTTAGGGAGTTATTGAGGGACATTTAGCAGTTTAGAAAATGGACATTGGTAGAGTCAGAAATTATGTCAGCAATGTTAGGACCATTCCCTTTGCTTTAAAATCCTTGATCCCCAAGGTTACTGGGGCTGGTAGTGAGCTACCTGCTTGATTTTCAGGTTAGGCACATCTTTCAGCCCTCGCATCTATAGTTTGGGAGATATTGCTGGACGATTAGCACAGTCAAAGGCGGACACTACTAGAGCTGGAAAATTATATCAGGCACTGTTGTGATCGTTCCCTTGGCAAGGACAGTCCTGAGCCCCAAGGTTACTGGGGCTTCTAGTGCGCATCCTGGGGAGGTTTAATGCCACGAACCTTTTACAGCCCACGCACCTTTTGCTTGGGACCTATTGCTCTACATTTAACAGTTTTTCAAAGTGGAAAGTTGTAGACTCTGAAAATGAAGTCAGGTACTTTTAGGAATGTACTCTTAGCAATGAAAGCCCTGAGCCCCTGTTATAAACGACAGTGACAAATTTGTAAATTTCCAAACATAATTTATTTAAGCAAGATGCGAGCAGGCAAATCAGTGCTGGCCTTCCGGAGGAGACCTTTGCTCCTGCAAACGGCACGAGCCTCACCCCTCTGGAGTCCCCTTTTTATAGTCCCGTAGTTCGGGGTACACGTGGCATATCCTGGTGTTTTTCTGTGGCCGTGTAAGCTGGTAGTGGGGGTCGTCCTGGTCCCTCGTAGTCCTCCTCTACGTTGTGTTCAGTGTCTTATTTGGTTAACTCATTTAATCCTATCAGGATGTTGCTAATGATAAAACAATGGTTCCCCTTTGACCTGGTTACCTATTCACAGCCATAGTCTGCCACAGGCACCAACTCAGCAAGGCCTGAAGTTCTTTCAGGGCATTGCTAGTGATGGAACAATGGTTCCCCTTTGCCCTAGTTACCTATTTACAGTCATAGAAGGTTTGAGAACAATTCCTAGTTAGTCTACTTATTCACAATCCCCCCTTTCAATTTTGACCAATTTGTTCCTCAAACCGACTAACAGCTTTTTGAGCTAATTGCATTGATGCCTCTTCCCTTTTTAAATCGGTTTTTGGTCGTCGTTTAAGAAACATTAACGAGGCTGATTGTAATCGTTCCTTTATACAAGATAATAAACAACTCAAACATGCAAGTCCTACTAGAATGGGAATCAATATTAAAATACTTCCTTTTAACAATCCCCTTAGCCAACCTTCTATTCCTAGCCAGTTAGCCAGCCCGTCTAGTCCAAAAACTCCTACATCCTGTTTTATGGCTTGTGTATGTTGTATTAGTTGTTGAATTTCTTTATGGATTGACTGAGAGTGGTCTTCTAAATCCATACAACACATACCCTCAAAATCCCCACAACCATGTCCGTGGGCCAACAATAAAAATTCAACAGCTGCTCGATTTTGTAAAACCGCATGCTGAACAGTAGATAAATCATCAGCTAATTCTGACAATATTTTGCTGGTGGCATTTGCTTGTTTGACAATCCAGCATGATAACCTTTCCAGATTTCTATGTGTCCGAGCAGCGGCAGCCCCAGCTACAAATATAGCTGACAGGATTATCTCCCACTTATTCCAAAGAGTAACTTCATCGTTACAAGTGTCATCAAAAGTTTCTACTCTATTCCTCTTCCATCTAGTAGAGGAGGGGATATCAGGGCGATGATGGGGCAGAGCCATACTAACCTGTCCTATAGTGCAAGGACCTCCTATTGGTCTAAAGGGGATGCCTGACCATGCTCGATTTCCACAAATGAGAAAATATCCTGCTGGCAGTTGTCTTGGCCAGGTTGTTCCTGGAGCTGGTCTGTCCGAAGTTCTTGAAACGTCCTTGCACCATGAGGTCCTCCAATGAGTATTATTTCCCACTGGACTTATAGGGGTTCTGACAGTATCATTACATGGGTGTCGATTACCTTCATTACATGGGTACTGGGCAGCATTTATGTATATACAATAGCTGGCATTCAAAGAATCCATTAATTCTAGTTCCTGTTGTTCTGGACCAATTGGGAGTCTATCATCCCAGGAATCGTACCTTGTCATGCCCTCACTGGCACTATAAATATAAGGCCATCTCGTTATTTTACTCATTGCAACCTCAAAAGGTCTCCAGGTGGAACTATTGAGTGGCACTCCTACCAAACACGTGATAAATGGAGTACTTGCTGTTGCAAGACTAGCACAAAAAGTGGTAGTATTCAAAGCCGAGCTAATGTAACCCATATGTTTTGCCTTGGATCTAATGCGGTCCCAGTTCCCAAATAACAGAACACAAAATTACAATAAATCAATAAATATACAATTATTAGCCTCCCTTTCTTTAAGGTGGGTTCATAATAACTATTCTAGAGTGGTGACGCTTGGACTCAAATTGATTTTGTTTGGTATTTTATGGTTCTTGGGTATCTGGTGCCTTTTTCAGCCTTGGTGTATGGAGCCACCTCGTGATAGGGCTGGAAGGCTTAATACCCCACGATTTCCTTACGCCTTTGCCTCCTTTGCCTACTCCATTGCTTGGAGCAGCAAGGTGTTCCATCTTCTCGGCAGCAGTCACAGTCTTCAGGGGTTCTTCCTGTCCTCCGCTTACGAGTGTTATAGGCTTCCCAATCTTTATGTTTCACTTCCAGGGCTGAACAATCCAGATGTTTCACCTGGGACCGGCACACTACCTGAATTATTTTTGGGCTACCTTGTTTATATTCCTTAGGATGTGTACAACCTAATTCGGGATTTATCCCTTTTGTATATATCCTCCACCACTCTTCAGACCCTTGGATAATCTCTCCGATTTTTACTGCTAATTTAAGGGTTAATTCGGTTAGATTTCTTTCTGCCCAATAACATTTTTCACACATGTCTGGGGTATATTCTCCTTCTCTATAATGTACCCACCAATTGTCTTTACACACTCGACACTCAAGACAGAAGAAAGCATAACATATACATCCAACATTTGAACAAAATAAATTGTCATTCATAGACAGTTTTACTCGCTGGTACTTCGAAAGGTGACCTTTAAGTTGTCAGGATTGTCTGTAGTTTCCCACTGAGATTCTCGAACCGGTCTTTATTCTGCTAATGTGTGTCCAACCTCTTTCGGCCGTTCAAACTGCTGTATCTGGGGTAAGCAACACAAGAAAGGGTCCCTCCCCCCCAGTATCTTTTTTTTTCTGAGTTGTTGTTTATTGACCTTCTGGCATGTCAGGCACTTTCCCACCACCCTTTTAGCAATTTTATAAATTACTTGGTTCCAAAGTGGTCCACTAGTGCCTGTACTACCCAGTGGGTAAATAAACGGAGACCTCTTGGCACGGGTATGTCTCTTAAGTCAGGTCGCACTTTAGTATGATATTCTATTATATCTTAAGCAATTATGCTCAAGTTCTTGGTTATTCGTCTCCCCTTTTGATAAAAAGGTGGCAGGATTGAGGCATGATTCAGCAGTTAGAACTAAATCATCTTTTTCCTTTAGAATTGCCTCATACTTCAAAATCCTAGAATCAGTGAGCCATCTTCCTGCCTTCTGAGTCAGAATTGGCCTTACTTGATGTGGAGTGCTTACTACAAGTGCTCCTCCAAAAGTTAGCTTTCTGCTTTCTACCACCAAGAGGGCTGTGGCTGCTACTGCCTGTACACATTCAGGTCACCCTCGGGATATTGGGTCCAGCAGTTTAGATAAATAGGCAATCAGCTGTCGTTTGCCTCCCCACTTTTGAGTAACAGACACCCCACCCCCCCACCCCCCCCAGGGCTGTTTCCTTATCTATGGTAGCAAACAAGTGGAATGGTTTGTTAAGGGAGGGCAGTGCCAACACAGGAGTAGTGATCAAGTTTTGTTTTAATCCTTGTGTTAATTCTTTTTCTTCATTACTCCATACCAAGTCATTAGGCTCTTCTAACAATTTAAAATACAATCCCTTTGGTTTTACTACATATGATTCAATCCATAGGCCACATTAGTCTGTCAATCCCAAAAATTTTCACAGCTCTTTCTTAGTTTTCGGGAGAGGTAACTCAACTACTCCTCTTATCTTCTCCGGGTTTATTTGCTGTCTCCCTTCACTGATTAGACGTCCTAAATATTTAACTTTCTTTTCCATGTACTGCAGTTTGGTTTTTGATACTCTTAGTCCCTGTTTCCCTAGGAAATTTACCAAAGCATTTGTTGTTTCCTTTACGATTCTCTTATTTTTCTCTGAGATTAAAAGATCATCTACATATCGTAGAAGGGTGACTTCAGTTGGGACTTTAAACTTTTCTAATACTTGTTCCAATGCTTGTCCAAATGAATTTGGCGATTCAGTGAATCCCTGAGGTAAAACTGTCCATCTAAATAAATTGCTGCTTTTGTCCTGTGAAAGGATCTTCCCATTCAAAAACAAACATGTCTCTACTATCAGGGTCCGGTGGACAGGTCCAGAAAGCGTCCTTTAAATCAATCACACTAAACCATCCATGGTCATGTGGTATTTTACTCAATAGAGTGCAAGGATTAGGAACTACTCGGCGATACACTTGAACTACTTGGTTTAACTTTCTTAAATCCTGTACCAAAAGATATGACCCATCGGGGTTTGTTTTTTTTTTTTTTAAGATTGGGGTACTAAAAGGAGACATACATGGTTCCAGAAGCTTATCCTTAATTAAACTCTCTATAACTGGTTGGAGACCTTTACGGCCTTCCAATGAAATAGAATACTGGTTTTGGCAAATAATTTCATTGTCCCTTTTAAGTTTAATCTTTAAAGTGGTAATGTTTAATCCACCTCGATTACCCTCTTGCACCCACACTATTGGATCAATTTGATTTTCATCTTCCTCTGATAGTAAAGCCATGGATATCACAATTTGGTCATCCTGGGTTTTCAATTCCAATCCTAATTGTATTATTGAATCTCTTCCCAATAAATTAGTTCTGACATCAGGGATATATAAAAGTTGCCCACGAATTTTTTTTTTTTTTTTCATTACCTAATCTTAAATTGGCATTTTCAAACATGGGGACTGGGAGTCCTTCCCTTTTTACCCCTGATACGGTTATACTTTGGTCTGATAGCTTCAGTCATTGAGGTATAAAATTTAAGGAAGTTCTAGAAGCTCCAGTGTCAACCAGGAAGACAACATCCTCCTCCTGGGGTCCCACCTTCAATTTTATCAAGGGTTCTTGGTAGGACCTTAAATTAATAAACCCCTGACTTCCCTATTCATGTTCAAAGGACATGAAGGGAATTACCCTTTCTTCTTTTCTTAGCTCAGGACATTCTCACTTAAGATGTCCCTGTTTGCCACACCAATAACATCCCGCTGAGAGAAAACGGACCCGTGGGGATTGCCAAAGTCTTCCCCTACCTCGGCCAATTCCTCCTTCATTAATTTTTTTCTCACACACTTGCTGAGCCTCTCCTAGTAAATCTTCCAAAGATCTTTCACTCCAACCATCTATCTTCTGTACCTTTCGCCTAATACCAGGCCATGCTTTAGTCACAAAATAAACTTTCATAAGACCTTGTGCTACAGGATCTTCAGGATTCATACTCGAATATTTTCTCATTTCATGTCTCTGTAGCTGTAAAAACACTGAGGGTGTCTCATCTATTTCCTGCTCAATCTCAAAGGCTTTAGTAAAGTTTTGAGACAGGAGCAGCCTCCTTTATACCTTCTATGGTTAGGTTTCTTAAATCTCCCATGTTAAAACAGGCTGTTTCTGCTAGTTGGGGTAGCGAGTATTGTGATCAATTGCCCACAGAATCTTTTTCTTTAGGCTTTGCACATAGATTTTCAAGGCTTCAGGGAGACCCCTAATCAGTGTTTTAAGGTGGACCAGATATACCGGAGTGGCAAGGGGAATGCCCTGCCTCCATGGCTCATACATGGCTTGAATACACACAGCCTTTTTGCACTGATTCTGCCAGCCCAGATAATTTAATGGAGCCAGCAGTTTTTCACCCAATCCTGTCCTTGAGGTAAGGGACAAGATCAGTGCATCTCAAGATTGCAAAACTTATCTATCCCCTGGGACAGGGAAGAGGCATCATTAGAGATATTGACTGCCTTAGAGGCGGCCGTCCTATGATTACGTACAAACTTCACAGGGGCAATACATCCTGAGAGGGCCACACCATAGTATCCAAATTTCCCCTATTCACTCTCAGGAGGTCACACTGTAGTTACACAGTTTACGTTACCAACATCATACACTCTTTACTCTTTCCTCACCTAGACAGCTAGTCCCCTCAGTGGGCAATCATTAACCCCAAAGGACTGACTGGCAGCTTACCGTGTAGCACTATCCTTGGGCTACCCATGGGATCAGACAGCTTGCTCTTCTTCTGTCCCATCTTCTGGGGTGCAATGGGAACCACACTACATGGAGGTCCACACTCACCTTGCCCATGGACTGCTAAGTCCAGTGGAGATCTCAATAAAGCTCACCCCAGGAAACCCACCCCAACCGAACGGAACAACGCAATACTTACTCAATCCTGAGTCTTCGTTCGAGTCTTCGTGCACGAGAATTATGGGGTGCCTGCTTGCCCGAATTTAGGGTTCGGAAGTACAGGGTTTTGGTGGAGGACCGGTCACTCAAGGGCCATCTGAAGATGGGGCACCTCCCTCAAGCTTGGGTCCCCGACCAAATTAACCTGTGTCCGAGTCACTGCACCAAATTTGTTATAAACGGCAGTGACAAATTTGTAATTTTCCAAACATAATTTATTTAAGCAAGATGTGAGCAGGCAAATCAGTGCTGGCCTTCCGGAGGAGACCTTTGCTCCTGCAAATGGCACGAGCCTCACCCCTCTGGAGTCCCCTATTTATAGTCCCGTTGTTCCGGGTACACGTGGCATATCCTGGTGTTTTTCTGTGGCCGTGTAAGCTGGTAGTGGGGGTCGTCCTGGTCCCTCGTAGTCCTCCTCTACGTTGTGTTCAGTGTCTTATTTGGTTAACTCATTTAATCCTATCAGGATGTTGCTAATGATAAAACAATGGTTCTCCTTTGCCCTGGTTACCTATTCACAGCCATAGTCTGCCACAGGCACCAACTCAGCAAGGCCTGAAGTTCTTTCAGGGTGTTGCTAGTGATGAAACAATGGTTCCCCTTTGCCCTAGTTACCTATTTACAGTCATAGAAGGTTTGAGAACAATTCCTACTTAGTCTACTTATCACAGTTACCTGTGGAGGGGAGGGGTCCTACCTTTCCGTATAGCGCGACATCTTCCGACCGCAAAGCCCTATCTACTGACACCCCTGCATCCCATATTTAAGACATCTTAAAACATTGATTAGGTCCCCCCTCAGTCTTCTCCAGGCTGAACAGCCCCAGCTCACTCAGCCTCTCGTCACAGGGGAGATGCTCCAGGCCCTTAATCATCTTTGTAGCCCTTCTCTGATCTCTCTCAATGAGATCCCCATCTTTTTTATACCAGGGAGGCCAGAACTGGACACAATACTCCAGGTGGGGACTGACCAGGGCAGAGTAGAGGGGGAGGATCACCTCCTGTGACCTGCTGGCCACACTCCTCCCAATACACCTCAGGATCCCATTGGCTCTTTTAGCCACCAGAGCACACTGCTGGCTCATGGCCAACCTGTCATCAACCAGGACCCCCAGGTCCTTCTCCACAGAGCTCTTCTCCAGTAGGTCATTTCCCCCAGCCTATACTGAAGCGAACGGTTGTTCCTTCCCAGGTGCCAGACTCTCCACTTGCTTTTGTTGAACTTCATCTGGTTTCTCCCTGCCCAGCTCTCCAGCCTGTCCAGGTCTCTCTGGATGGCAGCGCAGTGTTCCTGTGTGTCAGCCACTCCTCCCAGCGTACTTGCTGAGGGTGGATGCTGTTCCCTCATCAAGGTCGTCAATGAAGATATTAAACAGGACTGGACCAAACACCGAGCCCTGGGGAACACCGCTAATCACAGGTCTCCAGTCAGATTCTGCTCCACTGATCAGCACCCTCTGGGTTCAGTCTGACAGTCAGTTCTCAACCCACCTCACTGTCCACTCATCTATCCCATGCTCTCTCAGCTTTGTTATCAGGATGTCATGGGAGACAGTATCAAAGGCCTTGCTGAAGTCAAGGTAGATGACATCCACTGCTCTCCCTCCATCCACCCAGCCAGTGATGAGATGGTAGAAGGCTATGAGATTGGTCAAGCACGACCTCCCCTTGGTGAATCCATGCTGACTACTCCTCATGACCTTCTTCTCTTCCAATTGCTTGGAGATGGCATCCAGAACAAGCTGTTCCATCACCTTTCTGGGGACAGAGGTGAGGCTGACTGGCCTATAGTTGCCCAGATCCTCCTTCTTGCCCTTTTTAAAGACTGGAGTGACATTGGCTATCCTCCAGTCTTCAGGCACTTCTCCTGTTCTCCAAGACCTGTTGAAGATGATAGAGAACGGCTCAGCAATCACCTCCGCCAGCTCCCTCAGCACACGTGGATGCATCCCATCAGGGCCCATGGATTTGTGTGTATTAATCCCTCTGAGCCACTCCTGGACCTCCCCTACCTCAACCAGATGGAAGCTCTTCATTTCCCAAACATTACTTCTTTCATCCAGTGTCTGTGGGTCCCGGGGGGCCTTTCATATGAAGACCAAAGCAAAGGCAGCATTCAGTATCTCCACCTTCTCAGCATCCCCCGTTACCAGGACACCCTCCTCATTCAACAAGGGACCCACATTATCCCTGGTCATACTCTCACTATTCACATAGCTAAAGGAAGATCCCCAAGTACCAGTATAGGTTAGGGACTGGCCTGTTGGAGAGCAGTGTAGGTGAGAGGGGTCATGGGGGACAGAGGGATAACCATGAACCAGCAATATTCCTCCTGGTTAAGAAGGCCAATGGCATCCTAGTGTGTGTTAGAAAGGATGTGGTTAACAGGTCAAAAGATGTCCTTCTCCCCCTCTCCTCTGCCATGGTGAGACCGCACCTGGAGTGTTGTGTCCAGTTCTGGGCCCCTCAGTTCAAGAAGGACAGAGAACTCCTTGAAAGAGTCCAGGGCAGGGCCACCAAGATGATTCCTTATGAGGAAAGGCTGAGGGAGCTGGGCCTCTTGAGCTTGGAGGAGACTGAGGGTTGACCTTCTTCATCTTTATAAATATGGTGAGAGTTGGGAGGACAGAGCCAGGCTTTTCTCAGTGATGGCCAGTGATAGGAGAAGGCAACAGGTACAAGCTGGAGCATGGGAAGTTCCATGTGAATGTAAGGAGAAACCTTTTCCCTGTGAGTTAGATAGAGTCCTGGGACAGCCTGCCCAGAAAGGCTGTGGACTGTCCTTCTCTGGAGACATTCAAAACCTGCCTGGATGCATTTTTATGTAATTCAGTCTATGTCATCCCGCTCTAGATGATCTTTTGAAGTCCTTCCAACTCCTAATGTTCTGTGATTCTATGATTCTGTGATTCCTCCCCAAGGGAACTATCCTAAAAGCTCCTGAAATCATTTTCAGGCTCTACCAGTGTCCACCTTAGAAATTGCTAAATGCCTCCAAAACAAAAGATTTGAGTGACGACAGATGTTCCTGGCCTGAAACCTCCCCAGGTAGCCCACTAGCAGGCACAGGAGCCTTGGGACTCGGGGCTTTCATAGATAACAGAATGGTCCTAACAATGTCTGATATAATTTTCAGGCTCTTCCAGCAGCTATAGCTGCCAATCAGAAGGTACAAGGGCCAAAAGATCTTCTTGGCTAGAAACCTCCCCAGGTAGCCTAAAGATGCATTGACAATGGAATGCTCATAACAATGCAAGGCATCTGGTTTTAGCTCTACCAGCTTCTATTTTTGAAACTTCTAAACGCCCATCACTAGCTCCCAAACAAAAGTGGTGAGGGCCTAGTAATCTTCCTGGCCTGAAACCTCCCAAGGTAGCCCACTAACAGGCCCAGTTACCTTGGGGTTCAGGGTTGTCATAGGCAGTGGAATCATCCTGACAGTGCCTGACATCATTTTCTGGCTCTACCAGCAACCACATTTGACCTTGCTAAACGTACAGCAGTACATCTCAAACAAAAGGTATGAGCAATGAAAGAAGTTCGTGGTCTAAAACCTCTACAGGTAGCCCAGTTACAGCCCCCCTGACTTGGGGGTCAGGGCTTTTGTAGCCATGGGAGTGGAGATAAATCTGCCTGACCTCATTTTCTGACTTTAACATTGTCCAGCTTCGAAACTGCTAAATGTCCAGCAATATAACCCAAACAAAAGGTGTGAGGGCAGAAAAATGTCCCTGGCCTGAAACCTCTCCAGGAAGCACACTATCAGACCCAGGAACGTTAGGGCTCAGGGCTTTCCTTGCCAAGGGTCAGTCCTAAGAGTATGTGACATCATTTTTGGACTCTACCAGCACCCAACTTCAAACATGCTAAACGTAGAGTAATGGCACACAAAGAAAAGTTGAGAAAGATGAAAGATGTTCCTGGCTGGAAACCTCGTGAGGCAGTGGACAAGAAGACCCCATAACCCTTGGGTCAGGACTGTCCTTTCCAAGAGAACAGTCCTAAAAGTGCCTGATGTAATTTTCTTGCTCTACCAGTATCCACCTTCGAACACTCTAAAAATCCAGCAATATCCCCCAAACAAAAGATGCAAGGGTGGAAAGATGTTCCTGGACTGAACCCCCCCCATGCAGAATAAAAACAAGACCACTAAGCCTGAGGCTTAGGTCTTCCCTTGCCAAGCGATTGGTCCTAACAGTGCCTGGCTTCATGTTAAGCCTCTACCAGCATCTGCCTTTGAATATCATAGAATCAGAGAATCACAGGGGTTGGAAGGGACCTGGAGAGATCATCGGGTCCAACCCCATATGCTAACCATCCAACAATTTTATTGAAACAAAAGGTGCAAGGGCTGAAAAATGTTACTGGCATGAAAACTCCTCAGGTATCAGATGAGAAGCACCAGAACCTTGGGGCTCAAAGCATTCCTTGCCAAGGGAATAGTCCTAACATTGCCTGATGTCATTTTTGGGCTCTACCAGTTTCCATCCAGGAAACTGTAAATGTCCAGCAGTAGCTCCCAAAAAAAGGTGCAAGGGCCAAAAGACAATCCTGACCTTAAACCTCCCCAGGTAGCCCACAAAACACCATAAAACCAAACAGGGACTACATACAAGAAGACCAATCTCCTTGGGGTAGGCATCTGAGCATGAGAGGCTGAGGATCTAGGGGACTGCAGAGAAGAACTGGTCAACAGCATTGCCCTTGCAGAGGGTTAGGGAACATGTACTGGCCGTGTGCAGCACAGCACTGAGAAACCCACTGCAGCTCCCGTGTGTCTGCCAAGGCCAGGAGGAGGAAGTGGGGAATGAAGCTGGTGTTGGACATTCTCTGCCTCTGTGCATGGAGCCCTGTGCAAGGAGAACAAGGCAGAGAGAACTTGGGGCACTCTTCCCTGAGCAAAACATTCTTGCTGGAGACCCAAGGACTGGCTATCCCTGTTCTACTAGACATTGGGAAAGTTCATTTTTGGGAGGTGCATTTCCTGCCATCTGATGGTGCCACTGGCTGTATGGAGCTCTGATGGGAGCTCTCCAGGTGTCAATTTGTCCTTGCAGCAGGTCTGTCTTTTTTGACATATATGATCTTTTCCAAATGATGGTTCCCACTTCCCCCAACTGCAGAGCAGAGCTTTGTAGATTTGTTTTTCCTGATTTTGTTTTGTGAAACACCAAGAAATGCCCAACTGCTCACCTAAACCCCTTCCTTTCACAGGGGGAAAGTGAGTTGTCCCTGTCCCTTCCTGGGGGTCCTGTCTCATGGGGAGACAAGGAAAGGTGATTGTCCTGCCCAGCTCTGGTTTGATCAGGAGAAAGGACTCTGATGGACACAGGGATTTCTCCCCAGCTGAGGGAGGGAACATCAGAGATGAGATCATAGAATAATCCCCATGAGGCCTGAGACACCAGAGGGAGCCGAGAAGAACTGGTCTTCTCCTGCAGAGCTGGGCTGAGCTCCTGGGATGAAGGAAGCTCATGGCAACCCAGCAGCACTGCAGAGAGACAGCTCTGCCCAGGAGCAGCTCCTCTGCCAAGCACACAGGGCTGGGGACATTGCCTGTAGGTACCAAGGGGAGACCTGTGAGGCTGAGAGAGCTGATGGATGCTGAGAGCTCACTGGAGGAGAAATCTCCACAGCACTCTCCCTGGTATGTCTGTGGGTGCAGGGCAATGCAGGTTCTGTTCCTGGAGGGATCTCCTAAAGCTGGGACATGGGGCAGTGTGTGGGGTCTGTCAGGAGGACAGGTTCTCTGTAGGACCAGAAAGTGCTGCCTGGAAGGGATGCCCTTGTGCCCCATCAGAGGGACAGGGCAGGACAGCTGTCTTCTCCTGGGCATGGCTACAGAGGTGTGAAGCAGCGTGTGCACCGAGGGGTGCCCAGGGCTGTCCTTGTGAGCAGGGTCCCTGCGCCCTGGAGGCTGTGTGCTGGGGCAGGGACTCTGCTGCTGCCAGGGTCAGCACTCAGCCTGGCTTGGGGGTTTCCCCAGGGATAGAGAAGGACCTGTGGGCTGAGTGAGTGACCAAGTGAAGAGCAGAGTAAGGTCCTTCTGCAGTAAGACAGTGCTGCCTGGGTCAGCTTTGCTCCCAGCTCCAGCTGATCCTTGAGAAATTCCAAAGGGAATTTGAAGAACAACATCAAGGAATCCTTTTCCTGTAGGCAGAGTCTTTGCTTTGACTTTTCCTCTCCTGTGGGCTGTGCTGACTGTGGTGTATTAGAACTGATTTCTCCCCTCAAGAATATGCAATGAAAACCTGATTCTCATGAAGATATTTGAGCTTCCCCTGGTCCCTGCACCTTGGGACAGTGCCAGGAGGGGTCTGCAGAGCAGAGCTGAGTGCAGGGCAGGTTGGATGAGGTCTGTGAGCACAGAGCGGGAGGTGACATGGGCAAAGAGAAGCAGCTCCAGGGACAGCTCAAGGCAGCAGAAACAGAAGGAGCTGCTCCCAGAAATGTCGTGGGAGTGGGGATTTTTACCTCCCTGACATCCCCTGCAGTGCTGACCCTTTCCCAAAACAATCCCCTCTTTCTGACACCCAGCACAGACTCTGCATCCAAACTACAGGGTTTATGCCTAGTCTTGTCCTTGGCAGCCTGACCCCCAGTGAGAAGAAGCCCCTGAGTGAATTTCTCTCTGTCGCACTCCTTCCAGCCTTGGGACCTGCCAGCTGACCATCCTCCCAGCAGTGACGTGCTCCAACCAGCACAAAGCACACTTCCCAAAAGGGACCTGACAAAAGTCCTCCTGAATCCCTCATCCAGTTTACATTGAAATACGTTTTCTTTAAAGAATAGTACCCTAACAACTCACTGCCTTTTCCTCTTTGCACAGGTCTCCACACTTGACAGCAGCAGATGTCCAACAGCAGCTCCATCAGCCAGTTCCTCCTCCTGCCCTTTGCACACACACGGGAGCTGCAGCTCCTGCACTTCTGCCTCTTCCTGGGCATCTACCTGGCTGCTCTCATGGGCAATGACCTCATCATCATCACCATAGCCTGTGACCACCACCTCCACACCCCCATGTACTTCTTCCTCCTCAACCTCTCTGTTACTGACATTGGCTACATCTCCACCACTGTTCCCAAATCCATGGCCAATTCCTTGTGGGACACCAGGGCCATTTCCTACACAGGATGTGTGGCTCAACTCTTTTTCTTTGTATTTTTGATTGTCACAGAGGCCTCTCTTCTCACTGTCATGGCCTACGACCGCTACGTTGCCATCTGCCACCCCCTGCACTATGGGACCCTCCTGGGCAGCAGAGCTTGTGTCCACATGGCAGCAGCTGCCTGGGCCAGTGGGTTTCTCAATGCTGTGCTGCACACGTCCAATACATTTTCACTTCCTCTCTGCCATGGCAATGCTGTTGACCAGTTCTTCTGTGAAATCCCTCAGATCCTCAAGCTCTCCTGCTCACATGCCTACCTCAGGGAAATTGGAGTCATAGTGGTTGGTGTCTGTTTAGCTTTTGGGTGTTTTGTGTTCATTGTGGTGTCCTATGTGCAGATCTTCTGGGCTGTGCTGAGGATCCCCTCGCAGCAGGGACGGCACAAAGCCTTTTCCACCTGCCTTCCTCACCTGGCCGTGGTCTCCCTGTTTTTCAGCACTGGTTTGTTTGCCCACCTGAAGCCCCCCTACATCTCCTCCCTATTTTTGGACCTGGTAGCAGCATTCCTTTACTGCACTTTTCCACCAGCAGTGAACCCCCTCATCTACAGCATGAGGAACCAGGAGCTCAAAGATGCTGTGTGGAAACTAAGGCCTGGTTGTTTCTAAGCAGCACCAAACTGCTCATGTATTTTTGTATATCACTGGCAATGTTACTCATGTTGGGACCAGTCTGTATTTAGTAGGGTTTTTAATTGTTAGATGTATTTTCCTTCTATTTTGTCTAAGCTATAATAACATGGTCAATGTTCACCTCATTCCTAATGCAATATCTCCTGTTCTTGTGTGACCCAGACACTTTGTAAGGATGAGCTGTGCTCTCTTTCCATCATGTCTCCCTTGAAAGGTGCACAAATTTTTCTTTATCCTGTCATCTATAAAAAAATTACAAGAACATTCTCATCAGCTGAATTATTGTCACAGTTCTGCGTAGCTGAGTGCTGTTAGAGAACCGGGGGCTGCAGACAACAGCGGCTGTAAGGAGCAGCCAGAAGCTCCCCGCTGGCCCTGAAGAGTAAACATCTGCTGATTCAAGGCCAGAGTTGCTGCTGACCAGGGCTGAGCCCATCAGCGCTGGTCACAGTGCCTCTGAGAATCACATTTAGGAGAAAAAAAACACATGCAGCTGCATTTTGCCCCCAGAGAAGGGAGTGAGAAGGTGTAACAAGCTGTGCAGACACCTAGGCCGGGGAAGGGCGAGAGGAGGCGCCCCAGGTGCTAGAGAGAAAGATGCCCCTGCAGACCCTGTGGAGAGCCATGTTGGAATGTGTGTCCCCCCAGAGCCCATGGAAAAGGCCCAGAACCCACCTGCAGCCCGTGGAGAGGCCCCACGCTGGAGCAGGGGGAGACACACAGGAGATGCTGTGACCCACATTGCATCAATCTCCTCCCAGCAGCCCATGGAGAGAGACAGAGACACAGAGATGAGCGAGGGAGAGATTCGCTCAGGAACAGGTTTTCTGGGGTGAGGCTGGTGACCCCGTGGAGGACTGGGACTGAGAGACATTGATATTTACTACTGCCCACCATAGCGGTGACCCACGGTGGAGCAGCTGGGGAAGAGCTGAAGCCCTGTGGGAAAGGGCTCACGCTGGAGAAGTTCATGACGTAGTGTCTGTCGTTGGTGGGACCCCACGGTGCAGCAGGGGGAGGGGGTGTGGATTGAATGGTGTCCCCCAGCCGAGAAGGAAACCAACTTGCAAGGGACTGCAAGTAGAAAACAGAAAGAAACAGAAAGAAGCCTCATTTCAAACAAACCTCCAACCAGAGGAGATCTTCTCCTCCTGCCCTTATTTTGGCTGGGGTGGAATTAATTTTCATGTTGGCAGCCCCCATAGTTCTGTGGGTTGGATTTGTAAGCAAACAAGTCTAGCTAAATGTGTTTGTTCCTTGCTGAGCAGGACTTGCACAGCATCAAGGGCTTTTCTCTCATTCTTCTCCAGAAATGAGTCACCTGGGAGTGCACAAGTACCTGGAAGGGGACAGAACAGGCCCAGCTGACCATAAGTGATGAGTGGGATTATCCATACTGTATGACTACAGGAATGAGCCCACCATTCTCTTGCACTTGTTGTCTATAAAGGTGGCCTGGTTTCATCCAGGAGAGAGTTGATTTTCTTTCTATAAGCCAGTGAAATGCCATGTTTGGGAGCTGGGATGAGAGCAGTGCTGGTAACACAGGGAAGGTTTAGAGTTGTTTCCAAGCAGTTAAGGACTTTTCGGTTGTTCATGCTGCCCTGCTAACGAGAACGCAGGGGGTACCAAGGGAGCTGGGCGGGGACACAACCAGGACAGGGGACCCAAGCTGGCCACAGTGGATATTACCTAGCAGCTTCATCACACTCAGCATAAAGGGGGGTTGGACGGGGAGGAGCATTGAGGTCAATCAAACGCAGTTTTTGGGATGATCTGGTTTCAGGACGGCTCTGAGCTCTACAGCCTGAGCTGTTCAGTGAGCTCTACAGCCTGAGCTGTGCAGTTCAGCGAGACACTGCATTGTGCACCACCAGCTTCATATATTTTGCTAAAAAGTCCTATTGTTGTTGTTTCTCTCTGTCTGCTGTCCCTGTAAACTGACCTTATCCCAACCCATGAGGTTTGGGGGGGGGGGTTCTTTGCCTTTTCCCTTCCTTCATGCTGACTCCTATCCCCCCACATACACTGTTAGAGAGAGTGAGTGGATGGTGCTTGGGACGAAACCATGACAAAAGGTGCCAGCACAACACTCGCTCATCAAGGCAGCTCAGACATGATGGGTGGAGAACTGTCCACAAGGAGAAGAATTTGGGCATTCTGGGGGATGACATAGCAGTCAGAGGTGCTGAACAGGAATCTGCCCATGAGCACATTGGGCTGCTCTGAGAGGAGTGTGGCCACACAGACAAGAGCCCTTATTGTTTATGTGTACTCAGCACTGGTGAAGCCACCTCTGGAGCAGTCAGTCCCAATGTGGGGTCCCTGGTCTGGTAGAAGAGTGAAGAAAACTCATGTGGAGAGATAAACTCTTGCCAAGATAAAGTTAGGGGTCTTGTGTGGAGAGGCTGAGAGACCCAGGCTTCTTTATCCTGGGGAAGGGGAGACTGAGGGAAGCCCTCTTTGTGCTACAGGGAAAGAACATAAGAAAGGAAGTCCTCTGTAACTGCAGCTTTGAAGGTCAGAGTGAGGATAAAGAAATGTCACTCTGAGGGCAGTGCTGTGGTGCAAGAAGTCACTAAGTGGAAGAGTAGATGAGCTGGTGGCTTTGTGTTTGTGGGAACAGCTGGTGAAAAGGGAGAGACAGCAGTACAGGCAGGGACATGATGGGGTGACAGTGAGATAGGAAAGGGGTTGGTTGTCTGCAGCCTTCAGGGAAACAAGCACAGGCGTGGGGCAGTGTGGGATGGGCTGTCCTGCAGATGGTCAAGGATGGCGGCCAGGCTGAAAGGTTCCATGTCGGAGAGACGGGACACAGCTTGATGCAAGCACAAGTCGATCTATTGTATAAAATCATTCCTTTCAATATGCTCAGAAGACAGCGTGCTTGAAACAGATTGGTCCTTTGTACATACACTGCTCACAGGCTGCATCTGGTTGGTCAGCGGTCTACTGTCACACTAGCAGCCCTAACTTATCTTGAGGAAGCAACTCCTGAGGCCTCCCCAGACAGCAGGCATACCTTATTAGCTTGAGGACAGGCTTCTTCTGGCGCTTGTCCCAGCTGGGGGTCTGGAACCTTGGGGTCAGGGATTTGCTTGGTAGAATGGTAGTAAGAGTGCCTGATGTAATTTGCCAAATCTACCAGCATCCAGCTTCAAAACTGCTAAACCTCCAGCAATAAATCCCCCTGAAAGAAAGATTTGAGGGCTGAATGATGTTTCTGCCCTGAAAGCTCAGTACACAGCTCACTAGGAACCCCAGTACCCCTGTGGATCAGGATGCAGGGGGGTTGGAGCTCTATGATCCTTGGCGTCCCTTCCAACACATGCCATTCTATGATTCTATGATTCCTTTCCAAGGGAACAGTTGTAACAGGGCCTGATGTCATCTTCTCGCTCTAACAGAGTCCAAATTCTAAAATGCTAAACGTCTAGCTATAGCTGCCAATCAAAAGGTACAAGGGCCTTAAGATCTTCTTGGCCAGAAACCCTCCCAGGTAGCCCAGAAGATGCATTGACAATGGAATGGTCAGAACAGTGCAAGACATCAGGTTTCAGCTCTACCAGCTCCTAGGTTTGAAATTTCTGAAAGTCCAGCAATAGCTACCAAACAAAAGTTGTGGGTGGCTAGTAGTCTTCCTGGCCTGAAACCTCCCAAGGCAGCCCACTAGCAGGCCCAGTAACCTTGGGGCTCAGGGCTGTCATATACAATGAAATTACCCTAACCATGGTTGATGTAATTTTCTGGCTCTATCGGCGATCACCTTTTAACTTGCTATAGGTACAGCACTACATCCCAAACAAAAGCTGGGAGCAATGAGAAATATCTGTAGCCTAAAACCTATCCAGGTATCCCAGTGAAAGCCCCATTAACTTGGGGGTCAGGGCTTTCATAGCCATGAGAGTGAACATATTTCTGCCTGACAATTTTCCAGATTTAACAGTGTCCAACTTCAAAACTGTTGAATGTCCAGCAATATAACCCAAACAAAAGATGCGAGGGCAGCAAAATGTTCCTGCTCAAACCTCTCCAAGAAGAACACAAACAGCCCCAGTAACACTGGGGCTCAGGTCTTTCTTTGCCAAGGCTCTGTCCTAAAAGTATCTGACATCATTTTTGGACTCTACCAGCATCCAACTTCATACATGCTAAACGTAGAGTAATGGCACACAAAGAAAAGCTGCAAAAAATGTTCCTGGCTGTAAACCTCATGAGCAGTGGAGAAGAAGACCCAGTAACCTTGGGGCTCAGAACTGTCCTCGACAAAGAAACAGTCCTACAAGTGCCTGATGTCATTTTCTGTCTTTACCAGCATCCACCTTAGAACATTCTAAACGTCCAGCAATATCCCCCGAACAAAAGATGCAAGGGCTGACTGGAAATTTAAGCAAGTAGCCCACTACCAGCCCAAATGACCTTGGGCCTCAAGGATTTCAATGCAAGGGGATGGTCCTAAGAGTGCCTGACATCATTTTTGGGCTCTACCAGCATCCAACTTCAAAACTGATAAATGTCTAATAATTACTCCCTAAAGAAATGTGAAAGAGAAGATGCTGGACAGAAGCATCCATAGGTAGAGAGTAAAGATGATCCTAGTCAGAAACATCCCAAGGTAGCCCACATGCAGGCCTTGAAACCTTGGGATCAGGGCATTCCTAGCCACAGGAATGGTCCTAACAGTGCTTGGCGTCATTTTTGTGCTCTACCAGTCTCCAATTTCAAAACTCCAAAACATACAGCAATATCTCCCAAACAAAAGGTGGAAGGATGAAAGATGTTTCTGACCTAAAACCTCCCCAGTAGCCCAGTAGCAGCACCAGTAACTTTGGGGATCAGGGCTTTCCTTTCCAAGGGAACAGTCCTAACAGTGCCTGATGTCATTTTTAGGTTATACCCCCATACAACTTTGAAAGTGATAAACATCCAGCAATAGTTCCAAACAAGCTGTGTAAGGGCTGAAAGATGTTATTGGCCTAAAAGCTCCCAGGGTAGCCCACTAGCAGACCAGGTTACCTTTGGTCTCAGGGCATTCTGAGTCACGGGTATGGTCCTAAAATTGACTGGCATCTAACTGCAGCTCTACCAGCATCCACCTTCAAAACTGCTAAATACCTAGTAATAGCTCCCCCAAAAAAGTTGTCAGGGCCTAAAGAGGTTCCTGGCCTTAAACCTCCCCAGGTAACCCACTAGCAGTAAGAAGGCTTAGAACATTCCTAGCAAAAAGAACAACACCTCCCCATGTGGACTACAAACAAGACCACTGACCTTGGGACTCAGGGCTCCCCTTGCCAAGGGATCAGTCCTGATATTGCCTGACTTCATTTTTGGCCCTCCCAGCATCTGCCTTTGAATATGCCAACCATCCAAAAATTTCAGCAAAACAAATGGTACAAAGGATGAAAGATGTTCCTGGCATGAAAACACCTGAGAGATCAGATGAGAAACCCCAGTAACCTTGGGGCTCAGGGCGTTCCTTGCCAAGGGAACATTCCTAACATCGCCTGATGTCATTTTCAGGCTCTACCAGAGACCATTTTCAAAACTGCTAATTGTCCACAATAGATCCCCCCAAAAAGGGTGCATGGGCTATAAGATGTTCCTGGCCTTAAACCTCCCCAGGTAGCCCATAAAAGACCCCAAAACTAAACAGGTACTGAATACAAGAACACCAGTCTTCCCAGGGTAGGCATTTGAGCATGTGAGGCTGAGGATCTAGGGGACTGCAGAGAAGAACAGCAGTGCCATGGCAGAGGGGTAGGGAACATATACTGGCCGTGTGCAGCACAGCACTGAGAAACCCACTGCAGCTCCCATGTGTCTGCAAAGGGCAGGAGGAGGAAGTGGGGAATGAAGCTGCTGTTGGACATTCTCTTCCTCTTTGCATGGAGCCCTGTGCAAGGAGAACAAGGCAGTGAGAACTTGGGGCACTCTTCCCTGAGCAAAACATTCTCATTGCAGACCCAAGGACTGCCTCTCCCTGTTCCATTAGACACTGCAAAGGTAATTTTTGGGAGGTGCACTTCCTGCTGTCTGAGGGTGCCTCTGGCTGTATGGGGCTCTGATGGGAGCTCTCCAGGTGTCAGTTTGTCCTTGCAGCAGAAGGTCTGTCTTTTTTGACATATATGATCTTTTCCAAATGATGGTCCCCACTTCCCCCAACTGCAGAGCAGAGCTTTGTAGATTTGTTTTTCCTGATTTTGTTGTTGTGAAACACCAAGAAATGCCCAAATGCTCACCTAAACCCCATCCTTTCACAGGGGGAAAGATTCCCCTCCCTGTCCCTGCCTCTGGGTCCTGTCTCATACGGAAAAAAGGAAAGGTGATTGTCCACCCCAGCTCTGGTCTGATCAGGAGAAAGGACTCTGCTGGACAGAAGGATTTCTCCCCAGCCAAGGGAGGGAACATCAGTGATGAGATCATAGAATGATTCCCATGAGGGCTGAGACACCAGGAGGGAGCCTAGAAGAACTGATTAAGGAAATACCTCTACCAGGTTAAGTGGTCTGTGGAGACTGGACAAGGGGCAATGGTTTAACTTGGAGAATAGGAGGTTCAACACCAAATTGGAGAAGAAATTTTCACAGTGAGTGCAACAGAGCCCTGGGACAGGCGGCCGAGGTGGGCTGTGGAATCTCCTTGTCTGGAGATACTCAAGACCTCTCTGGACACCGGCCTGTGCGATCTGTCCTAGGGAGCTGCTTTGGCAGGGGGTTGGACTGGATGATCTCTGGAGGCCCCTTCCAACCCCTAGAGTTCTGTGAATCAGTGAATCTGTAAATAGGGAGGAGATTGAGAGGGGCTCTTCAATTAGGCAAACATGTCTCCTTCTAGCCCCAGGGCTGCAGAGCAAGGATGAGGGGTCTGGAGTGACTCTCACAGGGGGAAAGAGTCACCTCCCTGTCCCTGCCGGGGGTTCCTGTCTCATGTGGAGACACGGAAAGGTGATTCTCCTGCCCAGCTCTGGTTCGGTCTGGAGAAACAACTCTTCTGGACAGAAGGATTTCTCCCCAGACAAGGAAGAGACAGGCAGTAAAGATTTAGTGTCCAGGGACACCTCACAGGAGACTCTGGAGAATGGAGTATGTGACATATTTGCCTGTTCCTCTGCTGTGAGCTGGACTGAGCTCCTGGGATGAAGGAAGCTCATGGCAACCCAGCAGCACTGCAGAGAGACAGCTCTGCCCAGGAGCAGCTCCTCTGCCAAGCACACAGGGCTGGGGACACTGCCTGTAGGCACCGAGGGGAGACCTGTGAGGCTGAGAGAGCTGACGGATGCTGAGAGCTCACTGGAGGAGAAATCTCCACAGCACTCTGCCTGGTATGTCTGTGGGTACAGGGCAATGCAGGTTTTGTTCCTGGAGTGATCTCCTAAAGCTGAGACATGGGCCAGTGTGTGGGGTGTGTCAGGAGGACAGGTTCTCTGTAGGACCAGAAAGTGCTGCCTGCAAGGGATGCCCTTGTGCCCCATCAGAGGGACAGGACAGCTGTCTTGTCCTGGGCATGGCTGCAGAGGTGTGAAGCAGCGTGTGAACTCAAGCGGTGTCCAGGGCTTTCCCTGTGCCACGAGGGCTGTGTGCTGGGGTAGGGACCCTGCTCCTACCAGGGTCAGCACTCAGCCTGCCTGGTGGGCTTCCATCTACCTTGGTGCACGAAGAAGCTCTGGGGGGAAATGTGACCCATGGAAGGACAGTGTAGGGTCCTTCTGCTGTCAAAGTGTGCAGTGTAGGTCAGGTGTGCTCCCAGCTCCAACGGATCCCTGGCAACTTCCCAGACACTTTTCAAGAACACCAAGGATGCATTTTCCACTCCAGGTGAAGGGACTTTGCTTTGAATTTTCTCTCTTGTGGACTGGGTGGGGAGAGGGAGCTGAGCTTTTCTCGCTAACTTTGCAGAAGGCAGTGCAAACTCATTGGTCATTAGGACTTGTCAGAGCATCTCCTGAGCCCTGCACACACAGAGATTCCCTGGGGCAGTGCCCTGATGCCAGCAGGGGTCTACAGAGCAGAGCTGAGCACAGGGCAGTTTGGATGAGGTCTGTGAGCACAGAGCAGGAGGTGACATGGGAAAGAGAAGCAGATGCAGGGACAGGTCCAGGCAGAAGAGTCATTGTCAGGAAAGGAGAGGTAGCTGCTCCCAGAAATGCCATGGCAGTGGGGATTTGGTAAATCTCTGATATCCCCCATAGTGCCAACACTGATGTTCGACAGGGAACACCAGGGTGTGATCACAGAGCACCCAGCACAGGGCAGCTGAGACCAGGGCTGACGGACAGAGCAGCTCTCCCCACGCTGCACTCAGGGGAAGGTTTCACTGGTACTGCAGCAGCAATGTCAGGGAGCCCTGACAGAAGAAACACCCCTCCGGTACAGGCAGGAGAAAACCAAAGCTCGACAGCTCTGCTCTGCCCTCAGGTGACATTGGAGTGACAGTGCTGAAAAGCTCATTCCTATCTACAGGGGATTTAGTCTGAGATCACACCATCCTTCTATTTACTGACTGCTGCCAGGCAGGACTGAGTTCTCAAGAGCCACAGCTGACCCTCCTCCCAGCAGTGGCACGTTCCATCCAGCACAAAGCAGACCTCCCAAAAAGGACCTGACAAAACTCTCCAAGAATACAGAGAGTCAATCTGAGTGTGTTCCCTAAGAATTGGAAGAGGTTTTCCTCAAAGAAGAGTTCCCTAAATTCTCACTACCTTTTCTTCCTTGGACAGGTCTCCACACTTGACAGCAGCAGATGTCCAACAGCAGCTCCATCAGCCAGTTCCTCCTCCTGCCCTTTGCAGACACACGGGAGCTGCAGCTCCTGCACTTCTGCCTCTTCCTGGGCATCTACCTGGCTGCTCTCCTGGGCAATGGCCTCATCATCATCACCATAGCCTGTGACCACCACCTCCACACCCCTATGTACTTCTTCCTCCTCAACCTCTCTCTTACTGACCTTGGCTGCATCTCCACCACAATCCCCAAATCCATGGCCAATTCCTTGTGGGACACCAGGGCCATTTCCTACACAGGATGTGTGGCTCAACTCTTTTCCTTTTTCCTTTTGATCGTCACAGAGTACTGTCTTCTCACTGTCATCGCCTATGACCGCTACGTTGCCATCTGCCAATCCCTGCACTACGGGACCCTCCTGGGCAGCAGAGCTTGTGTCCACATGGCAGCAGCTGCCTGGGCCAGTGGGTTTCTCCTTGCTGTGCTTCACACTGCCAATGTATTTTCACTGCCCCTCTGCCATGGCAATGCTGTTGACCAGTTCTTCTGTGAAATCCCCCAGATCCTCAAGCTGGCATGCTCAGACACCTATCTCAGGGAAACTGGAATCATTGTAGTTGGGGCATTTATAGCTTTTGGGTGTTTTGTGTTCATCATGGTGTCCTATGTGCAGATCTTCAGGGCTGTGCTGAGGATCCCCTCAGATCAGGGAAGGCATAAAGCCTTTTCCATGTGCCTCCCTCACCTGGCCGTGGTCTCCCTCTTTCTCAGCAGTGCCATGCTCACTTATCTGAAACCCCACTCCATTTCCTCCCTATTTTTGGACCTTGTAGTGGCATTTCTTTACTCAGTGTTCTCACCAGCAGTGAACCCCCTCATCTACTGCATGAGGAACCAGGAGCTCAAGGATGCCATGTGGAAACTGATGACTGGATGTTTCTAAGCAGCAATATGCTGCTTATCTTATCCTGCAAATCGCTGACACTGTAACTCATGTTAGTCTGTGCTTAGTAGATTTGCAGGGTTTTTTTAGTGTTGAGGGTTTTTTTCATTCTTTTTTCTCTAGGCTATCTTAGAAATTGGATTTGGACTTGGTAATCTCTTGAGATCCCTTGAACCCCTAAAGTTATGTGATTCTGTAACACAGTCCATAATCGTCCCATTCCTATAGAGTATCTCCAGGTTTTGTGTGACCCAGACTCTGCGTTGTGAAGAGCTGTCCTCTCTTTGCATGAGGTCTGCTTGCAAAAGACCAAAATTATTCCTGATTTTTTTTCTTTTACAGAAGAAAAATAAGAAATTTGCAAACACAAATATATCAGTTGAATCACTTGACAACTTGGGAATTTCCAGCATTGGTACTGTTGACAGCAGAAGAAATACACACATTTCCCCTATACCTGCATTATCATCTGTCTGCCTCTGTTATGTCCCTCATCATACAGGTGTTTCCAGCTCTCTTCATATAACAGCCATGCCGAAGGACATGTTTTTACCCAGACCAGGTAGATACATGCACTTCACTTTTCTGCTCTCTGGTGTCTGCTTTGAGCTCAGAGAGTTGGAAACATTCCATCATTCAGATACCTAATGAACTGTTCTGTCAGGAGTTCAGTGTGCTGAGAAGTGACCTTTCTATGTATCCAAATAAAAGTGTTCTGGGAGAGAATCTCCTCTGAAAGCTGACCCCCTTCACACGCTGCTTGGCCGTAGCAGGCAGCTGAGGAGAGAGATTTCAGGGTTATTAAATAGTTGTTCTGTTTGTTGTCAGAGAAATCTGTCTGTGCCTGTGAGCATAGATGATGCCAGGAAAAGTGTTGGGAGTCCCAGGAGGCCAGTGAGGGCACTGCTGGGCTTGGGGAAGAGCAAGGTTCTCCATGCAGGGTTGGATCTGAAGAGACTGCTTTTCCTGCCTGTCCAGATCTCCTTAGGAGACCTCTGCCCCAGCACCCATTGCAGCATGCTGCTGAACTTTCTTCCATGGTCTGAGATATGACAGAAACTTCTTTTCCTATGAAAAAATCCTCCATTGTGAAACTCCTTTGAAATTTTCATCATTCAAACTCACCTCTCCAATTAGTCATACAAGTCTTAATTTTTTTAATTAAAATGTGTTGAAGAGCCATGCTTGTAAGGGATTTCTGGGTGTTAATGAGTCCCATGGTGTCTTTTCTTCAGAGTCCACAGACCTCAAGATACCAAAAGGAGACTCAAGAAACCTCTCAAGAAGTTCAAGTCAGGAGTAATGCCCAAAGTACCTTGAAGCACTAACAGGCCCCACTGGGAACCATTACTGACAAAGCCTCCCCAGGGGCTCGTTAGAGCAGACAATTGGAGGCCATGAGGACAAACAGAGGCAAAGCGCAGGCAGCTCTGATGCTGAGGACACCCTGGCTTGTTCTGATGAAGCAGAAATGCCAAGCACTGGTCCCCAGCCCCTGGGCAGGGAGATCCTGACCCTCACCTGTGTCTCAGAGCTCTTCCTTGGGATGTGGGGAGTGTGACACCAAGGGAAGGACAGTGGTATAATACATTGTGCCCTCCCCTGGGTTGGGTGCAAGGAGGCAATGATGCTCCATGGCCATGAGGACAATATGTGTCCTCTGAGGCTCTGTGGCAGGGACATCAACTATAGCCAAGGGGGCAAAGACCTCGTTTCTATCAGGCCCTTTCAGCCTGTCCAGCACCCTCGGCCATCTGTACCACAGTCCATCCTACAGCTCCCCACACCTGTGCCTGTTTCCCTGCAGGCACCTTATCCCCTTCCCGACCATGTTCTCAACCCATGATGTCCCTGCCTGTACTGCTGTCTCTCCGTCCTCACCAGCTGTTCCCACAAACACAAAGCCACCAGCTGACCCACTCTTCCTCAAAGTGACATTTTACACCACAGCACTGCCCTCAGAATGACATTTCTTTAGCCTCACGTCCACTCTGACCTTCAAAGCTGCAGTTTCACGTGGACTTCCTTTCTTATGTTCTTTCCCTGTAGCACAAAGAGGGCTTCCCTCAGGCTGCACGTCCCCAGGCTAAAGAAGCCCTGGTCTCTCAGCCTCTCCACACAAGACCCCTAACTGTATCTGGTCAGACTTTCTGTGACCACACAAGGGTTTCTCCACATTCCACCAGACCGGGGAGCCCCACACTGGGACTGACTGCTCCAGAGGTGCCTTCACCAGTGCTGAGTCCAAATGGACGAGAAGGGTCCTTGTCTGCGTGGCCACTCTCCTCCCAGTGCAGCCCAATGTGCTCATGGGCAGATCCCTGTTCAGCACCTCTGACTGCTATGGCAGCCCCTGGAATGACCAAATTCTGCCCCCTGCAGCCTGTTCTCCACCCGTCATGTCTGAGCCTGTCTTGATGTGTGGGTGTTGTGCTGGAACCTTTTGTCATGGTTTTGTTCCAGCCAAGAGCTGAACATCAAGAGGCCATGATCTCTCTAGGAGGAGGATGTGGGGTGGGAGGGATTGGAGACAGGGGGAAGGGAGGGAAATGAAAACAAAAAAAAATAGTAAAACATACAACACTGGTGATGCCCAGTGCAGTTTCTCACCAAACCACACAGCTCAGGCCCTACAGCTCAGAGCCCTGCACTCCTCCCCCCCCACCAGCCCCCTTTATGCTGAGCTTGATGGAATTGGCATGGAATACCCTCTTTGGCCAATTTTGGGTCACCTGTGCAAGTTTGTCAAGGTCTGTTTGAAGGGAAACTCCATCTTTTTAATGATCCACATGTGCTTGCAGGTGTCTCTTCAACTTGTGGTGCCTCCAATTAAATGCCAGCAATAGGTGTTAGAGACCCTGGGACTCCATTGCTGGACGTTCAGCATGTTCGATGTGTGACTATGGAAGAGCCTGATAATCACCGCTGGCACTGTTAGGACTGTTCCCTTAGCTGGAAATTCATTAGTCCCAAGGTTTATGTGGCTGCTTGTGTACTCATGGGGAGGTTTCAGGCCAGGAACATCTGCCATCCCTCACACCTTTTGCTTGGGACATACTGCTGGACCTTTAACAGTTTGGAAGGTGGGTGCTGGTATAGCCGGAACATATAGCACCATATTACTAGCCTGAACCTCCCCTTTTACCCCACAGATTTCCCCATATCCACCCCCAGAACCCTTGTACATCATCCCCACACCCCTCCAATCACCCATGGGTGCCCACACAATTAAGCTTCCCAGCACCCCTGGTGCCCCCCCCAAAACCTAATTACCCCCCACCCCTTCATTTTCACCTCCAAATCCCCTCATATCTCACCCAAACACTCCTCTACTCCCTCCAGATGCCCTGCCTTTTGCAATCATGGGTGGCCTCCACACCTTCATCCTGCCCCCCAGCACACCCTTAATCCTTCCCAGGCACCCTGGCAGGCACCCCCCACCCCCCTGTATCCCCCTTGGCCCCCTGCTCCCCCCAAAGAAATCCCACTCATACACCCCAAGCATTTCCTATGCCACCCACAGGTTCCCTCCAGAACCCATGGGCGCCCTACCTCACTCCCCAACACTGTGTTAAACCCCCAGCACCACTGGTGGTCCCCCAACACCCCCCATAACCCCAAACCTCCTATTTTCCCCCTCAAATCCTAACATATCTCTCCCCAGTATGCACTATACCTCCCTCAAAACACCTCCCCGACCACCTATGGGTTCCCCCCAATTTAACCCCCACATCCAGCCCAACCTTAAACCTGCCTAGTACCCCTGTTTGCCCCTCAAATGCCCCCATAAACCCCAAACCCCACCCTCCCCCCAAAAATCCTCCCATGTCTCCCACAGCACTACCCTGTGTCCCCCATGTCCCGCTCCCCCAGCACTAATGGGTTCCTCAGCACCACTTAAGCCCCCTCAGCCAAACATTAACAACCCACCAAACTCTATACCCCACAGCACCACATTACTCCTCCACCCCCTTCCTTTTCACCTTCAAATTCCCCCAATACCCTGCCTCAACTCCTACATCCCCCCCCAGCAACAGTGTCCCCCCTCCCTCTCCAGCCCTATCTTAACTCCCCAAGCATGTTTATACCCCCAAACACCATGCAACTCCTCAAAACCCTGCTGTAGCAGGGGGCAATATGGTGCTGAGGGGGTGTGCAAGTAAGTGCTTGGCAGGAGAAAGGTCTCCTTTATGCCAGTGCTGAGATCAAGCATGTTCACTCTTGAATGGGCCATCTTGCTTTGCCTCATCCTTCTGCTGGCTCATTTTGCTCCTGGGAATGAGCTGTTGTTCCTGAGCCTGTTCATCTGCAGAAGGGAAGGGACTGGCATGGATAGAAATAAAGCAGGTGTGTTTGGAATAGCAGGAAAGGGAATGAGGAGAAAATGCCTTTGTCCTACACTGTAAAAAGCCCAACACCAGCCCCACCCCCCCAATAAAGCAAGGAAATGGGAATAGCACTTCTGAAGGTAAAGGAGACTTTGCAACAGGTGATAGAAGTAGTGCCACAGAATCAGAGAATCACAGAAACACAGAACATTGGGGGTTAGAAAGGACCTAGAAAGATCACACACTCCAACCTTCCCTGCCAGAGCAGGATTATCTAGACTAAATCATGCAGGTGGCTTTGAATGTCTCCAGATAAGGAGACTCCCCAACTTCTCTGGGCAGTCTGTCCCAGTGCTCCGTCACCCTCACAGTGTAAAAGTTCCTCTTTACATTCACATGGAACTTCCTCTGCTCCAGCTTGCACCCATTGCCCCTTGTCTTATCACTGACCATCACTTAGAAGAGCCTGGCTCTGTCCTCCTGAATCTCGCCCTTTATATATTTATAAACATGAATAAGGTCACCCCTCAGTCTCCTCTTCTCCGAGCTCAAGAGGCCCAGCTCCCTCAGGCTTTCCTCATAAGGAAGGTATTCCACTCCCTTAACAATCTTGGTGGCCCTGCACTGGCCTCTGTCAGCCCACACCACACCTTGAGTGCTGTGTCCAGTTCTGGGCTCCTCACCATCAGAAGGACATTGAGGCCCTTGAGCAAGTGCAGAGAAGAGCAGCCAGGCTGGGAAAGGGGCTGGAGGGAAAATCCTATGAGGAGCGGTTGAGGGAGCTGGGGGTGTTCAGCCTGGAGAAGAGGAGGGGAGACCTTACCACCGCCTACAACTACCTGAAGGGAGGTTGTCAAGAGGTGGGCGATGGTCTCTTCAGCCAGGTAACAGGTGATAGGACAAGGGGAAATGGCATGAAGCTGGGCCAGGGCAGGGACAGATTGGATATTAGAAAAACATTTTTACTGAAGGAGTTGTCAGGGCCTGGAACAGGCTGCCCAGGGAGGGGGTTGAACACATCCCTGGATGTGTTCAAAAAAAGGGTTGATGAGGTAGTTAGGGATATGGTTTAGCATAGGATGGGAATGGTTGGACTTGATGATCTTACAGGTCTTTTCCAACCTTGTGATTCTGTGATTCTTTCAAGGAGTTCTCTGTCCTTCTTGAACTGAGGGGCCCAGAACTGGACCAAACATTCCAGGTGAAGTCTTACTAGGGCAGAGAAGAGGGGGAGAAAGGCATCTCTTGACCTAGTAACAGCACCCCTACCAATACACCCCAGGGTGCCATTGGCCCTCTTACCAAGGAGGGCACATTGCTGGCTCATGGTCATTCTACTGTCTACCAGGACCCCAGGTACCCTGTCACTCTCCAACAGGCCATTCCCCAACTGTCGCAGATGGGATAGGTAAGAGGGATACACTTCACTCTTAAGAGAGAGGCAATAATGTGTTTATTGATATAAACCAAAAGGGATGATGGAAGAAAGTTCAGCAGCATGCTGCAATGGGTGCTGGTGCAGACATCTCCTAAGGAGATCTGGACAGGCAGGAAAAGCAGTCTCTTCAGATCAAACCTGCCTGGAGAACTTTGCTATTCTGATAGAGCAGCAGTTCCCTAACTGGCCTCCTGGGACTCCCAATACTTTTCCTGGCATCATCTGTGCTCCCAGGCACAGACAGATTTCTCTGACAACAAACAGCAGTTAAACATGATGCAGTTTAATAACCATGAAATCTCTCCCCTCAGCTGACTGTTACAGCCAAGCAGCATGTGAAGGGGGTCAGGTTTCAGAGGAGATTCTCTCCCAGAACAGTTTTAACCAGATACATAGAAAGGTCACTTATCAACACACTGACCTCTTGACAGAGCAGTACACTAGACTTCTTAAAGATGGGATGTTTTCCAACTCTCTGAATCTAAAGATTCAGACACTTTGTGTCTGTATTCACAAGAGTCCTTAGGAGAGCGGTCCTAAGGGCCATTTTGGGAGGCAGCCTGCGCCCCAGCAGGAGAACCCGGGAAGTCCTCAGTCTTATAGATGGGGGTCCTGAAGTGAGGGTCAGCTCAGTTCCAGCCCCACCAATGGACATGCCCGGAGCCCCAGGTAACAGTGGGACAAATGCAGCAAGGACCGAAGGGGAAAAAGCAGAAATGCTCCAGCAAAGGCTGAAAGGACAGGGACAAACAGACAGGAACTCAGGGGGTTCTCCTCACTGTGGGCTGGGCTGCCAAAGAGAAGACTCAGCCTTAAACCCTGGAACTCTGGGTGCAGAGCCTGTGCTGATTGGCAGAAACCAGGGGATCACTGAGGAGGATGTCAGGGAGGTACCAAATCCCCACTGCCAGGGCATGTCTGACAGCAGCTTCTTTTCCCTCCCTGACAATGTCCCTGCTGCCTGGACCTGTCCTTGGAGCTACTTTTCTTTGCCCGTGTCCCCTCCTGCTCTGTGCTCACAGATCTCATCCAACCTGCCCTGTGCTCAGCTCTGCTCTGCAGACCCCTCCTGCCATCAGGGCACTGCCCCAGTGAGCCTCTGTGTGTGCAGGGCTCAGGCCAGGCACTGACATCTTAATGAGAATCAAGTTTTCACTGCGTATTCTCAAGGGGAGAAATAATTTCTCATCTACCACAGTCAGCACAGCCCACAGGAGAGGAAAAGTCAAAGCAAAGACTCTGCCTGTGGGAAAATATTCTCTTTGGAATTTCTCAAGGATCAGCTCTTGCTGGGAGCAAAGCTGACCCATGCAACACATTCTTACAGTACAAGTTCATTATGTTGCCCTTTCCTGGGTCACTATTTTAACCCTGAGGTCCTGTCTATATCCCTGATTAAAGCCCACAAGCCAGGCTTAGTGCTGACCCTTACAGCAGCAGTCTCTGCCCCAGTACACACACACCCAGGGCACAGGTACCCTGCTCAAAAGGACTGCCCTGTGCACCCCTGGGTGCACACTCTGCTTCACACCTCTGCAGCCATGCCCAGGAGAAGACAGCTGTCCTGCCCTGTCGCTCTGATGGGGCAGAAGGACATCCCTTCCAGGCAGCACTTTCTAGTCCTACAGAGAACCTGTCCTCCTGACAGACCCCACACAATGCCCCATGTCCCAGCTTTAGGAGATCCCTCCAGGAACAGAACCTGCTTTGCCCTGCACCCACAGACATACCAGGCAGAGTGCTGTGGATATTTCTCCTCCAGTGAGCTCTCAGCATCCGTCAGCTCTCTCAGCCTCACAGGTCTCCCCTTGGTGCCTACAGGCAGTGTCCCCAGCCCTGTGTGCTTGGCAGAGGAGCTGCTCCTGGGCAGAGCTGTCTCTCTGCAGTGCTGCAATATTTCTTCAGCTCCCACTGTCCATCCCAGGAGCCCAGCCCAGCTCACAGCAGAGCAGCAGGTAAAGACATCATACCCCCCTTCCCCTCTGGGCTCCTCCCTGGAGCTCCAGGGGACACACTTGGAAAGAAACTGAAGTTCTCACTGACATTCCCTCCCTTGGCTAGGGAGAAATCCTCGTGTCCAGAAGAGTCATAGAATTGAATCATAGAATTGTAGGGGTTGGAAGGGACCTCCAAAGATCATTGGGTCCAACCCCCCTGCCAAAGCAGGCTCCCTAGGACACATCACTCAGATAGGCATCCAGACGGGTCTTGGATATCTCCAGTGAAGGAGACTCCACCACCTCCCTGGGCAGCCTGTCCCAGGGCTCTGTCACCCTCACTGTGAAAAAGTTTTTCCACATGTTGGTGCAGAACTTCCTGTGTTCCAACTTGCAGCCATTGCTACTTGTCCTGTCTCCACAGACCACGAGTCCTTTCTCCTGATCAAACCAGAACTGGGCAGGACAAACACCCTTCCTTGTCTCCTCATGAGACAGGACACTCAGGCAAGGAGAGGAAGGGGACTCTTTCCCCTTGGGGAGGGTAAGGTGTATGACAAGTCACTCAAGGCACCTCATCCTTGCTTTGCAGTTCTGGGGCTGGAACGGGATGCAGCTCTGGCCCATGGCTGCCTCCAACTCACAGAAGCTGGGAGTACTCTTTCCCCAGTTCCAATGGGCACAAAACAGGCACCTGCTTCCTGGGAGCTGCTTGTCCCAGCTACCATGGGAATTAATGGGGGGGAGGACAAGAAGGAGGTGTTCAAACACCAACACCTGGTGAAACCTGAGGGGCCAGAGGGAGTCCATGAGACATGAAGGGGGATCCAAGGTCCAAGAATCACAGAATGTTAGGAGATGGAAGCAACCTCAAAAGATCATCTAGTCCAATATTCCCTGCCACAGCAGGATCACCTAGACTGAGCCGCACAGGAACACAATCAGGTGGGTTTGAATGTCTCCAGAGAAGGAGATTCCCCAACCTCTCTGGGCAGCCTGTCCAAGTGCTCTGTCACCCTCACAGTGAGAAAGTTTTTCCTTTTATTCACATGGAACTCTGCTCCAGCTTGCACCCATTGCCCTTTGCTTATTTCTAAACCTGAATAAGTTCACCCCTCAGTCTCCTCTTCTCCAAGCTAAAGAGGCCCAGCTCCCTCAGTTCAGAGGCTAGCATTGCCCCTCTGCATAAGAAGGACCAACTCAGAAAATTGGGACAGGCTCCTGGAATGGCTGCATGTTAAACGTGGTGTCCTGGTTTTGGTCAGGATGGAGTTAACTTCATTTGTAGCAGCGGATGGAATGTTGTGTTTGAGAGTTAAAATGAAAGCAGTGCTGATAACACCCTGATGTTTCTAGATGCTATCAAGGACTTTCTCAGCTCTTCATGAGAAAGGAGGGGCGAAGCCAGGACAGGTGACCCAACTGACCAAAGAGAGTATTCCACGCCAGTTACATCCTGCCCAGGATATCGGGGGCTGACGGGAGGAAGGCTGAGGGCGGCTCCGGGACGCGCGGTTCTTGGGGGACGGTCGGGTTCCGAGACGGCTCTGGGTGACACGGCCTGAGCTGTGGGTTTGGTGAGAAACTGCATTGTGTATCAACAGCTTCATATATTTTTGCTCTAAAGTCCTGTTAGCATTGTTATATTGTATCTTTCTGTTATCTTAGCAAACTATCCTTATCCCAACCCACGGGCCTCTTATTTCTTGGTTTTGGGGTTATTTGCCCCTTCCTTTTCCTTTCCCTTGCCTCTCACCACCCCACCCCACCCCCCTCCCCCCCCCCCGCCTTCCCTTTTCCCGGCTCTTTTCCTTTAAGGAGCAGGCAGCTGCGTGGATCTCGGCTCTCAGCCAGGGTGAAACCATGACAGTCTTTTTGGCACCCAACATGGGGCCCGAAAGGTTGTGATAACGGTAGATCTGACCCTGACCCGTTTGTAATTAAGACAAAGTTGTGATAAGTACTTTGGTTTAAGCAGTCTCTGGTCACGATGCTCTGGTATTTATTGATATCGTTGATCGTGAACTTGTGCTGGTACTTGTATAAGATTTTGCTGCCCTGTCTATTCTTTAGAAAGGGAGGAGTTAACAACGGCAGCTGGTATCATGGGAGTACAGAAAGAAATATCTACGCTGCTTTCTCTTCCTTTGGGCTAAATACAACAGCTCTGGTAACAGTGTTTGAAAATTTCCAATATCCCTGGGATATTCAAACTAGCATTGTGCTGTTGGTAGGTTTGGTGAACATGGTCCAGCTTTTGTTAAATATTAAGTACAGGTTTATGAATACCACTCAAGAGTTTTCTGCGAGACCAGATAATCACGAGTGGCAGTGCATGTGGCAGAGTATGGGGCAAGTACCTAGGCACTTTCTCACGCCCGATGGTTTGGAGTTTCACCCCTGAACAGTTACAGGACCCTGATAAAGTGACTGCATATCTGAAAAGAAATTGCTGTAATTTTCCCAGAGATGCACAGCTTACTGCACTGTGCTGAGCCCTGGCCACTATTTACCAAACACTGCTTGATAGCAGGCAGCACTGTCAGTACTGTCAGCACTGTCAGAGGGAAAGGAAAGAAAACAGACCAGCACAGACTGTAGCTGCTGCAACCCCTACGACTGGCACTGCAGCTACTGTAACCACTGTGACTAGTACTGAGGCCACTGTAACTTCTGTGACTAGCACTGTGGCTACTGCAACCTGCCCAGCCGATGCTGCAGCTACTGCTACCCCTACAGCAGATACTGCCGATAAAACAAAAAATCAACCCACATCAGTGTCTGTTGCTCCCATACGAAAGAGGAAATGCACAAAGAAAGTTGTTCCTGTAGTGAAGGAGGATGAGGATGAAAGTGAATCGGTGCCATCTGACGAATGTCAGGATAAAGCAGGGTCATCTGATGAATGTCAGGATAAAGCAGGGCCATCCCAACCGTCTCAGGATAAGGAAGGGCCAACTCAACCATCTCACTATAAGGCAGGGCCATCTCAACCATCTCAGGATGAGGTTGTTGTCACACGATCCCTGACCCTGAGTGAGCTGCGTGAGATTCGAAAAGATTTCAGCCGCCGCCCAGGTGAGCACATCATCACTTGGTTGCTCCAATGCTGGGATCACAGGGCCAGTAGTTTGGAATTAGATGGCAGGGAGGCCAAGCACTAGGGATCCCTAGCTAGAGCATTGATAAAGCAATGCTAGAGCATTGATAGGCATTGATAAGGCAATTGGGGAAAAGTCTGAAATCCTCATCCTCTGGAGGCGATTACTGTAAGTCTGAGGGAAAGGTATCCCATAAAGGAATACATTACATGTCAATCACCCAAAGGTAACAACATTGAGGCAGTTATCCAGCACTTGAGAGAATTAGCTGTACGGGAGATAATTTATTATAATCTGGACAACTCACAGCTTCCCTCTGATCCTGATGAGGTCCTATGCACTCCAGATATGTGGTGTAAGGTTGTACGAAATGCACCAGCAGGGCACACCAATTCATTGGCAACAATGGACTGGAGTGATGCAGATCCCACAACAGTATATGAGGTGTCCTGCCGACTCCAGAGTTATCAGGACAATGTTTCCCTCTCTGTCATCGCAGCAGTAGAGAAACTGGTCAAACAACTTGACAACAATGTGTCCAACTCCCAACCCGTATGGAGTGATGTTGCAGCTACTGGGAGAAAGCGTCCATTGTCCTAGAAGGGAGGATACAGAAGGGACACACTGCGAGAGACGCTGTGGTTTTACCTGTGTGACCATGGTGAGGACATGAGGAAGTGGGGTATGCAGCCCACCTCAGCCCTCCAAGCACGAGTAAATGAGCTGCGAGGCAAAAGAATCGCACAACGCGATTCTGCCAGGAAGAACGCTGCACCAGTGAACAGCCAACACAATCGGCAACAATAGAGGGGCCCTGCCTCCAGCCAGGTGGAGGAGAGGGATAACCATGTTTATTGGACTGTGTGGATCCGATGGCCTGGCACGTCAGACCCACAAGAGTACAAGGCTCTGGTGGATACCGGTGCCCAGTGTACGCTAATGCCATCGAATTATGTAGGGACAGAACCTGTTAGCATTTCCGGAGTGACAGGGGGATCCCAACAATTGACTGTGTTAGAGGCTGAAGTGAGCTTAACTGGGAAGGACTGGGAGAAACACCCAATTGTGACTGGCCCAGAAGCTCCGTGCATTTTAGGTATAGATTATCCTTATCATGCACCAGCCTCTGGGAAAATTGAACGATATAATGGGCTCTTAAAGACTACCCTGAAAGCGATGGATGGTGGAACATTCCAACATTGGGATACACATTTAACCAAAGCCACAGAGTTAGTTAACATTAGGGTATTCACCAATTGAGCTGGTCCTGCCCAGTCAAAATTTCCATGTACTGTAGAAGGAGACAGAGTCCCAGTAGTGCATATGAAGAGTATATTAGGGAAGACAGTTTGGGTCATCCCTGCTTCAGGCAAAGCTAAACCCGTGTCTGGGATTGTTTTTGCTCAAGGACCTGGTTGTACTTGGTGGGTAATGCAGAAGGATGGAGAAGTGCGATGTGTACCTCAGAGGGATTTGATTTTAGTTGAGAATAGCCAATATAAATAATAAGGTAGAAATTGTAGTATAATAATTGCTAAATAACCCATTACTGTAGATTCATTATTTCTATCATTGCTGCATGTTGTTTTATGTTGTACCAATGGAGTTACAGCCGGAGTCATACAAGTCAATGAAGGAAGAGTGCCACGATGACGGGACCAAGACCTGGTGTTCCTGAACTTTTTCCTCCTTCCCTTTGAAAATTAACATCTTTGATTCACAGACTATGAACATGGACCATGTCAGGTGTATCGGTGGAGAGCCCAAGATGCAGCATGCAACGATCCAGTGACGCATACTGACACCATGAGAGACTGTTACGACGAATGAAGCCTGAAAATCATCATGGACTAAACATTCATTCACTCAACAAACTCAGGAGAATGGTCCATGGACTAAGGGAATAATACCTGTATGCACATGTGCGTGTATACATGTGTACATACATATATGTGTGTCTGAAACAAGAAACTGGTTGTACCCAAAAGAAAGGGTTGGATCTGGTCATGATGTAAATGGTATGGAATAAGGGGTTTATAATGTCCTGGTTTTGGTCAGGATGGAGTTAACTTCATTTGTAGCAGTCGATGGAATGCTGTGTTTGAGAGTTAAAATGAAAGCAGTGCTGATAACACCCTGATGTTTTTAGTTGCTGTCAGACAGTCAAGGACTTTCTCAGCTCTTCATGAGAAAGGAGGGGCGAGGCCAGGACAGGTGACCCAAACTGGCCAGAGAGAGTATTCCACGCCAATTACATCCTGCCCAGGATATCGGGGGCTGATGGGAGGACGGCCTGGGGCGGCTCTGGGACGCGCGGTTCTTGGGGGACTGTCGGGTTCCAGGACTGCTCTGGGAGGCACGGCCTGAGTTGTGTGGTTTGGTGAGAAACTGCATTGTGTATCAACAGCTTCATATATTTTTGGTCTAAAGTCCTGTTAGCATTGTTACATTGTATCTTTCTGTTATCTTAGTAAACTATCCTTATCCCAACCCACGGGCCTCTTAGTTTCTTGGGTTTGGGGTTATTTGCCCCTTCCTCTTCCTTTTCCTATCCCTTGCCTCTCGGCCCCCCCCTCCCCCCCCCCCCCCCTTCCCTTTTCCCTGCTCTTTTCCTTTAAGGAGCAGGAAGCTGCGTGGATCTCGGCTCTCAGCCGGGATGAAACCACGACAGTATGCCAAAACCAAGCTGCCTGTAATGAGAGGTGTCTTCTCTACTGGGAATATCCATACAAGAGTAGGAAAGGATAGACAGAAACATAAACAAGATGTTGAGAGTTAAATAAACTTCTCCACAGGGCCATGAGCTGGTGGTGTCACTCTGCCCAGCAAGCAGGCTACAGCACCCCAAAACCACAGAGCACAGTTCCAGACAGATCCCTTCTGATCATTCACCATTTCCAGGGGAACTGGGAACCCCGATTCTCAAAAGCTGTCTTAGCTGGGTCTAAGTCCTTAGGACCTGCAAGACCATCTCACTGGGTGGTTCTTGAAAGGTGCCTTCATCATTGCAGCACCAGGCCCTATAGCACAGGCAATGTTTCTCTGTGAATCATCCCTGCACCTGCAGGATGGAGATGAGCAGGGAAGCTGGGGCTCCCTGCACTAAGTGTAGGACCTGGGCTGAGGAGCCTCCAGGTACAAACACAGTAAGGTCTGGTTCACACCAGGGCCGTCTATCCAGATTCCAGGAGAGGTGTGGGTGAGACCAACACCGTGAGAAACACTCATACAGGTCCTAGATTTCCTGTCTCTATGCTGGTGTCATTTGAGGTGTGCTGAATGCCCAACCCCTATATATCTTTCCAATGTGGCTCCTGATTTCATGGAACTCTGACCTCTGTCCTACCCAGTCTATCTCTTGCACATTGAAAAGAAATTCTTCCCCA
The DNA here is from genome assembly GCF_964237585.1 of Gallinula chloropus. Taxonomy (NCBI): domain Eukaryota; kingdom Metazoa; phylum Chordata; class Aves; order Gruiformes; family Rallidae; genus Gallinula; species Gallinula chloropus. The sequence goes on from NC_140104.1 coordinate 12,614,775, forward strand.
CTTTTGCCCACCCTTACCTGCAGTCAGACTGCACTTGATGGCAGCCTTTGGGGAGAGACATAGAGATGAGGCCAATGAGGTTTTGAAGTGCCAAGGCAGAGATTTTAATCAGGTAGAAGAAGGAGGCAATTTTCAGGATCTCCCCTGGGTTCTGCAGGAGTTGAGGAAGGAGAATTGGCCTGGTAAAAGAACCGTCTGTTTCAGGACACAGCAAGGACAATGGCAGTGGCATCTCAGGAGCTGCTGGCGACTGTGCAGCAGATGGAAATATCATTCCCTGCTGAAAGGCTGGGAAGCCTGTCCTAGAGCACAACTTTCTCACATGGCCATGGCGCCATCCTGCTCTCCTTGCTGCCATGGAAAGCTTGGGCTTCTTCAGGAAGAATTAAAGACACCCCACCACCACTTCACTTCTGCCACTTGTGACCTTAAAAATGCCAAGCCAAGAGCATTTCCAATGTCAGATTTCAGGGAGAAGCACATGCCTGTGTCTTCCATGCCCTTCACAAGCAAAGTTGCAGTGCCATAAGCAGAGGGAAGCCTAGATAGCCAAGTCCTCACAGACTTCCTGGCTCAGACAGGATTTCTGGGTCAGGCTGTCATTCCCAAACTCATTGTGAAGAGGACCCAAGCCTCTCATGCACCCTTTCACAGCTTTTTCCTGCAGCTATTGCTCTAAAGCAATACTCAAAAGGCCCTGGGTCTGCCTTTGAAGCTGCTGACGTTCTGAAGAAGGCTTAGGAGGACCCTTCCAGCTGCAGTTTCTTCACTCTTCTCCATGCTGATGGCACGCCAGACAGGACCCCACAGGGTGACACAGGCAGCCCCAGTCCTGTCCCTCGCTGGCACTGCCACTCCCTGGTGGGATTTTAATCCTGCAGATTAGCCACAAACCACAAAAGGTCTGTGAACAGTCCATGTAAAATTATACTTCTTTGGGGAACGTTATGAAAACATTTGTAAGCATCACACCAGGAATCAATAAAGGACATAAAGGAAGGAAAGGACTTGCCCAGTTTAGTCTCAATTAACAGAAAGGAGAGGGTTTTCTTCCTGCAATCCATCAGGTTCTCACTCTGCAGGTAGAATGCTTATTCGCTCACCATCTCTTGGAAAGAACATTGATGTTTGTCTTGGTTTCAGCTAGGATGGAGTTAATTTCTTTTCTAATAGTAGATGGAATGCCCTGTTTGGGAGTTAGGATGAGAGCAGTGCTGATAGCACCCTGATGTTTCTAGTTGTTCTCAAGCAATCAAGGACTTTACAGTTGTTCATATTTCTGTACTAAAGAGAAGGGAGGGGACACAGCCAGGAGAGGTGACCCGAACTGGCCAAAGAGGGTATTCCATGCCAGTTATGTCATGCTTAGCATAAAAGGGGGGCTGGTGGGAGGAGGAGGAGGCAGCTCCAGGATGCGCAGTTTTGGGGATGCTCCAGGTTTTTTTGGGCCAGCTCTCAGCTGCACGGCCTGAGCTGTTCGGTGAGAAACTGCACTGTGCATCACCAGTTTCAGATATTTTGCTATAAAGTCCTGTTATTGTTACATCTATCTTTCTGCTATTCTAGTAAACTCTCCTTATCCCAACCTGTGAGATTTCGGTTCCTTGGTTTTGTTTTGTTCCCTTTCTCTTCCCTCTCCCCCCTGCCTCCCTCAACTTTTGCACACCCCCCATCCCCGCCTTTCAAAGAACAAGTGGCTGCGTGTTGCTCAGCTCTCAGCTGGGGCAAAACCACAACAATTTTCACAGTGAAGAGACATGATTAGAAATGTGAATGTCACTGTGGGGGTGGGCGTGTGGAAATAGTGATTCCCAGAAGTCTCTTTGTTCTGTGGAGAGGAAACTCTGCCATGTTAAAGCCAGAGAAATTACAAGGTGACAACCAAAATTTTGGAGGACATATGATTGTATATCTGATATGGTAAAACCCCCTAGAAATAAAGTTTCAGGTGCTTTTTAGCTTTTCTAATTTGTTGCCTTCTACCATTTCATTCTGTCCAGAAAAGGGAGCCTGGTTTTATTGTTAGTCCTCAAGAACTCTGCCGGGGACACCATTGGAGGCTCAGGGCTGGACACTGTGTGTGTGCTGCCCACTGCCCTGGTTGGGAAGAGGCAGCTCAGCACAGGACTGTGCAGACACATTTTGGACAGTCTTGTGGGCAAAGGGAAGGATGCACTTCACTGTGTATGACTCAAGTTCTGAAAGATGATGGAGCACAGTTTAAAAAATTCTGTAGAATAAAAATTCTGTAGAATACTACCACTGGGTCTTTTCCTCCAGAAAATATTTAACTTCCTAGTTTTGCTAATACCACTTACCCATCTGGATCCATTGATTTAGAGAAAACACCATTAACATGGAGGAAAAGCAGGCACCTACAGAGATCTCAATCATTCATTTCTTCAAGTGAACCGTTTCTGAAGAGCTGCTCCATAGGTCCATCTCAGTAGACATTCTCACCTGCACTGAAGTTGGTGGACACACGCTTTGCAAGAGGTTGTTAGGTTTGTGGTCAGCTTCACGCAGGTCAGCAAGCGAATATATCATCTGAGGTTTGGTTCATGGCTGTGGGGATAAATTTAGTCCATAGCAAAGGTGGGCTGGTGCCTTGCAGGCTTCGTTGATCAGTACCACAATACCGTGCAGATGGGCAGGTGTCAGACCTCAGTGGTATCTTGATGCACAATATGTGCATGGTCCTGAGTTTGCCATCTCCTTAAAAAAACAGGTTTCACTGTGAACTTCTCTCAACAGCTATGCTATTTATTTATTAAATAGCCTGGATGAAAAAGCTGTACCTAAGAAAATACTATAGTTGGAATGCAAATTTGGGCTTCCACATTTAAAAAAAAAAAAACTTTTACTGAAGTTCATGTTTCCAGTCTCACTATGACTCAGATTACTTAGTTATTAATGACAGGTTCTTACTTGCCATGATGAGCTGTCATGTCATTCCTGAAAGCTTCTCTGTGAACAAAAGAAGACATAACAAAATGGGGAGATATTTATTTGGAAGAGGAAGATATTTGCTGGAAATACACTGTCAGGGAGTAGCTCATCTTAACCTCTTCACTGGAAAACTTTCTGAGACAGTGTGCTTTTCCTGAATGCTTCCTGAAGAGCCACTTTGATGTCCTTGTTCCGTAGGCTGTAAATCATAGGATTGAGCAGAGGAGTGAGGATGGTATAAGAGACTGAGATCAATGCATCCTGATCCAATGAGTAGCTGGAGTTGGGTCTTAGGTAGATGAAGGAGGCACAGCCATAATGAACAAGCACTACTATCAGGTGAGTGCTGCAGGTGGAGAATGCTTTGTGCCTCCCTAGGGCTGAAGGGATCTGCAAGATGGCCAGGGCAATGAAGAGATATGAGATGAGGATCAACATCAGTGGGATCGTAAGGACAGAGATACCCAGAATAAAGATAATTGCCTCACTGAGGCTCGTGTGAGTAGAGGCCACTCGGAGGACAGGGGAGATGTCACAGAAGAAATGGTTGAGTTTCCTGGATGCCTGGAAGGGCAAGCAAAATATCAAGGGGGTAACCACCTGGGCAACAAGCCATCCACACAGAGCAGAAGCAACCACCAGCTGAGCACACACTCTTAAGGTCACAGTGCTGTTGTAGTGCAGGGGGTGGCAGATAGCAACACAGCGGTCATAGCCCATGGCTGCCAGGAGGAAAGACTGGGAGCACCCCAAGAAAAGGAAGAAGTACATTTGTACAGCACAGCCCAGGAAGGAAATGCTTTTTCTCTCTGCTGTCAAGTCTACCAGCATCTTGGGGACAATTACAAAGGTGTAGCAAGTCTCAGAAAATGACAAGGTGCAAAGGAAAAAGTACATAGGTGTGTGAAGGCTGCGATCGACCCATATGATAACCATTATAGCAGTATTCATGCTCAAAGTGACCAGGTACAGCAGCAAAAACACTACAAGAAGCAGCTTCTGCAGTTCTGCAAGGCTGGAGAAACCCAGGAAGATGAAGTCTGTGGCCAAGGTTTGGTTTGTGTTCCACATGGAAATAAAAGGTTTTCTCTGGATGTTGGGCAGTAAGGAAAACAGCACCCAGGCCACAGCAAGTACAAGGTGGCCTGCTGCTGTGACAAAGAGAATGTGCTTGAGCACCCCTCACACAAACACTTTCCTGGCCTCTGTGCCTGCAGTGCTGGTTGTCCTTCTGGGACAATGGTTGTGTTGTGCAGTGGCTTGGGACAAGAAAACGCTGGTGGGTGCTGTGGGCAAGCTCCTGGCCTTGCGGCAGCTCCTGACAGCTCACGGGTGGCGCGAGGACGTGCGGCTCCGTCTCTCATGTGATCTGGGAAGCAGCACAGTGACTGGAGCTCACCTAGAAAGCACTGTCCTCTTTGGGAAAGTCCCATTTCTCATTTTCACAGTGGAGAAGGTGGCATCCCCTACCTATGTGCACTGCAGGCACTCACTGTGAGGGCAGGAAAGTTGCAGCCTGGAGAGAGAGGCGTGGAGGAGGGTCTGCAAAGAATTTCTTGTAAACTGTGATCTTGGGAAAGCAGCTGAAAAACCTCCTGTGACCTGCAAGAGAGGAAAGACCATTGCAGAGCCTTTCACTTGTACAAGGGGTGTGTTAGCTCTCAGTGTGCACAGCTGTATAGGCTGAAGCACTGGACCTGCCAGCAATGCTGTGCTGAGTGGATTGAGTAGAAAATCAGGTCAAATAGGGTTTGAGCAGCACAGTTAAAACCCACTGCAAACCCAAGGCAATCATTGACCCTGGTTGGGGGGTTATTCCAGCAAGGGGAGAATGTGTGAACAGCTGCTGGTGCTGCATTAGTTTCCAAGAGGAGGTACCTGGGGAAAAGTCTTGGCTCTCCCCAGGAACAAAGGAACCATTTTTACTAAGAGAGGGGTGGACAGAGATGGCATGTTTCCTTCCTCACCTAGAGGGCAGTGATGCAAAACAGGTCTCCTATGAATGAGACTCAGAGCTTTGTCCTTCTGCAAGGGTTAATGCATTCCAGGATGGCAGGGCTGAGTGTAAAGTCCTACTACAGGACCTCTCCCTCTCCTCCCCTGCTGTCCCCAGTACGGGAAAATCAGAAACCAGAAAGGAAATCTGTAGAGCCCGTGGAAAAATGAGCCAGAAACCATACCTGCACTGGCCAGAAGGATAGTCAGGTGTGTAGCAGGCTTTCAGCCCTTTGCAGCTACCAGCTCTTATGGAGAATTCATTAATTCACCCAAGGACTCCTGTGTCCACATCAATGACAGGCACTGTTAATTGGTTTCAATGGACATAATTAAGAGCTCATCTATTTCTCTTAGGCGCACCACAAATACCACTGGCAGTTCTCAGTACTAGATGTGGGCTGAATTCAAGACTCAAGGGTTTTTCCTAAGCCATGACTAGGATCAGTCAGGCACTTTTAGTTATTTCTTCCTTGCAAAGAATGAGAAAAAAAAAAAAATCTCTTCCTGTCCTGATTTCCTGCTGCAAAGTTCCCATGTGCCTTTGACTCACTGGGTTGCAAAAACCTCTACTGCTAGCCTTTGCCCATGTGGGAAGGGACAGTCAGGCTCAGGCTTTTTTGGAGGCATTGCTGTTGTGGCTATACCCCAGATATTATCAAAGCATCATAGAATCATAGAATATCCTAAGTTGTGAGGAACTCATGAGAATGAATTCTAACACCCAATCCACATAGAACAACCTGTAGATTAAACCATATATCCAAGGACATTGTTCTCCTGGTTCCACCCAAGACAGAGTTAACTTCCCCAAGCAGCCAGCACAGGTGAGCATAGTTCATCCAGGCTGTTTTCCACCTCACATGACATCAGTGCCCCCTCCGCACCACCCCGCCCCTGGCTCTGCCCATCTGTCTGTCCATGACCCCTCCACCACGATACTGTGTGGTATGGATTTATGACAAGATATCATCTGTGATCATGAGCCTCAGATGACATTTGTATGAGACGTCCATATATTGGGCAACATATCTCAGCATTGTTTAATAACTGCACTCAACTTATGGGGAAGACAGGGAGGGATGCTTTCCCCTTCCCCTTTTCCTTCAGGCTTGTTACAATAGCCTTTGAGAAATTTTACTACCCCTGGGATGTTCAGACCAGTATATGCCTCTTGCTCGTTCTCCAGAATGTCTTTCAAGTCTTCATGTTTCAAAAAAGGTTTCAAGAATATTGCCAAGAAATCTTCCCTGGGGCTGAAGGGTCAGGGATCGCATGGCATATGGGAGAGTATGAGCAAATATCTAGACAAGAAAAAGATATCCATAGGCACTGTAGCTACTCTAACCCCTGCAATAGACACTGTAGCTACTCTAACCCCTGCAACACACACTGTAGTTGAGCCAGAAAGAACCCTCAGAACATGCACTATAGCTACTCAGAACTCAGAGACTGCAGCTCCTCCATCCCCCATCTGATGGATGAAAGACGATGATGAACCGGATCATTGTGAGAACCTGAAGAAGAGGCAGTACTGGAGGTCATCACCAAATCCCTGTCCTTGAGTGAGCTGAGAGACATGAGAAAATATTTCAGCCACCTTCTGGGTGAGCACATCATTTCCTGGCTACTCTAATGCTGGGACATGTCACATGGGCAAAAGCCCTGCATGAGTCGTGGCGTGTACCCTCCATAGTCTCTCTCTCAAGCAGAGGGATGCTTTCTCCTTGTAGCTGGGATACTGCTCTGTACAGGTGAGGAGTAGGACAGGTTGTCTTCTGAGTTGCTGGACCAGTTTCTCCACTGGTGAGGAGAGGGAAGAAGCAAGATGGTTCTCATGTTGTTGGAGTCCGACTGGCAGTTCATTCAGTGCTGGTGCTGCTTCATTTTCCAGTCTATTATAGCCATTGACTTGGCGTGCAAAGATGGTGCACTGTGTAGAACCTTACACCACATGGCTTGGGTCCATTGGACTTCATCAGGATGGGTGGGTAACTGTGCTTTGTCAGGATCGTTACAAAGCACCTTCTTGCACAGTTAATTGTCTCAGGTACTAGATAGCTTGCACCAGGGTGGTCCATTGGATTGGCCGACATAGAAGATCTTCACCGAAGGGATGCCCCGCATCCGGGCGGAGGAGGCTCTCTAGACTGCCAGATCCAGCTCCAAGGGAGGCTGTCTTCTTGTCCTCTGCAGCACTGAGCACAGCCTCTACTCAGGGCTCCTCTGGGCCCTTTTGGCTTGGTTCTTGTCTGCTGCTCTGGCACCTTCAAGGTGCCACTCAGGCCCTGCCTCTCTCAGGCTCTCTTGCCCATGGCAGGTTCATAGTGGGAATGAGCTCTGCTCTTCCCTTGGCTCCATTTCCCCAGGAGTTCTTGCTTGTGTGAAACAGCCTGGAAGAGCCTGGAAGGGCTCTGGACTTGCTGCACCATCAGAAAGGAGCTGCTGCTTTTCCCCTCTGCCCGTGGGCAATACAGGCCCAGGGCAGCACTTTCAAGGGAGCATTTTTCATGTGTCCCTGGACAAGAAGCACAGAGGAGCAGGTTTGGGCATGCCAGAAGGAAGCTTCTGTCATCACCGGGTGCCATACTTTGGCAAATAGCTCATAGTACCACACACCACACACTTTTGTGTGTGGTCTGACATACAGAAATAGACTCTACAACTGCAAAGTTACAAAGTAGGGATGTTTTATTGCGCGCAGATGCAGGGGGATCGCTCCACCACAAGCGTGCACACCTGAAGTAGCAAAACCATCCCATATTTATACAATGAAACAATGAATATTCAATTGATGCCTACACATATTCATTTCCTAAACCATCCTACTCCTGCTTAATATGCTAATTAGCCTATCAGTCGCTCATGCTTGCGCTGATTCTTCCAAAAATTGTGGGAAAGGGTCTTCAGAACATGGGTGGGGGTCCTTGGGAGGAAGGCCGTAGGTCTTCCTCATGGTGTACTTTTTCACCCTTTGTCTAAAATATGATGATCCTGCAAGCTTATCAGTCTGAGCTAATTCATGTCCTTGCTAACCATCTGTTTTCCTTTAGCAAGGACGTTTATTGACGTATTTGTGATGGATCTCATCTTGTTTTCAAATTCTTGCTCCTTATAATCACTCCCTCGAGATAATGTGAGACAGTTTCTTATTCCTCACAAGTAAGCCCTTTGTCAGGGAAAGAAAAACAGACTTCCTCCTCCATTCGTTGTTTTCTTCAAACTATGTGACTCAGTTCTATGACTATATTCTTTGAATACACATATATAGTTGTGATTAACTTATTGTCCCTATTTCTATATGGTCCCATGTATCATTCCCCAATCCCAGCAGTTCCCTCACTGGCCTCTTGGGACTTGCAACTCCTTTTCCTCACATCATCTGTGCTCACAGGCATGGACAGATTTCTCTGACAACAAACAGCAGTTAAACGTGATACAGTTTAATACCCATGAAATCTCTCTCCTCAGCTGCCTGCTATGGCCAAGCAGCGTGTGAAGGGGGTCAGCTTTCAGAGGAGATTCTGTCCCAGAACAGTTTTAATTAGATACATAGAAAGGTCACTTATCAACACATTGAACTTGTGCCAGAAGACTTCGTTAGACTTCGGAAAGATGGGACGATTTCTAACCCTCCAAAGCTCAAAGCAGACACAGGAGACCTGAGCAGCATCTGTAGGACTAAAGAGCAAGTGGGGCTGGACACCTGTGATCAAAGTGAAGTGAATACATTGAGCCAGTCTTCTGAAAAGATGTCTTAAACATGGCCGTATCATCAGGAGAAGTGGAAACACCTGAATGATGAGGAAGATGAAACAGACAGATGAGCAGTAATGGAGGTACAGGGGAAGGTGATATGCAGAAGATGAACAGTTAATTGCTGCTTAGAAACATCCAGTCCTCAGTTTCCACATGGTATCCTTTAGCTTCTGGTTCCTCATGCTGTAGATGAGGGGGTTCACTGCTGGTGGAAACACTGAGTAAAGAAATGCTACTATCATGTCCTCAAATATCGAGGAGATGGAGGGGTTCTTCAGGTAGGCAAACACACCAATGCTGAGGAACAGGGAGACCACATCCAAGTGAGGGAGGCACGTGGAAAGGGCTTTGTGCTGTCCCTGCTCCAAGGGGAACCTCAGAACAGCCCTGAAGATCTGCACATAGGACACCAAAACATTTAGTTTTGGAACTGTTATGGCACTGTAGCAGTTTCAAATATGGAGGACTGTAAAGCCATGCAATGACATCAGGCAATATTAGGGTTGTTCCCTTGGCTAGGAAAATGCTGAGAATTAGGGCTCTGATAGCGGATCACCCAGGGAGGTTTCAGACCATGAACCTCTCTAAGCCTTTGCCTCTTTTGTTTGGGAGCTATTGCTGGATGTTTAGAAGTTTCAAAGTTGGACGCTGGTCGAACCTGAACATGACCTCAGGCACTGTTAGTACTGTTCTCTTCACCTTGAAATCCTTGAGCCCCAGGGCTATGGAGGCTGCTAGTGAGCTACCTGCTAAAATTTTAGGTAAGGAACATCTTTCAGCCCTCACTTCTTTTGTTTGGAAGATACTGCTGGATGATTAGCATGTTAAAAGGTGGATGCCGTTAGAGCTAGAAAATTATGTTAGGCAGTGTTAGAACCATTCCCTTACAAGGACAGTCCTGAGCTCCAAGGTTACTGTGACTTCTCGTGGGCTACCTGTGGAGGTTTCAGGCCAGAAATATCATTAGGCCCTTGCACCTTTTGTTTGGCAGTCATTCCCGTACCTTTAGCAGGGTTGAAGGTAAATGCAAGTAGAGCCAGAAAGTGATGTCAGGCACTGTTAAGAGCATTCCCTTAAAAGGAACTCCCTGAGCTCCAAATTTAGTGTGCTTTGGAAGATTTTGGGCCTTTCCACCTCTAGTTTGGGAGCTACTGCTGGGTATTTATCACTTTTGAAATTATACACTGGTAGAGCCCAAAAATGATATCAGGCACTGTTATGATCGTTCCCTTGGCTACGAAAGCCCTGAGCCCCAAGGTTAATGGTCCTGTTTGTAGCCTACATGGGGAGGTTTCAGGCCAAGAACTTCTTTCATGCCTTGTACCATTTTTTGGGGGGGACTATTAGTGCTATTTAGCAGTTTGGAAGGTGGAGGACTGTAGACCCGTGCAATAACATCTGGCACTATTAAGGTTGTTCCCTTGGCTAGGAATGTGCTGAGCATTAAGGTTATTCATGCTGCTAGTGGATTACCTAGGGAGGTTTAAGGCTAGGAACTCTCTAGTCCCTTGCCCCTTTTGGTTGGGAGCTATTGTTGGACATTAGGAAGTTTCAAATGTGGACGCTGGTGGAGTCTGAAAAAGACCTCAGGCACTGTTATGAGCGTTCCCTTGGCTAGCAATGCCATGATCCTAAAGGTTACTGGGGCTGCTTGTCCACTCCCTGAGGAGGTTTCAGGGCAATTAGATCTTTAAGCTCTCACACTTTTATTTGGGAGCTGTTGCTGGATGGTTAAAGTTTTGAAGATGGACACTGGTAGAGCCTGACAATGACTTCAGGCAATGTTAGGACCATTGCCTTGGCTAGGAATGACTTGAGCCCCAAGGTTCCTTGTGCTTCTTGTCTGATCCCTGAGGAGGTTTCATGCCAGGAACATCTTTCAGCCCTTGCATCTTTTGTTTTGGCGCCATTGATGAATGCTTAGCATATTTGAAGGTGGATGCAGATAGAGCCCAAAAATGAAGGCAGACCCTGTTAGGATGATACCCTTGAGTGTGAAAGCCCTGAGCTCCCTTGTTAATGGGGTTGCTAGCGGCCTACCTGGGTTGATTTCAGGCACAACCCTATTTCAGCCCTGACACCATCTGATTGGGAGCTATTACTGGATGTCTGTCAGTTTCAAATGTGGACTCTTGTAGACATCAAAAATGAAGTCAGGCAATGTTATGACTGGACCCATCGCTAGAAAAGCCATGAGCCCCAAGGTTACTACAGCTGCTTGTGTGCTACCTGCAGAGGTTTCATGCCAGAAACATCTGTCATGCCCTGCACCTTTTATTTGGGAGCTATTGCTGGACATTCAGCATTTTCGAGTTGGACACTGGTAGAGCCCTATAATTATGTCTGGTATTATAAGACCATTCCCTTGGCTGGAAATGCCTTCACCCTAAAGTTACCAGGGCTGTTTATGGGCTACCTGGGGAGGTTTCAGGCCAGGAACATCATTCAGCCTTCATAGATTTATTTGGGAGCTACTGCTGTACGTTTAGAATTTTCGATGGAGGATGCAAGAAGAGCCACAAAATGTCATCAGACACTCTTAGGACCATTCTTTTTGCTAGGAAAGACCCGACCCCCACGGTTACTGGGGCTGCTAGTGGGTTACCTGAGGAGGTTTCTGACCAGGAAGTATTTTTAGCCCTCGCAACTATTCTTCTGACCTACAGTAAAGGTGTGAGATTCTCCCTGGTTCTCCTTTTGTTATTAATGTATTTATAGGATTAATACCAAAAGGAGGGTCAAGGAGAATCTCCCATCTTTATTGGATGAGGGGGGAGGCATTGTGAAGGCAGATGAAGAAAAGGCTGATGTACTTAATGCCTTTCTTGCCTCAGTCTTTAGTAGTAAGACCAGTTGTTTTGTAGCAAGACCAGTTCTCCCATGAGAGTAAAGATGGGTGGTCTACCTGAACTTCAGTGAAGCCTTCAGCACTGTCTCCCACTGCATCCTGCTGGTGAAACTAGCTGCTCATGGATTAAATGGGTATACTCTTCGCTGGGCCCAAAGATTTGTGGTGAAGGCAGTTAAATAAAACTGGTAGCAGGTCACAAGTGGTGTTTCCCAGGGCTCACTGCTGGGGCCAGTCCTCTTTAACATCTTTATTAATGAGCTGGGTGAGGGGATCGAGTGCACCCTCCATAAGTTGGCAGATGAAACCAAATTGTGTGGGAGTATTGATCTGCTGGAAGGCAGGAGGGCTCTGCAGAGGGACCTGCGCAGGCTGGATTAATGGGCAGAATACAACTTTATGGGGTTCAAAGGGCCAAGTGCTGCGTTCTGCAATTTGGTCACAATAACCCCAGGCAGTGTTACAGGATTGGGTCAGTTTGGGGGGAGATCAAGGTGGGGAATGGGTATTGGGTGCCTGCAGCCAGCAGGAAAACAGGTGGAAGCACGGGCCAGTGTGGGGTGGGCCGTGGTGCAGATGGCCAAGGCTGCCTGTCACACTAAAAGGACCTGATAAAAACAAGGTCTTTGCCCCCTTGGCAATGGATGACGACCCTGCCACAGAGGCCTCAGAAGACACACACTGTACTCACAGTCATGGAGCATTGTTGCCTCCTTGCATCTGCCCCAGGGAAGGACACCATGTGTCCTGTCCCTGTCCTTCCCTTGGCATCACAATCCCGAAATCCCAGGGAAGAACCCTGAGACACAGGTGAGGGTCAGGATCTCCCTGCCCAGAGACTGGGGGTCAGTGCTTGGCATTTCTGCTTCATCAGACCAAGCCAGGGTGTCCTCAGCATCAGAGCTGCCTATGCTTTGCCTGTGTTTGTCTACATTTGTCTGCTCTAACAAGCCCATGGAGAGACTCCCAGGAGCCTGTTAATGCTTCAAGGTGCTTTGGGCATTAGTCCTGACTTAACTTCTTGAAGATTTTTCTTCACTCTCCTCGTGGTAGCTGAGGTCTGTGGACTCAGAAGAAAAGGCACCATGAGGCTCCTTAACATCCAGAAAGCCCTTACAAGCATGGCTCTTCAACTCATTTTCATTACAAAACTCAGGGCTTCTACAGCTACTTGGATTTTAGTTAGGTCCTTATTAATGAAGATTTCAAAGGGATTTCCCATGGAGGACCTTTTTCCCTTATGGCCTCCAGGGATTCCCAACACTTTTCCACCCATCATCTGTGCTCACAGGCACGGACAGATTTCTCTGACAACAAACAGCAGTTAAACATGACACAGTTTAATACCCATGAAATCTCTCTCCTCAGCTGCCTGCTACAGCCAAGCAGCGTGTGAAGGGGCTCAGCTTTCAGAGGAGATTCTCACCCAGAACGGTTTTAATCAGGTACATAGAAAGGTCACTTAACACATTGAACTCCAGACAGAACAGTTCATTAGACTTCTGAAAGATGGGACGTTTTCCAACTCTCTGAAACTCAAAGCAGAAATCAGAGAGTTGAGCGGCATCTGAATGAATAAGAGAGCAATAGGAAGTGGAAACCAGTGATCACAGTGAAGTGCACACGTCCAGCCAGTCTGCAGGTACAGGGGAAGGTGAGTAGTTCTTCTGCAAACATGGGAACACGTCAGTGAAATTCCCTTTCTGTCACAGTGAGAAAGCATTGCCATTTCAGACAAGATGCAGAACATTTGCAGGCAGACATGATGCAAAGAGAGCACAGCTCAGCATTACATGGTGTCTGGGTCACACAAGACTGGGATATACTGCATTAGGGTGGATCATGGGATGAACAGTGACCATGTCATTATAGTTTAAATAAATGAGAGAAAACAAAAAACTAAACAAGATACTAAATACACACTGGTCATAACATGAAGTACATGGCTAGCCATATGCAGAACAAGATTAGCAGCTTATTGCTGCTTAGAAACCACCAGTCATCAGTTTCCAAACAGCATGTTGTAACTCCTGGTTCCTCATGCTGTAGATGAGGGGGTTCACTGCTGGTGGAACCACTGAGTAAAGAAATGACACTACTACATCTACAAATATGAAGGAGATGGAGGGGGGCTTCAGGTAGGCAAACCCTGCAGTGCTGATAAAGAGGGAGACCACGGCCAGGTGAGGGAGGCAGGTGGAAAAGGCTTTGTGCTGTCCCTGCTGCGAGGGGATCCTCAGCACAGCCCTGAAGATCTGCACATAGGACACCACCATGAACACAAAACACACAAAAGCTAAACAGGTAGTGACGACAATGACTCCAGTTTCCCTGAGGTAGGCATCTGAGCAGGAGAGCTTGAGGATATGGGGGATTTCACAGAAGAACTGGTCAAGGGCATTGCCATGGCAGAGGGGCACTGAAAATGTATTGGATGTGTGCAGCACAGCATTGAGAAACCCACTGCCCCAGGCAGCTGCTGCCATGTGGACACAAGCTCTGCTGCCCAGGAGGGTCCCGTAGTGCAGGGGGAGGCAGATGGCCACGTAGCGGTCATAGGCCATGACAGTGAGAAGACAGAGCTCTGTGACAATCAAAAATACAAAGAAAAAGAGTTGAGCCACACATCCTGTGTAGGAAATGGCCCTGGTGTCCCACAAAGAATTGGCCATGGATTTGGGAACAGTGGTGGAGATGTAGCCAAGGTCAGTAACAGAGAGGTTGAGGAGGAAGAAGTACATGGGGGTGTGGAGGTGGTGGTCACAGGCTATGGTGATGATGATGAGGCCATTGCCCAGGAAAGCAGCCAGGTAGATGCCCAGGAAGAGGCAGAAGTGCAGGAGCTGCAGCTCCCGTGTGTCTGCAAAGGGCAGGAGGAGGAACTGGCTGATGGAGCTGCTGTTGGACATCTGCTGCTGACAAGTGTGAAGTCCTGTCCAAGGAGGAAAAGGCAGTGAGAAGTTAGGGAAATATTCTCTAAGGAAAACCTCTTTCATCTAACATTTATTCTCTGGATTGAGGAAGCCTTTTGTCAGGTCCATTTTGGGAGGTCTGTTTTGTGCTGGCTTCAGTGTGCCACTGCTGGGAGGAGGCTCAGCTGTGGGATCTTGAGTACTCAGTCCTGCCTTGTACCAGCAAGTAAATAGAAGGATGGCGTGATCTCACACTAAATCCCCTGTGGATAGTAACGAGCTTTTCAGCACTGTCACTCCAGTTTCACCCGACAGCAGAGTAGAGCTTTGGAACTTTGGTTTTCTCCTCACTCCATGACACTGCTGCTGCAGTGCCAGTGAAATCTCCCCTGAGTGTAGATTGGGGAGAGCTGCTCTCTCCATCAGCCCTGGTCTCAGCTGCCCTTTGCTGGACGCTGTGATCACACCCTGGTGTTCCCCATAGAAGAAACGGGAACCTGCAGACAGCCATAGAATCCAGTCTCCCAGGGCAGAGCTCCAAAGCCCTCCTGCGGTCTCATCCTACCGAAGGAGGATCTCAGCTCCCTGCTCCCAGCCAGAGACACACAGGGCTCAGTGCAGCTGCCCACACACGGGTGATCAGTGGCATTGCCACGGCCTCAGTGTCCAGATGTCTCCTGCATGGGGCTCCTCACTGTGGGAGGCAGCCTGCAGCCCAGCAGGAGCACAGGGGAAGTCCTCAATCCTACAGATGGGATCCCTGCAGTGAGGGCCAGGTCAGTTCCAGACCCACCAATGGATGTTCCCTTAGCCACAGGTAATAGTGGGACAAAGGCAGCAAGGACAGGAGGTGAAATAGCGATCAATGATCCAGCCCAGGCTGGAAGGACAGGGACAGACAGACAGGCACTCAGGTGTTTCTCCTGAATAGGTTCTGGCTGCCAAGGACAAGACTCAGCCTGAAACCTTGGATCTCTGTGTTCAGAATCTGTGCTGAGCTGCAGAAACCACGGAGTTGCTGTGGGACAGTGTCAGCACTGTGGGAGATTTTGTGGAGCAGCTCCTTCTCCCTCCCTGAATATCTCTGCTGCCTGCAGCTCTCCCTGGAGCTGCTTCTCTTTGCCCATGTCACCTCCCACTCTGTGCTCACAGACCTCATCCAACCTGCCCTGCGCTCAGCTCTGCTCTGCAGACCCCTCCTGGCATCAGGGCACTGCCCAGGGCAATCTCTGTGTCTGTTCAGGCAAAACTCTGATGTCTTAAGGAGTATCCAGATTTCATTGCATATTCCTAGGGGAGAAATAAGTTCTCCTCTACCACACTCAGCAGAGCCCACAAGAGAAGAACAGAAAAGCAAACACTCTGCCTTTGGAAATAAAGTCCCTTCAGAATTTCTCAAGGATCAGACAAAGAACAAGGATCAGCTGAGAACAAAGCTGCACCATGCAGCCACTTCTTACAGCAGAAGGACCTTACCCTGCCATTCCCTGGGTCACTTCTTCAACTCAGAGGTGTAGTCTATATCCCAGTGTAAAGCCCACCAGGCAGGCTGAGTGCTGACCCTGGTAGCAGCAGAGTCCCTGTCCCAGCACACAGCCCCCATGGCACAGGGACCCTGCTCACAAGGACAGCCCTGGGCACCCCTGGGTGCACACGCTGCTTCACACCTCTGCAGTCATGCCCAGGAGAAGACAGCTGTCCTGCCCTTTCCCTCTGATGGGGCAGAAGGGCATCCCTTCCAGGCAGCACTTTCTGGTCCTATTCAGAACTTCTCCCCCTGACAGACCCCACACACTGCCCCATGTCCCAGCTTTAGGAGATGCCTCCAGGAACAGAACCTGCATTGTCCTGCACCCACAGACATACCAGGCAGAGTGCTGTGGAGATTTCTCCTGCAGTGAGCTCTCAGCTTCCATCAGCTCTCTCAGCCTCTCAGGTCTCCCCTCGGTGCCTACAGGCAGTGTCCCCAGCCCTGTGTGCTTGGCAGAGGAGCTGCTCCTGGGCAGAGCTGTCTCTTGTCAGGGCTTCTGGGTTGCCATGAGCTCCCACTGTCCCAGGAGTCCAGCCCAGCTCAGCAAGAGAACAGCAGTTCTTATAAGCTCCCTCCTTCTGCCTCAGGCATCATGGGCATCACTCTATGATCTCATCCCTGATGTTCCCTCCCTCACTGGGGAGAAATCCTTGTGTCCACCAGAGTACTTTCTCCTGATGAAACCAGAGCTGGGCAGCAGAATCACCTTTCCTTGTCTCCACATGAGACAGGGTCCCCAGGCAGGGACAGGCAGGGGTCTCTTTCCCCCTGTGAAAGGGAGTCAGGCCAGGCTCCTCATCCTTGCTTTGCAGCCCTGAGGCTGGAAGGGGCAAGGGGACTCCCTCTTACACCAGTTCTGATGGGCACACAACAGGCACCTTCTGCCAGGGAGCTGCTGGTCCAGCTCCCATGGGAATTACTGAGGTTGGAGGCAAGTTTCCAAGATCCCCTTCCTCATGACAAAGTCTCTCATCTGATGGAGAATTTGTGTAAGTGTTGTTCACCCCCTTTTGCCCTAACCCAAAACTGAAGACCAGGAATGACTCTTTGGTAGCCCATGGGAGTGGCTTCTGCTCCTGATGTACACCTGGGAGTATGTGAGAGAAATCAAGCATTTTAGTTTTCCTCTCCTAACTTCTCTCCTTTCCTCCTGCAACACTTTTCCATGCCCAGAGGCAGCAAATATCCAACAGCAGCTCAATGTCCAAATGTCCAACAGAGAGTCAACGTGAATTGGAAGAGGTTTTCCTCAAAGAAGAGTTCCCTAACATCTCACTGCCTTTTCCTCCTTGGACAGGTCTCCACACTTGATGGCAGCAGATGTCCAACAGCAGCTCCATCAGCCAGTTCCTCCTCCTGCCCTTTGCAGACACACGGGAGCTGCAGCTCCTGCACTTCTCGCTCTCCCAGGGAATGAACCTGTCTGCCCTTCTGGGCAAGAGTTTAATGATCATTACTGCAGCCTAGAACTCCAACATGAATCCTTCCCACACTGATTCAGATCATCACCAGCTGCTCCAGGGTGGGTCACTTTAATGGGGTGCTGTCCTTCAGCCACAGACATCCCCAGCCTGGGTCCTCCACAGCCCTACCAGCAAACCTGCTCCAGCACAGGCTTCCTGCGAGGTCACAGCCTCCTTCAGGTGCCTCCACCTGCTCGAGCAAGCGATTTTTCTTATCCTATTGCTTGTTATCTCAGATAAGAAACTAATCCCCACCTCTCTACACCCACTTGTAGGTCAAAAACAATAAGGTCTCCCCTCAGCCTCCTTTTCTTAAGACTAAAATGCCTCAGTTCCCTCAAGCTGCTCCTCATAGGACTTGTGCTCCAAATCCTTCACCAGCTTCATTGCCCTTCTCTGGACACACTCCAGCATCTCAACGTCCTTCATGTAGTGAGGGGCCCAAAACTGGACACAGTACTTGAGGTGTGGCCTCACAAGAGCTGAGAATAATGGGAAATCCCTTCCCTACTCAAGCTAGTTACACTATTCCTGATCCAGGCCAGGCTGCTGTTGGCCTTTTTAGCCACCTGGGCACATTCCTGGCTCATGTTCAGCTGGCTTTACACTAATACCCACAGCTTTCCACTAATACCCCCACGTCCTTTTCTCCTCTAAGGAGCTCTCCAACTACTCCGCCCCAGACCTGTAGCATCACCTGGGGTTACTGTGACCAAAGTGCAGGACCCAGCACTTGGCCTTGTTGGACCCTGTCACTCTTGAGATGGACAAACGACACATACAAGAGGTCTCCTGGTGCACAAGCAAAAAGGACCCAATTTATTTCTGTATCCTCATTTTTATATGTTTCTACTACACTTGTCCTTTTGCTAATGGTCTCTCAGGTAGATGCTATCATGCAATTGGTTGACATTTTTAACTTCACTAACAAGGTTTATCTCTTGCCAGGTTCCTTTATCTGATGTCAGCAAATTCCTTAAAAAGGTTTACTTCTCTGGATGTTCTACACTTCCTCTTTCTCAGGGGTACACTTTAATATCTTCAAGACCCAGCTCTATATTCTCAACCAAGGGTTCTACAGGCCTGTCATAGTCCCCAACAACTCCCCCTTTTTGTATTTGTGCTACAGAAATCACCTTCATCATCCGCTGCAGTGCCCTTTGCAGCAGAGAGATAATTCAGGGCAACATTAGTAACACAACTACAATAACTACCACAACAATCCAATCCAGCCTTGATTTCAGACAAAAATACCCCTCTAGGTAAAGCAACAGGAACATTGAAAGACCTTGATACCTTGTGTGAGGTATAATTACACCATGTGTTTTCCCAACACCCAGGTTTCCCACACACCTTGTTTTCCAGGTCACTGAATTTACAGGACTCCTGTTTCCTGGCACTACGTTTTCCACGAGCACTTGGTTTCTTGGGCCCTGATTTCCTGAGCCACTGGTTTCCCAGGTCACTGATTTTCTAGGATGCTGGTTTCTTGCGCCCCCATTTGCCTGGCACACAGGTTTCCTGGGACACCGGTTTCCCACACCCCCAGTTGGCTAGCACATCATGGCCTTGCCACCCTGGTTCCTGCACCCTCAGTTTCCTAGCACCCCAGCTTCCCAGCAACCTGGTTTCCTGCACCCCTAGTTTCCCACACTCCCTGGTTCCGCGCCACTGGTGTCCTGCGTCCCTAGTTTCCCAGCACTCTGGTTTCTCATGCCCCCAGTTCCCCAGCACCCAGGCTTCACACGCTTCTGGTATCCCAGGTCACTGAATTTACAGGACACCAGTTTCCCGGCACCAGGGTTTCCACGAGATCCTGGCTTCCTGGGCCCTGGTTTCCCTGGGCACTGGTTTCCCTGGGCACTGATTTTCCATGTCACTGGTTTCCTGTGTGCCCAGTTTTCTGGCTCCCCAGTTCCCTGGCACACTGGGGTCTCCTCACCCTGGTTTCCTGCACCTCCAGTTTCCTGGAACCCAGGTTACCTGTGTTCCTGTTTTCCCACACTCCCCTGTCCCAGTGCCAGTGGTTTTTCACACCCCGTTTCCCGTGCCTCTTTTTTACATTCACCCCAGTTTCCTGGCAGCCCTGGTTTCCATGACCCCTGGTTTCTAAGGCCCTGTTTTCCTGGGCCACTGGTTTCCCGGGACACTGATTTTCCAGGATGCTTGTGCCCTGTGACCTCAGTTGCCTGGCACCCTGGCTTAGCAGATTTGAGTAGCTGTGCTGCTGAGATGACTTCTGAAAAAAGCATCTAGAAGCTCTCTGCAGGCCCCAGACTGTAAACATTGGCCAATTCAAGGCCAAAGTTGCTGCTGACCAGGGCCAAGCCAATCGGAGATGGTCACAGCGCATCTGTGAATCACATATAGGAGAAAAATAAACTGCAGGCAGGTGCATTTTGCCACCAGAGAAGGGAGTGAGAAGATGTAACAAGCTGAGTGACACCAAGGCCAGGCCCAAAGGAGAAGGGGGGAAGAATGAGGCACTCTGGGTGCTGGAAAGAGAAATTCCCCTGCAGCCCGTGGAAAAGACCATGGTGGAGCGGGTGTCCCCTCACAGCCCATGGATATGGATGGGGAGCAGAGACATCTATGGCCTGTGAAGAGATTGATCCACACCACAGCAGGATTGCCAGGGGACTTGTGACTTTGCAGGGGACCAGGCTGAGGGAGTCTGGGCCCGAATGTCAGCACCCCATGGAAGGGAGTCCTGCTGAGGCCTGTGGTGAGGAGATGACTCCCTGATAGAGAGAACTCACGCTGCAGAAGTTTGTAGAGGACTCTCTCCCGTGGGTGGGACCCCATGGTGCCACAGACGAAGAGGGGGTGTGTGGAATGCCCCATCCCCGCCCCCCCACCAGCTAAGATGGAAGACAACTTGGGAGGAACGGACTGAAAACCCCCATTCCCAAATCCCTGACCCTCCCTGTGCCATGACGGGGGGGAAGAAGGGAGAGTATTTATGATTCAAGTCAGTCTGCCAGGAAGCAAATGGTGGGGGGGGGGAAGTAGAAGTGTTAAGACCTGGCGAAGGAAAGCAGCTTGTGAGGATCCTCTGGAATCCCCCTGCCATTCCCTGCCACACCCCGCACCATGTTGGGGTGGAAGAAGGGAGTAAAATTGTGAATGAAGTTTAACTCTGCTAAGAAGAGGGGGGTGGGGAAGAAGAAGTTTTAAGACCTGGACACACTTCTCATTACCCAATTCTGGTTCACAGGGTGTGTAACTGTAGTGCAATAAATTAGTTTTTTTCTTTTATTCTGTGCTGAGTCTGTTTTGCCCTTTGCACTAATTGGAAAGTGATCCCTCTGTCCTTATCTTGAATCCTAAGCCTCCCGATATATATGTTTTCTCCCTTTTTTGGCTGAAAAGGGGAGTGAGTGAGTGGCTTGGTGGGCATTTGGCCTCTAGCCAGGGCCAAACCACCACAGTCCTTTTTGGTGCCAAACATGGGGCTCGAGGAATTTGCGATAAGGACACTAATTGGATGAGGGAATGAGCAGAACAGACTGAACAGAGCTGGGTAGTGTAATAATTGTAGAGAATTTCTGTTGGGATGGGGATTTAAAGAACAATTCTCATCTATGTGTTTCATAGAGGTGAGGAGTGGAGTGTTGCAGTTTTGCATAGCTGGGTGCTGGGAGAGAATGGGGGCTGCAGAAAATGGCTGCTGTAAGCAGCAGCCAGAAGCTCTCTGCAGGTCCCAGAGAGTAAACATTGGCTGATTCAAGGCTAGAGTTGCTGCTGGCCAAGGCTGAGACAATTGACGATGGTCACAGTGCCTCTGGGAATCATATATAGGAGAAAGAAAAACACAAGCAGCTGCATTTGCCACCAGAGGAGGGAGCAAAATCCTGTCTAAAGTGAAGTGTGCTAAGAAGGGAGGGGTGGGGGAAGGTGCTTTAAGATCTGGTCACACTTCTCATTATCTGACTCTGGTGTCACTGTCTGTGTAGTGCAGTGTCATCAATCAGAGAGTTTTCTGTCCTTCACTCTGTGTTGAGTCTGTTTTGCCCATGTCGTTGATTACAGGATCATCTCTCCCTGTCCTTATCTTGACTCCTGAGCCTCTCAATATCTATTTTCTCCCCTGTCCAACTAAAAAGGGGAGTGATAGATCGACTTTGGTGGGCGTCTGGCCTCCAGCCAGGCCTAAACCACCACACATACTAATGTCACTGAACTGGGCACTCACTGCTTCCTTGCACCCCCTCAGGATGCTGGGAGCTGTGCTACCCTTGTACCACACTCTGCATCACACACCCCATGTGACACTGGCCCAGGAAGAGCCCTGAGGCAGTGCGGGGGGCAGAATCCCACTTCTGTGGGGCTGGCTCTTCTGCTTGATAAAATACATCAAGGCTTTACTCAGCATCAGATCCACCTGCACAGTGCCTTAGTCTACCTTAAATGACAGACTCCAATTTTCTGCTCTAACCCCTTCATGAGGAGAGAGGCTTTCTCAGTAATGGGCCTCAGTGGGGCCAATTAACACTCTACAGCAGTTCAGCTTTTTCTTCTGACTTTAACTCTTGGAGAGACTGCTTCAATCTCCTCACAGGATCTGCAGTTCATGGAATCAGCACCAAATACACCATGGGGCTCATTAAAATTGAAAAAGCCCTAACAAGCTATGTGTCTTTTCTTCAGGGTTTCAAGACTTGTACAGCTAATTGGAGAAGTTTCAGGGCTTGATTTAAAGTGGAAGATTTCAATCAGTATTTACTTAAAAAAACAAAAGAGATTTCAACACTTTCAGGCTTTTTAGTTTTTCAATTTACAGAAGTGACAGCAGCTTTCTCCAATTGATAGTGCACCAGAGGACCTCCTAAGGAGGTGTGGAAAGGTCATAACACCTGTCTCCCTGAGTTCCCACACTGCTTAGATGACCTTCCTCTACACCTCCCCAACCCCACCATGTCTCCAAGGGATGCTTGGGAGTTGCACTCTTTTCCTCCATCAGGCTTCTGCACTGAGTCTGCAGCCGAATGTTGCAGCCCCTTTGCTGCAATTCCCACCCCGTTTACCCTGAGGACTGGCTGGGAATAGAAACAGAATTATTCATTTTGAAAAAGTTATAAAAGAAATAAAACACATTCCCCAACTATGAGTAAATAACTGTAAGGGTGTGGAGTAAATCCCAAAAGCAAAGGACAGGGCACATGGCCAGAGAGTCTGCTGAAAAGGGGCCTTGAGACACAGTCGGTTTCCTCAGGGCAGGTGGAAATACCCGAAAGGCAAGTTTCAGTGCAGAGTGTGACAGTGTCCTGACACCCCAAGGACTCAGGAGGATGTGTATTTCCCCTCCTACTTTTAATACATATCCCCAGAGTTCCTAACTTAGTCTGAGTTGAAAGGCAAGAATAAACTGATGATAGTGGCTGCACACTAACAAGCTTCCAGGGGAAAGGCACTGAGTGTGGAGAGCGATGGCAGGAATGAAGATTCCTGGAGGTTTAGTAGAAGCTGCTAAGGGCTGTGGGTGATGAAACTCCTTCAGAACACTGACACATGCCTCCTTGAATGCTGATTAGAGCAGGAAATCAGAGGGAGCAATTTCAGGACGACAAAGTGAGAAGATACAGACGTGCTGTGTCATGGAGCCACTTGGATGTGTCCTGGCACACCACAGGGCCCAGTGGTAGTCCAATGCCCAGTGAAATGGGGAGGATTTTGGTCATCACGTCTCCCCCTCCTCTTTTCCTTTAAAGAGCAGGCAGCTGCCTGGATCTCAGCTCTCAGCTGGGGTAAAACCACGACACTCAGGTCTTTCCTTGGCAAGGGAATGGTCCTAACGATGCCTCTGTCATTCCGTGTGCTAACAGTGTCCATATTTAAAACTGATAAAGGTCCAGCAGTAACTCCCAAATAGGAGGATTGAGGGCAGAAATATGTTCCTGTCCTGAAACCATGCCAGGTAGCCCAGTAGCAGCCCCAGTAACCTTGGGACTGATGTCTGTCCCTACCAAAGGATCGTTCCTAACAGTGCCTGACACCATCACCTGGGAAGGAATAACCGCTGGAATCAGTACAGGCTGGGGGATGACCTGCTGGAGAGGAGCTCTGCAGAGAAGGGAAGGACCTGGGGGTCCTGGTGGGTGACAGGTTGGCCATGAGCCAGCAGTGTGTCCTGGTGTCTAAGAGAGCCAATGGGGTCCTGCGGGGCATCAAGAGGAGCATGGTCAGCAGGTCAAAGGAGGTGATCCTCCCCATCTACTCTGCCCTGGTCAGGCCCCACCTGGAGTATTGTGTCCAGTTCTAGGCTCCCCAGGACAAAAAAGCCAGGGATCTCCTGGAGAGAGTCCAGAGAAGGGCTACAAAGATGATTAAGGGCCTGGAGCATCTGCCCTGTGAGGAAAGGCTGAGTGAACTGGGACTATTCAGCCTTGAGAAAAGAAGGTTAAGAGGGGATCCTATTAATGTTTATAAGTATCTGAAGTGTTGGACACAGGATGAAATGGCCAGCCTCTTATCAATGGTCTGTGGGGGCAGAACAAGGGGCAATGGTTTCAAGTTGGAGCACAGGAAGTTCCGCACCAACATGTGGAAAGACTTTTTCACAGTGAGGGTGACAGAGCCTTGGGACAGGCTGCCCAGGGGGGTTGTGAAGTGTCCCTCTCTGGAGATATTCCAGACCCCTCTGGACGCTGACCTGTGCGACCTGGTAAAGAGATTGACTGAGACATAGATAGTGAGGTAAGCCGATAGACAGATAAACACATCGTGAGGTAAGAACATGGACAGATAGATGTGAGGTAATGAGATTGACTGATAGATTATGAGGTAAGGGGATTGTGAGGTATGATGATTGTGAGGTAAGGGGATTGACTGTTATAGATTGTGTGGTAAGGAGAGTAACCAATTGTGAGGTAAGGGGTTTGTGAGGTAAGGAGATTGTGAGGTAAGGAGATTGATTAATAGATAGACTGTCAGGTAAAGAGATTGACTGAGAAATAGATTGTGAGGTCAGGAGATTGACTGATAGAGAGTTTGTGAGGTAAGGAATTTGACAGATTGTGAGTTAAGTGCATTGTGAGGTAAGGATTTTGTGACTGTCACAGTTTTGTGTAGCTGGGTGCTGGGAGAGAACTGGGGCTGCAGAAAATGTCTGGTGTAAGGAACAGCTAGAGCTCTCTGCAGGTCCTGAAGAGTAAACATTGGCCAGTCCAAGGCCATAGGTGCTGCTGACCAGGACCGAGCGAATCTGCGATGGTCACAGAGCCTCTGGGAATCACACAGAGGAGAAAAAAACCACAAGCAGCTGCAACGCCCATCGTGAAGAGAGGCCAGAGGGAGGTCCCAGGGAACTGCAGGCCTGTCAGCCTGGCCTTGTTGCTGGGAAATGTGATGGAACAAATCATCGTATGTCCCATCATGCAACACATGCAGGACACTCAGGTGATCAGGCCCAGTCAGCATGGGTTTAGGAAAGGCAGATCGTGATGGACCAACCTGATCTCCTTCTATGAAAAGGTGACCTGCTGCTTAGTGGATGAGGGGAAGGCTGTAGATGTGGTCTATCGAGATTTCAGTGAAGCCTTCATCACTGTCTCCCAAAGCATTTTCCCCTCTGCAGAAACTACCCGCTCATGGATTAGATGGGTACACTCTGTCCTGGGTTAGAAACTGGCTGGGCAGCCAGACCCAAAGGGCTGTAGTCAACTGAGTTAAATCCAGCTGGTGGCAGGTCACAAGGTGTGTTCTCCAGGACTCAGTGCTGGGACCTGTCCTCTTTAACATCTTTATTCATGATCTGGACGAGGGGATCGAGTGCACCCTCAGTAAGTTTGCAGATGACACCAAATTGTGTGGGAGTATTAATTGTCTGGATGACACGTAGGCTCTGAAGAGTGATCTGGACGGGCTGGATCGATGGGCAGAGGCCAATTGTATGAGGTTCTTGGGTTCTTGTGGCCAAGTGCCAGGTCCTGCATTTTGATCAGAATAACCCCAGGCAACGCTACAGGCCTGGGTCAGAGTGGTTGGAGAGCTCCCTGGAGGAAAAGGATCTGGGGGTGTCCATGGATACCTTGGCTGGACATGAGCCAGCACTGTGCCCAGGTGGCCAAGAAGGCCAACAGCATCCTGGCCTGGATCCGGAATAGTGTGACCAGCAGGAGTAGGGAAGTGATTGTTCCATTATCCTCAGCTCTGGTGAGGCTGCACCTCGAGTGCTGTGTCGGGTTTTGGGCCCCTCACTACAAGAAGGACACTGAGATGCTGGAGCGTGTCCATAGATGGGCAACGAAGCTGATGAAGGATTTGAAGCACAAGTCCTCTGAGGAGCAGCTGAGGCAACTGGGGCATTTTAGCCTTGAGAAAAGGAGGCTGAAGGGGAGACCTCGCCTCTCTCTACAACTACCTGCAAGGAGGAATGTAGAGAGGTGAGAGCCGGTGTTTTCTCTCAGGTAACATGTGATAAGATGACAGGGAATGGTTTCAAATTGCACCAGGGGAGATTTAGGTTGGATATCAGGAAGAATTTCATTACTGAAACTTTAGTCAAATATTGGAACAGGCTGCCCAGGGAAGTGGTGGAGTCATCATCCCTGGAGGGATTTAAAAGGTTCCTATAGATGTTGTGCTTGAGGACATGGCCTGGAGGTGGACTAGGCAGGGGTAGGCTTTGGTTGGACTCAATGACCGTAAAGGCCTCTTCCAACCTAAGTGATTCTATGATTCTGTGGTACAGTTCCAGGAAATTCCTGTTCTGTCATGGTGGGAAAGCACTGTCATTTAGAAACATAGTTGAGTGGTTCTGCTGTTGGAAATGTGCTTGTAAAACTTTTATAAACGTCAGGGGGAAAAACAAGGACAAAAATGTTGTGCCCCTTTCCAGGCAGACAGGATGGAAAGAGAGCCCAGCTCATCATTACGCAGTGTCTGGGTCACACAAGACCAGGAGATACTGCATTAGCAATGGGATGATGGTGGTCTGTGTTGTTAAAGCTGAGACAAACTAGGAGGGGGAAAACAAAACCAAAACCAACAGCTAAAAACCTTACTAAATACAGACTGGTCCTAACGTGAGCTACATGGCCAGTGATACACAGAGTGAGCAGATTGTTGCTGCTTAGAGACATCCAGTCATCACTTTCCAAACAGCATCATTGAGCTCCTGGTTCCTCATGCTGTAGATGGGAAATTTCAATTCTGGAGGAACCACTGACTAAAAACTGTCACTACCAGGTGTAAATGATGGAGGGGAGCTTCAGGGAGGTGAACACAGCAGTGATGAGGAACAGGGAGACCACGGCCAGGTGAGGGAGGCAGGTGGAAAAGGCTTTGTGCCGTCCCTGCTCCGAGGGGATCCTCAGCACAGCCCTGAAGATCTGCACATAGGACACCATGATGAACACAAAACACCCAAAAGCTAGACATGCTCTGATTACAGTTTCACTGAGGTAGGACCATGAGTGAGAGAGCTTGAGGATCTGGGGGATTTCTCAGAAGAACTGGTCACAGGCATTGCCCTTGCAGAGGGGCAGTGACAATGTATTGGCCGTGGGGAGCAGAGCACTGTGAATCACAGCGCTGTGGGAGTATTTTTAAGAAGGGAAATAAAACCCAGCAGCTACTTTTTGCCACCAGACAAAGGAGTGACAAAGTGTAAGGGAATTTGCAGAGAACAAGGTCGGTGATGTAGGGGGAGAAGGTCCTCCAAGCCTCATTGCAGAGATTCCCCTGCAGCCCGTGGAGAAGCCCATGGTGAATGAGGGTGTTCCCACACAGCCCATGTTGGATGATGTGAAACAGTGATTCTACATGCAGCCTGTAGAGGTCCCCAAGTTTGAGCATGTGAGGACACTGAAGGAGGCTGTGACCTCATAGGAAGCCTGTGCTGGAGCAGGTTAGCTGGCAGAGCTGTGGAGGACCCAGGCTGGAGCAGTCTGTTGCTGAAGGACGAAACCCCATTCAAGTGACCCACCCTGGAGCAGTTGGTGCTGTTTTGAAGCCATGTGGGAAGGACGCATGTTGGAGGGGTTCATGCAGGACTGTCTCCCGTGGGTGGGACCCAATGCTGGAGCAAGGGGAGACAGTGAGGAGTCCTCCCCCTGATCAGGAAGGAGCAGCTGAGATGATGTGTGATGAACAGACCCCAACCCCCATTCCCTGTCCCCCAGTGCCTCTCAGTCAGAGAGAGTAGAGAGTAGAGAGTTAAAGAGTGAAGTGGACCCTGGGATAAGAAGGGAGGGTCGTAGGTGGGTGTTTAAAATTTCATTTCTTTAGGTTTTGTTCTCATTTCTCTGCGTTCTTTGGATTGAGAAATGAATTAGGTTGATTTTATTGTTGTTGTCAAGTCTGTATTGCCAGTGAGAGTAACAGCTGCATGACCTCCCCCTGTGCTTTCTCCCTGCATGATTTCTCCCTGTCCTGATCATTCTGCTCCCAGGCAGAATGATCTCAGAGATGAGGTCATAGAATGATCCCCATGAGGCCTGAGACACCAGGAGGGAGCCTAGAAATACTGGTCTTCTCCAGCTGAGCTGGGCCAGGCTCCTGGGATGGAGGGAGCTCATGGCAAACTGGCAGCTCTGCAGAGAGACAGCTCTGCCCAGGAGCAGCTCCTCTGCCAAGCACACAGGGCTGGGGACACTGCCTGTCGGCACCAAGGGAGACCTGTGAGGCTGAGAGAGCTGGTGGATGCTGAGAGCTCACTGGAGGAGACAGGTAAAGAGACTTTGCTTTGAATTTTCTGCTCTCGGTGACTGGGTGGGAAGTGGGAGTTGAGCTTTTCTTGATAACTTTGCAGCAGGCAGTGCAAACTCATTGGTCATTAGGACTTGTCAGAGGATCTCCTGAGCCCTGCACACACAGAGGTTCCCAGGGCAGTGCCCTGATGCCAGGAGGGCTCTGCAGAGCAGAGCTGAGCACAGGGCAGGTTGGATGAGGTCAGTGAGCACAGAGCAGGAGGTGACATGTGCAAAGAGATGTAGTTCCAGGGACAGCTCCAGGCAGCAGAAACATTGTTAGGGAGGGAGAAGGAGCTGCTCCCAGAAATGCCTTGACAGTGGGGATTTGGTACGTCCTGACAGCCCCGCAGTGCTGATATGATGAGGGCATTCCATGAGAAGTAGAAAGAGTTTTCCTCAAAGAAGCATTTCCCAATTTCTCACTGCATTTCCCTCCTTGGACAGGTCTCCACATCTGACAGCAGCAGATGTCCAACAGCAGTTCCATCAGCCACTTCCTCCTCCTGCCCTTTGCAGACACACGGGAACTGCAGCTCCTGCACTTCTGCCTCTTCCTGGGCATCTACCTGGCTGCTCTCCTGGGCAATGGCCTCATCATCATCACCATAGCCTGTGACCACCACCTCCACACCCCCATGTACTTCCTCCTCAACCTCGCTGTTAATGACCTTGGCTACATCTCCACCACTGTTCCCAAATCCATGGCCAATTCTTTGTGGGACACCAGGGCCATTTCCTACACAGGATGTGTGGCTCAACTCTTTTTCTTTGTATTTTTGATCATCACAGAGCTCTGTCTTCTCACTGTCATGGCCTATGACCGCTACGTTGCCATCTGCCACCCCCTGCACTACAGGACTCTCCTGGGCAGCAGAGCTTGTGTCCACATGGCAGCAGCTGCCTGGGGCATTGGGTTTCTCAGTGCTGTGCTGCAGACAGCCAATACATTTTCACTGCCCCTCTGCCATGGCAATGCTGTTGAGCAGTTCTTCTGTGAAATCCCCCAGATCCTCAAGCTCTCCTGCTGGTTGTTTTGTGTTCATTGTGGTGTCCTATGTGCAGATCTTCAGGGCTGTGCTGAGGATCCCCTCGCAGCAGGGACGGCACAAAGCCTTTTCCATCTGCCTCCCTCACCTGGCCGTGGTCTCCCTGTTTGTCACCACTGGTGTGTTTTCCTACCTGAAGCCCCCCTCCATCTCCTCCCTATTTCTGGACCTGGTATTGGCATTTCTTTACTTAGTGTTTCCACCAGCAGTGAACCCCCTCATCTACAGCATGAGGAACCAGGAGCTCAAGGATGCCATGTGGAAAGTGATGACTGGATGTTTCTATGCAGCAATAAAGTGCTTGTCTTCTGAATACCACTGACAATTTAACTCCTGTTATGATCAGTTCATATTTAATAGGGGTTTTAGTTGTTGGGTTTTGGTTCCTCTCTAGTTTGTCTAAGCTATACTAACATGGTCAACGTTCATCCCATTCCTAATGCAGTATCACCTGTTCTTCCGTGTAAGGATGAGCTGTGCTCTCTTTGCCTCACATCTGCTTCCACAGAGCCATAATTTTCCTCTTTTTTTCACCCTTTTATTAATAAAATTTTACAAGGACATTTTCATCAGCTGAACAGCTCGAGTACTTGTCTGTAATGGCAATGCTTTCCCACCATGACAGGACGGGATAAGGACTGTTTACTGACAAAATTCACCATGAATGTAGAACAATAATGGCCAATTACACCCACACCCAGTGCTAACACAGGGTACCTCGTTTACCTGACAATTATAGAGTACTGCCTGAAAGGAAAGAAAGACTGACTGACTGACTGACAGACAGACTGACTGACTCTTCTGGAGGCACCAAGCCCACACCCTTCCCAAACCAGCTTCTTTTAGGCGGAAGTGGTGTCAGGTGGTATGGAAAACAGCCCAGGTGAACTCAGATCACCTGTGCTGGCTGCTTGGGGAGGTTAACTCTTACCTGGCCAGTACCAGGACATTATTCACCCCTGTTTCCACATTATCTGCATCATGGGCGGATCTTACATGTTCAGAGTATTGGGGACATTCATAACATCATTGATCTATTATGTAGAACATCTGCCATGGACAGATTTAGTTATACACCAAAAATTTACTGTCTATCCTTTCCTAGAACTAAACCCCCTTGGGGTACACACCGGACTTCCCCATCCTTTCACATCCCCCACCAAGCGCACCCAGGTCCCTGCGCAAAAGCAACCCCATCAATGGGTTTGCCTTTGTCTGAAGAAGGAACATCCCTGAGTGTCTTCCCCAACAGGTTTTTCATGTGTAATACAGGGACTTTATGCCCCTCCACGGTCTGTTCAAGTCTGCGGTGGTTTTGCCTTGCTAGAGGCCAAATGCCCATCAAAATCCCCCTATCACTCCCCTTTTCTTCCAGAAAGGGGAGAACATAGATATTGGGAGGCTTAGGATTTGAGATAAGGACAGAGAGGTATCACCCTGTAATTAGTGTCACGAGAAAAACAGACTCAACACAAAATAAAGGAAAGAAAACTAATTTATGACACTACAGCTACACACCCAGTGACGCCAGAGTCAGGTAGTGAGAAGAGTGACCAGGTCTTAAAGCACCTTCCCCCATCCCTCCCTTCTTAGCAGACTTCACTTTAGTCATGATTTTTCTCCCATCATCCCCCCCACAGTGGCACAGGGAGGGGCAGGGACTGGAGAAATGGGGTTTCAGTCAGTTCCTCTGAAATGTTTTCCTTCTTAGCTGGGGGGGGGGGGGTGGTGGGGTGTGTGTAAACCCACACCCCCTTCCCCTGATGCACTCTCTCTCTCTCTCTCTCTCAAATCTTCTTAAACCTTCTCTTAAAACTTCAAGGAAGATACCATGACAAAAGTTTCCACCACAACACCCGCACATCAAGGCAGCTCAGACATGACTAGATGGGGAAGCGGTCACAAGGAGAAGAATTTGGTCATTCCAGGGGATGCCATAGCAGTCAGAGGTGCTGAACTGGAATCTGGCCATGAGCACATTGGGCTGCACTGGGAGGACCGTGACCACGCAGACAAGGGCCCTTCTTGTCTATGTGGACTCAGCACAGGTGAGGCCACCTCTGGAGCAGTCAGTCTCAGTGCGGGCTCTCCAGTCTGGAGGAATGGGAGGAACTGTAATGTGGGCAGAAATTCTGCCAAGATACAGTTAGGGGTCTTGTGTGGAGAGGCTGAGAGACCTGGGCTTCTTTAGCCTGGGGAAGGGGAGGCTGAGGGAAGCCCTCTTTGTGCTACAGGGAAAGAACATAAGAAAGGAAGTCCACGTGAAACTGCAGCTTTGAAGGTCAGAGTTGCCATGAGGATAAAGAAACATCACACTGAGGACAGTGCTGTGGTGCTTAAAGTCACTTGGAGGAAATGTGGATGAGCTGTTGGCTTTGTGTTTGTGGGAACAGCTGGTGAGGAGGAAGAGACAGCAGAACAGGCAGGGACATCATGGAGTGAGATCAAGTTGGGGAAGGGGGTTGGGTGCCTGAAGCCTGCAGGAAAACAGCACAGGCGTGGAGCAGTGTGGCATGGGCTGTGGTGCAGATGGACAAGGGTGGCAGCCAGGTCTTTGTCTCCTTGACTAGAGCTGATATCCCTGCCACAGAGGCCTCAGAGACACCACATTGTCCTCACAGTCATAGAGTATCATTGCCTCCTTAAACCCATGCCAGGGGAGAACATCATGTGTCATACCCCTGTCCTACCCTTGGTGTCACAGCCCACATCCCAAGGAAGAGTTCTGAGACACAGGTGGGGGTCAGGATCTCCCTGCCCAGGAGTGGGGGTCAGCACTGGCATTTCTGCTTCATCAGACCAAGCCAGGGTGTCCTCAGCATCAGAGCTGCCTGTGCTTTGCCTGGGTTTGTCCTCATGGCCTCCAGTTGTATGCTCTAACAAGCCCATGGGGAGGCTTTATCAGTAATGGCTCCCAGTGTGGCCTGTCAGTGCTTCAAGGTGCTTTGGGCATTACTCCTGACTTGTACTTCTTGAGAGGTTTCTTCACTCTCGTCTTGGTCTCTTGAGTTCTGTGGACTCAGAAGAAAAGACACCATGGGGCTCAGTAATCATACTGAAAGCCCTTACAAGCATGGCTCTCCCCATAATTGTTTTTAAAATAAATAAGAACTGTATAACTAATTGGAGAGGTTTTATTTGAGTGATGAAAATTTCAAAGGAGTTTCACAATGCAGGATTTTTTCATAGGAAAAAATGTTTCTGTCATAACTCAGACCATGGAAGAAAGTTCAGCAGCATGCTGCAATGGGGGCTGGTCCAGAGGTCTCCTAAGGAGATCTGGACAGGCAGGAAAAGCAGCCTCTTGAGATCCAACCCTGCATGGAGAACTTTGCTCTTCCCCAAGCCCAGCAGTTCCCTCCCTGGCCTCCTGGGACTCCCAACACTTTTCCTGGCATCATCTGTGCTCACAGGCACAGACAGATTTCTCTGACAACAAACAGCAGTTAAACATGACACAGTTTAATAACCATGAAATCTCTCTCCTCAGCTGCTGCTACGGCCAAGCAGCATGTGAAGGGGGTCAGCTTTCAGAGGAGATTCTCTCCCAGAACAGATTTAATCAGATACATAGATAGGTCACTTATCAACACACTGACCTTCTGACAGAACAGTTCATTTGACTTCTGAGAGATGGGATGTTTTCCACTCTCTGAAACTCAAAGAACCAGAGAGCTGAGCGGCATCTCAATGTCCAAAGAGCAAGCGGAGGTGGAATCCTGTGATCAAAGTGAAGTTCAGACGTCTCACCAGTCTGCTGAAAAGATGTCCCTAGGCATGTGTCCTGGTTTTGGTCAGGATAGAGTTAATTTCATTTGTAGCAGTGGATGGAATGCTGTGTTTGATAGTTAAGATGGGAGTAGTGCTGATAACAGCCTGATGTTTCTAGTTGCTGTCAGACAGTCAAGGACTTTCTCAGCTCTTCATGAGAAAGGAGGGGCGAAGCCAGGACAGGTGACCCAACTGACCAAAGAGAGTATTCCACGCCAATTACGTCCTGCCCAGGATATCGGGGGCTGATGGGAGGAAGGCCGGGGGCGGCTCCGGGACGCGTGGTTCTTGGGGGACGGTCGTGTTCCGGGACGGCTCTGGGTGGCACGGCCTGAGTTGTGTGATTTGGTGAGAAACTCCATTGCGTATCAACAGCTTCATATATTTTTGCTCTAAAGTCTTGTTAGCATTGTTATACTTTATCTTTCTGTTATCTTAGTAAACTATCCTTATCCCAACCCACGGGCCTCTTAGTTTCTTGGTTTTGGGGTTATTTGCCCCTTTCTTTTCCCTTCCCTTGCCTCTCACCCCCCGCTTCCCTCTTCCTGTGCTCTTTTCCTTTAAGGAGCAGGCAGCTGCATGGATCTCAGCTCTCAGGTGGGGTAAAACCACGACAGTGAGCATTTGGGCATTTCTCAGGGTTTCCAGAGAACAAAATCAGGGGAAAGAAATCCACAAAGCTCTGCTCTGCAGTTGGGGGAAGTGGAAACCACAATCCAGAAATTATCCTAGATATAAAAAAGATAGACCTCCTGCTGCAAGGACAAACTGACATCTGGAGAGCTCACATCAGAGCCCCATGCTGACAGTGATCAGTGTCCCAAGGTTTCACTGCCTTGTTCTCCTTCCACAGGGCTTCCCGCAAAGAGGCAGAGAATGTCCCATGACAGCTTCATTCCCCATTACCTCCTCCTGCCCTTGGCAGACACAGGGGAGCTGCAGCGGGTTTCTCCATGCTGTGCTGCTCACAACCAATACATTTTCCCTCCCCCTCTGCAAGGGCAATGCTGTTGACCAGTTCTTCTGTGAAATCCTCTAGATCCTCAGGCTTGCATGCTCAGATGCCTATCCCAGGGAGATTGGTCTTTTTGGTATTTGTTTAGTACTTGTTTAAATTTGTGATATTTTATGGAATAATCTGGGAGGTTTCAGGCCAGGAACATCTTTAGACCATTTCTCTTTTTGTTTGGGAGCTATTGCTGGACATTTAGCAGTTTCGAAGTTTGACCCTGGTAGAGTCAGAATTAGATGTCAGTCAAATTTAGGACCATTCCTGTGGCTAGGAATACCCTGATCCTGAGGGTAACCTGCTCTGCTGGTGGGATACCCTTGGAGGTTTCAGGCCAGTAACATCTTGCAGCCCTTACACAGTTTGTTTGGAACTCTTGTGGGAGGTTTATCATTTTTGAAGCTGGATGCTGATATAACCTGAAAGTGACATCAGGAAAAACCTGAACTTCAAGGTTACTGGTGCTGCTACTGCACTACCTGAGGAGGTTTCAGGCCAGGAACATCTTTCAGATATCATACCTTTTTCTTGGGAGCTATTGCTGTATGTTTAGCAGAGTTGAAGTAGAATGCAGGTAGAGTCAGAAAGTGATGTCAGGCACTGTAAAGACTTTTCCCTTAAAAGGAAGGGGCCTGGAAGTGTGTTACTTTGGGAGGTATGAAGTCAGGAATGCTTTTCAGCCTTCACACCTTTAGCTTGGGAGCTGTTGCTGGGTGTTTAGCACTTTTGACAGTGGGTGCTGGTAGAGCTGGAAAACGACATCAGGCACTGTTACAACTGTTCCCTTGGCTAGGAAAGCCCTGAGCCCCAAGGTTACTGGTTCTCAGAGTGTGCAGCCTGGGGAGGGTTCAGGCCAGTAGGATCCTTCATCCCTCCAACTTTTGTTTGGGTGCTGTTGCTGGGTATTTAGTATTTTGAAACTTGATGCTAATAGAGACAGAAAATGATGTCAGGCAGTGTTAGGACAATCCCATTGTATAGGAAAGCCTTGAACCCCAAGGTTACTGGTTCTTCTAGTGCGCATCCTGGGGAGGTTTAATGCCATAAACCTTTTTCAGCCCACACGGCTTTTGCGTGGGACCTATTGTACTACATTTAACAGTTTTGAATGTGGAAGCTGGTAGAGCCTGAAAATTACTTCAGGCACGTTTAAGGACTCTTTCCTTGGCTATGAAAGCCCTGAGCGCCAAGGTCAGTGGTCCTGTTTGTATTCTGCATGGGGAGGTTTCAGGCCAGGAGTTTCTTTCAACCCCTGCACCTCTTGTTTTGGAACTATTCATACAGTTCAGCAGCTTCAAAGGTGGAGGACTGCAGAGCCATGCAATGACGTCAGGCACTATTAGGGTTGTTCCATTGGCTAGGAATGGGATGAGATGATTAGAAGCTACTCATGCTGCCAGTGGGTTATCTAGGGAGATTTCAGGTCAGTATCATCTTAGGCCATCAACCCTTTTTGTTTGGCAGCTATTGCTGGACTTTGAGAAGTTTCAAGGTTGGACGCTGGGAGAGCCTGAAAATGATGTCAGGCACTGTTAGGACATTACCTTGGTAAGGAGAAAGCTGAGCCCCAAGATTACTGGGGCTGCTAGAGTGCTAGCAAGGGAGATTTCAAGCCAGGAACCTCTTTCAGCCCTCAATCCTTTTTTAGGAACTATTGCTGGACATTTGAAAGTTTCAAATCTGGATGCTGGTGGAGCCTGAAAACACCACCAGGCACTGTTAGGACCATTCCCCCCACTAGGAATGCCCTGATCCTAATGGTTGCTGGGGCTGCTGGTCGACACCTGGAGTGGGTTTCAGGGCAGTAACATCTTTAAGCTCTCGCACTGTTGTTTGGGAGCTGTTGCTGGATGATTAGAAGTCTCGAAGATGGATGCTGGTTGTGACTGAAAGACACTGGACCACAGGTTTTTAAAATAGAATTAATAGTAATTTATTTTAAAAAAAATCAGAATGCAGATTCAGTACGTCACTTGCAGGTTATTGTTGGATACAATGGGGAATTCACTATTGCAGTTTGGAAGTATGACCACACCAATTACAATCACAAAGATCCACAAAATACTCTTACCACAACCACTGTGGCTTCCCTAAAACACAGGATCACAGCTCACAAGCGCACAAAATATTACAATCACAAAGATCCTCAAAATACTCTGCTGCCAACACAACGCACAATAAAATGATCTACAACAGAGTCACAAACCCCACGGTTACACTCGCCGTA
Organism: Gallinula chloropus; assembly: GCF_964237585.1. Lineage (NCBI taxonomy): Eukaryota > Metazoa > Chordata > Aves > Gruiformes > Rallidae > Gallinula > Gallinula chloropus. The sequence goes on from NC_140104.1 coordinate 12,650,979, forward strand.
GGCAATTAGCTTCCCTACGATCACAAAGATCTACAAAATACTCTTATTACAACCACTGTGGCTTCCCTAACAAATAGGATCACAGCTCACAAGCACACAAAATATTACCCATACGTTAGTCACTCAGAACGACACACTTAAAACATATCAAATAGTCACTTACCACGTCTCTCAGGTAAGGGTTCTCAATACGTTACCTCAGCCAGCCACCCGGCTAAGGGGGAAGGGTCTCCTCCTAAGGTTGGAGGAAGGGCTCCCCATATGAGCTCGAATGCCAGGGCTTTTATTTGGTTCATTTTGCTGATGTGTGTGTATTACAACTCCCCGTAGGCCGCCTGCTCTTCCTGGGCCCTATTGAAACCTGTGTGTGTAGCTCAGCCTTACACTGGTAGAGCCTGAAAATGACTGCAGGCACTGTTAGGATGATACCCTTGAGCATGAAAGCCCTGAGCTGAAATGTTAACAGGGCTGCTAGTGTCCCATCTGGGTAGGTTTCAAGCCAGGCATGTTTTCAGCACTCGTTTAGAGTTATTACTGGACATTTACCAGTTTCAAATTTGGATGCTTTTAGATCAGGAATATTATCTCTGATAGAGTTTGGACCAGTTCCTTGGAAGAAATGCCCTGAGCCCAACCGTATATAGGGGCTGCTAGTGGGATACCAGTGGAGGTTTCAAGCCAGGAATATCTTCAAGCCCTCACTTCTTTTGTTTGAGACCTGTTGCTGGAGGTTTAGCAGTTTCAAACGTGGTGACTGAAAGATCGAAAAATGAGGTTAGGCACTCTTAGGACCGTTGCCTTGGCTGGGAATGCCCTGAGACTCAAGGTTTCTTGTACTGCTACTCTACTACCTGGGGAAGTTTCATGCCAGTAGCATCTTTCAGCCCTCACACCTGTTGTTTGGGGGCTCGAACTTGACGTTTGGCATTTTTGAAGTTGGACGCGGGTAGAGACCAAAAATGACACCAGGCACTCTGCAGACCATTCCCTCAGCTACAGAAGCTCTGAGCCCCAAAGTTACTGGGGTTGATCCCACTGCCAGAGGAAGTTTAGGGCCACAGTCATCCCATTCCTCATGCAGTATCTCCAGGCCTTGTGTGACCCTGACACTACGGAATGACGAGCTGTGCTCTCTTTGTATCCTGTCTGTCTGCAAACAGCCAAAAGTTTTCCTTTTTTTTTTTAATTTTTATAAATACTTTACAAGCATCTTCATCAGCTGAATCACTTGACTCCTTGAATCACTTCACAACTTGGGAATTTCCAGGAAGTGTCATACTCACCTTCCCCCTGAACCTGCATTACCCCCAGTCTGTCTCTTCATCTCCATCATCATTGAGGTGTTTCCACCTCTCCTGGTGATACGGCCATGCCTAAGGACACCTTCTCCAGACTACCCTGATGTGTGCACTTCACTTTGCTCAAAGGTTTCCACCTCAACTCGCTCTTTGGTCATTCAGATGCTGATAAACATTGAGCTTCAGAGAGTTGGAAAACATCTCATCTTCCAGAAGTCTAATGAACTGTTCTGTTAGAGGTTCAGTGTGTTGATAAGTGACCTTTCTATGTATCTGATTAAACTGTTCTGGGAGAGAATCTCCCCTGAAAGCTGACCCCCTTCACACGCTGCTTGGCCGTAGCAGCAGCTGAGAGAGATTTCATGGTTATTGAACTGTGTCCTGTTGAACTGCTGTTTGTTGTCAGAGAAATCTGCCTGTGTCTGTGAACATAGATGATGCCAGGAAAAGTGTTGGGAGTCCCAGGATGCCAGTGAGGGAACTGCTGGTCTGGGATGAGCAAGGTTCTCCAGACAGGGTTGGATCTCAAGGGACTGCTTTCCCATCCTGTCCAGAACCCTCTACGAGATCTCTGGACAAACATCCCTTGTAGAATGCTGTTAAGACATCTTCCATGGACTAAAAAATGACAGACACTTTTTTTTTTCTATGAAAAAATCCTCCATTGTGAAATTACTGTGATTGTTTCATCACCCAATTAAAACCTCTCCAATTACTTATACAAGTCTTAATTTTTGAAAGAAAATTACATGAAGAGACATGCTTGTAAGGGCTTTCTGGATGTTAATGAGCCCCATTATGTCTCTGGTGAGTCCAGAGACCTCAGATACCAAGAGGACAGTGAAGAAAACTCTCAAGAAGTCCAAGTCAGGAGGAATGCCCAAAGTAACTTGAAGCACTAACAGGCCCCACTGGGAGCCGTTACTGACAAAGCCTCCCCAGGGGCTCGTTAGAGCAGAGAGCTGGAGGCCATGAGGACAAACCCAGGCAAAGCACAGGCAGCTCTGATGCTGAGGACACCCTGGCTTGGTCTGATGAAGCAGAAATGCCAAGTGCTGACCCCCAGCCCCTGGGCATGAACATCCTGAGAATGTCAGAGATGAGATCATAGAATGATCCCCATGAGGCCTGAGACACCAGGAGGGATCCTACAAGAACTGGTCTTCTCCTGCTGAGCTTGGTCAGGCTCCTGGGATGGGGGGAGCTCATGGCAACCCAGCAGCGCTGCAGAGAGACAGCTCTGCCCAGGAGCAGCTCCTCTGCCAAGCACACAGGGCTGGGGACACTGCCTGTAGGCACCAAGGGGAGACGTGTGAGGCTGAGAGAGCTGACGGATGCTGAGAGCTCACTGGAGGAGAAATCTCCACAGCACTCTGCCTGGTATGTCTGTGGGTGCAGAGCAATGCAGGGTCTGTTCCTGGAGGGATCTCCTAAAGCTGGGACATGAGGCAGTTTGAGGGGTGTGTCAGGAGGACAGGTTCTCTATAGGACCAGCAAGTGCTGCCTGGAAGGGATGCCCTTCTGCCCCATCAGAGGGACATGGTGCAGGGTCCTTGTCCCAGAGAGAAATAACCTTCGAGTGCCTGTCCTTCTAGCCGCATGGGGAATGTTTCTCGCCGTTTCTCCTCCTGTTTTTGTTGCCTTTCTCCCACCGTTTCTTGGGGCTCTGGGCAAATCCAGTGGTAGGGCTGGCACTGATTGACCCAGACTTCAGAATCCCATCTGTAGGACTGAGGTTTCCAGGCACGTCCTGCTGGGCTGCAGCTGCCTCCCACAATGGCACCACTCTCACAGGGACTCTTGTGCCCCAGAGAGGAGCCCCATGCAGGAGACATCTCGGCACAGAGGCTGTGGCAATGCCACTCATCACCTGTGTGTGGGCAGCTGCAATGAGCCCTGTGTGTCCCTGGCTGGGAGCGGGGAGCTGAGATCCTCCTTGGGTAGGATGAGACTGCAGGAGGGCTTTGGAGCTCTGCCCTGTGAGACTGGATTCCTCAGCTCTCAGTCAGGAGAAAACCAAAGCTCCAAAGCTCTGCTCTGCCCTTGGGTGAAATTGGAGAGACTGTGCTGAAAAGCTCATTCCTATCCACAGGGCATTTAGTCTGAGAACAGGCCATCCTTCTATTTCCTTACTGCTGCCAGGCAGGACTGAGTTCTCAAGAGCCCACAGCCAACCCTCCTCCCAGCAGTGGCACACTCAAGCCAGCACAAAGCAGACCTCCCAAAAGGGACCTGACAAAAGTCCTCCTGAATACAGGGAGTTAATGTGAATTGGAAACTGTTACCCTCAAAGAAGAGTTCCCTAACTTCTCCCTACCTTTTTATCCTTTGACAGGTCTCCACACTTGACAGCAGCAGATGTTCAACAGCAGCAGCTCCATCAGCCAGTTCCTCCTCCTGCCCTTTGCAGACACACGGGAGCTGCAGCTCCTGCACTTCTGCCTCTTCCTGGGCATCTACCTGGCTGCTCTCCTGGGCAATGGCCTCATCATCATCACCATAGCCTGTGACCACCACCTCCACACCCCCATGTACTTCTTCCTCCTCAATCTCTCTGTTCTTGACTTTGGCTGCATCTCCACCACTGTTCCCAAATCCATGGCCAATTCCCTGTGGGACACCAGGGCCATTTCCTACACAGGATGTGTGGCTCAAATCTTTTTCTTTTTATTTTTGCTCTCAACAGAGTACTGTCTGCTCACTGTCATGGCCTATGACCGCTACGTTGCCATCTGCCACCCCCTGCACTACAGGACCCTCCTGGGCAGCAGAGCTTGTGTTCATATGGCAGCAGCTGCCTGGGGCACTGGGTTTCTCAATGCTGTGCTGCACACAGCTAATACATTTTCACTGCCCCTCTGCTATGGCAATGCTGTTGAGCAGTTCTTCTGTGAAATCCCCCAGATCCTCAAGCTCTCCTGCTCAGATGCCTACCTCAGGGAGATTGCAGTCACTGTGGTCAGTGCCTGTTTAGCTTTCGGGTGTTTTGTGTTCATTGTGGTGTCCTATGTGCAGATCTTCAGGGCTGTGCTGAGGATCCCCTCGCAGCAGGGACGGCACAAAGCCTTTTCCACCTGCCTCCCTCACCTGGCCGTGATCTCCCTGTTTCTCAGCACTGCTGTGTTTGCCTACCTGAAGCCCCCCTCCATCTCCTCCCTATTTCTGGACCTTGTAGTGTCATTTCTTTACTCTGTGTTTCCACCAGCAATGAACCCCCTCATCTACAGTATGAGGAACCAGGAGCTCAAGGATGCCATGTGGAAACTGAGCACTGGATGTATCTAAGCCACAAAGAACTGCTCATTTTGTTATGAATATCTCTGGCCATGTAACTGACGTTAGGATCAGTCTCTATTTAGTAGGGGTTTTTTCCTTCTATGGTGTTTAAACTGTAATAACATGGTGCACATTCATCCCATTCCTAATCCATTATCTAGGTGTCTCTTGTGACCCAGACACTGTGTAATGACAAGCTGTGCTTCCTTTGCATCATGTTTATCTTGAAAGGTGCACATTTTTTTCTTTATTTATGTTTCTCCTGGCATTTATAAAATGTTTACAAGCACATTGTCATCAGCTGAGTCACTCCACTAATTGTCTGAAATGGCAATGCTTTCCCACCATGACAGAACAGGAATTTCCTGTGCCCTCTGTACCATCGAATCATCCAATCACTTGGGTTGGAAAAGACCTTTAGGGTCATCAAGTCCAACCACAGCCTAACCCTGCCTAGTCCACTTCTAGACCATGTCCTCAAGCACAACATCTACACACATTTCAATACCTCCAGGGATGGTGAGTCCACCACTTCCCTGGGCACCCTGTTCCAACGCTTCACTACCATTTCAGTAAAGAAGTTCTTCCTGATATCAAAAATAAATTTCCCCTGGTTCAGTTTGGAAAGATTTCCTCTCATCACTTGATACCTGAGTGAAAACACCAACCCCCACCAACATACACCCTCCTTGTAGGAAGTTGTAGAGAGCAGTAAGGTCTCCACTCAACCTCCCTTTCTTAAGACTAAAAAGCCCCAGTTCCATCAGCTGATCCTCAAAGGACTTGTGCTCCAAACTCTTCTCTGTGGAGTCCGGCACTGAGCAACACACAATTAGATATGAATTTTAGGTGAAGCCGTTTATTGGTTGAAATCACACAGATAGGAGACTTTTGTTGCTGCAAACGTGGCAACCTAAAAAACTGCTGATTGGTTACATACCCTGTTTACATGCCACTGATTTGTTAGTGATTATAATGAGTTCTGATAAACATATCTTATAGCTGAATATCATTAGTTTACCTTTGGTGCCTAAAAACATCCGCACACCGGCTGTTTTGACCATCTTATTATGGCTGGTTCTGAACATGTTCTGCTACTCCCAAGTTCTTCCCATAACAACCTCTTGGTTTAGGGCACCCTGTACCCCTGTCATCAAGGCCGCTGTGTGTTGAGACTGTGATTATTAAGTTCCTCTCAGCATGAGCAACTTTTCCTGTCTCATAGGAACAGGAGGATATTATCAGAACCTAGGTCTTGGGAGAAGAACGCTAGCAGGCCTGCTGTCTTGGGAGAAGAACTCTAGGCCGCTAGCAGGCCTGCTGTCTTCCCTGACACTACTCCAGGTTTGTTGTTCTTCTCTGGACTCGCTCCAGCATCTCGACATCCTTCTTGTAGTGAGGGGCACATAACTGGACATGGTACTCAAGGTGGGCTTCACCAGAGCTGAGTACAACAGAACTATCACTTCCCTAACTCCTGCCAGACACTCTATTCCTGACCCAGACCAGGATGCCATTGGCCTTCTTGTCCACCTGGGAACAATGCTGGCTCCTGTTCAGCTGGCTGACGACTAACACACCCAGATCCTTTTCTTCCAGGAAGCTCTCCGGCCACTCTGCCCCAGGCCTGTAGCTTTGCCTGGGGTTATTGTGACCAACGTGTAAGACCTGGCTCTTGGCCTTGTTGAACCCCGTAGACTTGGCTTCTGCCCATCAATCCAGCCGGTCCACGTCATTCTGAAGAGCTTTCCTGTCTTCCAGCAGATCAACACTCCCACACAATTTGGTGTCTCATGCAAATTTACTGAGAGTGCACTCGATCCCCTCATCCAGATCATTAATAAAGATGTTAAAGAGGATGGGACCCAGCACAGAGCCATGGGAAGCAGCACTTGTGACCTGCCATGAGCTGGATTTAACCACAACTGTTTGGGCCCATGTGTCCAGCCAGTTTCTAACCCAGCACAGAGTGTACCCATCTAACCCATAAGCAGTGAGTTTCTCCAGCAGGACGCTGTGGGAGACAGTGTTGAAGGCTTCACTGAAGTCCAGGTAGATCACATTCAGAGCTTTCCCCTCATCCAATATACAGCAGGTCACCTGGTCATAGAAGAAGATAAGTTTGGTCAAGCACAGTCTGACTTTCCTAAACCCATGCTGACAGGCCCTGATGGCCAGAGTGTCCTGCATGTGCTGCATGATGGTAATCAAGATGATTAGTTCCATCCCCTTCCCAGCACTGAGGTCAGGCTGACAGGCCTGTAGTTCCCTGGGTCCTCCTTCTGTCCCTTCTTGTGCCAGTTTCCAGCCAGGCAGAACCACCCTGGTCAGCCAAGACTGCTGGTAAATAAGGGAAAGTAGCTTGGTGAGCAAATCCACCATCGCCCTCAGTGCCTTTGGGTGTATCCCATCCAAGCCCATCAACTTCTGCACATCTAAGCAGCTGAGCAGGTCAGGAACCAATTCTCCTAGGATTATGGGGGTTTCCATCTACCTCCCATCCCCATCTTTCCACTCAGGGGTCTGGGTATCAGGAGACAAGTGACCATGCTGCTAAGGAGTGAGGCAAAAAAGGCATCAGCTCTTTCTTTATCCTCCATCACAGTGGTTCCCCTGAGATCCAATAGGTGTGGGAGATTCTATTTTTAATACTTTATAGGTTTAATAGATTCTATTTTTTTAATTCTTTAAGTACAATAACAAAAAGAGGGACAGAGAGAATCTCCCACCTTTACTGTAGGTAACAAACAGAAGTTACAAGGGCTGTAAAAGCATCCTTAACTGATATCCCCCCAGGTAGCCCACTAGCAGCCCAGTAACCTTGGGAGTCAGGGCTTTCCTAGTCAAGAGAATGGTCCTAAGAATGGCTCACATCATTTTTGGGTTCTACTAGGTTCCCCCTTAGATATTTCTAAATATACAGCAATAGCTCCCAAGTAAATCTGTGAAGGCTGAACAATGTTCCTATGCTGAAACCTCCCCAGGTAGCCACAATCAGCCCCGGGAACCTTGGGGGGAAAGGCATTCCTAGCCAAGGGAATGGTCCTATAACACCAGACATCATGTTCTGGCTCTACCAGTGTCCACAAGAAGTGCTAAATGTCCAGCAATAACTTCCAAACAAAAGGTTTGAGAGCTACAGTATCTTGTGAGCCTGAAAACTTTCCCTGCTAGGTAGAGCAAAAGCAGCCCAAGTAAATTTGGGACTCGGAGCTTTCGTAGCTGAGGTAACTGTCCTAAGAGTGTCTGATGTCATTTCCGGGCTCTGCCAGCGTCCAACTTCAAAAATGCCAAATGTCCAGTAAGAGCCCCAAACAAAAGGTGTGAGGGAGGAAAGAATTTTCTGGCAGGAAATCTCCCCAGGGAGCCTGCAGGCAGCACCAGTAACCTTGGGGCTCAGGCCCCCCTTCATAGGTGAAAGAACAGTCCTAAGATTGCCTGACTTCATTGTCAGGCTCTACAAGCATCCACCTGTGAAACTGATAAATGTCCAGTAACAGCTTCCAAACAAACTGATGTGAGGTCTGGAAAAGGTTTTGTGGCCTGAAGCTCCCCAGGTAGTAGAGTAGCAGTACAAGAAACCTTGAGGCTCAGGGCATTCCTGGCCAAGGCAACGGTCCTAAGAGTGCCTGACGTCATTTTTCAATCTACCAGCAACCACCTTGGAAACTGCTAAACCTCCAGCAACAGGTGCCAAAGAAAAGGAGTGAGGGCTTGAAGATATTCCTGGCTTGAAACATCCCCAGCTATCCCACTAACTGTGCTGTAGTTTTCCAGCTCTACCAGAAAATGTTTCAAAAATGCTAAATATCCAGCAAGGGCAGCCAAGCACAAGTTGCAAGAGATGAAGGATCTCCCTGGTCTGAAACCTCCCCAGGTTGTGCACTGGGAGCACCAGTAAAGCTGACCCCCTTCATACACTGCTTGGCCATAGCAGGCAGCTGAGCAGGGAGATTTCATGGTTATTAAACTGGGTCATGTTGAACTGCTGTTTGTTGTCAGAGAAATCTGTCTGTGCCTGTGAGCACAGCTGATGTGAGGAAAAGTGTTGGGAGTCCCAGGAGGCCAGTGAGGGAACTGCGGGGCTTGGGGAAGAGCAAGGTTCTCCATGCAGGAGAGAGTGCTTTTCCTGCCTCTCCAGAACTATTTAGGAGACCTCTGTAAAAACATCCACTGTAGAATGCTGCTAAAACCTCTTCCATGAACTGAAAAATGACAGAAACATTTTTTTTCTGTATGAAAAAATCCTCCATTGTGAAATTCCTTCAAAAGTTTCATCACCCAATTAAAACCTCTCCAATTACTTATACAAGTCTTAATTTTTTAGAGGAAATTACCTGAGGAGATATGCTTGTAAGGGCTTTCTGGATGTTAATGAGCCTCATGGTGTCTCTGATGAGACCAGAGACTTCAGCTATGTCCTGGTTTTGGTCAGGATGGAGTTAATTTCATTTGTAACAGCAGGTGAATACTGTGTTTGAGAGTAAAATGGGAGTAGTGCTGATAACACCCTGATGTTTCTAGTTGCTGTCAGACAGTCAAGGACTTTCTCAGCTCTTCATGAGAAAGGAGGGGCGAAGCCAGGACAGGTGACCCAACTGACCAAAGAGAGTATTCCACGCCAATTACATCCTGCCCAGGATATCGGGGGCTGGTGGGAGGAAGGCCGAGGGCGGCTCCGGGACGCGCTGTGCTTGGGGGACGGTCGGGTTCCGGGACGGCTCTGGGTGGCACGGCCTGAGTTGTGTGGTTTGGTGAGAAACTGCATTGTGTATCAACAGCTTCATATATTTTTGCTTTGAAGTCCTGTTAGCATTGTTACATTGTATCTTTCTGTTATCTTAGTAAACTATCCTTATCCCAACCCACGGGCCTCTTAATTTCTTGATCTTGGGGTTATTTGCCCCTTCCTCTTCCTTCTCCCTTCCCTCACTTCTCATTCCACCTCCCCTTCCCTTTAACCTGCTCTTTTCCTTTAAGGAGCAGGCAGCTGCGTGGATCTTGGCCCTCAGCCGGGGTGAAACCATGACAAGCTACAAAGAGGAGAGTGAAGAAACTTCTCAAGAAGTTCCAAGTCAGGAGTAATGCCCGAAGTACCTTGAAGCATTAACAGGTCCCAATAGGAGCTATTCCTGACAAAGCCTCCCCAGGGGCTCCTTAGAGCAGACAACTGGAGGCCATGAGGACAAACCCAGGCAAAGCACAGGCAACTCTGATGCTGAGGACACCCTGGCTTGGTCTGATGAAGCAGAAATGCCAAGCGCTGACCCCCAGCCCCTGGGCAGGGAGATCCTGACCCTCACCTGTGTCTCAGGGCTCTTCCTTGGGATGTGGGGAGTGTGACACCAAGGGAAGGAAAGGGGTATGACACATGGTGGCCTCCCCTGGGGTGGGTGCAAGGAGTCAGCCATGCTCCATGGCCATGAGGACAATGTGTCTCCTCTGCGGCCTCTGTGGCAGGGACATCAGCCAGAGCCAAGAGGGCAAAGACCTATCAGGCACTTGTAGCCTGAATGGCACCCTTGGCCATCTGCACCACAGCCCATCCCACACGGCCTCACCCCTGTACCTGGTTCTTTGTAGGCTGCAGGGATGCAACACGCTTTCCAACCTCATTGTCACCTAACAATGTCCCTGCCTGTACTGCTGTCTCTCCATCCACGCCAGCTGTTCCCACAAGCACAAAGCCACCAGCTCATCCACACTTCCTCCCAGTGACTGCTTGCACCACAGCACGACCTTCAGAATGACATTTCTTTATCCTCATGCCCACCCTGACCTTCAGAGCCATCAGTTCACATGGCCTTCCTTTCTTATGTTCTTTCTCTCTAGCACAAAGATGGCTTCCCTCAGCCTCCCCTTCCCCAGGCTAAAGAAGCCCGGGTCTCTTGGTAGACTTTCCCTGACCACATACATGTTCCTCCTCATTCCTCCAGACTGGGAAGCCCCACACTGGGACTGACTGCTCCAGAGGTGGCATCACCAGTGCTGAGTCCAGATGGACCAGAAGGGCCCTTGTCTGTGCAGCCACACTCCTCCCAGGGCAGCCCAATGTGCTCATTGCCAGATTCCTGTTCAGCACCTCTGACTGCTATGGCAGCCCCTGCAATGCCCAAATTCTTCTCCTTGTGGCCAGTTCTCCACCCGTCATGTCTGAGCTGCCTTGATGTGGGGGTGTTGTGCTGGAACCTTTTCTCATGGTTTCACCCCAGCCCAGAGCCGAGCACCACGCAGCCGCTCTCTCTAAGAGGGGGTGTGTGTGGGGGGGAATTGGGGGTGGGGGAAGGAAGGGAAAAGGAAATCAAAGAAACCCTAAACCTCATGGGCTGGGATAAGGACAGTTTACTGGGACAGAAGAGAGAGAAACAACAACAACAAGAGGACATTGTAGCAAAATACACACAACAGGTGATGCACAGTGCATTTTCTCACTGAACCCCACAGCTCTGGCTGCACAGCTCACAGCCATCCTGAAAGCACGTGTGTCCTGGAGCTGAGTTCTCCTGCCCCCACCACACTCCTTTTATGGTGTGATCTGAATGAAATAGGCCTTTTGGGCAGTTTGGGTCACCTGTCTCGACTGTGTCCCTTTCCAGCTCCCAGGGTGCTCCCCACCTTCCCATTAGTAGTAGAGAATGAACAACAGAAAAGTCTGATTGCTTGGACACAACTAAAGCCTCCCTGTTATCAGCACTGCTCTCATCCTAACAGCCAAATGTGGCACCACATGGGCTGCTAGAAAGAAAATCAACTGTATTCCTCCTGAAACCAGCCCACCTTTGTAGACAACAAGTGCAACACAGTGGTGGGCTTACTCCTGTAGTCAGACAGTATGGATAATCCCCTTGGTCAGTTATGGTCAGCTGGGCCTGTTCTGTCCCCTCCCAGGCACTTGTGCACTCCCAGTTGACTCATTTCTGGAGCAGAACTAGAAAAAAGGCCTTGATGATGAGCAAGCCCTGCTCAGCAAGGAACAAACATATTTATTTAGATTTTATGGCTTACAAATCCAAACACCAGAACTATGGGGGCCACCAACATGAGAATTAATTCCAGCCACAGAGAAAATATGGGCAGGAGGAGAAGATCTCTTCTGCTTGGAAATCTTCCTGATGTTCCTGTTCATCAAGGTCCATTTGAAGGGAAGCCCAATTTTACTAATTTTTCACATGTGCTTGCTGATGGATCTCCAACTTCCGGTGTTTTTAGCAAAATGACAGCAATAAGTGTTAAGGAACCTGGGACTCTATTGCTGATTGTTCAGCATGTTTGAAAGTGAACGATGTTATAGCCTGAAAATGACATTGTTTGGATTCTTCCTATGGCTTGGAATGCCCTGAGCCCCAAGGTTGCTGGGGCTGTTAGTGGGCTACCTGGGGAGGTTTCAGGCCAGAAACCTTTTTCCACCCTCGCACCTTTTGCCATGGAGCTGGTGCTGGACATTGAGCAGTTTCAGAAGTGGACACTGTTGAAGCTGGAAATTACATTGGGCAGAGTTACAACCACTCCCATGGCTACAGAAGCCCTGACCTCATGTTCCTGGGGCTGCTAGTGGGATACCAGGGGATATGTAAGGCCATGAACATCTTTCATCACTCACACCTTTAGTTTGGGATGTATTGCTGTGCATTTAGCAGGTTCAAAGGTGGACAGTGGTATGGCCAGAAATTACATTAGGAACCTTCTTTTGTCTCTGAATGCTCTGAGCCCTAAGGTACTGGAGCTGCCAGTGGTCTACCAAGGCAAGTTTCAGGCCAGGAGAATCTTTCATCCCTCACACTTTTGTTAGGGATCTCTTGCTGTTCGTTTAGCAGTTTGAAGGTGTATGTGGGTTGAGCCCCAAAATGGCATCAGGTAGTTTTAAGACAGTTTCATTTCTAAGGAAAGCCTTGAGCCCTGAGGTTACTGGGGTTTCTAGTGGGATACCTAGGCAGGTTGAAGGTCAGAAACATCTTTCACACCTCAAACTTTGTCTTTGGGAGTTATAGCTGGACATTTAATGTTTTTGAAGGTTGACGATGTTAGAGCTGGAAAAAGACATCAGGCAAATTTCATACCATTGCATTGTGTATGAAAACCCTGTGCCCCATGGTTACTGGGGCTGCTAGTGGGCTACAAGGAGAGTTTTCAGGCCAATAAAATATTTATGCCCTTGAATGTTATGTTTGAGGTGACTGCTTTACATTTAGTGTGTCAATGTTGGATGCTGGGAGAGCCTGTAAATGCCCACAGGCACTGTTAGGAAAGGAAAGCCCTGAGCTCTAAGCCTACTTGGGCTGCTAGTGAGCTACCTAGATAGGTTTCAGGCCAGGAACATCTTTCAGCACTCAAATCTGCTTTGCAACCCTACCTGCACATTTAGCACTTCCTAAGGTGGATGCTGGTTGAGCCTGAAAATGATAACAGGAGCTTTTAGGATCATTGCACTGTGTAGGAATCACAGAATCATAGAGCCACAGCATGGCCAACACTGGACTCTTTCAAGGAGTTCCCTGTCATTTCTGAACTGAGAAGCCCAGAACTGGACACAACATTCCAGGTGCAGTATCACCAGGGCAAAGGGAAGAAAGGCCTCTCTTGGCCTACTGAACACACCCCTTCTAATACACCCCAGGATGCCATTGGCCTTCTTAGCCAGGAGGGCACATTGCTGGCTGATGCTCATCCTGCAGCATATGAAGGGGGTCAGCTTTCAGAGGAGATTATCTCCAAACCAACTTTTGTTCAGATACATAGAAAGGTCACTTATCAACACACTGAACTTTTGAGAGAACCGTTTATTAGACATCTGAGAGATGGGAAGTTTCCAAGTCTCGGAAGACACTGGAGAGCTGAGCAGCATCGAAATGACCAAAGAGCAAGCAGATGTGGACATCTGCTGAGAAAAGTGAAGTGCATACATGAATCTAGGCTACTGAGAAGACCGAACAACCACCAAAATTCATACTAAATAGAGACTGGTCCTAATGTGAGTTCCATGGCCAGTAATATGCCAAAGATGAGGTGCTTAGAAACATCCAGTCCTCAGTTTCCACATGGCATCCTTGAGCTCCTGGTTCCTCATGCTGTAGATGAGGGGGTTCACTGCTGATGGAAACACTGAGTAAAGAAATGATGCTACCAGGTCCAGAAATAGGGAGGAGATGGAGGGGGGCTTCAGGTAGGCAAACATGGCAGTGCTAAGGAACAAGGAGACCACGGCCAGGTGAGGGAGGCAGGTGGACAAGGCTTTGTGCTGTCCCTGCTGTGAGGGAATCCTCAGCACAGCCCTGAAGATCTGCACATAGGACACCACAATGAACACAAAACACCCAAAACATAAACAGGAAGTGACCACAATGAGTCCAGTTTCCCTGAGGTAGGCATCTGAGCAGGAGAGCTTGAGGATCTGGGGGATTTCACAGAAGAACTGGGCAACAGCATTGCCATGGCAGAGGGGCAGTGAAAATGTATTGGCTGTGTGCAGCACAGAATAGAGAAACCCACTGCCCCAGGCAGCTGCTGCCATGTGGACACAAGCTCTGCTGCCCAGGAGGGTCCTGTAGTGCAGGGGGTGGCAGATGGCAACGTAACGGTCATAGGCCATGACAGTGAGAATATAGTACTCTGTGAAGATCAAAAATAAAAAGAAAAAGATTTGAGCCACACATCCTGTGTAGGAAATGGCCCTGGTGTCCCACAAGGAATTGGCCATGGATTTGGGAATGGTGGTGGAGATGCAGCCAAGGTCAACAATAGAGAGGTTGAGGAGGAAGAAGTACATGGGGGTGTGGAGGTGGTGGTCACAGGCTATGGTGATGATGATGATACCATTTCCAAGAAAAGCAGCCAGGTAGATGCCCAGGAAGAGGCAGAAGTGCAGGAGCTGCAGCTCCCGTGTGTCTGCAAAGGGCAGGAGGAGGAACTGGCTGATGGAGCTGCTGTTGGACATCTGCTGCTGGTCAAGTGTGGAGACCTGTTCAAGGAGGAAAAGCCACAGTGAGAAGTTAGGGAACACTTCTCGGTCAAAAACATATTCCAACTCTTAGGGAACACCCTCAGATTGACCCTCTGTTTTCAGGAAGACTTTTGTCAGGTCCCTTTTGGGAGGTCTGCTTTGTGGTGGCTTGAGTGTGCCACTGCTGGGAGGAGGGTTGGCTGTGGGCTCTGCAGAACTCAGTCCTGCCTTGCAGCAGTCAGTAAATAGAAGGATGGTGTGATCTCAGACTAAATGCCCTGTGGATAGGAATGAGCTTTTCAGCACAGTCCCTCTGATCTGACCCGAGGGCAGAGCAGAGCTTTGGAGCTTTGGTTTTCTCCTACCTGTACCTGAGGAGTGGTTCTTCTGTCAGAACTCCCTGACATTGCTGCTGCAGTGCCAGTGAAACCTTCCCCTCAGTGCAGAGTGTGGAGAGCTGCTCTGTCATCAGCCCTGGTCTCATCTGCCCTGTGCTGGATGCTCTGTGATCACACCCTGGTGTTCCCCTCAGAAGGAACTGGACCCCACAGAGAGCGGAGGAATCCAGTCCCGCAGGGCAGAGCTCCAAAGCCCTCCTGCAGTCTCATCCTACCCAAGGACGATCTCAGCTCCCCGCTCCCAGCCAGGGACACACAGGGCTCAGTGCAGCTGCCCACACACTGGTGAACCTCAGTCCTACAGATGGGGGTCGTGAAGTGAGGTTCAGGTCACTGCCAGACCCACCAATGGACTTGGCCATAGTCCCAGGTAATGGTGGGATAAAGGCAGCAAATACAGGAAGGGAAACTGAAAGAAATGCTCCAGCCCAGGCTGGAAAGACAGTGACAGACAGACAGGTACTCAGGGGTTTCTCCTCACTGCAGGTTGGGTTGCAAAGGAGAAGACTCATCCTTAAATCCTGGAACTCTTTTTGAAGTGTCTGTGCTGGGTGGCAGAAACAAGGGGTTCTCTGTTGGAACGTTTTAGCACTGCAGGGTAAGTCAGGGAGGTCCCAAATCCGCACTGCCAGGGCATTTCTGGGAGCAGCTCCTTCTCCCTCCCTGACAATGTCTCTGCTGCCTGGAGCTGTCCCTGCAGCTGCTTCTCTCTGCCCATGTCAAATCCCACTCTTTGCTCACAGATCTCATCCAACCTGCCCTGTGCTCAGCTCTGCTCTGCAGACCCCTCCTGGCATCAGGGCGCTGCCCCAGGGAACCTCTGTGTGTGCAGGGCTCAGGAGAAGCTCTGACAAGTCCTAATGACCAATGAGTTTGCACTGCCTGCTGCAAAGTTATCAAGAAAAGCTCAGTTCCCACTTCCCATACAGCCCTCAAGAGCTGAATATTCAAAGCAAATTCTCTACCTGGAGTGGAAAATGCATCCCTGGTGTTCTTGAAAAGACCCTGGGAAGTTTCCCAGGATCAGCTGGAGCTGGGAGCAAACCTGTCCTACCCAACACGCTGATAGCAGAAGAACCCTGCACTGCCCTTCCATGGGTCACACTTGCCACCCGCTGCTTCTTTCTGCAGTGATGCTGATGGAAGCCCAGCAGGCAGGCTGAGTGCTGACCCTGGCAGCAGCAGAGTCCCTGCCCCAGAACACAGACCCTGGGGTGCAGGGACCCTGCTCACAAGGACAGCCCTTGGAACCCCTGCTTGTACCCACTGCTTCCCACCTCTGCCACCATGCCCAGCAGAAGACAGCTGTCCTGCCCTGTCCCTCTGATGGGGCACAAGGGCATCCCTTCCAGGCAGCACCTTCTGGTCCTAGAAAGAATCTGTCCTCCTGACAGACCCCACACTGTCCCATGTCCCAGCTTTAGGAGATCCCTCCAGGAACAGAACCTGCATTGCCCTGCACCCACAGACATACCAGGGAGAGGCTGCAGAGATTTCTCCTCCAGTGAGCTCTCAGCATCCATCACCTCTCTCAGCCTCACAGGTCTCCCCTCGGTACGTACAGGCAGTGTCCCCAGCCCTGTGTGCTTGGCAGAGGAGCTATTCCTGGGCAGAGCTGTCTCTCTTCAGTGCTGCCAGGTTGCCATGAGCTCCCTCCATCCCAGGAGCCTGTCCCAGCTCAGCAGGAGAAGACCAGTTCTTATAGGCTCCCTCCTGGTGCCTCAGGCCTCATGGGGATCATTCTGTGATCTCATCTCTGATGTTTCCTCCCTCATCTGGAGAGAAATCCTTCTGTCCATCAGAGTCATTTCTCCTGACCAAACCAGGGCTGGGCAGGAGAATCACCTTCCCTTGTCTCCACCATGAGAAAGGACTCCCAGGTCTGGGACAGGGAGTGGACTATTTCCCCCTGTGAAAGCAAGTGGTTTAGGTGAGCATTTGGGCATTTCTCAGGGTTTCCCAAGAACAAAATCAGGAAAAACAAATCTACAAAGCTCTGCTCTGCAGTTGGGGGAAATGGAAACCACAATCCAGACAAGATCCTTTAGATCAAAAAATATAGACCTTCTGCTGCAAGGAGAAACTGACACCTGGAGAGCTCACATCAGAGCCCAGTACAGCCAGTGGCACCCTCAGCCAGCAGGAAATAAACCCCCCAAAAAGGACCTTTCCAATGTCTAATAGAACAGGGAGAAGCAGTCCTTGGGTTGGCAATGAGAACGTTTTGCTGAGAGAAGAGTGCCCCAAGTTCTCACTGCCTTGTTCTTCATGCAAAGAGGCAGAGAATGTCCTATGGCAGCTTCATTCCACACTTCCTCCTCCTGCCCTTGGCAGACACACAGGAGCTGCAGTGGATTTCTCCATGCTGTGCTGCTCACAACCAATACATTTTCCCTCCCCCTCTGCAAGGGCAATGCTGTTGACCAGTTCTTCTGTGAAATCCCCCAGATCCTCAGCCTCACATGCTCATACACCTACCCCAAGGAGATTAATCTTCTTGTATCCAGCAGCTGTTTAGTTTTGGGGTGTTTTATGGGATACCTGGGGAGATTTACAGTCAGGAACATCTTTTGGCCCTTGCATGTTTTGCTTGGGAGCTTTTGCTGGACATTTTGCAGTTTCCTAGATGGACACTGGTAGAGCCCCAAAATGACTTCAGGCAATGTTAGGTCTGTTCCCTTGGCAAGAAACACCCTCAACCCCAAGGTTACTGGTGCTTCTCATCCAGTCCCTGAGGAGGATCATGTGAGGAACATCTTTCAGTCCTCATACCTTTTTTTAAGGTGCAATTGCTGGATATTTAGCATATTTGAAGGCGGATGCTGGTAGAGCATGAAAATGAAGTCAGGAAATGTTAGGACCTTCCTTGGAAG
This sequence comes from Gallinula chloropus, assembly GCF_964237585.1. Classification (NCBI taxonomy): domain Eukaryota; kingdom Metazoa; phylum Chordata; class Aves; order Gruiformes; family Rallidae; genus Gallinula; species Gallinula chloropus. The sequence goes on from NC_140104.1 coordinate 12,668,761, forward strand.
GGAAAACCCTGAGCCCCAAAATTAATCTGCATGGGAACATTTCAGGCCAGCAACTTCCTTCAGCCCTTGAACCTTTTGTTTTGGAGCTATTGGTGCAGTTTTGTGGTTTCAAAGTTGGAGGACTGTAGAGCTGTGCAATGAGTTCAAGCACTATAAGGGTTGTTCCCTTGGCTAGGGATGGGCTGAGCCTTAAGGTTCCTCGTGCTGCTAGTGGGTTACCTGGGGAGGTTTCAGGCCAGGAACCTCTTTAGGCCCTTGGTCCTTTTGTTTGGCAGCTATTGCTGGACATTTAGCAGTGTCAAACGTGGATGCTGGTAGAGCTGGAAAAAGATGTCAGTCAAATTTAGGACCATTCCTGTGGCTAGGAATGCCCTGATCCCATTGGTAACCTGGTCAGCTAGTGGGCTACCCTGTGAGGTTTCAGGCCAATAACATCTTTCAGCTCTCACACCTTTTTTTGGGGAGCTGTTGCTGGGCGTTTATCAGTTTTGCAAGTGGGTGCCTGAGCCCCAAGGTTACTGGTTCTTCTAGTGCACAACCTAGGGAGCTTTCAGGCCAGTAAGATCCTTCATCCCTCACAACTTTTGTTTGGGTGCTGTTGCTGGGTATTTAGTATTTTGAAACTTGATGCTGATAGAGACAGAAAATGAGGTCAGGCTGTGTTGGGACCATCCCATTGGATAGGAAAGCCTTGAACCCCAAGGTTACTGGTTCTTCTAGTGCGCATCCTGGGGAGGTTTAGCGCCACAAACCTTTTTCAGACCACACACATTCAGCTTGCCACCTATTGCTCTACATTTAACAGTTTAGAATGTGGAAGCTGGTAGAGCCTGAAAATTACTTCAGGCATGTTTAAGGACTCTTTCCTTGGCTATGAAAGCCCTGAGCGCCAAGGTCAGTGGTCCTGTTTGTATTCTGCATGGGGAGGTTGCAGGACAGGAATTTCTTTCAACCCCTGCACCTTTTGTTTTGGAACTATTCAGACAGTTCAGCAGTTTCAAAGTTGGAGGACTGCAGAGCTGTGCAATGACGTCAGGCACTATTAGGGTTGTTCCATTGGCTAGGAATGGGATGAGATGATTAGAAGCTACTCATGCTGCCAGTGGGTTATCTAGGGAGATTTCAGGTCAGTATCATCTTAGGCCATCAACCCTTTTTGTTTGGCAGCTCTTGCTGGACTTTGAGAAGTTTCAAAGTTTGACGCTGGGAGAGCCTGAAAATGATGTCAGGCACTGTTAGGACATTACTTTGGTAAGGAGAAAGCTGAGCCCCAAGATTATTGGGGCTGCCAGAGGTATAACAAGGGAGATTTCAAGCCAGGAACCTCTTTCAGCCCTCAATCCTTTGTTTAGGAACTATTGCTGGACATTTAGAAGTTTCAAATCTGGACGCTGGTGGAGCCTGAAAACAACATCAGGCACTGTGAGGACCATTCCCCCCCACTAGGAATGCCCTGATCCTAACTGTTGCTGGGGCTGCTTGTCCACATCTGGAGCAGGTTTCAGGGCAGTAACATCTTTAAGCTCTCGCACTGTTGTTTGGGAGCTGTTGCTGGATGATTAGAGGTTTCGAAGATGGACACGGGTAGCGCCTGAAAATGACTGCAGGGACTGTTAGGATGATACCCTTGACCGTGAAAGCTTTGAGCTGACATGTTAACAGGGCTGCTAGTGCCCCATCTGGGTAGGTTTCAAGCCAGGCATGTTTTCAGCACTCGTTTAGAGTTATTACTGGACATTTACCAGTTTCAAATTTGGATGCTTTTAGATCAGGAATATTATCTCTGATAGAGTTTGGACCATTTCCTTGTAAGAAATGCCCTGAGCCCAACCGTATACAGGGGCTGCTAGTGGGATACCTGTGGAGGTTTCAGGCCAGGAATATCTTCAAGCCCTCACTTCTTTTGTTTGAGACCTGTTGCTGGAGGTTTAGCAGTTTTAGAGGTTGTTGCTGGTAGATTGAAAAATGACGTCAGGCACTCTTAGGACTGTTGCCTTGGCTAGGAATGCCCTGAGCCTCAAGGTTTGTTGTACTGCTAGTCTACTACCTGAGGAGGTGTCAACCAGAAGCATCTTTCAGCCCTGACACCAATTGGTTTGGGGGCTCGTACTTGACGTTTGGCATTTTTGAAGTTGGACGTGGGTAGAGCCCAAAAATGACACCAGGCACTCTGCAGACCATTCCCTCAGCTACAGAAGCTCTGAGCCCCGAAATTACTGGGGTTGATCCCACTGCCAGAGGAAGTTTAGGGCTCCCCAGTTATTTCACCTCTTAAACCTTTTGTTTGGGAGCTATTGCTGGACTCTTAGCATTTTTGAAAGTGGACGCTGGTAGAGCCAGAAAATAATGTCTGATATTATAGGACCATTCCCTCGGCTAGGAATGCCCTTCCCCCCAAGGTTCCCGGGCTGCGTGTGGGCTACCTGGGGAGGTTTCAGCCCAGGAACATCATTCAACCTTCACTGATATATTTAGGAACTATTGATGCATGATGATTAGAATTTTACCAGGAGGACACTAGTAGAGCCAGAAAATGACATCAGGTACTCTTAGCTCCATTCCCTTGGCTAGGAAAGCCACGACCCTCAAGGTTACTGGGGCTGCTAGTGGGCTAACTGGAGAGTTTTCTGGCCAGGAAGCTTTTTCAGCCTTTGCATGTTTTGTTTGCAACCTACAATGAAGGTGGGAGGTTCTCCCTGGCCCTCCTTTTGTTAGTAATGTATCTATATAATTACAAATAAAAGGAGGGACAGAGAGAATCTCCCAACTTTATTGGATCCGGGGTGGGGAACCACTGTGATGGATGATGAAGAAAAGGCTGATGTACTGAATGCCTTTTTTTACCTTAGTGGTAAGAACAGTTGTCTCTCCATTCCCAGACCCCAGAATGGAAAGATGGGGACAGGAAGTAGACTGAAGCCCTGCTTAGATCTGCAAAGCTCAATGTGTCTGGATGGGACACACCCGAAAGCACTGCCCTCAGAAGAGCACTTCTGCCACTGCACTGGCAGAAGTGCTCCCCAGGACACTTTCCCTTATTTACCAGCAGTCCTGGATGACCAGGGTGGTTCTGCCTGACTGGAAGCTCCACATGTGACACCCATCTACAAGAAGGGACAGAAGGAGGACCCAGGGAACTATAGGCCTGTCGGCCTGACCTCAGTGCTGGGGAAGGGGATGGAACTAATTATCTTGAGTACCATCATGCAGCACATGCAGCACACTCAGGTGATCAGGCCCAGTTAGCATGGGTTTAGAATGTGCTTGAGGAAGCTGATCTCCTTCTATGACAAGGTGACCTGCTTAGTGGATGAGGGGAAGGCTGTGGATGTGATCTACCTGGACTTCAGTAAATCCTTCATCACTGCCTCCCTGCTGGAGAAATTGGCCTCTAATGGATTCGATGGGTATACTCTGTGCTGGGTTACAAACTGGCTGAAGGCCGGGCCCAAAGAGTTGTGGTGAACAGAGTTGAGATGAGAGGAAATGGTTTCAAATTGCTCCAGGGGAGATTTATTTCTCATATCAGGAAGAATTTCTTTCCTGAAGGGGTAGTCAAGTATTGGAACAGGCTGCCCAGGGAAGTGGCGGAGTCACCATCCCTGTTGGTATTTCAAAAGGCGTGGGCCTTGCTCGTTCTTGTTTGTCTAAGCTATAACAACATGGGCCACAGTCATCCCATTCCTCATGCAGTATCTCCAGGCCTTGTGTGACGCTGACACTATGGAATGACAAGCTGTGCTCTCTTAGTATCCTGTCTGCCTGCATGATTGTTCACATTTACAAAGAATTTACAAGCACATCTTCATAAGCTGAATCACTTGACTACTTGGGAATTTCCAGGAAGTGTCATACTCACCTTTCCCTGTACCAGCATTACCCCCAGTCTGTCTCTTCATCTCCATCATCATTGGGCTGTTTCTCCTTATGATACATCCATGCCTAACGACATCTCCAGACTATCCTGATGTGTGCACCTCACTTTGCTCAAAGGTTTCCACCTCTGCTTGCTCTTTGGTCATTCAGATGCTGATAAACTTTGAGCTTTAGAGAACTGGAAAATATCTCATCTTTCAGAAGTCTAATGAACTGGTCTGTCAGAAGAACAGAGTGTTCCTAAGTGACCTTTCTGTTTGTCTGAAGAAAACTGTTCTGGGAGAGAATCCCCTCTGAAAGCTGACCCCCTTCACACGCTGCTTGGCTGTAGCAGGCAGCTGAGGAGAGAGATTTCATGGGTATTAAACTGTATCATGTTTAACTGCTGTTTGTTGTCAGAGAAATCTGTCCCTGCCTGTGAGCACAGATGATGGTTGGAAATGGGTTGGGAGTCCCACGAGGCCAGTGAGGGAACTGCTGGGCTTGGGGAAGAACAAGGTTCTGCATGCAGGGTTGGATCTCAGCAGACTGCTTTTCCTGCCCTTCCAGAACTATTTAGGAGACTTCTGGGCCAGCATCCATTTTACAATGGTGTTAAAACATCTTCCATGGACTGAAAAATGACAGACACTTTTGTTTTTCTGTGAAAAAATCCTCCATTGTGAAATTACTGTGATTTTTTTCATCACCCAACTAAAACCTCTCCAATTACTTATACAAGTCTTAATTTGGGAAAGAAAATTACATAAAGAGACATGCTTATAAGGGCTTTCTGGATGTTAATGAGCCTCATGGTGTCTCCTGTGAGTCCACAGACCTCATGTACCAAACTTCTCAAGAAGTTCAAGTCAGGAGTAATGCCCAAAGTACCTTGAAGCACTAACAGGCCCCACTGGGAGCCATTCCTGACAAAGCCTCCCCAGGGGCTCCTTAGAGCAGACAACTGGAGGCCATGAGGACAAACACAGGCAAAACACAGGCAGCTCTGATGCTGAGGACACCCTGGTTTGGTCTGATGAAGCAGAAATGCCAAGTGCTGACCCCCAGCCCCTGGGCAGGGAGATCCTGACCCTCACCTGTGTCTCAGGGCTCTTCCTCGGGATGTGGGCAGTGTGACACCAAGGGAAGGAAAGGGATACGACACATGGTGGCCTCCCCTGGGATGAGTGAAAGGAGACAACCATGCTCCATGGCCATGAGGACACTGTGCCTCCTCTGCGGCCTCTGTGGCAGGGACATCAGCCAGAGCCAAGAGGGCAAAGACCTATCAGGCACTTGTAGCCTGAATGGCACCCTTGGCCATCTGCACCACAGCCCGTGCCACACTGCCTCACACCTCTGCATGTTTCCTTTAGGCTGCAGGGTCGCAACACGCTTTCCAATCTCATTCCTACCCCACGATGTCCCTGCCTGTACTGCTGTCTCTCTGTCCTCAACAGCTGTTCCCACAAACACAAAGCCACCAACTCATCCACACTTCTTCTCAGTGACTTCTTGCACCACAGCACTATCCTCAAAATGCTGTGTTTGCCTACCTTCTACACCTGGTAATGGCATTTCTTTGCCCGGTTTTTCCACCAGTTGTCAACCCCTTTCATCTACAGCATGAGGAACCAGGAGATCAAGGATGCTGTGTGGAAATTGAGGACTGGGTATTTCTAAGCAGCAATAAACTGCTCATCCTATAGTGCACAGAGTTGGCCATGTAACTCACGTGAGGACCCGTGTGTGTTTAGTAGTTTTGTGAGTTGTTGGTTTTATCCTCCTAGTTTGTCTAGGCTGTGATAACATGGTTCACTTCCATCCCTTCCCAATGCAGCATCTCTTGGTCCTGTGTGGCCCACACACTTTGCAATGACCTGCTATAGAAACATCAAGGGACCCTCGATACCGACTGAGGTCGTCATAGACCTTCATTCCCAAACTGTTTCCATTTTGGTCTGAACACAACAACAACAAAAAGAAGGGGTGTATATAACCCACATAACATGTTCTGCTCCAAATATTTGGTCATTTTCAATAAGCATGGTGGCCACCAATCCAGTTACGACAGTTTAAAGACAAATTGTCCATTCCCTTTGAGACTTAAACTGGAACTACATGGAGTTTCAAAATAATTAGTGTTTTTTAAACCCAAAAGATGCTTAATTCTATTATTTGATTTTATTCCATTAATCCAAAGGTTGCCTCTCCATGCTCCTACCTGATTGCTATAGTTACACTGAATGGTAACTTCCTGGTTGGTTATGCCAACCAGGTTCTGCCACAAGCCAAAGGGTTGGATTCCCTCAGTATCTCAACTCCCATAAGATTGGTATTAGACCAAAAGCTATCAAATCATTTCAGTTTGTATTAAGGGTCTGGTCTAAGATTGTTATTAGAAGGATGGAATAGTCCACCTTGTATTGACTTTGTGTTCCTTCCCATGGGCATCTCTTGCTTTCCAAGCGTATTTGTTGAGGGGCTCAGCCAGGACGAGGGGAACGCTCCCAGTGGTCGGCATTTCTAACAAGACTGGCAGACCAGGAGAGAAAACTGGGTATCTGGGGTGCTGGGAGTGTGGGGTTTGGGGATTAAAGATGGGGGTTTAGTTGGGACATCCATTCCTTCACCAGCAACCATTGACTTGGGGAACTGCATCCCAGAGTCGTTCTGCCCAGTGTGGCTTGTGAGCTTTTAAAAACCCTTTCAAAAGCCCATTAGTTCTCCCCACTATCCCATTAGCTTGGGGGTAACACGGGGGGTGAAATCCCCACCTGACTCCTCCTTCCTTGGCCCACTCCTGCCCCTTGGCAGCAGTGAAATGACTGCCCTGGTCTGACTGAACAGACTGGGGGTTGGCAGAAAGCGAAACCAATTTGTCAGGGCCCGCCCTGGCTGTTCTCCTGCTGCTCCTGGAAATGCCTGGGCTTGGACTAGGCCAGAAAGCTTTAGCTTGGAGAAGAGGAGACTGAGGGGTGGCCTTATTCAGGTCAGTGGGTAAAAGCTGGAGCAGAGGAAGGTCCACGTGAATGTAAGGAGAAACTCTTTCACTGTGAGGGTGACAGAGCCCTGGGACAGGCTGCCCAGAGAGGTTGTGGAGTCTCATCCTCTGGAGACATTCACACCCGCCTGGATGGGTTCCTGTGTGGTTTAGTCCAGGTGATCCTGCTCTGGCAGGGCGTTGGACTAGATGACCTTTTGAGGTCTCTTCCAACTCCTGAAGTTCTGTGATTCCTTGACCTTGGATCTCCCTGCATGTCTCTCGGAGCACCTCTGGCCCCTCAGGTTTCACCGGGTGTTGGTGTTTGAACACCTCCTTCTTGGCCTCCCCCCCATTAATTCCCATGAGAGCTGGGACCAGCAGCTCCCAGGAAGCAGGTGCCTCTTTTGTGCCCACTGGAACTGTGGCAAGAGGAATCCCAGCTTTGGCTGGATTGAGGCAGCCATGTGCCAGAGCTGCATCCCCTCCCGAAGGGGAAAGAGTCCCCTTCATCTTCTGAGGGTCCTGTCTCATGTGGAGACAAGAAAAAGTGATTCTTCTGCCCAGCTCATGTTTGATGAGGAGAAAGGACTCTGCTGGACAGAAGGTTTTCTCCCCAAACGAGAGAGCAGATGGCAGCGATGACTTCAGTGTCTTTCCAAGTTGGATCCCTGGAGCTTCAGGAACTGCTCAGAGGAATCGAGGAGTACGTGACGCCTTCACCTGCTCCTCTGCTGTAGCTGGGCTGGACTCCTGGGACAGTGGGAGCTGATGAAACATTACAGCACTGATGAGGGACAGCTCTGCCACAGAGTAGCTCCTCTGCCAAGAGCACAGGGCTGGGGACACTGCCTGTAGGCATCAAGGGGACAGCTGAGAGGGTGAGAGAGCTGACAGATGCTGAGAGCTCACTGGAGGAGAAATACCCTCAGCACTCTACCTGTGAGTATGTCCTTGGTATGTCTGTGGGTGCAGGGCAATGCAGGTTCTGTTCCTGGAGTGATCTCTTAAAGCTGGGACATGGGGCAGTGTGTGGGATCTGTCAGGAGGACAGGTTCTCTCTAGGACCTGAATGTTCTGCCTGGAAGGGATGCCCTTCTGCCCTATCAGAGGGACAGGGCAGGACAGCTGTCTTCTCCTGGGCATGGTTGAGAGGTGCCCAGGGCTTTCCTTGCGAGCAGGGTCCTTGTGACCCTGGGGTCTGTGTGCTGGGGCAGGGACTCTGCTGCTGCCAGGGTCAGCACTCAGACTGCCTGCTGGGTTTTCCAGAGGGATATAGACGGCACCTCTGGGTTAAGCAGCGACCCAGGGAAGGGCAACGTAAGGTCCTTCTGCTGTAAGAAAGTGCTGCCTGGGTCAGCTTTGCTCCCAGCCAGAGCTGATCCTTGAGAAATTCCAGGCAGAATATTTCTCCAAAGGCAGAGTCTTTGCTTTGACTTTTCCTCTCCTGTGGGCTGTGCTGAGTGTGGTAGATGAGAACTTATTTGTCCCCTTGAGAATATGCAGTGAAAACATGATTCTCATGAAGATGTTGAGCCCTGCACACACAGAGGTTCCCTGGGGCACTGCCCTGATGCCAGGAGGGGTCTGCAGAGCAGAGCTGAGCACAGGGCAGGTTGGATGAGGTCTGTGAGCACAGAGCAGGAGGTGAGATGGGCAAAAAGAAGGATCTGCAGGGACAGCTCCAGGCAGCAGAGACACTGTCAGGGAGGGAGGAGCTGCTCCCAGAAATGCCCTGGCAGTGGGGATTTGGGTCCTCCCTGACACTTTCCGACACCCACCCCCTGGTTTCTGCCACCCAGCACACAGAGTTCCAGGGTTTCAGGCTGAGTCTTTTCCTTGGCAGCCAAACCAGCAGTGAGGTGAACCCCCTGAGTGCCTGTCTGTCTGTTCCTGACCCTAAAGCTTTTGCTGCAGCATTTCCTGCTGCATCCCCTCCTGTCCTTGCTGCCTTTGTGCCACCATTACCTGGGGCTTTGAGCATGTCCATTGGTGGGGCTGGCACTGAGCTGACCCTCACTTTGGGACCCCCATCTTTAGGACTGAGGTTTTCCAGGCAGCTCCTGCTGGGCTGCCGGCTGCCTCCCACAATGGCACCGCTCTCCCAGGGACTCTTGTGCCCCAGAGAGAAGCCCCATGCAGGAGTCATATCGGCACAGAGGCCGTGGCAATGCCACTCATCACCTGTGTGTGGACAGCTGCACTGAGCCCTGTGTGTCTCTGGCTGGGAGCGGGGAGCTGAGATCCTCCTTGGGTAGGATGGGACCGCAGGAGGGCTTTGGAGCTCTTTCCTGGGAGACTGGATTCCTCAGCTCTCAATCAGGAGAAAACCAAAGCTCCAAAGCTCTGCTCTGCCCTTGGGTGAAAATGGGGTGACAGTGCTGAAAAGCTCATTCCTATCCACAGGGGATTTAGTCTGAGATCACACCATCCTTCTTTTTACTGACTGCTGCTAGGCAGGACTGAGTTCTCAAGAGCCCACAGCCAACCCTCCTCCCAGCCAGCACAAAAAAGACCTCCCAAAAGGGACCTGAGAAAAGGATTCCTGAATACAGGGAGTTAATGTGAATTGGAAACTGTTTTGCTCAAAGAAGAGTTCCCCAACTTCTCACTAACGTTTTCCTCCTTGGACAGGTCTCCACACTTGACGGCAGCAGATGTTCAACAGCAGCAGCTCCATCAGCCAGTTCCTCCTCCTGGCCTTTGCACACACACAGGAGATGCAGCTCTTGCACTTCTGCCTCTTCCTGAGCATCCACCTGGCTTGTCTCCTGGGCAATGGCCTCATCATCATCACCATATCCTGTGACCACCACCTCCACACCCCCATGTACTTCTTCCTCCTCAACCTCTCTGTTACTGACATTGGCTGCATCTCCACCACTGTTCCCAAAGCCATGACCAATTCCTTGTGGGACACCAGGGCCATTTCCTACACAGGATGTGTGGCTCAAATCTTTTTCTTTGTATTTTTCATCTCCACAGAGTACAGTCTTCTCACTGTCATGGCCTATGACCGCTACGTTGTCATCTGCCACCCCCTGCACTACGGGACCCTCTTGGGCAGCAGAGCTTGTGTCCACATGGCAGCAGCTGCCTGGGGCAGTGGGTTTCTCTATTCTCTGCTGCACACAGCCAATACATTTTCACTGCCCCTCTGCAATGGCAATGCTGTTGACCAGTTCTTCTGTGAAATCCCCGGGATCGTCAAGCTCTCCTGCTCAGATGCCTACCTCAGGGAAACTGGACTCATTGTGGTCGGTGCTTTTTCTGGTTTTGGGTGTTTTGTGTTCATTGTGGTGTCCTATGTGCAGATCTTCAGGGCTGTACTGAGGATCCCCTCGCAGCAGGGACGGCACAAAGCCTTTTCTACCTGCCTCCCTCACCTGGCTGTGGTCTCCCTGTTTGTCAGCACTGGCATATTTTCCTACCTGAAGCCCCCCTCCATCTCCTCTCTATTTCTGGACCTGGTAGTGTCATTTCTTTACTCGGTGTTTCCACCCGCAGTGAACCCCCTCATCTACAGCATGAGGAACCAGGATCTCAAGGATGCCATGTGGAAACTGAGCACTGGATGTTTCTAAGCAACAACGAACTGCTCATCTTCTTCTGCATATCACTGACCATGTAACTCCCATTAGGACCAGTCTCTATTTAGTATGATCTTTTAGTTCCTGTTTCTTTCTTTCCCTCTAGTTTATTTAAACTGGAATATAATGTTCCACATTCATCTCATTGCTGATACAGTATGACCCACACGCTGGGTAACGATGGGCTGTGCTCTCTTTGCATCACATCTGCATGAAAAGGTGCACAAATTTTTCTTTCTTAAAATTTCTCCTGATATTTATTAAATATTTATAAGAACATTTTCATCAACTGAATCACTTGACTGCTTGTCTGGAATGGCAATGCTTTCCCACCATGATAGAACAGGAATTTCCTTGAAGCGTAACAAACATACAGTCACAAAGCCTTTTACAAAGTCCAACCACAGCCTAACCCTGCCTAGTCCACCTCCAGACCATGTCATCAAGCACAACATTTGCACACCTTTGTAATACTTCCAGAGATGGCTACTCCACCACGTCCCTGGGCAGCCTGTTCCAATAGCTGAATACCCTTTCCATAAAGAAATTCTTCCTGATGTCTAACCTAAATCTCCCCTAGTATCATTTCAAGCCATTCCCTGTCATCCTATCACTTGTTATCTGAGATAAGAGGCCAACCTCCACCTCTCTACATCCTTCTTGCAGGTACTTGTGGAGAGTGATAAGGTCTCCCTCAGCATCCTGAAGACTAAAACGCCCCAGTTCCCTCAGTTGATCCTCACAGGACTTGTGCTGCAAACCTTTCGCTGTCTACTCTGCCATTCTCTGGACACAATCCAGCATCTCAACGTCCTTCTTTTAGCAAGGGGCTCAAAACTGGACACAGTACTCAAGGTGTGGCCTCACCAGAGCTGAGTATAATGGAACTATCTCTTCCCTACTCCTGGCAGTCACACTATTCCTGATCCAGGCCTGGATGCCGCTGGCCGCCTTGGCCACCTGGGCACAGCGCTGGCTCATGTTCAGCTAACACCCCCATATCCTATACTTCTAGGGAGCTCTCCAGCCACTCTGCTCCAGGACCTTAACCCTGCCTGTTGTTATTGTGACCAAAGTTCATGACCAAGCCGCATAAAGTCTGTGCCAATTGATCCAGCCTGTCCAGGTTGCTCTGCAGAGCCTTCCTGCCTTCCACAATTTGGTGTCATGTACCAACTTATTGAGACTGCACTCAATCCTCTCATCCAGATCATTAATAAAGATGTTAGAGAGGATGGGCCCCAATACTGAGCCGTGGAGAACACCACATGTGACGTTCTGCCAGCTGGATTTAACTCCATTCACCACAGCTGTTTGGGCCCAGCCTTCAGCCAGTTTGTAACCCAGCAAAGGGTATACCCATCTAATCCATGAACAGACGCTTCAGCAGGGTGCCCTGGGGGAAACTGATGAAGGCTTCACTGAAGTCCATGTAGATCACATCCACAGCCTTCCCCTCCTCCACTAAGCAGGTCACCTTGTCATAGAAAGAGATCAGCAGCTTGAAGCACAATCTGCCTTTCCTAAACCCATGCTGACTGGGCCTGATGGCCTGAGTGTGGTGCATATGCTGCATAGTGGTACTCAAGAGGATTTGTTCCATCACCTACCCCAGCAGTGAGGACAGGCTGACAGGCCGGTAGTTCCCCAGGACCTCCTTCTGTCCCTTCCTGTAGATGGGTGTCACATGTGCCAGCTTCCAGCCAGGTGGAAACACCACGGTCAGTCAAGACTGCTGGTAACTAAGGGAAAGTGGTTTGGGGAGGAAATCCACCAGCTCCCTCAGTACCTTGGGGTGTTTCCCATCCAGACCCATCAACTTGTATGGATCTAAGCAGCTGAGCAGGTCAGTAACCAGTTCCCCATGGATGATGGGGACTTCAGTCCACTTCCCATCCCCATCTTTCCACTCAAGGGTCTGGGTATCAGGGGACCAATGGTGTTACTACTAAGGACTTAGGCAAAGTACATCAGCCTTTTCTTCATCCTCCATCACAGTGGTTCCCCCCGATCCAGTGAAGGTGGGAGATTCTCCCTGGCCCTCCTTTTGTTATTAATGAATTTATAGAATTAATAACAAAAGGATTACCAGGGAGAATCCCCCACCATTATTGTAGGTTGCAAAGAAAAGTTGCAAGGGCTGAAAAAATTTCCTTTCTAGAAACCTCCCCAGGTAGCCCACTAGTAGCCCCAGTATCTTTGGGGATCAGGGCTTTCCTAGCCAGGGGAACAGTCCTACGATTGCCCCACACAATTTTTGTGGCTCTACTAGGTTCCGCCTTTGAAAATTCTAAACATCAATAGCTCCCAAATAGTTCTGTGAAGGCTGAAAGATGTTCCTGGGCTGAAACCTTACCAGTTAGCCAACAAGCAGCTCTTGTAAACTTTGGGCAAAGGGCATTCCTGGCTATGGGAATTGTCTTATAACACCAGACATCATTTTCCAGCTCTACCAGCGTCCACATTCAAAGACGCAAAATGCCCAGCAATAGCTCCACAACAAAAGGTTTGAGGGCTGAAATATCTTGGGAGTCTGAAAACTCCCCAGGTAGCCCAAAAGCAGCCCCAGTAACCATGAGGCTCAGAGCTTTTGTTGCTGAGGGAACGATCTTAATATTGCCAGATGTCATTTTCAGTCTCTATCAGCATCCAACTTCAAATGTGCTGAATGTCCACCAATAGCACCAAACCAAAAGGAGCGAGTGATTAAAGCTGTTCCTGGCCTGAAACCTACTCAGACATCCCATTAGCAGCCCCAGTAATCTTGGAGCTCAGGACTGTCCTTGTCAAAGGGAACAGTCCTTACAAGTGTCTGACATAATCTTCCGGCTCCAGCAGCGTCAAGTTTCAAGAATGCAAAATGTCCACCAAGAGCACCTAAACCTCCCCAGGTTGTGCACTGGGAGCCACAGTAAAGCTGACCCCCTTCACATGCTGCTTGGCCGTAGCAGCAGCTGAGGAGAGAGATTTCATGGGTATTAAACTGGTTCATGTTGAACTGCTGTTTGTTGTCAGAGAAATCTGTCTGTGCCTGTGAGGACAGATGATGCCAGGAAAAGTGCTGGGAGTCCCAGGAGGCCAGTGAGGGACCTGCTGGGCTTGGGAAAGAGCAAGATTCTCCATTCAGGGTTGGATCTCAAGAGACTGCTTTTCCTGCCTGTCCAGATCTCCTTAGCAGACCCATACCCATCACAGAATGCTGCTGTCACTTCTTCTATAGACTGAGCCATGCCAGAAAATACCTGTGACTGGAAAAAGGTCCTTCATGGGAAATTCCTTTGAAATCTTCATCACTAAGGACCTAACTGAAATCCAATTAGTTGTACGAGTTTTGAGTTTTTTTAAATGAAAGTGACTTGAAGAGCCATGCTTGTAAGGGCTTTCTGGATGTTAATGAGCCCCATGGTGTCTTTTCTTCTGAGTCCACAGACCTCAGATACCAAGTGGAGAATGATGAAATCTCTCAAGAAGTCCAAGCCAGAAGTAATGCCCAAAGTACCTTGAAACACTATCAGGCCCCACTGGGAGCCATTACTAAAAAAGCCTCCCCTAGGGGCTCGTTAGAGCAGACAACTGGAGGCCATGAGGACAAACACAGGCAAAGCGCAAGCAGCTCTGATGCTGAGGACACCCTGGTTTGGTCTGATGAAGCAGAAATGCCAAGTGCTGACCCCTATCCCCTGGGCAGGGAGATCCTGACCCTCAACTGTGTCTCAGGGCTCTTCCTTGGGATGTGGGGAGTGTGACACCAAGGGAAGGAGAGGGGTATGACACATGGTGGCCTCCCCTGGGGTGGGTGCAAGGGGTCAGCCATGCTCCATGGCCATGAGGATAATGTGTCTTCCCTGAGACCTCTGTGGCAGGGACATCAGCCACAGCCAAGGTGGCAAAGATCTCATTTCTATCAGGCCCTTTCATCCTGGCCATCTGCACCACCGCCCATCCCACATGGCCTCACCACAGTACCTGGTTCTTTGTAGGCTGCAGGGATGCAACACTCTTTCCCACCTCATTGTCACCTAACAATGTCCCTGCCTGTACTGCTGTCTCTCCCTCCTCGCCAGCTGTTCCCACAAGCACAAAGCCACCAGCTCATCCACACTTCCTCCCAGTGACTGCTTGCACCACAGCACTACCCTCAGAATGACATTTCTTTATCCTCATGTCCACCCTGGCCTTTAGAGCCATCAGTTCACATGGACTTCCTTTCTTCTGTTCTTTTCACATAGCACAACAAGGGCTTCCCCCAGTCTCCCCTTCCCCAGGCTAAAGAAGCCCAGGTCTCTTGGCAGACTTTCCCTGACCACAAACATGTTCCTCCTCATTCCTACAGACTGGGAAGCCCCACACTGGGACTGACTGCTCCAGAGGTGGCATCACCAGTGCTGAGGCCAGATGGACCAGAAAGGCCCTTGTCTGTGCAGCCACGCTCCTCCCAGTGCAGCCCAATGCGCTCATGGCCACATCCCTGTTCAGCACCTCTGACTGCTATGGCAGCCCCTGCAAGGCCCAAATTCTTCTCCTTGTGGCTGGTTCTCCACCCATCATGTCTGAGCTGCCTTGATGTGGGGGTGTTATGCTGGAACCTTTTCTCATGGTTTCACCCCAGCCCAGAGCCGAGCACCACGCAGCCGCTCTCTCTCTAAGAGGGGGTGTGTGTAGGGGGATTGGGGGTGGGGGGAAAGGATGGGAAAAGGAAACCAAAAAGCCCTAAACCTTGTGGGCTGGGATAAGGACAGTTTACTGGGACAGAAGAGAGAGAAACAACAACAACAGGACTTTGTAGCAAAATACACACAACAGGTGATGCACAGTGCAGTTTCTCACTGAACCCCACAGCTCTGGCCGCACAGCTCACAGCCATCCCGAAAACACGTGTGTCCTAGAACAGAGTTCTCCTGCCCCCACCACACTCCTTTATGCTGATCATGGTGCAATTTGAAAGGAATATGCTCTTTTGGGCAGTTTGGGTCACCTCTCCTGGCTGTGTCCCTTCCCAGCTCCCTGGGTCCCCCCCACCTTCTCATTAGTAGTGGAGTATGAACAACAGAAAAGTCTTTGATTGCTTGGACACAACTAAAGCCTCCCTGTTACCAGCACTGCTCTCATCCGAACACCCACACGTGACACCACACTGACTGCTAGAAAGAAAGTCAAATGTATTCCTCACAAATTTAGGCCACCTTTGTAGACAACAAGTGCAACACAATGGTGGGCTCACTCCTGTGCCCTTCCAGGCACTTGTGCACTCCCAGTTGACTCATTTCTGCAGCAGAACTAGAAAAAAGGCCTTAATGCTGTGCAAGCACTGCTCAGCAAGGAACAAACATATTTATTTAGACTTTATGGCTTACAAATCCAAACACCAGAACTATGGGGGCCACCAACATGAGAATTAATTCCAGCCGCATAGAAAATATGGGCAGGAGGAGAAGATCTCTTCTGCTTGGAAATCTTCCTGATGTTCCTGTTCATCAAGGTCCATTTGAAGGGAAGGCCCATTTCACTAATGGTTCACATGTGCTTGCTGATGGCTCTCCAACTTACGGTGCTTCTAACAAAATGACAGCAATAAGTGCTAAAGAACCAGGGACTCTATTGCTGATTGTTCAGCATGTTTGAAAGTGAATGATGTTATAGCCTGAAAATGACATTGTTAGGACTGTTCCCATGGCTCGGAATGCCCTGAGCCCCAAGGTTACTGGGGCTGTTAGTGGGCTACCTGGGGAGGTTTCAGGCCAGAAACCTTTTTCTGCCCTCGCACCTTTTGCCATGGAGCTGGTGCTGGACATTGTGCAGTTTCAAAGGTGGACAGTGTTGAATCTGGAAAATTATGTTGAGCAGAGTTACATCCACTCCCATGGCTACAGAAGCCCTCACCCCCATATTTCTGGAGCTGCTATTGGGATACCAGGGGATATGTAAGGCCATGAACATCTTTCATCCCTCACACCTTTAGTTTGGGATGTATTGCTGGGCATTTAGCAGGTTCAAAGGTGGACGCTGGTATAGCCAGAAATGACATCAAGTAATGTTAGGACCCTTCTTTTGTCTCTGAACGCTCTGAGCCCTAAGGTACTGGAGCTGCCGGTGATCTACCTAGGCAGGTTTCAGGCCAGGAGAATCTTTCATCTCTCACACTTTTGTAAGGGATCTCTTGCTGTTGATTAAGCAGTTTGACAGTGTATGCAGATATAGCTCCAAAATGGCATCACACTGTTCCCTTTGTAAAGAAAACCTTGAGCCCCAGGGTTACTGGGGCTGCTAGTGGGATACCCAGGCAGGTTGAAGGTCAGAAACATCTTTCACACCTCAAACTTTTTCTTTGGGACTTACAGCTGGACATTGAATGTTTTTGAAGATGGACACTCTTAGAGCTGGAAAACGACAACAGGCAAATGTCATACCATTGCATTGTCTATGAAAACCCTGTGCCCCAAGGTTAATGGGGTTCTAGTGGGCTACAAGGGGAGTTTTTATAACCTCACATGTTATGTTTGAGGTTACTGCTTTACATTTAGTGTGTTCAATGTTGGATGCTGGGAGAGCCTGTCAGTGCCCACAGGCATGTTAGGATTGTTCCCTTGGAAAGGAAAGCCCTGAGCCCTAAGGTTACTTGGACTGCTACTGGGTACTTAGGAAGGTTTTAGGCCAGGAACATCTTTCAGCACTCAAATCTTTTGCTTTGGAGCCCTACCTGCACATTTAGCACTTCCTAAGGTGGACACTGGTTGAGCCTGAAAATGATAACAGGAGCTTTTAGGATCATTCCATTGTGCAGGTACCACAGAATCATAGAGCCACAGAATGGCCCTGTCCGGACTCTTTCAAAGAGCTCTCTGTCCTTCTTGAACTGAGAAGCCCATAACTGGACACAACATTCCAGGTGTGGTATCACCAGGGCAAAGGGGAGAAAGACCTGTCTGACCTACTGAACACACCCCTTCTAATACACCCCAGGATGCCATTGGCCTTCTTAGCCAGGAGGGTACATTGCTGGCTCATGCTCATCCTGCAGCATATGAAGGGGTTCAGCTTTCAGAGGAGATTCTCTCCAAACCAACTTTTGTTCAGATAGATAGAAAGGTCACTTATCAACACACTGAACTTCTGAGAGAACCGTTTATTAGACATCTGAAAGACGGGACGTTTTCAAATGTTGTGAAGCTCAAAGAAGACACTGGAAAGATGAACAGCTCCTGAATGACCAAACAGCAAGAAGAGGTGGAAACCTGCTGAGCAAGTGAAGTCCATACATCCCTCTAGGCTAATGAAAAGACAAAACAACAACCAAAACCCCTAGTAAATACAGACTGGTCCTAATGACAGCTACATGGCCAGTGATATGCCGAAGATGATCAGTTCATGGCTAATTCAAAACATACAGGCCTCAGTTTCCACACGGCTTCCCTCAGCTCCTGGTTCCTCATGCTGTAGATGAGGGGGTTCACTGCTGGTGGAAACACCGAGTAAAGAAATGCTGCTACCAGGTCCAGAAATAGGGAGGAGATGGAGGGGGGCTTCAGGTAGGCAAACATGGCAGTGCTGACAAAGAGGGAGACCACAGCCAGGTGAGGGAGGCAGGTGGAAAAGGCTTTGTGCCGTCCCTGCTGCGAGGGGATCCTCAGCACAGCCCTGAAGATCTGCACATAGGACACCACAATGAACACAAAACACCCGAAAGCTAAACAGGAACTGACCATAATTAGTCCAGTTTCCCTGAGGTAGGCATCTGAGCAGGAGAGCTTGAGGATCTGGGGGATTTCACAGAAGAACTGGTCAACAGCATTGCCCTTGCAGAGGGGGAGGGAAAATGTATTGGCTGTGTGCAGCACAGCACTGAGAAACCCACTGCCCCAGGCAGCTGCTGCCATGTGGACACAAGCTCTGCTGCCCAGGAGGGTCCCGTAGTGCAGGGGGTGGCAGATGGCAACGTAGCGGTCATAGGCCATGATGGTGAGAATATAGTACTCCGTAGAGATAAAAATTAAAAAGAAAAAGAACTGAGCCACACATCCTGTGTAGGAAATGGCCCTGGTGTCCCACAAGGAATTGGCCATGGATTTGGGAACAGTGGTGGAGATGCAGCCAAAGTCAAGAACAGAGAGATTGAGGAGGAAGAAGTACATGGGGGTGTGGAGGTGGTGGTCACAGGCTATGGTGATGATGATGAGGCCATTGCCCAGGAGAGCAGCCACGTAGATGCCCAGGAAGAGCCAGAAGTGCAGGAGCTGCATCTCCCGTGTGTCTGCAAAGGTCAGGAGGAGGAACTGGCTGATGGATCTGCTGCTGTTGGACATCTTCTGCTTTCTGTGAGCATGGAGACCTTTCCAATGATTAAAAGGCAAAATGAGAAGTTAGGGAACTCTTCTTTGAGGCAAACATCTTCCAGTTCTAACAGAATCATTTGAGATTGACTTAGTATTCAGGAGGAATTTTGTCAGGTCCCTTTTGGGAGGTCTGCTTTGTGCTGGCTTAAACGTGCCACTGCTGTGAGGAGGGTTGGATGTGGGCTCTGGAGAACTCAGTCCTGCCTGGCAGCAGTCAGTAAATAGAAGGATGGCCTGATCTCAGACTAAATCCCCTGTGAAATGAGCTGAGGACTGTTTCTTCCGTCAGAACTCCCTGACATTGCTGCTGCAGTGCCAGTGAAACCTTACCCTGAATGCAGAGTGGGGAGAGTTGCTCTGTCCATCAGCCCTGCTCTCAGCTGCCCTGTTCTGGACACTCTCTGATCACACCCTGCTGTTCCCTGCAAAAGAAACTGGACCCCACAGAGAGCTGAGGAATCCAGTCTCGCAGGGCAGAGCTCCAAAGCCCTCCTGCGGTCTCATCCCACCCAAGGAGGATCTCAGCTTCTCGCTCCCAGCCAGGGACACACAGGGCACAGTGCAGCTGTCCACACACAGGTGATGAGTGGCATTGCCACGGCCTCTGTGCCGAGATGTGTCCTGGATGGGGCTCCTCTTTGGGGGACAAGAGTCCCTGGGAGAGCAGTGCCATTGTGGGAGGCAGCTGCAGCCCAGCAGGAGCTGCCTGGAAAACCTCATTCCTACAGATGGGGGTCCTGAAGTGAGGGTCAGCTCAGTGCCAGCCCCACCAATGGACATGCTCAAAGCCCCAGGTAATGGTGGCACAAAGGCAGCAAGGACAGGAGGGGATACAGCAGGAAATGCTGCAGCAAAACCTTTAGGGTCAGGAACAGACAGACAGGCACTCAGGGGTTTCTCCTCACTGCTGTTTGGGCTGCCGAGAAGACTCAGCCTGAAACCCTGTAACTCTGGTTGCAGAGCCTGTGCTGGGTGGCAGAAACCAGGGGGTGGGTGTTGGAAAGTGTCAGGGAGGTCCCAAATCCCCAGTGCCAGAGCATTTCAGGGAGCAGCTCCTCCCTCCCTGACAATGTCTCTGCTGCCTGGAGCTGTCCCTGCAGCTCTTTCTCTTTGCCCATCTCACCTCCTTTTCTGTGCTCACAGACCTCATCCAAACTGCCCTATGCTCAGCTCTGCTCTGCAGACCCCTCCTGTCATCAGGGCACTGCCCCAGGGAGCCTCTGTGTGTGCAGGGCTCAGCCCAGGCTCCAACATCTTCATGAGAATCAAGTTTTCACTGCATATTCTCAAGGGGAGAAATAAGTTCTCATCTACCACACTCAGCACAGCCCACAGGAGAGGAAAAGTCAAAGCAAAGACTCTGCCTTTGCAGAAATATTCTCTTTGGCATTTCTCAAGGATCAGCTGTGGCTGGGAGCAAAGCTGACCCAGGCAGCACATTCTTACAGCAGAAGGACCCTACATTGTCCTTCCCTGGGTCACTACTTTAACCCAGAGGTGCTGTCTATATCCCTGTAGAAAGCCCATCAGGCAGGCTTAGTGCTGACCCTGGCAGCAGCAAAGTCCCTGTCCCAGCACACAGACCCCAGGGTCACAAGGACCCTGCTCACAAGGACAGCCCTGGGCACCCCTCAGCCATGCCCAGGAGAAGACAGCTGTCCTGCCCTGTGCCTCTGTTGGGGCAGAAGGGCATCCCTTCCAGGCAGCACTTCCTGGTCCTATGGAGAACCTTTCCTCCTGACAGACCCCACACACTATGCCATGTCCCAGCTTTAGGAGATCCCTCCAGGAACAGAACCTGCATTGCCCTGCACCCACAGACATACCAGGAACATACTCACAGGTAGAGTGCTGATAATATTTCTGCACTAGTGAGCTCTCAGCATCTGTCAGCTCTCTCAGCCTCTCAGGTCTCCCCTTAATGCCTACAGGCAGTGTCCCCAGCCCTGTGTGCTTGGCAGAGGAGCTACTCTGTGGCAGAGCTGTCCCTCATCAGTGCTGTAATGTTTCATCAGCTCCCACTGTCCCAGGAGTCCAGCCCAGCTACAGCAGAGGAGCAGCTGAAGGCGTCACGTACTCCTCGGCTCCTCTGAGGTATTCCTGAAGCTCCAGGGAACCAACTTGGAAAGACACTGAAGTCCTCCCTGCCATCTGCTCTCTAGTCTAGGGAGAAATCCTTCTGTCCAGCGGAGTCCTTTCTCCTCATCAAACACGAGCTGGGCAGAAGAATCACTTTTTCTTGTCTCCACATGAGGCAGGACCCCCAGACAGGGACAGAAAGGGAACTCTTTCCCTTGGGGAGTGTAAAAAGTATGACAAGTGACTAGAGGCACCTCATCCTTCCTTTGCAGCCCTGGGGCTGAAAGGAGATGCAGCTCTGGCACATGGCTGCCTCAATCCAACCAAAGCTGGGATTCCTCTTCCCACAGTTCCAGTGGGCACAAAAGAGGCACCTGTTTCCTGGGAGCTGCTGGTCCCAACTCCTATGGGAATTAATGGGGGGGTGGAGGTCAAGAAGCAGGTGTTAAAACACCAACACCTGATGAAACCTGAGGAGCCAGAGGTGCTCCAAGAGACGTGCAGGGAGATCCAAGGTCAAGGAATCACAGAATGTTAGGAGTTGGAAGGGACCTCAAAAGGTCATCTAGTCCAACCCCCTGCCAGAGCAGGATCACCCAGACTAAACCGCACAGGAACACATCCAGGTGGGTTTGAATGTCTCCAGAGGAGAAGACGACACAACCTCCCTGGGCAGTCTGTCCAGGGCTCTGTCACCCTCACAGTGAAAGAGTTTCTCCTGACATTCACATGGAACTTGCTCTGCTCCAGCTTTTACCCACTGACCCGAATAAGGCCACCCCTCAGTCTCCTCTTCTCCAAGGTAACGAGGCCCAGCACCCTCAGCTCAGAGGAACTGGCCAGCATTGCCCCTCTGCAGAAAGAGGACCAGCTGAGAGGACATTGGGACAGGCTCCTGGAATGGCTGCATGTGAAACGTGGCCAGGCAGGATCCAAGGATTCCCACAGGGAGGCACATGCCAGGGGGTGGCCTGTCACTGTGAAGCTTGCCCCACCTGGCTCTGGGCCTGTGAACAATGCTGCCTGTGGTTAGAGCGGCACCCCATGGAAGAGACCCCCCTCCAGCTGAGAGAGAAAAAGACCCTTTGGGAGGCCTGGCAAATCGACTCTATTGGAGCCCTTGGGAAGGTGGAGGGGAAACAATAGTATTAGTGGGAGTGGAAATAATTTCTGGCCTAGTCCCAGCCCAGGCATTTCCAGGAGCAGCAGGAGAACAGCCAGGGCGGGCCCTGACAAACTGGTTTTGCTTTCTGCCAACCCCCAGTCTGTTCAGTCAAAGGAGGGCAGTCATTTCACTGCTGCCAAGGGGCAGGAGTGGGCGAAGCAAGGAGGAGTCGGGTGGGGATTTCACCCCCCGTGTTTCCCTTAAGCTAGTGGGATAGTGGGGGGAACTAATGGGCTTTTGAAAGGGTTTTTAAAAGCTCACAAGCCACACTGGGCAGAACGACTCTGGGATGCAGTTCCCCAAGTCAATGATTGCTGGGGAAGAACTGGATGTCTCAACTCAATGCCTTTTGTCCCAAACCCCAGCTTTAATCCTCAAACCCCACACTCCCAGCACCTCAGAAAAGGCATTTTCTTTCCTGGTCTGCCAGTCTTGCTAGAAATGCCGACCATTGGGACCGTTCCCCAAGTACTGGCTGAGCCCCTCAACAAATACGCTGGGAAAGCAAAAGATGCCCATGGAAAGGAACACAAAGTCAATACAAGGTGGATTATTCCATCCTTCTAATAACAATCTACTTCTGGTTTCTTAAAAAGAACCTAGTCCAGCTTCTTTCTTCTTTTCTTTTCCATATAGAATCTCTGACACCTGCTTGAAGGAATAGATGAAGCTGTTAATTGTCTGTATAGTTTAGTTAATAATTGCTTTGTTAATATTTATAGGAGGTTTAGCAGACTATCACAAACATTGTTTTAGTCGACCATTCTCACCACCTATTATATCTGGGGTAACGTTTGTGCCCCCCTCTTCAGCCTGGGGTGGCAAAATGGATTTATAACTTTAGGCCAGCAGGTGCCCAACGCTTTTAACCTGACAAATGGTTGGGGATGTGGGAGCCCTTCAGGATTTAAAGACTGGCCATGGACTTTGAAACAGTATCCCCTAAATGGCTCCTGAGTGATCTAAGTGACATAACCTTTGGTAATGATTAATTCTATTGGAATGAGGAAGCAATCCCATGGAAAACCCCAGTTCCAGAAAAGGGGGAATATTGTCTGAATTGGAACTACAACAATGGAGGTTTTGTTGGTCGTAGTGTGTGTGATTGGACCTTCAGGTGTGGAAATCCTTGTATCTTCCCTGGGTGTCAACCCATTAATTGTTCAACTGTCCTGCCTGGTTCTGGCCAGGCCAGGGTTAACCTCCCCAATCAGCCATGTCAGGTGTTCTGAGTTAGCCCAGTTGAGCTGAGTTAGCCCAGGCTGTTTCCCACAGCCCCTGACACCACTTCCCCATAAATGCAGCTGGTTGGGGAGGAGCTGGCTGGCTGCCTCCAGGATAGTCTGAGTGTGGCTGGGATGGTGGGTCTGTTGGTCTGGCCTTGCTATCAGGCAGCTTTCTGTTATCATTGAGTCAGTAAGGTACTCTGTGTTAGCACTGGGTGTGAGTGTATCTAACCATTATTGTTCCACATTCATGGTGATTTTGGCAGTAAACTGTCCTTATCCCCACCCATGGGTGCCAGAGAGAGAGATTCCCCTGCAGATCGTGGAGAAGACCATGGTGGAGCGGGTGTCCCCTCACAGCCCATGGATAAGGACAGGGAGCAGAGACCATCTATGGCCTGTGCACAGACTGACCCACCCTGCAGCAGGTTTGCCAGGGGAGTTGTGACTCTGTGGGGGACCAGGCCAGGGGAGTCTGGGCCTGAACATCAGCACCCATGGAAGGGAGTCCTGCTGAGAGGCCTGTGGTGAGGAGATGATTCCTCGGTAGAGAGGACTCACACTGCAGAAGTTTGTGGATATGACTTGTGTGGGAGGGACCCCACGGTGCAGCAGGGGAAGGGGGTGTGTGTGGAGCACCCCCCTGAGCTAAGATGGAAGAGAACTTGGGAGGAATGGACTGCAAACCCCCATTCCCTGACCCTCCCTGTGCTGCCATGGAGGAAAGAAGGGAGCGAATTGATGATTAAAGTCAAGTGTGTGAAGAAAGGAGGGGGGGGGTGGGGGTGGGGGAAGACAAAGTGTTAAGACCTGGGCAAGGAAAGCAGCTTGTGAGGAACCTCCAGAACCCCACTCCCCATTCCCTGCCCCTCCCCACGCCATGTTGGGTGGGGGAAGAAGGGAGTAAAATTGAGATGGAGTTTAACTCTGCTAAGAAGAAAGGGACGGGGGGAAGGTGCTTTAAGACCTGGCTGTGCTTCTCATTACCCGACTCTGGTTCACTCAGTGTGTAGTTGTGGTAGTAATAAATCACTTTTCTTTCTTTCTTTTATTCTGTGTTGAGTCTGTTTTGCCCATTGTTCTAATTGGAAAGTGATCCCTCTGTCCTTATCTCAAGTCCTAAGCCTCCTGATATATATTTTCTCCACTTTCTGGCTGAAAAGGGGATTGACAGAGCAGCTTGGTGGGCATTTGGCCTTTAGCCAGGGCCAAACCACCACAGAGGGTTAAGGGCGGGCTGAGGTAGGGTTTAAGGTGTGAGTGGATGAGCAATCACAGGTGCTGGGAGGGGACATAGGGATTTTGAAGGAGGGTTCTGGGGGTGGATATGGGGGGATCTGGGTGGGGGAAGAGGAAAATTATGGGAGCAATATGGTGCTATACTTTCCAGCTATACCACCCTCCACCTTTCAACCTGTTAACCATAGAGCAGTACATTCCAAGCAAAAGGTGAGAGGGATGACACATGTTCCTGGCCTGAAACCTCCTCAGGTTGCACACTGGCAGCCCCAAGAAATTTGGGCCTCAGGGCTTTGTTTTTAAAGGGTCAATCCTAAAAGTACCTGCTGTCATTTTTGGATTCTACCAGCATCTGACTTTGAACATGTAAAATGCAGAGTAATAGCACGCAAAGAAAAGCTGTGAGGGATGAAAGCTGTTCCTGGCCTGAAATCACCTCAGGGAACAGACAAGAAGCCCCAGTATCCTTGTGGGTCAGGACTGTCCTTTCCAAGGGAACCGTCCTAACGCTGCCTGACGTCATTTTTGGGATCTACCAGTGTCCACCTTCAAACATGCTAATGGTCCAGCAGTATTTCCCAAACAAAAGGTGGGAGAGATGAAAGATGTTCTGGGCCAGAAACCTCCCCAGGTAGCCCACAAGCAGCCCAAGTAACCTTGAGGCTCAGGGCATTCCCAGCCAAGGGAATCATCCTAACAGTGCTGGATGTCATTTTCTGGCTCTGCCAGCATCCACATTCATAACTTCTGAATGTACAACTACACCACCAAAACAGAAGGTGTGAGGGCTGAAAGATGTTCCTGGCCTGAAATCTCCCCAGGTACCACACTAGAAGCACCATTACACTTGGATCTCAGGGCATTCCCAGCCATGGGAATGGTCCTAGCAATGCCTGATGTCATTTTCAGGCTCTACCATAATTGACCTTTGAAGATGCCAAACATCCAGCAATAGAGTCCCAGGTTCTTTGACACCTCTTGCTGTCATTTTTTTTAATGCACCACAACTTTGAAGAGCCACCTGCAAGGAGATGTGAACTGCTAAGAAAATGGCACTTCACTTCAAACAGACCTTGGGAAACTCTGGGAGTTTGATGAACAGGAATTTTGAGAATATTTTAAACCAGAGAGATCTTCTCCTCCTGACCATATTTTGGCTGGACTGGAATGAATTCTCATGCTGGCAGCCCCTAGAGTTCTGTGGTTTGGATTTGTAACCAAAAGAGTCTGAATAAACCTGTTTGTTGCTTGCTGAGCAGGGCTTGCACAGCATCAAGGGCTTTTGTCTAATTCTGCTCCAGAAATGAGTCAACTGGGAGTGCACAAGTACCTGGAAGGGGACAGAACAGCCCCAGCTGACCAGAGCTGACCAACGGGCTTGTCCATACTGTGTGACTACAGGAGTGAGCCCACCATTGTCTTGCACTTTTTGTCTGCAAAGGTGGCCTGGTTTCAGCCAAGACAAAGTAAATTTTCTTTGTAGGGGCCGGTGGAGTGCTGAGGGAAGCCATCTTTGTGCTATGTAGAAATAAGAAAGGAAATCCACGTGAAACCACAGCTTTGGAGGTCAGAGAGTGGACATGACGATAAAGAAATGTCATTCTGACCTTCAGGTAGTGCTGTGGATCAAGAAATCCCTTGGAGGAAACCTGGCTGAGCTGGTGGCTTTGTGTTTGGAGGGAGAGACAGCAGTACAGGCAGGGACATGGTGGGGTGAGAATGAGGTGAGGAAGTGCATTTGGTTCCTACAGCCTGCAGGGAAACAGGCACAGGCGTGGGGCAGGGTGGGATGGGCTGTGGTGAAGATGGCAAAGGGTGGTGGCCAGGTTGAAATGCCCTGATAGAAACAAGGTCTTTGCCCCCTTGGTTATGTCTGATGTCCCTGACACAAAGGCTTCAGAGGAGCCATATTGTCCTCATAGGCATGGGGCATCATTTCCTCTTTGCACCCACTACAGGGGAGGCCACATGTGTCATAGGCCTGTCCTTCCCTTGGCATCACACACCTAAGGAGGGTGCCACAGGTGAGGGCCAGAATCTTGCTTCCCAGGAGCTGGGGTCAGCACTTGGCATTTCTGTTTCATCAGAACAAGCCAGGGTGTCCTCAGCATCAGAGCTGCCTGCGCTTTGCCTGTGTTTGTCCTCATGCCCTCCAGTTGTCTGCTCTAACGAGCCCATGAGGAGCCTTTGTCAGTAATGGCTCCCAATGTGGCCTGTTAAGGCTTCAAGGTACTTTGGGCATTACTCCTGACTCGGACTTCTTGAGAGGATTCTTCACTCTCCGTGTGGTAGCTGAGGTCTGTGGACTCAGAAGAAAAGGCACCATGGGGCTCATTAATCATCCAGAAAGCCCTTACAAGCATGTCTCTCCAACTCATTTTCATTAAAAAAATCAGCTTTTTACAACTATTTGGATGTTAGTTAGGTCCTTAGTGACGAAGATTTCAAAGGAATTTTCCTGAAGGACCTTTTTTTCAGTCACGGGTATTTTCTGTCATGGCTCAGTTGATAGAAGCAGTGACAGCAGCATTCTGTGATGGATATCTGTCTCCTAAGGAGATCTTGACAGGCAGGAAAAGCAGTCTCTTGAGATCCAACCCTGTCTAGAGAACCTTGCTCTTCCCCAAGCCCAGCAGTTCCCTCGCTGGCCTCCTGAGACTGCCAACTCTTTTCCTCATATCATCTGTGCTCATAGGCACAGACAGATTTCTCTGGCAACAAACAGCAGTTAAACATGATGCAGTTTAATAACCAAGAAATCTCTCTCCTCAGCTGCTGCTACGGCCAAGCAGCGTGTGAAGGGGGTCAGCGTTCAGAGGAGATTCTCTCCCAGAACAGATTTAATCAGGTACATGGAAAGGTCACTTATCAACACACTGACCTCCTGACAGTTCAGTTCATTAGACTTCTGAAATATGGGACATTCTCCAACTCTCAGAGTCTAAAAGCAGGAACAACAGACTGAGCAGCATCTGAAAGACCAAAAAGCAATCTGAGATGGAATTCAGTGAGGATCTGTCCATCTGGTCAGCTGAAAACCTGTCCTTAGGCATGGCCGCATCATCAGTAGAGATGGAAGGACCTGCATGATGTGGGAGGTGAAAGAGACAAACTAGTGGTAAGACAGGTACAATGGAAGGTGAGTATTTCTTCTGCTGTCCTGGATACCAATCCTGGAAATTCCCATTCTGTGCTGGTGGGAAAGCATTGCCATTCCAGACAAGCAGAGGAGTGATTCAGAGGATGAAGAGGTGCTTGTAAATTAGAAAAAAAAAAAAAAAAAAAAAAAAAAAAAAAAAAAGAAAGAAGGAAAAATTGTGTCCCTTTGGAGGCTGACATGCTGCAAAGTGTGCATACTTTGTCATTTCGTAGTGTCTGAAGCAGAGAACACTTAGAGATACTGGGTTAGGAATAGGACTAATGTGCACCATTTAATTATAACATAGACAATCTAAAAAGGAAAAATACTTGCAAAAATTAAAACCTACTAAATAGAGACTACATTGTTGTTGATATGAGCAGTTTATTGCTGCTTAGAACATCCAGTCATCAGTTTCCACATGGCATCCTTGAGCTCCTGGTTCCTCATGCTGTAGATGAGGGGGTTCACTACTGGTGAAAACACTGAGTACAGAAATGCCAATACCAGGTCAAGAAAGAAGGAGGAGAGGAAGGAAGGCTTCAGGTAGGCAAACACTCCAGTGCTGACAAACAGGGAGATCACAGCCAGGTGAGGGAGGCAGGTGGAAAAGGCTTTGTACCGTCCCTGCTGCAAGGGGATCCTCAGCACAGCCCTGAAGATCTGCACATAGGACACCACGATGAACACAAAACATCCAAAACATAAACAGGCACCAACCACAAGGAAGCCAATTTCCCTGAGGTAGGAATCTGAGCAGGAGAGCTTGAGGATCGGGGGGATTTCACAGAAGAACTGGTCAACAGCATTGCCCTTGCAGAGAGGCAGTGAAAATATATTGATTGTGTGCAACATGGAATAGAGAAACCCACTGGCCCAGGCAGCTGCTGCCATGTGGACACAAGCTCTGCTGCCCAGGAGGGTCCCGTAGTGCAGGGGGTGGCAGATGGCAACGTAGCGGTCATAGGCCATGACAGTGAGAAGACAGAACTCTGTGGCGATCAAAAATAGAAAGAGAAAGAGTTGAGCCACACATCCTGTGTAGGAAATGGCCCTGGTGTCCCACAAGGAATTAGCCATGGATTTGGGAACAGTGGTAGAGATGCAGCCAAGGTCAGTAAGAGAGAGGTTGAGGAGGAAGAAGTACATGGGGGTGTGGAGGTGGTGGTCACAGGCTATGGTGATAATGATGAGGCCATTGCCCAGGAGAGCAGCCAGGTAGATGCCCAGGAAGAGGCAGAAGTGCAGGAGCTGCAGCTCCCGTGTGTCTGCAAAGGGCAGGAAGAGGAACTGGCTGATGGAGCTGCTGTTGGACATCTGCTGCTGTCAAGTGAGGAGACCTGTCCAAGGATGAAAAGGCACAATGAGAAGTTATGGAACTCTTCTTTCAGGAAAAGCTCTTTCAATTCACTTTGTCTTTCTATTCACAAGAGTCCTTAGGAGGGCGGTCCTAGGGGCCATTTTGGATGGCAGCCTGCGGCCGAGCAGGAGAACCCAGGAAGTTCTCAGTCCTAAAGATGGTGGTCCTGAGATGAGGGTCAGCTCAGTTCCAGACCCACCAATGGACGTGCCCAGAGCCCCAGGTAACGGTGGGACAAATGCAGCAAGGACAGAAGGGGAAACAGCAAGAAATGCTCCAGCAAAGGCTGAAAGGACCGAGACAAACAGACACAACTCAGGGATTTTTCCTCACTGTGGGTTGGGCTGCCAAAGAGAAGACTCAGCCTGAAACCTTGGAACTCTGGGTGTAGAGCCTGTGCTGGGTGGCAGAAACCTGGGGGTCACTGAGGGAAAGTGTCAGTACTGAGGAGGATGTCAGGGAGGTACCAAATCCCCACTTCCAGGGCATGTCTGATAGCAGCTCCTTCTCCCTCCCTGACAATGTCCCTGCTGCCTGGAGTTGTCCTTGGAGCTACTTCTCTTTGCCCATGTCACCTCCTGCTCTGTGCTCACAGATCTCACCCAACCTGCCCTTCGCTCAGCTCTGCTTTGCAGACCCCTCCTGGCATCAGGGCACTGCCCTGGGAACCTCTCTGTGTACAGGGCTCAGGCCAGGCACTGACATCTTCATGAGAATCAAGTTTTCACTGCATATTCTCGAGGGGAGAAATAATTTCTTATCTACCACACTCAGGACAGCCCACAGGAGAGGAAAAGTCAAAGCAAAGACTCTGCCTTTGGAGAAATATTTTCTTTGGCATTTCTCAAGGATCAGCTCTGGCTGGGAGCAAAGCTGACCCATGCAACACATTCTTACAATACAAGTTCCTTATGTTGTCCTCCCCTGGGTCACTACTTTAATCCTGAGGTCCTGTCTATATCCCTGATTGAAGCCCACAAACCAGGCTTAGTGCTGACCCTTACAGCAGCAGTGTCTGCCCCAGTACACAGACAGTCAGGGCACAGGGACCCTGCTCGCAAGGACAGCACTGGGCACTCCTGGGTGCACACACTGCTTCACACCTCTGCAGCCATGCCCAGGAGAAGACAGCTGTCCTGCCCTGTCCCTCTGATGGGGCAGAAGGGCATCCCTTCCAAGCAGCACTTTCTGGTCCTATAGAGAACTGTCCTCCTGACAGACCCCACACACTGCCCCATGTCCCAGCTTTGGGAGATCCCTCCAGGGACGGAACCTGCATTGCCCTGCACCCACAGACATACCAGGCAGAGTGCTGTGGAGATTTCTCGTCCAGTGAGCTCTCAGCATCCATCAGCTCTCTCAGCCTCACAGGTCTCCCCTCGGTGCCTACAGGCAGTGTCCCCAGCCCTGTGTGCTTGGCAGAGGAGCTGCTCCTGGGCAGAGCTGTCTCTCTGCAGCGCTGCAATATTTCTTCAGGTCCTACTGTCCATCCCAGGAGCCCAGCTGAGCTCAGAGCAGAGGAGCAGGTGAAGACATCATACCCTTCATCCCCTCTGGGCTCCTCCCAGGAGCTCCAGGGAAACTACTTGGAAAGAAACTGAAGTTCTCACTGATGTTCTCACCCTTGGCTGGGGATAAATCCTTGTGTCCAGCAGAGACCTTTCTCCTGATCAAACCAGAGCTGGGCAGAAGAATCACCCTTCCCTGTCTCCCCATCAGACAGGACACCCAGGCAAGGAGAGGAAAGGGACTCTTTCCCCTTGGGGACGGTAAGGTGTATGACAAGTCACTCTTGGCCCCTCATCCTTGGTTTGCAGCGCTGGGGCTGGATAGGGATGCAGCTCTGGCCCATGGCTGCC
The DNA here is from genome assembly GCF_964237585.1 of Gallinula chloropus. Lineage (NCBI taxonomy): Eukaryota > Metazoa > Chordata > Aves > Gruiformes > Rallidae > Gallinula > Gallinula chloropus. Next base: position 12,699,586 of record NC_140104.1, read on the forward strand.
TCAAACTCACCGAAGCTGGGTGTACTCTTGCCCCAATTCCAATGGGCACAAAACAGGGACCTACTTCCTGGGAGCTGCTGGTCCCAGCTCCCATGGGACTTAATGGGGGGGAGGCCAGGAAGGAGGTGTCAAACACCAACACCCGGTGAAACCTGAGTGGCCAGAGGGAGTCCATGAGATGTGCAGGGGGATCCAAGGTCCAAGAATCATAGAATGTTAGGAGCTGGAACCAACCTCAAAAGATCATCTAGTCCAATATTCCCTGCCAGAGCCGGATCACCCAGACTAAGCTGCACAGGAACACAATCAGGTGGGTTTGAATGTCTCCAGAGAAGGAGATTCCCCAACTTCTCTGGGCAGCCTGTCCAAGTGCTCTGTCACCCTCACAGTGAGAAAGTTTCTCCTTTTATTCACATGGAACTCTGCTCCAGCTTTACCCATTGCCCTTTGCTTATTTCTAAACCTGAATAAGGCCACCCCTCAGTCTCCTCTTCTCCAAGGTAACGAGGCCCAGCGCCCTCAGCTCAGAGGAACTGGCCAGCATTGCCCCTCTGCAGAAAGAGGACCAACTCAGAAAATTGGGACAGGCTCCTGGAATGGCTGCATGTGAAATGTGGCCAGGCAGGATCCAAGGATTCCCACAGGGAGGCACATGCCAGGGGGTGGCCTGTCACTGGGAAGCTTGCCCCACCTGGCTCTGGGCCTGTGAACAATGCTGCCTGCGGTTAGAGCGGCACCCCATGGAAGAGACCCCCCTCCAGCTGAGAGAGAAAAAGACCCTTTGGGAGGCCTGGCAAATCGACTCTATTGGAGCCCTTGGGAAGGCGGAGGGGAAACAAGAGTATTAGTGGGAGTGGAAATAATTTCTGGCCTAGTCCCAGCCCAGGCATTTCCAGGAGCAGCAGGAGAACAGCCAGGGCGGGCCCTGACAAACTGGTTTTGCTTTCTGCCAACCCCCAGTCTGTTCAGTCAAAGGAGGGCAGTCATTTCACTGCTGCCAAGGGGCAGGAGTGGGCCAAGGAAGGAGGAGTCAGGTGGGGATTTCACCCCCCGTGTTACCCCCAAGCTAATGGGATAGTGGGGAGAACTAATGGGCTTTTGAAAGGGTTTCTAAAAGCTCACAAGCCACACTGGGCAGAACGACTCTGGGATGCAGTTCCCCAAGTCAATGATTGCTGGGGAAGAAATGGATGTCCCAACTAAACCCCCATCTTTAATCCCCAAACCCCACACTCCCAGCACCCCAGAAAAGCCAGTTTTCTCTGCTGGTCAGCCAGTCTTGGTAGAAATGCCAACCATTGGGAGCGTTTCCCTTGTCCTGGCTGAGCCCCTTGTGACAGTATGCTTCCCCCGTTGCCCCCATGTTTTCCTGTTTATCCTGTTTACATGGATTGATTGATAACCATTGGTGCTGATTGTGATTTCTCCATCCATCTCAGAGTTGAGGAAGACAGATAACAACACAATAGCCAAGGGTTTTCTATGCTAATGTGCCCACCAAACACTGGTCAGTGTGCACTGGCATATATGGGTGGTATGTAAATATGACTACAAGCCAATCATCTTACTCCATAAATAGTGAGCAGTCCAAGAGCCCTTTGAGCTCTCCTGAGAGGACAGCTGGCTGCACGTCAGGATCTCCCCTTGAAAGGCACGCCTCTCAAGGTTGCTCCTCGAGGTCGAGAGAATCCTTGCCACAACAGATCTGCAACAGATCCTCAGTAAGTGAGTTGAGAATAAGTGCACTAACATTTGTGACCTTAGCTAAGAAATAGAAAGGATTGATTGTACATATAATCCTTTAGACATAAACCGTTGACCAAGTCTGGGACTAAGACTGAATCCAGCTGCACCTGGGCTCCTCTCTGAGCAGGAGTTCAGAAAGCAAGGGGATTCTTTCTGAACCTCGTGACTCAATGGGAGGGTCTCCCTGATAGATTCATCTGACCCTTTTCTCTATGCACTAACTAATCAAGAGTACCTTACCATCGAATCTTAATCATTGTCGCGTTTATTACCAAACACAGTTACACCCTTTTGTTTTATATCAATAAACATATTATTGCCTCTCTCTATGATTCTATGAAATCATGATGGACCAACCCGATCTCCTTCTATGACAAGGAGACCTGTTCTTATTGGATGAGGGGAAGGCTGTAGATGTGGTCTACCTAGATTTCAGTGACGCCTTCATCACTGTCTCCCACAGCATTTCCCCCTCTGCAGAAACTAACCGCTCATGGATTAGATGGGTACACTCTGTGCTGGGTTAGAAACTGGCTGGGCAGCCAGGCCCAAAGGGATGTGGTGAACTGAGTTAAATCCAGCTGGCAGCAGGTCACAAGGTGTATTCTCCAGGACTCAGTGCTGGGACTTGTCCTCTAACGTCTTTATTCATGATCTGGACGAGGGGATCGAGTGCACCCTCAGTAAACTGGCAGATGACACCAAATTGTGTGGGAGTATTAATTGTCTGGACGACATGTAGGCTCTGAAGAGTGATCTGGACAGGCTGGATTGATGGGCAGAGGTCAATTGTATGAGGTTCTTGGGTTCTTGTGGCCAAGTGCCAGGTCCTGCGCTTTGATCAGAATAACCCCAGGCAACGCTACAGGCCTGGGTCAGAGTGGTTGGAGACTCCCTGGAGGAAAAGGATCTGGGGGTGTCTGTGGATACCTTGGCTGGACATGAGCCAGCACTGTGCCCAGGTGGCCAAGAAGGCACACAGCATCCTGGCCTGGATCAGGAATAGTGTGACCAGCAGGAGTAGGAAGTGATTGTTCCATTATCCTCAGCTCTGGTGAGGCCGCACCTCAAGTGCTGTGTCGGGTTTTGGGCCCCTCACTACAAGGACCCTGAGATGCTGGAGCATGTCCAGAGAAGGGCAAAGGAGCTCATGGAGGATTTGAAGCACAAATCCTATGAGGAGCTCCTATGATGAGCAGCTGAGGCAACTGGGGCATTTTAGCCTTGAGAAAAGGAGGCTGAGGGGGAGACCTTGCCGCTCTCTACAACTACCTGCAAGGAGGAATGTAGAGAGGTGAGAGCCAGTGTCTTCTCTCAGGGAACAAGTGACAAGATGAGAGGGAATGGTCTCAAATTGCACCAGGGGAGATTTAGGTTGGATATCAGGAAGAATTTCATTACTGAAACATTAGTCAAGTATTGGAACAGGCTGCCCAGGAAAGTGGTGGAGTCACCATCCCTGGAGGGAATTAAAAGGTTCCTATAGATGTTGTGCTTGAGGACATGGCCTAAAGGTGGACTAGGCAGGGGTTGGCTTTGGTTGGACTCAATGATCATAAAGGCCTCGTCCAACCCAAGTGATTCTATGATTCTGTGGTACAGTTCCAGGAAATTCCTGTTCTGTCATGGTGGGAAAGCACTGTCATTTCAGAAACATAGTTGAGTGGTTCTGCTGTTGGAAATGTGCTTGTAAAGCTTTTATAAATGTCGGGGGGGGGGGTGGGAAAGAAGAAAATGTTGTGCCCCTTTCCAGGCAGACAGGATGGAATTTGAGCACAGCTCATCATTGCGCAGTGTTTGGGTCACACAAGACCAGGAGATACTGCATTAGCAATGGGATGAAGGTGGTCCGTGTTATTAAAGCTTAGACAAACTAGGAGGGGGAAAACAAAACCCAAACCCAACAGCTAAAACCCCTACTAAATACAGACTGGTCCTAACATGAGTTACATGGCCAGTGATACGCAGAGTGAGCAGTTTGTTGCTGCTTCGAGACATCCAGTCATCACTTTCCAAACAGCATCATTGAGCTCCTGGTTCCTCATGCTGTAGATGGGAAATTTTAATTCTGGAGGAACCACTGACTAAAAACTGTCACTACCAGGTGCAAATGATGGAGAGAAGCTTCAGGTAGGTGAACACAGCAGTGATGAGGAACAGGGAGACCACGGCCAGGTGAGGAAGGCAGGTGGAAAAGGCTTTGTGCCATCCCTGCTGCGAGGGGATCCTCAGCACAGCCCTGAAGATCTGCACATAGGACACCACGATGAACACAAAACACCCAAAAGCTAGACATGCTCTGATGACAATTTCACTGAGGTAGGACCATGAGTGAGAGAGCTTGAGGATCTGGGAGATTTCTCAGAAGAACTGGTCACAGGCATTGCCCTTGCAGAGGCGCAGTGACAATGTATTGGCTGTGGGGATCAGAGCACTGTGAATCACAATGCTGGGACAGTATTTTTAAGAAGGGAAATAAAAACCAGCAGCTGCTTTTTGCCACCAGACAAAGGAGTGAGAAAGAGTAAGGGAATTTGCAGAGAACAAGGTCGGTGATGTAGGGGGAGAAGGTCCTCCAAGCCTCACTGCAGAGATTCCCCTGCAGCCTGTGGAGAAGACCATGATGACTGAGGCTGTACCCCGCAGCCCATGTTGGATGATGTGGAACAGTGATTCTACCTGCAGCCTGTAGAAGTCCCCAATGTTGAGCATGTGAGGACACTGAAGGAGGCTGTGACCTCATAGGAAGCCTGTGCTGCAGCAGGTTAGCTGGCAGGGCTTTGGAGGACCCACGCTGGGGCAGTCTGTTGCTGAAGGACGGCACCCCACTAAAGTGACCCACCCTGGAGAAGTTGGTGATGATTTGAAGCCATTTGGGAAGGACTCACGTTGGAGGGGTTCATGGAGGACTGTCTCCTGTGGGTGGAACCCAATGCTGGAACATGGGGAGACTGTGAGGAACCCTCCCCCTGACCAGGAAGGAGCAGCTGAGATGATGTGTGATGAACAGACCCCAACCCCCATTCCCTGTCCCCCAGTGCCACTCACTCAGAGAGAAGAGAGAGTGAAAGAGTGAAGTGGACCCTGGGATATGAAGGGAGGGTCGTAGGTGGGTGTTTAAAATTTCATTTCTTTAGGTTTTGTTCTCATTCCTCTGCTCTATTTGGATTGACTAATGAATTAGATTGATTTTATTGTTGGTGTCAAGTCTGTATTGCCAGTGAGAGTAACAGCTGCATGGCCTCCTCCTGTGCTTTCTCCCTGCATGATATCTCCCTGTCCTGATCAATCTGCTCCCAGGTAGAATGATCTCAGAGATGAGGTCATAGAATGATCCCCATGAGGCCTGAGACACCAAGAGGGAGCCTACAAGAACTGGTCTTCTGCTGAGCTGGGCCAGGCTCCTGGGATGGAAGGAGCTCATGGCAACCCAGCAGTGCTGCAGAGACAGCTCTGCCCAGGAGCAGCTCCTCTGCCAAGCACACAGGGCTGGGGACACTGCCTGTAGGCACTGAGGGGAGACCTGTGAGGCTGAGAGAGCTGATGGATGCTGAGAGCTCACTGCAGGAGAAAGGTAAAGAGACTTTGCTTTGTATTTTCTGCTCCTGGTGACTGGGTGGGAAGTGGGAGCTGAGCTTTTATTAATAACTTTGCAGCAGGCTGTGCAAACTCATTGGTCATTAAGACTTGTCTGAGCTTCTCCTGAGCCCTGCACACACAGAGGTTCCCAGGGCAGTGCCCTGATGCCAGGAGGGATCTGCAGAGCAGAGCTGAGCACAGGGCAGTTTGGATGAGGTCTGTGAGCACAGAGCAGGAGGTGACATGGGCAAAGAGAAGCATCTTCAGGGTCATCTCCAGGCAGCAGAGACATTGTCAGGGAGGGAGAAGAAGCTGCTCCCATAAATGCCCTGGCAGTGGCGATTTGGTACCTCTCTGACATCCCCAACAGTGCAGACCCCTTCCCTCACCGACCTCCTGGTTTCTGTCACCCAGCACAGACTCTGCACACAGAGTGCCAGGGTTTCAGGCTGAGCCTTCTCCTTGGCAGCCCAACCCACAGAGAGGAAAAACCCCCGAGTACCTGTCTGTCTGTCCCTGTACTTCCCGCCTGGGCTGGAGCATTTCTCCCTGTTTCCTCTCCTGTCCTTACTGCCTTTGTCTCCTCGTTACCTGGAGCTCTGGGCATGTCCATTGGTGGGGCTGACCTTGAGATGACCCTCACTTCAGGACCCCAATATGTAGGACTTCCCTCTTTCCAGCAGTGGTAGAATCAAGCCAGCACAAAGCAGACCTCCCAAAAGGGACCTGACAAAATTCTCCCTGAATACAGAGAGTCAACCTGAGGGCATTCCATAAGTAGTGGAAGGGATTTTCCTCAAGGAAAGATTCCCTAATTTCTCTTTGCCTTTTCCTCCTTGGACAGGTCTCCACACTTGACAGCAGCAGATGTCCAACAGCAGCTCCATCAGCCAGTTCCTCCAGACACACGGGAGCTGCAGCTCCTGCACTTCTGGCTCTTCCTGGGCATCTACCTGGCTACTCTCCTGGGCAATGGCCTCATCATCATCACCATAGCCTGTGACCACCACCTCCACACCCCCATGTACTTCTTCCTCCTCAACCTCGCTGTTACTGACCTTGGCTGCATCTCCACCACTGTTCCCAAATCCTTGGCCAATTCCTTGTGGGACACTAGGGCCATTTCCTACACAGGATGTATGGCTCAAATCTTTTTCTTTTTCTTTTCAATCTCTACAGAGTATTCTCTCCTCACCATCATGGCCTATAACCGCTACGTTGCCATCTGCCACCCCCTGCACTACGGGACCCTCCTGGGCAGCAGAGCTTGTGTCCACATGGCAGCAGCTGCCTGGGGCAGTGGGTTCCTCAATGCTTTACTGCATACAGCCAATACATTTTCCCTTCCCCTCTGCCATGGCAACGCTGTTGACCAGTTCTTCTGTGAAATCCCCCAGATCCTCAAGCTCTCCTGCTCACATGCCTACCTCAGGGAAATTGGAGCCATTGTGGTCAGTTCCTGTCTAGTTTTTGGGTGTTTTGTGTTCATCGTGGTGTCCTATGTGCAGATCTTCAGGGCTGTGCTGAGGATTCCCTCACAGCAGGGACGGCACAAAGCCTTTTCCACCTGCCTCCCTCACATGGCCGTGGTCTCCCTTTTTGTCAGCACTGTTGTGTTTGCCCACCTGAAGCCCCCCTCCATCTCCTCCCTATTTTTGGACATGGTATTGGCATTTATGTACACAGTGGTTCCACCAGCAGTGAACCCCCTCATCTACAGCATGAGGAACCAGGAGCTCAAGGATGCCGTGTGGAAACTGATGACTGGATGTTTCTAAGAAACAATAAACTGATCATATTCTGCATATCACTGGCCATGGAACTCATTATGACCAGCTGTAGTCTGTAGTATTCTTAGTTGTTGGTTGTTTTTCCTTCCATTTTGACTATCATGTAAAAGCATGTTTCATGTTCATCCCATTTCTAATGCAGCACCTTCTGGTCTTGTGTGACCCAGATGCCGCGTAATGACGAGCTGTGCTCTCTGCATCATATCTGCCTCCAAAGGGCTACAATTTTTCCTTTCTTTTTTTCCCCATACATTTAGAAATAATTTACAAGCAAATTTTCATCAGCTGAATCATATGTCTGGAATGGCAGTGACTTCCCACCTGCACAGAGCAGGAATTTCCAGTATTGGCACCCACAGCAGCAGAAGACATACTCACCTATACCTGCATTACCTCCAGTGTGTCTCTTTCATCTCCCTAGTCATTCAGCTGTTTCCACCTCTCCTGATTGCACAGCCATGCCTAAGTACATCTTTTCATCAGACTGGCTGGATGTATGCACTTCACCTTGTTCACAGGATTCCACCTCCAGTTGCTCTTTGTTTATTCAGCTGCAGCTCACCTCTCTGGTTTCTGCTTTGAGCTCCAGAGAGCATGAAAATGTCCCATCTCTCAGAAGTCTAATGAACGGTTCTGTCAGGAGGTCAGTGTGTTGATAAATGACCTTTCTATGTATCTGATTAAAACTGTTCTGGGAGAGAATCTCCTCTGAAAGCTGACCCCCTTCACACGCTGCTTGGCCGTAGCAGGCAGCTGAGGAGAGAGATTTCATGGGTATTAAACTGTGTCATGTTGAACTGCTGTTTGTTGTCAGAGAAATCTGTCTGTGCCAGGAAAAGTGTTGGGAGTCCCAGGAGGCCAGTGAGGGATCTGCTGGGCTTGGGGAAGAGCAAGGTTCTCCATGCAGGGTTGGATCTCCAGAGACTGCTTTACCTGCCTGTCCAGATCTCCTTAGGAGAGTGATACCCATCACAGAATGCTGCTGTCACTTCTTCTATCAACTGAGCCATGACAGGAAATACCAATGAAGGGAAAATATCCTCCATTGTAATATTCCTTTGAACTGTTCATCATTAAATACCTAACTGTAATCCAATTATTTGTAGAAGTCTGGATATTTTTTATGAAAAGCACTTAAAGGATATGCTTTTTAAGGCTTTCTGTATTTTCATGAGTCCCATTTTGTATTTGCTTCTGCGTCCACGGACCTCAGATATTAAGAGGACACTGAAGAAACCTCTCAAAATGTCAAACTCAGACCTAATGTCCAAAGAACCTTGAAGCATTCATGGGCCCTGCTGGGAGCCATTACTGACAAAGCCTCCCCATGAACATCTTACACCTCGCAAGTGGAGGCCATGAGGACAAACACGGGCACAGGGCAGGCAGCTCTGATGCTGAGGACACCCTGGCTTGTTCTGATGAAACAGAAATGCCAAGCGCTTATCCCCAGCCCCTGGGCACGGAGATCCTGACCCTCACCTGTGTCTCAGGGCTCTTTCATGGGATGTGGGCAGTGTGATGCCAAGGGTAGGACAGGGGTATGACACATGGATGACTCCCTAGGTTGTCCCTAGGTTCAGCGAGGCAATGATGTTCCATGGCCACGAGGACAATGTGTCTCTTCTGAGGCCTCTGCAGGGACATCAGCCATTGCCAAGGGGGAAAAGACCTTGTTTCTATCAGGCCCTTTCATCCTGGCCAACACCCTTGACCTTCTGCACCACTGCCCCACACCTGTGCCTGTTTCCCTGCAGGCTGCAGGCACCTAACCACTTTCCCCAATTTGTTCTCACCCCAGGATGTCCCTGCCTGTACTGCTGTCTCCCCCTCCTCGCCAGTTGTTCCCAGATAAACCAAGCAACCAGCTCATACACACTTCCACCAAGTAACTCCAAACACCACAGCACTACCCTCAGAATGGCATTTCTTTAGGCTCATAACCCATCTGCACCTCTATTTTTAATTGCCATTCATTTGAAAAGGAAATTTCAAGCTCTCTGAGCTACCCCTATACTCTTCACAGACTCGCCTTCCCCAGGCTAAAGAAGCCTGGGTCTCATAGCCTCTCCACACAAGACCCCTAACCCTATCTTGGCAGAATTTTTCTCAACCTCGTGACAGTTCCTCCACACTCGTCCTGACTGGGGACCCCCCATCTCCTGGACTCTGATGGTTGCCACACCAGTGCTGAGTCAAACTGACAGTAAGTGCCTTTGCCTGGGTGGCTGTACTGCTTCCAGTGCTGCCCAATGTGCTCATGGCAACATTCCTGTGTAGCAGCCCTGGCTGCTGTGGCATCCCTCAGAATGCCCAAAGCCTCCTCCTTGACACTGCTGCTCCACCAGTCATGTCTGAATTCCCTTGATGGGTGAGTGTTGAGATTTAACCCTGCTCACTGATGATGTCATCATGCATGGGACTTCATCAGGATTGGTGGGTAGCTGCAGATCATCAGGATCATAGTAATTCATCTCTCACATGGTTAATCCCCTCAAACACTGCATACTCTGATCCATGGTCATGCACTTGCCTGGCCAACACATGACATACTCACTGAACAGGTACCTTTCCCCCAGACTTGACAGAAGTTGCCTCCAGATCCTGAGGGCTTGAGACTTCTTTCCAATCGCCTTGTCAATGACTCATTTTCTGGACAGGGATCCCAGCTGCTTGGTCTCCCTGCCTTCTAATTCCAGGCTGCCTGCCCCATTGTCTCAGCATCGGAGAAGCCAGGTGATGATGTGCTCCCCTGGAAGGCAGCTGAAACCTTTTCTCATTTCTCCCAGCTCCCTCATGTACAAGGATCAGGTTATAATGCTCACTCCTCGAGGAGAAACAGACAGACCCTCTTTGGGTTTGGAGGAAGACAGTTTACTGACAAAATCACTGTGAAAAAATGATAACAGCACATTGCAAACTACACTCACATCCAGTGATAACAGAGAGTACTTTATTGACCAAAGGATCACAAGGTACTGCACAATGCAAGGACCAACCAAACGCCACAGCCACACTCAGACTGCCCTTAAGGAACCCAGGAGTGCCGCTCCCCAACCAGCCCCTTTTATGGGGGAGTGATGTGAGGTGGTGAGGAAAACAGCCTGGGCACACTCAGCTCAACTGTACTAACTCAAGTCACCACTGCTGGCTAATTGGGGAGGTGAACTCTTGCCTGTCCAGAAGCAGGACAGCTGTGCATTTAATCTCCCCTGTCTGTCACGTATTTCTACCTTTCCAAAGTCAATTGTCCATGTCTGAAATTATTGTTCCAACAGTGGATCTGCACACCAGTGCTTCTGGTTGCTCTCAAAATTTCCCTTCTACTTCCCCTAGGACCATTCAGACACCTCTCAACCATCCAGCTGCTTCTCTGAGTTTCAGGGAGTTAAACCCTTGCCTTTCTGGCAGTTGTCTGACTCATTCTGTCTTTAGCCAGCTCTTGAGTTGTGGTGATTTCAAAGCCTCCTTCCTCACTAGAACATTTCTCACAGGGTTAAGCTTTGTGGCAGGTGAACCTCACTGGTGGCAGATTGCACTTGGCATAGAGTGAGGAGTGTTGAATGTAATGATGAATCTTGTCAAGTTTCTTCTGTTGAAGGGAAAATAACTCCCTCTGTGCTGGCTGTTTGCAGCCAGTTCTCTAAGGAAAGCAGGGGAGCTGGTACAGAGGGGCTGTAATGCCCCACTGTGGAGTGCAGCAGAGACCTAATGTAAGGACAAGGGATGCAAGTCCCAGTTGGCTGGTGAGAGTCATGGTGGGCTTGTGGAGATGTGCAGCAAGGTTGTCCCCACTGCCTCAAGGGACCCTTTTTCAGACCAGTCCAGAGGTCCTTAGGAGGCACCCTGGATCAATCTCAGTCAGAGGTTGTCACCTCTCCTCTACAGTGAAAATAATAACCTACACCCTTAAAAAGAAATCAATTTTACTCTGAGCTCCCTTTGAAACAGCTTCAATGATCTGTATATCTCTTGAAAACTTGAATATAATTACATGAAGAGACACCGCTCATTAGGGCTTGCTTTTTTTATTTTTAATTAGCTCTGGGGTGCATTTGGTGCTGAGTCCTTGAAGCTCAGGTACTGAGAGGAAATGACACAAGAAATTCCATGTCAAAAGCAGAAGCCAAAGTACCCTGAAGTATTAATGAGTCCCGCTGAGAGCCATTGCTGGCTGAGCCTCCCCAGGGACTCGTTAGAGCAGGTAATTGGAGGCCATGTTGTCTGGTAGGCAAAGGCAATGTACAAGCAGCTGAAATGCTGAGAAAGCCCTGAGTTGGTTTGATGAAGCAGAAAGGCCAAGCCCTTACCCCCAGCCCCAGGGAAGACAGGTCCTGCCCCTCAGGCATTGCTCAGGCTCTTCCCGGGGCAGCGTGGGGTGTATAACACTCAGGCAAGAACAACAAGGCTGAGGTGCTTAATGAAATCTTTGCCACTGTCTTCAGTAATAGGAGCAGTTGTACAGAGAGAATCCAATTCCCTGAGCTCGGAGACAGGGACAGGGAGGAGAATGAGACCCCCTCAATCCAGGAGGAGATGGTACTGGTTCACCAAAGAGGTGTGCACAGATCTGTGGGGCTGAATGGGATGCAGCCAAGGGTGCTGAAAGAGATGCAAGGGGGGTTCACCAAGCCACTTTCCATCAGTCCTGGCTGACTGGATCAGTCAATTTAACCCCCTATATAAGAAGGGACAGAAGGATGATCAGGGTATTTACAGGCCTGATAGTTTGACTTCAGTCCTAGAGAAGCTGATGGAGCAGATCATCCTGAGCAGCATTATCCAGTTCATGAAGAACCCCCAAGTGATCAGGCCCAGTCAGCTTGGGTTCATAAGGGCACGTCCTGTTTGACCAACCGGATCTCCCTCTATAACAGGCCAAGAACATGCTGAGGAGAGAGTGTTTCATAGTCCTAACCATGATCATCTGCTGTCAAATCATGTGGCCAAAGGAATTCCCCAGCAGGCTCAAAAATGCTGCTCCCAGGCACTGCCCTCTTTCAGCAGTGCTCCATTGGACATTGTGTCTCCCTGCATGCCTCTTGGAACACATCTAGCACCTCAGTCTAAACACCTCCCTCCCAGCCTTCACCCCAAGTAATGCCCATGTGAGCTGGGACAATCAGCTCCCAGGCAGCAGGTGCCTCTTTTGTGCCCACTGGAACTGAGGTGGGGTTTGAGGAAGCCATAGGACAGAGCTGTGTCCCCTTCCAGCCCCAGGGCTGCAAAGCAAGGATGAGGGTTTTGGAGAGAGTCACCTGACTCCTTCCTTCCACAGGGGAAAAGAGACCCCTCATTGTCCCTGTCTGTGTCTCCTGTCTCATGCAGAGACAAGGAAAGGAGATTCTCCTGCCCAGCTCTGATCAGGAGAAATGACAGAAGGAGATATTCAAGACCCGTCTGGACGCCTATCTGAGTGATATGTCCTAGGGAGCTGCTTTGGCAGGGGGGTTGGACCCGATGATCTCTTGAGGTCCCTTCCAACCCCTACAATTCTATGATTCTATGATTCTCTCCAGATGAGGGAGGTAACTTTAGTGAGGAATTCAGTGTCTTTCAAAGTTGGTTCCTTGGAGCTCCAGAGACACCTTGAAGGAGCCCAAGGGGATGGAATATGTAACACCTTCACCTGCTCCTCTGCTGTGAGCTGGGCTGGGCTCCTGGGACTGTGGGAGCTCATGAAACATTACAGCGCTGCAGAGGCAGCTCTGCCCAGGAGCAGATCCTCTGCCAAGCACACAGGGCTGGGGACACTGCCTGTAGGCACCGAGGGGAGACCTGTGAGGCTGAGAGAGCTGATGGATGCTGAGAGCTCACTGGAGGAGAAATCTCCACAGCCTCTCCCTGGTATGTCTGTGGGTGCAGGGCAATGCAGGTCCTATTCCTGGAAGGATGTCCTAAAGCTGGGACATGGGGGGTCTGTCAGGAGAACAGGTTCTCTCTATGACCAGAAAGTGCTGCCTGGAAGGGATGCCCTTCTGCCCCATCAGAGGGACAGGGCAGGACAATTGTCTTCTCCTGGGCATAGCTGCAGATTTGTGAAGCAGCGTGTGCACCAAGGGATGCCCAGGGCTGACATCATGAGCAGGGTCCCTGCGGCCCAGGGACTGTGTGCTGGGGCAGTTACTCTGCTGCTACCAGGGTCAGCACTCAGCCTACCTGGTGGGCTTCCATAAGCATCGCTGCAGAAAGAAGCTGTGGGTGTAAATTGTGCAGTGTAGGGTCCTTCTGCTGTAAGACAGTGCTGCATGGGTCAGCTTTGCTCCCAGCTCCAGCTGATCTCTTCAGAAGTTCTGAAGGGACTATGAAGAATGACATGAAGGAAGCATTTGCCTTCCTGTCAGAGTCTTTACTATGACAATTCCTGTCTTGTGGACTTTCTGGCTGTGGTAAATAAGAATTTATTTCTCCCAAAGAGGTCTGCAGAGAAGACCTCAGTGCAGGATAGGTTGGATGAGGTTGTTAGCACAGAGGTGGAGGTGACGTAAGCAAAGAGCAGCAGCTGCAGGGACATCTCCAGGCAGCAGAGACATGGTCAGGGAGTTTAGAAGGAGCTTCTCCCAGTAATGTCCTGTTAGTGGGGATTTGGTACCTCCCCGACATCCCCCTCAGTGCAGACCCTTTCATACAGTGACCCCCTGGTTTGTGCCACCCAGCTCAGAATCAGAGCCTGGAGTTCCAGGATTTTAGACTGAGTCTTCTCCTTAGCAGACAAACACCCTGTGAGGAGAAACCCCTGAGTGCCTGTCTGTCTGTCCCTGTCCTTCCAGCGTTGGCTGGAACATTTGTTGCTGTTTCTCCTCCCGTCCTTGTTGCTTTTGTCCCACCATTACCAGGAGGGTTCCTGCTGGGCTGCAGCTGCCTCTGACAATGGCACCGCTCTCCTAGGGACTCTTGTGCCCCAGGGAGGAGTCCCATGCAGGAGACATCTCAGGATTGAGGCAATGGTAATGCCCTTTATCTCCTGTGTGTGGGCAGCTGCACTGAGCCCTGTGTGTCCCTGGCTGGGAGCAGGGAGCTGAGATCCTCCTTGGGTAAGATGAGACCACAGGAGGGCTTTGGAGTTCTGCCCTGTGAGACTGGATTCCTCAGCTCTCTGTGGGGTCCAATTTCTTCTATGGGGAACACGAGGGTGTGATCAGAGAGCGTCCAGCACAGGGCAGCTGAGAGCAGGGCTGATGGACAGAGCAGCTCTCCCCACTCTGCACTCAGGGGAAGGTTTCACTGGCACTGCAGCAGCAATGTCAGGGAGTCCTGACAGAAGAAACACTCCCCAGTTGCAGTGAGGAGAAAACCAAAGCTCTAAAGCTCTGCTCCGCCCCTGGGTGAAACTGGAGTGACAGTGCTGAAAAGCTCATTCCTATCCACAGGGGATTTAGTCTGAGATCACATACTCCTTCTATTTACTGACTGCTGCCAGGCAGGACTGAGTTCTCGAGAGCCACAGCTGAGCCTCCTCCCAGCAGTGGCATGCTCAAGCCAGCACAAAGCAGACTTCCCAAAAGGGACCTGACAAAAGTCTTCCTGAATCCAGAGAGTCAATGTGAATTGGAAGAGGTTTTCCTCAAATTAGACTTCCCTAACTTCTCACTGTGCATTTTCCTCCTTGGACAGGTCTCCACATTTGTCAGCAGCAGGTGTCCAACAGCAGCTCCATCAGCCAGTTCCTCCTCCTGCCCTTTGCAGACACACGGGAGCTGCAGCTCCTGCACTTCTGCCTCTTCCTGGGCATCTACGTGGCTGCTCTCCTGGGCAATGGCCTCATCATCATCACCATAGCCTATGACCACCACCTCCACACCCCCATGTACTTCTTCCTCCTCAACCTCTCTGTTACTGACATTGGCTACATCTCCACCACTATTCCCAAGTCCATGGCCAATTCCTTGAGGGATACCAGGGCCATTTCCTACAAAGGATGTGTGGGTCAACTTTTTTTCTTTGTATTTTTGATCATCACAGAGTACTATCTTCTCATTGTCATGTCCTATGACCGCTACGTTGCCATCTGCCACCCCCTGCACTACGGGACCCTCCTGGGCAGCAGAGCTTGTGTCCACATGGTAGCAGCTGCCTGGGGTGGTGGGTTTCTCAGTGCTGTGCTGCACACAGCCAGTACATTTTCACTGCCCCTCTGCCATGGCAATGCTGTTGCCCAGTTCTTCTGTGAAATCCCCCAGATCCTCAAGCTCTCCTGCTCAGATGCCTACCTGAGGGAAATTGGTGTCCTTGTCGTCAGTGTCTGTCTTGGTTTTGGGTGTTTTGTGTTCATTGTGGTGTCCTATGTGCAGATCTTCAGGGCTGTGCTGAGGATCCCCTCACAGCATGGACAGCACAAAGCCTTTTCCACCTGCCTCCCTCACTTGGCTGTTGTTTCTGTCTTTGTCAGTACTGCTATGTTTGCCCACTTGAAGCCCCCCTCCTTCTCTTCCCTGGTTTTGGATCTGGTATTCGCATTTCTTTACTCGGTGTTGCCACCAGCAGTGAACCCCCTCATCTACAGCATGAGGAACAAGGAGCTCAAGGATGCCATGTGGAAACTAATGACTGGATGTTTCTAAGCAAGAATAAAGTGCTCATATTCTTCTGAATATCATTGGCAATGTAAATCATGTTAGGACAAAACTGATCTAGTGTGGGCTTTGTTGTTGGTTTCTCTTTTATTCTGTTTTGTCTAAACTATAATAACATGATCAACATCCACCCCATTCCGGATTAAATAACATCTGGTCTTGTGTGACCCAGATACTGCCTAACGATGAGCTGTGCTTGCTTTCCATCATGTCTGCCTGCAAGGGGCACATTTATTCATTTATTTTGTACTTATATTTGAAAACGGTTTACTTAAGCTGAATCACTTGACTACTTGAATCACTTGACTACTTTGGATTTTCTAGGATTGGTACTGATGGTAGCAGAATAAATACTCACCTTGCCCTTTACCTGCATTACTGCCAGTCTGTCTCTTTCATCTCCCTCATCATTCAGGTGTTTCCACCTCTCCTAAGATGTCCATGCCTAAGGACATCTTTTCAGAAGACTGGCTGGATGTATGAACCTCAATTCCTCACAGGTTTCTACCTCTGTTTGCTCTGTTGTCATTCAGATGCCGCTCAGCTGCCTGATTTCTGCTTTAACCTTCAGAGAGTTAGAAAACTTTACATCTTTCAGAAGTCTTATGAAGTGCTCTGTTATGTCCTGGTTTTGGCCAGGATAGAGTTAACTTTCTCTCTAGCAGCCAGTGGAATGCAGTGTTTGGGAGTTGGGATGAGAGCCGTGCTTATAGCACTCTGATGTTTCTGGTTATTGCCAGGCAATCAAGGAATTTTCAGCTGTTCCTATTTCCTTGCTAATGACAAGGGAGTGGACACAGCAGGACAGGTGACACAAACTGGCCAAAGAGGGGATTCCATTCAGTTGTGTCATGCTCAGCATAAATGGGAAATTGGTGGGGGAAGGAGAACGCAGCTCCAGGATGTACAGTTTTGGGGACAGTCCATTTTTGGGCTGGCACTGAGCTGTATGTTCTGAGCTTTCCAGTTGGGTGAGAAACCACACTGTGTATCACCAGATTTGTACATTTTGTTACAAAGTCCTATTGATGTTTCTCTCTCGCTGCTGTCCCAGTAAACTGTCCTTTTCCCAACAGGAATCTGCAGCTTCCTGTCCCCTCCCTGGGAAGGCTTCAGGGCAAGAACATCCTTCATCCCTCACACCTTTTGCTTGGGATGTACTGCTGGACATTTAACAGGTTGAAAGGTGGTCGCTGGTGTAGCCGGAAAGTGCAGCACCATATTACTGGCCTAAACCTCCCCTTTCCCTCCCCAAATGCCCCCATATCCAGTCCCAGTACCCACTAAAACATCCCCACACCCCCTCCCAGCACCCATGAGTTCCCCTGTCACCCCTTAAATGCAAGTCCAGCTCCCTCAGCACACCTCCCCCCAAACTCCTGGTAGTCCCCCAGCACCCCATTGTCCCCCAACCTCCCCATTTTTCACCCCCAAAAAGTCCCCAAATCCCCCCAGCACCCCCCTACAAACCCCACATGCCATCTCAGCACCAAGTGGTTCCTCCCCTCCTCATCCCCACGTTAACTCACCTAGCCCATCTTTTATACCTCCCAGCACCATATTACCCTCCCTAAACCCTCCCTTTTTCATTTCCACATCCCTGCATATCTCATGCAAGTGCTCCCATACACCCCCCTCCTTCATCAATCACGGGTACCCCTCCATGCCTTGACCCTCATGTCAGCCTACCCTTAACCCCACCCAGAACCCTTGGTGGCCCCCCACTCCCCTGTATCCTTTTCAAACCCCCCTTCCCCTAAGAAATCTCACCATACCCCCCCAGCACATCCTACACCACCTCCATGCCATTGCAGCACATATGCTGGAATGCTATGTGCCATGCTGGAGGTGCCACCCCTCCCTCTCTAGCCCTCCTTTATGCACCCCAGCACTCCTTGGTGGCCCCCAACAACCCTCATAAACCCCACAACCTACTCTTTACCCCTCAAATCCCTCGATATCTCACCCTATCATTCCTGTATGCCCCCATGCCCCCCCAGAAACAAAGGGTTTCCCTACAACTACTTAAGACCCCTCAACCAAACCTTAACTCCTCAGCACCATCTATACCCCATATTACTCCCCCAAACCCTCTCCTTTTACCCCCCAAATCCCAACATATCCACCCACAACAACCCCTAAAATCCCTACAAGCCCCCCAGAATAATTAAGTGATCCCACTCTGTCCCCAGTCTCTTTTTAACTCCCCCCAAAAGCTTTTATACCCCTAAACACCATATTATCCCGCCCCAAATCCCACTGTAGTGAGGGAGGTAATATGGTGCTGAGGGTATGCAAGTGAGTGGGAGAGAAGGGTCTCTTTAATGTCAGGGCTGAGATCAGCCCTGTTCAGAATCGTATTGGCCGTCTTGCTTTGCCTCATCCTTCTTACACCGACTTGTTTTGCTCCTGGAAATGAGCTGTTGCTCCTGAGCCTGGGTATCTGCAGACAGGGAAGGGACTGGCATGGATAGACATAAAGCAGGTGTGTTTGGAATAGCAGCCACACACAGAGGAAAGGGGATGAGGAGAAAATGCTTTTGTCCTACACTGTAAAAAGCCCAACACCGGCCCCACCCCCCAATAAAGCAAGGAAATGGGAATAGCACTTCTGAAGGTAATGAAGACTTTGCAACAGATGAAGGAAGTACTGTCACAGAATCACAGAATCACTGAATATCCAGAGTTGGAACGGACCTTGAAAGATCATCTAGTCCAAACCCCTGCCAGAGCGGGATCACCCAGACTAAATCACACAGGAACACATCCAGACAGGTTTGAATGTCTCCCGAGGAGGAGACTCCCCAACCTCTCTGGGCAGCCTGTCCCAGGGCTCTGTCACCATTACAGTGAAATAGTTTCTCCTTACATTCACATTCAACTTCCTCCGCTCCAGCTTGCACCTCTTGTCCTTTGTCCTATCGCTGACCATCACTGAGAAGAGCCTGGATTCCTCCTACTGACACTCACCCTTTATATATATATAAACCTGAACGAGGTCAGCCCTCAGTTTCCTCTTCTCCAAGCTAAAGAGGCCCAGCTCCCTCAGCCTTGCCTCATAAGGAAGGTTTTCTACTTTTGGGGTCGTTGAGCTGGGCTCTTTCAAGGGGTTCTCTGTCCTTATTGAACTGAGGGGCTGAGAGCTGGACCCAACATACCAGGTGCAGTCTCACCAAGGCAGAGGAGAGAGGGAGAAGGACATCTCTTGACCTACTAACCACATCCATTCTCATACACCCCAGGATGCCACTGGCCTTCTTAGCCAGGAGGGCACATTGATGGCTCATGGTCATCCTGCTGTCCACCAGGACCCCCAGGTCCCTCTCACCTATGGATCTCTCTAACAGGCCAGTCCCCTACCTATACTAATGGATATTCTTGGGGATCTTCTTCCCCTGCTGCAAGACCCTACACTTGCCCTTGTCAAATCTCATAAACTTCTCCCTGCAAGTAGTAGTGTCAAGAACAACTCCAAATATACAAAAAATTCATGAGGCAATCACAGTCCTGGCCTGCTGTGGTGCACTGGGGAGCTGGAAGAAGATTCCTGAACTTTGACCCAAATGAAGTTAACCCTGATGAAGTTTGTGGGTTATACAGAACTCAGTGGGGAATGTAGGAACTTGGGAAGGGATAGTTATCTGGCAGGAAGATATGGACAGGCTGGAAGAGTGGGAAAGGTCAAGTGTGGGGACTAGGAGCTGGGAAAGCATAATCCAGGAGCGCAGCACTGACTGGGATCCACCTGGCTGGAGAAGAGCTCTGTGGAAAGGGACCTGGGGGTTCCTGTGAACAAGCAGCTCACTAGGAATAAACAGAGTGCTGCTGCAGCAAACAACTCCAAGGGGCATCAGCATGGGGATCACCAGCAGACATAAAGAAGTCACTGTCCCACTCTACTCAGCACTTGTCAGCCCATACTTGGAATACTGGGTGCAGTTTTGGTCGCTGCTCTAAAATAAATAAGTTATGTCCAGGCTGGAGAAGGGTCCAGAGAAGGGCTACAAAGATGACCCAAGGCCTGGGCAGCCTGCCATCTGAGGAAAGGCTGAGGGAGCTGGTTTATTTCAGCCTGCAGAACAAAAAGGCTTAGGGGAGACCTCACCAACAGATCCCAGTACTGAAAAGCTGTCTACAAAGAAGGGAGAGACTCCTGTTTTTAGAAGGAATCACATGAAATAGCTGAAGAATAATGGGTGCAAGTTCCCCCTGGAGAGGAGGACACAGGGAAAACCTTTTATCCTGAGAACAATCAGCCTTTGGCATAATCTCTCATGGGAAGTGATGGATTCCCCAACATCAGATGTTTATAACATTCAGTGGGATGGGGTGTGGGGACACTGGTCTATGTGGTGATTTTATTGAGACTGAGCATTAGCTGAATAAAGGTGGACCAAATGATCCCATCATACCCAATAGTATGTGATGATTCTATTGATATCATTGCTATCCTCCAGAATCCTTCTGGAGTGGTTGAGCCCTTGTATATTGAACTAGAATGGTGGCCTGGTTTTGGCCAGGATAGGGTTAATTTTCTTTCTAGCAGCATGTGGATTTGGGAGTTTGGATGAGAACAGTGCTGATAACACAAGGATGATTTAGTTGTGTACAAGCAGTCAGGGACTTTTCCATTGTTCATACAGCCTTGTTCATTATAAGGCGGGGGGCACCCAGGAGCTGGGAGGGGACACAGCCAAGACAGGTGACCCAAACTGGCCAAAGAGCATATTCCATTCAATTACACTGAGCTCATGTGAAGATAGAGGGTTGTTTGGGGAGGATCATACAGATCCAGGATGCGCAGCTTAGTGGAGTGTCCAGCCTCAGGACAGCTCTGAGCTGTACGGCCTGAGCTGTGCAGTTCAGTGGGAAACTGCATTGTGCATTACCAGTTGTGTATATTCTGCTACAAAGTCCTATTGTTGGTGTTTCTGTCTCTGTCTCTCTGCTGTCCCAGTAAACTGTCCTTATCCCAAACCACAGGGTTTGTGGTTTTCTGGTAATGCAGGTACAGGGGATGAAGAGCATTTCTTTGTCTGCCTTTGATACCGATGCTGAAAATTCCCATTCTGACATGGTGGGAAAGCATTGCCATTTCAGACTAGTCAAGAGATTCAGCTATTGAAAAAGAGCTTGTAAACATGTTTAAAAATGTAAGGGAAAAGGTAAAAAGAAGGAAAAAAATGGCCTTGGCTTGCAGACCTAATGCAAAGAGAGCACAGATCATCATTACGCAGTGTGTGGGTGAGACTGGAACTGGAGATACTGTATTAGCAAAGGATGAACGTGGAGCATGTTATTGCAGCTTAGAAAAACTGGAAGGTAAAAGCCAAAAACCCAATCTGAATAATCTAAAAAAACAGGGAGTGGTCGTAACATGAGTTACAGTTTTGGTGTTTATTATTATTATTATTATGAGCAGTTTATTACTGCTAAAAACATCCAGTCATCAGTTTCCACAGGGCATCCTTGAGCTCCTGGTTCCTCATGCTGTAGATGAGGGGGTTCACTGCTGGTGGAAACACTAGGTAATGACACTACAAGGTCCTTCCAGCCCCATGGCTGAGAGCAAGGATGAGGGCTCTGGAGAGAGTCACCTGACTCCCTTCCTTCCACAGGGGAAAAGAGTCCCCTCACTGTTCCTGACTGTGTCTTCTGTCTCATGCAGAGACAAGGAAAGGTGATTCTCCTGCCCAGCTCTGATCAGGAGAAATGACAGAAAGATTTCTCCACAGATGACGGAGGTAACTTTAGTGAGGACTTCAGTGTCTTTCCAAGTTGGTTCCTTGGAGCTCCAGAGACGCTTTGAAGGAGCCCAGAGGGGATGGAGTATGTGACGCCTTCACCTGCTCCTCTGCTGTGAGCTGGGCTGGGCCCCTGGGACAGTGGGAGCTCATGAAAACCCAAGAGCACTGCAGAGAGACAGCTCTGCCCAGGAGCAGCTCCTCTGCCAAGCACACAGGGCTGGGGACACTGCCTGTAGGCACCGAGGGAAGACCTGTGAGCTGAGAGAGCTGATGGATGCTGAGAGCTCACTGGAGGAGAAATCTCCACAGCACTCTGCCTGGTATGTCTGTGGGTGCAGGGCAATGCAGGTTCTGTTCCTGGAGGCATCTCCTTAAAGCTGGGACATGGGGCAGTGTGTGGGGTCTGTCAGAAGGACAGGTTCTCTATGGGAGCAGAAAGTGCTGCTTGGAAGGGATGCCCTTCTGCCCCATCAGAGGGACAGGGCAGGACAGCTGTCTTCTCCTGGGCATGGCTGCAGAGGTGTGAAGCAGTGTGTGCACCCAGGAGTGCCCAGGGCTGTCCTTGTGAGCAGGGTCCCTACACCTCGTGGCTGTGTGTTGGGGCAGGGGCTTTGCTGCTGCCAGGGTCAGCACTCAGCCTGCTTGTTGGGCTTTAGACAGAGATAGTGACAGCAGTTGTGGGTTGTAGGAGAGACCCAGGGAAGGGCTGCGTAAGGTCCTTCTGCTGCAAGAAATGGCTGCATGGGTCAAGTTTACTCCCAGTTCCATCTGATCTATGAGAAATTGCGAAGGATCTTTGAAGAACAATATCAAGGAAGCATTTTCCTGCCAGGCTGAGTCTTAGCTTTGACTTTTCCTCTCTTGTGGGCTGGGCTGACTGTGGTATATTAGAACTTATTTCTCCCCTCAGTAATATGCAATGATAATTCAATTCTCATTAAGACGTCAGAGCTTTGCCTGAGCCCTGTGCACACAGAGGTTCCCTGGGGCAGTGCCCTGATGCCAGGAGGGGTCTGCACAGACTAGGAGGTCACATGGTTGAAGAGAAGCAGCTCCCAGAAATGCCCTGGCAGTGGGGATTTGGTACCTCCTTGACATCCCCCAGAGTGCTGACTTTCTCCCACGGTGACCACCTGGTTTCTGTCAACCAGCTAAGATTCTGCATTCAGAGTTCAAGGGTTTCAGGCTGAGTCTTCACCTTGGCAGCACAACCCTCTAGTGAGGAGAAACCCGTGAGTTCCTGTCTGTCTGTCCCTACCTTCCCGCCTAAGCTGAACCATTTTTTGGTGTTTCATCTCCTGTCCTTCCTGTCTTTGTGCCACCATTACCTGGGGCTCTGATCATGTCCATTACTGGGACAGGCACTGAGTTGACCCTGACTTCAGTACCCCCATCTGTAGGACTGAGGACTTCCTGGGGGCTCCTGCTGGGCTGCAGGCTGCCTCTCACAATGGCAGCACTGCCCTAGGGACTCTTGTGCCCCAGAGAGGAGTCCCATGCAGGAGACATCTCAGGATTGAGGCAATGGTAATGCCCTTTATCTCCTGTGTGTGGGCAGCTGCACTGAGCCCTGTGTGTCCCTGGCTGGGAGCAGGGAGCTGAGATCCTCCTTGGGTAAGATGAGACCACAGGAGGGCTTTGGAGTTCTGCCCTGGGAGATTGGATTCCTCAGCTCTCTGTGGGGTCCAATTTCTTCTATGGGGAACACGAGGTTGTGATCAGAGAGCGTCCAGCACAGGGCAGCTGAGAGCAGGGCTGATGGAGAGAGCAGCTCTCCCCACTCTGCACTCAGGGGAAGGTTTCACTGGCACTGCAGCAGCAATGTCAGGGAGTCCTGACAGAAGAAACACTCCCCAGTTGCAGTCAGGAGAGCAAAGCTCCAACAGGCTGAGTTCTCAAGAGCCCACAGCTGAGCCTCCTCCCAGCAGTGGTGCAATCAAGCCAGCACAAAACAGACCTCCCATAACGGGCATGACAAAAGTCTTCCTGAATACAGAGAATCGATCTGATTCCCTAAGAACTGGAAGAGGTTTTCCTCAGAGAAGAGTTCCCTGAATTCTCACTGTGCCTTTTCCTCCTTGGACAGGTCTCCACAGTTGATGGTAGCAGATGTCCAACAGCAGCTCCATCAGCCAGTTCCTCCTCCTGCCCTTTGCAGACACACGGGAGCTGCAGCTCCTGCACTTCTGCCTCTTCCTGGGCATCTACCTGGCTGCTCTCCTGGGCAATGGCCTCATCATCATCACCATAGCCTGTGACCACCACCTCCACACCCCCATGTACTTCTTCCTCCTCAATCTCTCTGTTACTGACCTTGGCTGCATCTCCACCACTGTTCCCAAATCCATGGCCAATTCCCTGTGGGACACCAGGGCCATTTCCTACACAGGATGTCTGGCTCAAATCTTTTTCTTTTTCTTTTTGTTCTCATCAGAGTACTGTCTCCTCACTGTCATGGCCTATGACCGTTATGTTGCCATCTGCCTCCCCCTGCACTACGGGACCCTCCTGGGCAGCAGAGCTTGTGTCCACATGGCAGCAGCTGCCTGGGCCAGTGGGTTTCTCAATGCTGTGCTGCACACAGCCAATACATTTTCTCTTCCCCTGTGCAAGGGCAATACTATAGACCAGTTCTTCTGTGAAATCCCCGGGATCCTCAAGCTCTCCTGCTCAGATACCTACCTCAGGGAAATTGGAGTCATTGTGGTCAGTGCCTGTTTAACTTTTGGGTGTTTTGTGTTCATTGTGGTGTCTTATGTGCAGATCTTCAGGGCTGTGCTGAGGATCCCCTCGCAGCAGGGACGGCACAAAGCCTTTTCCACCTGCCTCCCTCACCTGGCCGTTGTCTCCCTTTTTGTCAGCACTGCTGTGTTTGCCAGCTTGAAGCCTCCCTCCATCTCCTCCCTGTCTTTAATCCTGGTATTGGCATTTCTTTACTCAGTGTTTCCACCAGCAGTGAACCCCCTCATCTACAGCATGAGGAACCAGGAGCTCAAAGATTTCATATTGAAACTGTTGACTGGATGTTTCTAAGTAGCAACAAAATACTTATCTTTGTCTGCATACCAATGGCCTTCACTTTGCTCAACGGTTTCCACCTGCGTTTGCTCTTTGGTTATTTACCTCCCATCAGCTCACCTGGTGATAAGTGACCTTTCTATGCATCTGATTAAATCTGTTCTGGGAGAGAATCTCCCCTGAAAGCTGACCCTCTTCACACGCTGCTTGGCCATAGCAGGCAGCTGAGGAGAGAGATTTCATGGTTATTAAACTGTGTCATGTTTAACTGCTGTTTTTTTGTCAGAGAAATCTGTCCCTGCCTGAGAGCACAGATGATGCCAGGAAAAGTGTTGGGAGTCCCAGGAGACCAGGGAAGCGACCTTCTGGGCTTTGGATAGCAAGACTCTCCAAACAGGGTTGGACCTCAAGAGACTGCTTTTCCTGACTGTCCAGATCTCTTTAGGAGACCTCTGGACCAGCCCCCATTGCAGCATGCTGCTGAAATTTCTTCCATCATCTGAGATATGACAGAAACATTTTTTCCTATGAAAAAATCCTCCATTGTCAAACTCCTTTGACATTTTCATCACTCAAATAAAATCTCTCCAAGGAGTTGTGCATGGCTTATTTTTTTTTTTTTTTTTTTTTAGAGAAAATTGCATGAAGAGCTATAGTGGTAAGGGCTTTCTGGATGTTAATAAGCCCCATAGTGTGTTTTCTTCTGAGTCCACAGACCTCAGATTCCAAGTGGAGAGTGAAGAAACCTCTCCACAAGTTGTCAGGAATAATGCCCAAAGAACGTGAACCTTACTGACAAAGCCTCCCCATGGGCTCCTTAGAGCAGACAACTAGAGGCCATGAGGACAAACACAGGCAAAGCACAGGCAGCTCTGATGCTGAGGACACCCTGGCTTGGTCTGATGAAGCAGCAATGCCAAGCGCTGACCCCCAGCCCCTGGGCAGGGAGATCCTGACCCTCACTTGTGTCTCATGGCTTTTCCTTGGGAAGTGGGGAGTGTGTTTCCAAGGGAAGGACACTGGGGCATGAAACATAGAGGCCTTCCCTGGGGTGGGTACAATGGGACAACAGTGCTCTGTGGCCATGAGGACAATGTGTTACCTCTGAGGCCTCTGTGGCAGGGACATCAGCAATAGCCAAGTGGGCACAGACCTCGTTTCTATCAGGCAGTTTCAGCCTGGCTGTTACCCTTGGCCATCTGCATCACAGATCATCCCACACTGCTCCACACCTGTGCCTGTTTCCCTGAAGTCTGCAGGCACCCAACACCCTTCCCCACCTTGTTCTCAGCCCACGATATCCCTGCCTGTTCTGCTGTCTCTCCCTCCACATCTGCTTTTCCCACAGACACAAAGCCACCAGCTCATCCGCACTTCCTCTGAGTTTTTGCACCACAGCACTGCCCTCAGAATGGCATTTCTTTATCCTCACGTACACTCTGATCTTCAAAGCTGCAGTTTCAGTTTGACTTCCTTTCTTATGTTCTTTCCCTGTAGCACAAAGATGGATTCCCTCAGCATCTCCTTCACCAGGCTCACCCCAGGTCTCTCAGCCTCTCCACACAAGACCCCTAACTGTATCTTGGCAGACTTTCTCTGCCTATGTGACAGTTTCTGCCCATTCCTCCAGACCGGGGATACCAGCACTGGGACTGACTACTCCAGACATGGCCTCACCTGATCTGAGTCCGCATGCACAAGAAGGGCCCTTGTCTGCGTGGTCGGATTCCTCCCAGTGCAGCCCAATGTGCTCATGGCCAGATTCCTGTTCAGCACCTCTGACTGCTATGGCATCCCCTGCAATGCCCAAATTATTCTCCTTGCGGCTGGTTCTCCACCCGTCATGTTGGAGCCTGACTTGATGTGTGGGTGTTTGTCATGGTTTCGTGCCATGTTCTGCAAGGACAAGCTGACACCTGGAGAGCCCACATCAGAGCCCCAGACAGCCAGAGGCACCCTCAGACGGCAGGAAATGGACTTCCCAGAAAGGACCTTTCCAATATCTTATAGAACAGGGAGAGGCAGACCTTGGGTCTGCAATGAGAATGTTTTGCTCAGAGAAGAGTGCCCCATGTTCTCACTGCCTTGTTCTCCTTGCAGAGGGATTCATGCAAAGAGGCAGAGAATGCCCAAGGGCAGCTTCATTCCCCACTTCCTCCTCCTGCCCTTGGCAGACACACAGGAGCTGCAGCGGGTTTCTCAGTGCTGTGCTGCACACGACCAAGACATGTTCCCTACCCCTCTGCAAGGGCAATGCTGGTGACCAGTTCTTCTCTGAAATCCCCTAGATCCTCAGCCTCACATGCTCAGATGCCTACCCCTGGGAGACTGGTCTTCTTGTATTCCGTACCTGT
This sequence comes from Gallinula chloropus, assembly GCF_964237585.1. Lineage (NCBI taxonomy): Eukaryota > Metazoa > Chordata > Aves > Gruiformes > Rallidae > Gallinula > Gallinula chloropus. The sequence continues at coordinate 12,726,393 of NC_140104.1, forward strand.
TTAGTTTTGGGATGTTTTGTGGGATACCTGAGGAGGTTTGATGCCAGGAACATCTTTTGGCACTCGCACATTTTTTGGGGGGTGCTATTGTGGACAATTAGCGGTCTTGAAAATGGTCTGTGGTTGAGCCCAAAAATACGGCAGTCAATGTTATGCATTAGCAACACGGCCAGTCGTATGCAGTCCAGACAATTTCTGCAGTATGTTGAAGACAATTTCCTGCTACAGATGGTGCAGGAACCTACAAAGGGAGGGTGGGTGCTGGACCTTGTTCGTTAGGGAGGTGAAGGTCAGGGGCAGTTTAGGACAAAGCAACCACAAAATGTGAGAGTTCGAGATCCTGGGTGGAAGAAGCAAGCCAAAAAGTAGGATAGCTACCCTGAATTTTGGAAGAGCTAACTTTGATCTCCTCCAAAGTCTAGTATGAGCTGTCCTGTGGGCTACGCTGTTAGAAGGGAAGGGAGCCTGTGAGAACTGGGTAGCATCCAAACAGAGCTTCTTCCAAGCACAGGATAGGTGCATCCCTTTGAGTAAGAAATCAGGAAAGAGAGGCAGAAGACCTGTGTGGATGAGCAGGGAGCTAATGAGTAAACTCAAAGGGAAGCAGAAGGATTATGAACTGTTGAAACAGGGTCTGAGCACCTGGGGAGAATACAGGAATGTGGTCAGGGCCTGTAGGGACGTGACTAGGAAGGCGAAAGGCCACTTGGAAATGAAGCTGGCAAGGGACTTAAAGGATAATAAAAAGGGTTTTTTAGATACGTGAATAGTAAGATGACCAGGGATAATGTAGGTCCCTTGCTGAATGACGAGGGTGTCCTGGTAATGGGGGATGCTGAGAAGGTGGAGATACTGAATGCCTTATTTGCCTTGGTGTTCACTCCAAAGGCCCTTTAGGACCCACAGATCCTGGATGAAAGTAGGAGTGTTTGGGGAAATGAAGAGCTTCCTTCTGGATGAGGTAGGGGAGGTCCAGGAGCGGCTCAAAGGGATTAATGCACACAAATCCATGGGCCCTGATGGGTTTCATCCACGTGTGCTGAGGGAGCTGGCGGAGGTGATTGCTGAGCCACTCTCTATCATCTTCAACAGGTCTTGGAGGACAGGAGAAGTGCCTGAAGACTGGAGGATAGCCAATGTCACTCCAGTCTTTAAAATGGGCAAGAAAGAGGAACCTAGTAACTATGGGCCAGTCAGCCTCACCTCTGTCCCCGGAAAGGTGATGGAACAGCTTGTTCTGGATGCCATCTCCAACCAATAGGAAGAGGAGAAGGTCACAAGGAGTAGTCAGCATGGATTCACCAAGGGGAAATCGTGTTTGACCAATCTCATAGCCTTCTATGATCTCATGACCGGCTGGGTAGATGGAGAGAGAGCAGTGGATGTCATCTACCTTGACTTCAGCAAGGCCTTTGATACTGTCTCCCATGACACCCTGATAGCAAATCTGAGAGAGCATGGGATAGATGAGTGGACAGTGAGGTGGGTTGAGAATTGGCTGTCAGACCAAGTGCAGAGGGTTGTGATTCGAGGAGCAGAATCTGACAGGAGGCCTGTGACTAGCTGTGTTCCCCAGGGCTTGGTGTTGGGTCCTGTCTTGTTTAATATCTTCATTGACGACCTTGATGAGGGAATAGCATCAGCAAGTACCCGATGATACAAAGCTGGGAGGAGTGGCTGACATGCAGGAACACTGTGCTGCCATCCAGAGAGACCTAGACAGGCTGGAGAGCTGGGCAGGGAGAAAACAGATGAAGTTCAACCAAAGCAAGTGTAAAGTCTTGCACCTGGGAAGGAACAACCATTTGTATCAGTACCTGCTGGAGAAGAGCTCCGTGGAGAAGGACCTGGGGGTCCAAGTGGATGACAAGTTGGCCATGAGCCAGCAGTGTGCCCTGGTGGCTAAAAGAGCCAATGGGATCCTGGGGTGCATCTGGAGGAGTGTAGCCAGCAGGTCAAAGGAGGTGATCCTCCCCCTCTACTCTGCCCTGGTCATGCCCCACCTGGAGTATTGTGTCCAATTCTGGGCTCCTTGGTTCAAAAAGGACAGGGACCTCCTGGAGACAGTCCAGAGAAGGGCTACAAAATGATTAATGGCCTGGAGTATCTTCCCTATGAGGATAGGCTAAGTAAGTTGGGACTCTTCAGCCTTGAGAAGAGAAGACTAAGGGGGGACCTAATTAAAGTTTATAATTATTTTAAGCAGGGGATGCAGGGGGAATCAGCCAGCCCCTTTTCAGTGTCTGTGGGGATAGGACAAGGGGCAATGGCTGCAAGTTGGAGCACAGGAAGTTCCACACCAACATGCGGAAGAACTTTTTCACAGTGAGGGTGACAGAGCCCTGGGACAGGCTGCCCAGGCAGGTGGTGGAGTCTCCTTCTCTGGAGATATTCAAGACCCGTCTGGACGCCTATCTGAGTGATATGTCCTAGGGAACCTGCTTTAACTAGGGGGTTGGACCCGATGATCTCTTGAGGTCCCTTCCAACCCCTACAATTCTATGATTCTTTGATTCTATGATTCAAAGTTGGAAGCTGGGAGAGCCTGAAAATGACGTCAGGCACTGTTAGAGCATTGTTTTGGTAAGGAGAGACCTGAGCCCCAAGATTTCTGGGGCTGCTAGTGGGCTAACCACAGCGATTTCAAGCCAGGAACATCTTTCAGCCCTCACCCCTTTTCCTTAGGAACTATTGCTGGGCATTTAGGAGTTTCAACTGTGGATGCTGGTAGAGCCCAAAAACAACATCAGGCAATCTTAGGACCTCTCCCTTTGTTAGGAATGCCCTGATCCTAAAGGTTACTGGGGCTGCTTGTCCACTCCCTGAGGAGCAGTCAGGGCAATAATATCTTTAAACTCTCGCTCTTTTGTTTGGGAGCTGTTGCTGGAAGTTTAGAAATTTCAAAGATGGATGCTGGTAGAGGCTGAGGAGGCATCAGGCAATATTAGGAGAGTTCCCTTGGCAAGGAACGACCTGAGCACCAAGGTTCCTTGTGCTTCACGTCTGAACACTGATGAGGGTTCATGCCAAGAATATCTTTCAACCCTCGCTCCTCTTGTTAGAGACCTGTTGCTGGAGGTTTAGCACTTCCGAAGGTGATTGCTGGTAGATGGAAAAATGACGTCAGGCACTCTAAGGACCGTTGCCTTGGCTAGGAATGCCCTGAGCCTCAAGGTTTCCTGTACTGCTACTCTACTACCTGGGGAGGCTTCAGGCCACAAATCTTTCTCAGCCCTGACACCAATGGGTTTGGGAGCTATTCCTGGACGTTTCTCAGTTTCAAAGGTGGGCTCTTCTAGAGCTCAAAAATGAAGTCAGGCAATCTTAGAACTGCTCCCTCTCCTAGGAAAGCCCTGAGCCCCAAGGTTACTGGGGCTGCTAGTGGGCTACCTGGGGAGGTTTCATGCCAGAAACATCTCTCAGCCCATGCACATTTTGTTTGGGAGCTATTACTGGACATTTAGAATTTTCAAAGTTGGACTCTGGTAGAGCCTGAAAATTACATCAGGGACCCATAGGACCATTCCCTCAGCTACGAAAGCTCTAGGCCCCAAAGTTACTGGGGCTGCTTTTGGGCTACCCAGGGAGCTTTCAGGCTCTCAAACCTTTTGTTTGGGACCTATTGCTGGACATTTGGCATTTTTGACTGTGGACATGGGTAGAGACAGAAAATGATGTCTGATATTATAGGACCATTGTCTTGGCTACGAATGCTCTTTGCCCCAAGGCTACCAGGGCTGCGTGTGGGCTACCTGGGGAGGTTTCAGCCCAGGAACATCATTCATCCTTTATAGATTTATTTGGGAGCTATTGCTGTATGTTTAGAATTTTTAAAGGGGGACACTAGTAGAGCCACACAATGACACCAGGGACTCTTCAGACCATTCCAGTGGTTAGGAAAGCCCTGACCCCCAAGGTTACTGGGGCTGCTAGTGGGATACCTCGGAGAGTTTCTGGATGGGAAACATTTTCAGCCCTTGCAAATTTTTTTTTTTTTTGACCAACAATAGAGGTTTTGGATTCTCCCTGTCCCTCCTTTTCTTAATAATTCTATAAATATATTAATAACAATGTTACTGGTATAAATAATAGTTCTTTAAATATTAAGTAATATTAAGAGTAATATTAATATTTCGTGCTTTTGATAATTAATAATAATTATATAAATATATTAATAACAAAAGGAGGGACAGGGAGAATCTCCAACGTTTATTCGACCCAGAGGGACCAATGTAAGAGAGGGTGAAGAAAAGGCTGAGGAACTTAGTGCCTTTTTTGCCTCAGTCTTTAGCAGTATGACCAGTTGTGTCCTGATACCCAGACCCCTGTGTGGAAAAATGGAGATGTGAATCGGACCAAAGCTCCCATAATCCCAGGGGAATTGGTAAGTGATCTGCTCAGCCACCTTGATCTGCACAAGTCAATGGTTCCAGATGGGATACACCTGAGGGTACTGAGGGACCTGGCAGAAGTGCTCTCCAAGCCACTTTCCCTTATTTACCAGCTGTCCTGGCTCACCAGGGTGGTTCCGCCTGACTGGAAGCTGCACATGGGACACCCATCTGCAAGAAGGGCCAGTAGGAGGTTCCCAGGGAACAAAATGCCTGTCAGACTGACCTCGGTGCTGGGGAAGGTGATGGAACAAATCATCTTGAGTGCCATCATGCAACACATGCAGGGCACCCAGGGGATCAGGCCCAGTCAGACTGGGTTTAGGAAAGGCAGATTGTGCTTGACCAAACTGATGTTTTTCTGTGACAAGGTGACCCGCTCTTTGGATGAGGGGAAGACTGTGGATGTGGTCTGCCTGGACTTCAGTGACACCTTCATCACTGCCTCCCACAGCATCCTGCTGGAAAAACTAGCTGCCCATGGATTAGATGCGTATACTCTTTGCTGGGTTAGAAACTGGCTGTACAGCCAGACCGAAACAGTTGTGGTGAAGGGAGTTAAATCCAGTTGGCAGCAGGTCACACGTGGTTTCCCCAGGGGTCAGTGCTGAGGCCAGTTCTCTTTAGTATCTTCATTAATGATCTGGCTGAGGGGATCAATTGGACCCTCAGTAAATTTGCAGATGGCACAATAGTGTGTGAGTGTTGATCTGCTGGAAGGCAGGAAGGCTCTGCAGGGTGACTTGGACAGGCTGAAAAAAGGTCCTCCAGAGGAAATTCCTTTGAAATCTAAGGAATTACTAAGGACCCAACTAAAATCCAAGTAGTTGTATAAGTCCTGAGTTTTTTAATGAAAGTGACTTGAAGAGCCATGCTTGTAAGGGCTTTCTGGATGTTAATGAGCCCCATGGTGTCTTTTCTTCTGAGTCCACAGACCTCAGACACCAAGACGAGAGTGAAGGAATGTCTCCAGAAGTTGAAGTCAGGTGTAAAGCCCAAAGTGCCTTGAAACATTAAGAGGCCTCACTGGGAGCCATTGCTGACAAAACCTCCCCATGGGCTCATTAGAATAGACAACTACAGACAAACACAGGCAAAGCGCAGGCAGCTCTGATGCTGAGGACACCCTGGCTTTGTCTGATGAAACAGAAATGCCAAGTGCTGACCCCAGCCCCTGGGCAGAGAGATCCTGACCCTCACCTGTGTCACCCTCCTTAGGTGTGTGATGCCAAAGGAAGGACAGGGCTATGACACATGTGGCCTCCCCTGCAGTGGGTGCAAAGAGGAAATGATGCTCCATGCCTGTGAGGACAATATGTCTCCTCTGAAACCTTTGTGTCAGGGACATCAGCCATAACCAAGGGGGCATTGACCTTGTTTCTATCAGGGCATTTCAACCTGGCCAGCACCCTTGGCCATCTTCACCACAGCCCATCCCACCCTGCCCCATGCCTGTGCCTGCTTCCCTGCAGGCTGTAGGAACCCAATGCACTCCCCACCTCATTCTCACCCCACCATGTCCCTGCCTGTACTGCTGTCTCTCCCTCCTTGACAGCTGTTCTCACAAACACAAAGCCACCAGATCAGCCAGGCTTCCTCCAAGGGATTTCTTGCACCACAGCACTACCAGAAGGTCAGAATGACATTTCTTTATCTTCATGTCCACTCTCTGACCTCCAAAGCTGTGGTTTCACATGGACTTCCTTTCTTATTTCTACATAGCACAAAGATGGCTTCCCTCAGCACTCCACCGGCCCCTACAAAGAAAATTAACTTTATCTTGGTCAGAACCAGGCCACCTTTGCAGACAAAAAGTGAAACACAATGGTGGGGTCACTCCTGTAGTCACACAGTATGGATAAGCCTGTTGGTCAGTTATGGTCAGCTGGGGCTGTTCTGTCCCTTTCCAGGTACTTGTGCACTCCCAGTTGACTCATTTCTGAGGCAGAATTAGACAAAAGCCCTTGATGCTGTGCAAGCCCTGCTCAGCAAGCAACAAACAGGTTTATTCAGACTTTTTTTGCTTACAAATCCAAACCTCAGAACTCTAGGGGCTGCCAGCATGAGAATTCATTCCAGTCCAGCCAAAATATGGTCAGGAGGAGAAGATCTTTCCTGGTTTAAAATATTCTCAATATTCCTGTTCATCACATTCCCAGAGTTTGTCAAGGTCTGTTTGAAGCGAAGTGCCATTTTCTTAAAAGTTCACATCTCCTTGCAGGTGGCTCTTCAAAGTTGTGGTGCATTAAAATAAATGACAGCAAGAGGTGTCAAAGAACCTGGGACTCTATTGCTGGATATGTAGCATCTTCAAAGGTCGATTATGGTAGAGCCTGGGCAAAACAGACTCAACACAGAATAAAAGAAAGAAAGAAAAGTGATTTATTACTACTACAACTACACACTGAGTGAACCAGAGTTGGGTAATGAGAAGCACAGCCAGGTCTTAAAGCACCTTCCCCCTGCCCCTTGCTTCTTAGCAGAGTTACACTCCATCACGATTTCACTCCCTTCTTCGCCCACACAACATGGCGTGGGGAGGGGCAGGGAATGGGGAGTGGGGTTCTGGAGGTTCCTCTCAAGCTGCTTTCCTTGCCCAGATCTTCACACTTCTTCTTCTCCCCCCACCCCTCCCTTGTTCACACACTTGACTTTAATCATCAGTTTGCTCCCTTCTTTCCCCCATGGCAGCACAGGGAGGGGCAGGAAATGGGGGTTTGCAGTCCATTCCTCCCAAGTTCTCTTCCATCTTAGCTCAGGGGGGTGTTCCACACACACACCCTTCCCCTGCTGCACCGTGGGGTCCCTCCCACATGAGTCATATCCACAAACTTCTGCAGTGTGAGTCCTCTCTACCGGGGAGTCATCTCCACACCACAGGCCTCTCGGCACGACTCCCTTCCATGGGGTGCTGATGTTTGGGCCCAGACTCCCCCAGCCTGGTCCCCCACAGAGTCACAACTCCCCTGGCAAACCTGCTGCAGGGTGGGTCAGTCTCTGCACAGGCCATAGATGGTCTCTGCTCCCCATCCTTATCCACAGGCTGTGAGGGGACATCCGCCCCACCATGGTCTTCACCACGGGCTGCAGGGGAATCTCTCTCTCTGGCACCCATGGGTGGGAATAAGGACAGTTTACTGCCAGAGATCACCATGAATGTGGAACAATAATGTTTAGTTACACTCACACCCAGTGCTAACACAGAGTACCTTACTGACTCAAGGATAACAGAAAGCTGCCCGACAGCAAGGACTGACCAACAGACCCACCATCCCAGCCACACTCAGACTGTCCTGGAGGCAGCCAGCCAGCTCCTCCCCAACCAGCTGCATTTATGGGGAAGTGGTGTCAAGGGCTGTGGAAAACAGCCTGGGCTAACTCAGCTCACCTGGGCTAACTCAGATCACCTGTGGTGGCTGACAGGGAAGGTTAACCCTGGCCTGGCCAGAACCTGGACAGTTGAACAATTAATGGGTCGACACCCAGGGAAGATTTCCAGACCTGAAGGTCCAATCACACACACTACGACCCACAAAACCTCCATTGTTGTCATTCTAATTAAGACAATATTCCCCCTTTTCTGGAACTGGGGTTTTCCATGGGTTTGTTTCCTCATTCCAATGGAATGAATCATTACCAATGGTTATGTCACTTAGATCACTCAGGAGCCATTTTGGGGATATTGTTTCAATGCCCATGGCCAGTCTTTAAATCCTGAAGGGCTCCCACATCCCCAACAATTTGTCAGGATAAAAACGATGGGCACCTGCTGGCCTAAAGTTATAAATCCATTTTGCCACCCCAGGCTGAAGAGGGGGGCACAAAAGTTTCCCCAAATATCAAAGGTGGTGAGAAAGGTCGACCAAAACAATGTTTGTGATAGTCTGCTAAACGTCCTATAAATATTAACAAAGCAGTTATTAACTAAACTATAGAGACAATTAACAGCTTCATCTATTCTTTCAAGCAGGTGTCAGAGATTCCATCTGGAAAAGAAAAGAGAAAAAACCCAGACTCAGTTTGTATTAAGGAACTGTTCGTAGATTGTTATTAGAAGGATGGAATAATCCACCTTGTATTGACTTTGTGTTCCTTCCCATGGGCATCTTTTGCTTTCCAAGCATATTTGTTGAGGGGCTCAGCCAGTACGAGGGGAACGGTCCCAATGGTTGGCATTTTCTACTGGCAGAGCAGGAGAGAAAATGGCTTTTCTGGGGTGCTGGGAGTGTGGGGTTTGGGGATTAAAGCTGGGGTTTGGGACAAAAGGCATTGAGTTGGGACATCCAATTCTTCCCCAGCAATCACTGACTTGGGGAACTGCATCCCAGAGTCGTTCTGCCCAGTGTGGCTTGTGAGCTTTTAAAAACCCTTTCAAAAGCCCATTAGTTCCCCCACTATCCCATTAGCTTGGGGGTAACATGGGGTGTGAAATCCCCACCTGACTCCTCCTTCCTTGGCCCACTCCTGCCCCTTGGCAGCAGTGAAATGACTGCCCTGGGCTGACTGAACAGACTGGGGGTTGGCAGAAAGCGAAACCAGTTTGTCAGGGCCCGCCCTGGCTGTTCTCCTGCTGCTCCTGGAAATGCCTGGGCTGGGACTAGGCCACAAATGATTTCCACTCCCACTAATACTATTGTTTCCCCTCCGCCTTCCCAAGGGCTCCAATAGAGTCGATTTGCCCGGCCTCCCAAAGGGTCTTTTTCTCTCTCAGCTGGAGGGGGGTCTCTTCCATGGGGTGCCGCTCTAACCGCAGGCAGCATTGTTCACTGGCCCAGATCCAGGTGGGGCAAGCTTCCCGGTGACAGGCCACCCCCTGGCAATGTGCCTCCCTGTGGGAATCCTTGGATCCTGCCTGGCCACGTTTCACATGCAGCCATTCCAGGAGCCTGTCCCAATGTCCTCTGAGCTGGTCCTCTTTCTGCAGAGGGGCAATGCTGGCCAGTTCCTCTGAGCTGAGGGAGCTGGGCCTCGTTACCTTGGAGAAGAGGAGACTGAGGGGTGGCCTTATTCAGGTCAATGGGTAAAAGCTGGAGCAGAGCAAGTTCCATGTGAATGTAAGGAGAAACTCTTTCATTGTGAGGGTGACAGAGCCCTGGGACAGACTGCCCAGAGAGGTTGTGGAGTCTCCTCCTCTGGAGACATTCACACCCACCTGGATGTGTTCCTGTGTGGTTTAGTCCAGGTGATCCTGCTCTGGCAGGGAGGTTGGACTAGATGACCTTTTGAGGTCCCTTCCAACTCCTAACGTTCTGTGATTCCTTGAGCTTAGATCTCCCTGCACAACTCTTGGAGCACCTCTGGCCCCTCAGGTTTCACCGGGTGTTGGTGTTTGAACATCTCCTTCTTGGCCTCCACCCCCCATTAATTCCCCTGGGAGTTGGGACCAGCAGCTCCCAGGAAACAGGTGCCTCTTTTGTGCCCACTGGAACTGTGGCAAGGGGAATCCCAGCTTCCCTTGGTTTGAGGCAGCCCTGTGCCCAAGCTGCATCCCCTTTCAGCCCCAGGGCTGCAAAGCAAGGATGAGGTGCCTCTAGTCACTTGTCATACTTTTTACCCTCCCCAAGGGGAAAGAGTCCCCTTCCTGTCCCTGTCTGGGGGTCCTGTCTCATGTGGAGACAAGAAAATGTGATTCTTCTGCCCAGTTTGTGTTTGATCAGGAGAAAGGACTCCGCTGGACAGAAGGATTTCTCCGCAGACTAGAGAGCAGATGGCAGGGAGGACTTCAGTGTCTTTCCAAGTTGGTTCCCTGGAGCTTCAGGAATACCTCAGAGGAGCCGAGGAGTACGTGACGCCTTCACCTGCTCCTCTGCTGTAGCTGGGCTGGACTCCTGGGACAGTGGGAGCTGATGAAACATTACAGCACTGATGAGGGACAGCTCTGCCACAGAGTAGCTCCTCTGCCAAGCACACAGGGCTGGGGACACTGCCTGTAGGCATCAAGGGGAGACCTGAGAGGTTGAGAGATCTGACAGATGCTGAGAGCTCACTGGAGGAGAAATATCCTCAGCACTCTACTTGTGAGTATGTCTGTGGTATGGCTGTGGGTGCAGAGCAATGCAGGTTCTGTTCCTGGAGGGATCTCCTAAAGCTGGGACATGGGATAGTGTGTGGGGTGTGTCAGGAAGGTAGATTCTCTATAGGACAAGAAAGTGCTGCCTGGAAGGGATGCCCTTCTGCCCCATCAGAGGGACAGGGCAGGACAGCTGTCTTCTCCTGGGCATGGCTGAGGGGTGCCCAGGGCTGTCCCTGTGAGCAGGGTCCTTGTGACCCAGGGTCTGTGTGCTGGGGCAGGGACTGTGCTGCTGCCAGGGTCAGCACTCAGCCTGCCTGGTGAGCTTTCCACAGGGATATAGACAGCACCTCTGGGTTAAAGCAGTGACCCAGGGAAGGGCAACGTAAGGTCCTTCTGCTGTAAGAAAGTGCTGCATTGGTGAGAAATGCCAAAGAGAATATTTCTCCAAAGGCAGAGTCTTTGCTTTGACTTTTCCTCTCCTGTGGGCTGTGCTGAGTGTGGTAGATGGGAACTTATTTCTCCTCTTGAGAATATGCAGTGAAAACTTGATTCTCATGGAGATGTTGGAGCCTGGGCTGAGCCCTGCACACACAGAGGTTCCCTGGGGCAGTGCCCTGATGCCAGGAGGGGTCTGCAGAGCAGAGCTGAGCACAGGGCAGGTTGGATGAGATCTGTGAGCACAGAGCAGTAGGTGAGATGAGCAAAAGGAAGCATCTGTAGGGACAGCTCCAGGCAGCAGAGGCATTGTCAGGGAGGGAGTGGGAGCTTCTCCCAGAAATACCCTGGCAGTGGACCTCACTGACACTTCCCGACACCCACCCCCTGGTTTCTGCCACCCAGCACAGACTCTGCACCCAGAGTTCCAGTGTTTCAGGCTGAGTCTTCTCCTTGTCAGCCAAACCAGCAGTGAGGAGAAACCCCTGAGTTCCTGTCTGTCTGTTCCTGACCCTAAAGCTTTTGCTGCACCATTTCCTGCTCTATCCCCTCCTGTCCTTGCTGCCTTTGTCCCACCATTACCTGGGGCTTTGAGCACGTCCATTGGTGGGGCTGGCACTGAGCTGACCCTCACTTCAGGACCCCCATCTTTAGGACTGAGGTTTTCCAGGCAGCTCCTGCTGGGCTGCAGGCTGCCTCCCACAATGGCACCGCTCTCCCAGGGACTCTTGTGCCCCAGAGAGGAGCCCCATGCAGGAGACATCTCAGCACAGAGGCCGTGGCAATGTCACTCATCACCTGTGTGTAGGCAGCTGCACTGAGCCCTGTGTGTCCCTGGCTGGGAGCAGGGAGCTGAGATCCTCCTTGGGTAGGATGAGACTGCAGGAGGGCTTTGGAGCTCTGCCTTGCGAGACTGGATTCCTCAGCTCTCTGTGGGGTCCAGTTTCTTCTACGGGGAACAGCAGGGTGTGATCACAGAGCGTCCAGCACAGGGCAGCTGAGACCAGGGCTGGTGGACAGAGCAGCTCTCCCCACTCTGCACTCAGGATTAGGTTTCACTGGCACTGCAGCAGCAATGTCAGGCAGTTCTGACAGAAGAAACACTGCTCAGTATCAGTCAGGAGAAAACCAAAGCTCCAAAGCTCTGCTCTGCCCTCGGGTGAAATTGGAGTGACAGTGCTGAAATGCTCTTTGCTTTCCAAAGGCGCTTTAGTCTGAGATCACACCATCCTGACTGCTGCCAGGCAGGACTGAGTTCTCCACAGCCCACCGCCCACCCTCCTCCCAGCAGTGGCACGTTCCATCCAGCACAAAGCAGACCTCCCAAAAGAGACCTGACAAAAGTCTTCCTGAATACAGAGAGTTAATGTGAATTGGAAGAAGTTTTCCTCAAGGAAGAGTTCCCTAACTTCTCACTGCCTTTTCCTCCTTGGACAGGTCTCCACACTTGACGACAGCAGATGTTCAACAGCAGCAGCTCCATCAGCCAGTTCCTCCTCCTGCCCTTTGCAGACACACGGGAGCTGCAGCTCTTGCACTTCTGGCTCTTCCTGGGCATCTACCTGGCTGCTCTCCTGGGTAATGGCCTCATCATCATCACCATAGCCTGTGACCACCACCTCCACACCCCCATGTACTTCTTCCTCCTCAATCTCTCTGTTCTAGACCTTGGCTACATCTCCACCACTGTTCCCAAATCCATGGCCAATTCCTTGTGGACACCAGGGCCATTTCCTACACAGGATGTGTGGCTCAACTCTTTTTCTTTTCCTTTTTTATCTCCACAGAGTTCTGTCTTCTCACTGTCATGGCCTATGACCGCTACATTGCCATCTGCCACCCTCTGCACTATGGGACCCTCCTGGGCAGCAGAGCTTGTGTCCACATGGCAGCAGCTGCCTGGGGCAGTGGGTTTCTCCATGCTGTGCTTCACACAGCCAATACATTTTCACTGCCCCTCTGCCATGGCAATGCCCTTGACCAGTTCTTCTGTGAAATCTCCCAGATCCTCAAGCTCTCCTGCTCAGATGCCTACCTCAGGGAAACTGGAGTCATTGTGGTCAGTGCCTGTTTAAATTTTGTGTGTTTTGTGGTCATCATGGTGTCCTATGTGCAGATCTTCAGGGCTGTTCTGAGGATCCCGTCGGAGCAGGGACGGCGCAAAGCCTTTTCCACCTGCCTCCCTCACCTGGCCGTGGTGTCCCTGTTTGTCAGCACTGCCTTCTTTTCCTACCTAAAGCCCCCCTCCATCTCCTCTCTATTTGTGGACCTGATATTGGCATTTCTTTACTCAGTGTTTTCACCAGCAGTGAACCCCGTCATCTACAGCATGAGGAACCAGGAGCTCAAGGATACCGTGTGGAAACTGTGGACCAGATTCTTCTAAGCAGCAAAGAACTGCTCATCTTCTTCTGCTTATCACTGACAACGTAACTCACATTAGGACCAGTCTCTAGTTAGTATGGGTTTTAGTTCCTGTTTCTTTGTTTGCCTCTAGTTTATTTAAACTGGAATATGATGGTCCACAGTCATCCTGTGGGCTGTGCTCTCTTTGCATCACGTCTGCCTGAAAAGTTGCACAAATTTGTGTTTCTTAAAATTTCTCCTGACATTTATTAAATATTTATAAGAACATTTTCATCAACTGAATCACTTGACTACTTGTCTGAAATGGCAATGCTTTCCCACCACGACAGAACAGGAATTTCCTTGAAGTGTAACAAACATAAAGTCACAGAATCTTTCACAAAGTCCAACCACAGCTGAACCCTGCCTAGTCCACCTCCAGACCATGTCATCAAGCACAACATCTGCACACCTTTGCAATACTTCCAGGGATGGCTACTCCACCACGTCCCTGGGCAGCCTGTTCCAATAGCTGAATACCCTTTCCATAAAGAAATTCTTCCTGATGTCTAACCTAAATCTCCCCTAGTATCATTTCAAGCCATTCCCTGTCATCCTATTGCTTGTTATCTGAGATAAGAGGCCAACCTCCACCTCTCTATATCCTTCTTGCAGGTCCTTGTAGAGAGTGATAAGGTCTCCCTCAGCATCCTGAAGACTAAAACGCCTCAGTTCCCTCAGTTGATCCTCACAGGACTTGTGCTGCAAACCTTTCACTGTCTACTCTGCCATTCTCTGGACACAATCCAGCATCTCAACGTCCTTCTTTTAGCAAGGGGCTCAAAACTGGGCACAGTACTCAAGGTGTGGCCTCACCCGAGCTGAGTATAATGGAACAATCTCTTCCCTACTCCTGGCAGTCACACTATTCCTGATCCAGGCCTGGATGCCGCTGGCCTTCTTGGCCACCTGGGCACAGCGCTGGCTCATGTTCAGCTAACACCCACATATCCTGTACTTCTAGGGAGCTCTCCAGCCACTCTGCTCCAGGACTGTAACCCTGCCTGTTGTTATTGTGACCAAAGCTCATGACCAAGCCCCACAAAGCCTCTGCCAATTGATCCAGCCTGTCCAGGTCGCTCTGCAGAGCCTTCCTGCCTTCCACAATTTGGTGTCATGTACCAATTTATTGAGGCTGCACTCAATCCCCTCGTCCAGATCATTAATAAAGATGTTAGAGAGGACGGGCCCCAGCACTGAGCCCTGGAGAACACCACATGTGAGGTGCTGCCAGCTGGATTTAACTCCATTCACCACAGCTGTTTGGGCCCAACCTTCAGCCAGTTTCTGACCCAGCAAAGAGTATACCCATCTAATTCATGAACAGATGCTTCAGCAGGGTGCCCTGGGGAAAACTGATGAAGGCTTCACTGAAGTCCATGTAGATCACATCCACAGCCTTTCCCTCCTCCACTAAGCCAGTCACATTGTCATAGAAGGAGATCAGCAGCTTGAAGCACAATCTGCCTTTCCTAAACCCATGCTGACTGGGCCTGATGGCCTGAGTGTGCTGCATGTGTTGCATGATGGTACTCAAGATGATTTGTTCCATCAACTTCCCCAGCAGTGAGGACAGGCTGACAGGCCTGTAATTCCTCAGGACGTCCCTCTGTCCCTTCCTGTAGATGGGTGTCACATGTGCAGCTTTCAGTCAGGTGGAAGAACCACGTTCAGCCAAGACTGCTTATAACTAAGGGAAAGTGGTTTGGGGAGGAAATCCACCAGCTCCCTCAGTATCTTGGGTGTTTCCCATCCAGCCCCATCAACTCGTATGGATCTAAGCAGCTGAGCAGGTCAGTAACCAGTTCCCCATGGATGATGGGGACTTCAGTCCACTTCCCATCCCCATCTTTCCACTCAGGGGTCTGGGTATCAGGGGACCAATGGTGTTACTACTAAGGACTTAGGCAAAGTACTCAGCCTTTTCTTCATCCTCCATCACAGTGGTTCCCCCCGATCCAGTGAAGGTGGGAGATTCTCCCTGGCCCTCCTTTTGCTATTAATGAATTTATAGAATTAATAACAAAAGGATTACCAGGGAGAATCTCCCACCGTTATTGTAGGTCGCAAACAAAAGGTGCAAGGGCTGAAAAAATTTCCTTTCTAGAACCCCCCCCAAGTATTCCACTAGTAGCCCCAGTATCTTTGGGGGTCAGGGCTTTCCTAGCCAGGGGAACAGTCCTACGATTGCCCCACACAATTTTTGTAGCTCTACTAGGTTCCGCCTTTGAAAATTCTAAACATCAATAGCTCCCAAATAAATCTGTGAAGGCTGAAAGATGTTCCTGGGCTGAAACCTTACCAGTTAGCCAACAAGCAGCTCTTGTAAACTTTGGGCAAAGGGCATTCCTGGCTATGGGAATTGTCCTATAACACCAGACATCATTTTCCAGCTCTACCAGCGTCCACATTCAAAGACGCTAAATGCCCAGCAATAGCTCCACAACAAAAGGTTTGAGGGCTGAAATATCTTGGGAGTCTGAAAACTCCCCAGGATGCCCAAAAGCAGCCCCAGTAACCGTGAGGATCAGAGCTTTTGTAGCTGAGGGAACGATCTTAATAGTGCCTGATGTCATTTTCAGTCTCTAACAGCATCCAACTTCAAATGTGCTGAATGTCCACCAATAGCACCAAACCAAAAGGAGCGAGTGATTAAAGCTGTTCCTGGCCTGAAGCCTACTCAGATATCCCATTAGCAGCCCCAGTAATCTTGGAGCTCAGGACTGTCCTTGTCAAAGGGAACAGTCCTTACAAGTCCCTGACATAATCTTCCAGCTCCAGCAGCGTCAAGTTTCAAAAATGCAAAATGTCCACCAACAGCACCTAAACCTCCCCAGGTTGTGCACTGGGAGCACCAGTAAAGCTGACCCCCTTCACATGCTGCTTGGCCATAGCAGCAGCTGAGGAGAGAGATTTCATGGGTATTAAACTGTGTCATGTTGAACTGCTGTTTGTTGTCAGAGAAATCTGTCTGTGCCTGTGAGCACAGATGATGGGAGGAAAAGTGTTGGGAGTCCCAGGAGGCCAGTGAGGGACCTGCTGGGCTTGGGGAACAGCAAGATTCTCCATTCAGGGTTGGATCTCAAGAGACTGCTTTTCCTGCCTGTCCAGATCTCCTTAGCAGACCCATACCCATCACAGAATGGTGCTGTCACTTCTTCTATCGACTGAGCCATGACAGAAAATACCTGTGACGGGAAAAAGGTCCTTCATAGGAAATTACTTTGATATCTTCATCACTAAGTACCTAACTGAAATCCAATTAGTTGTAGGAGTTTTGAGTTTTTTAAATGGAAGTGACTTGAAGAGCCATGCTTGTAAGGGCTTGCTGGATGTTAATGAGCCCCATGGTGTCTTTTCTTCTGAGTCCACAGACCTCAGATACCAAGTGGAGAATGATGAAACATCTCAAGAAGTTTGAGTCAGGAGTAATGCCCAAAGTAACTTGAAGCACTAACAGGCCCCACTGGGAGCCATTCCTGACAAAGACTCCCCAGGGGCTTGTTAGAGCAGACAACTGGAGGCCATGAGGACAAACACAGGCAAAGCACAGGCAGCTCTGATGCTGAGGACACCCTGGCTTGGTCTGATGAAGCAGAAATGCCAAGTGCTGGCCCCCAGGCCCTGGGCAGGGAGATCCTGACCCTCACCTGTGTCTCAGGACTCTTCCTTGGGATGTGGGGAGTGTGACACCAAGGGAAGGAGAGGGGTATGACACATGGTGGCTTCCCCTGGGGTAGATGCAAGAAGGCAACCATGCTCCATGGCCATGAGGACAATGTGTCTTCCCTGAAGCCTCTGTGGCAGGGACATCAGCCACAGCCAAGGTGGCAAAGATCTCATTTCTATCAGGCCGTTTCATCCTGGCTGGCACCCTTGGCCATCTGCACCACAGCCCATCCCACACAGCCTCACCCCTGTACCTGGTTCTTTGTAGATTGCAGGGATGCAACACGCTTTCCCACCTCATTGTCACCTAACAATCTCCCTGCCTGTACTGCTGTCTCTCCCTCCTCGCCAGCTGTTCCCACAAGCACAAAGCCACCAGCTCATCCACACTCCTCCCAGTGACTTCTTGCACCACAGCACGACCCTAAGAACGACATTTCTGTATCCTCATGTCCCTCTGACCTTCAAAGCTGCAGTTTTTAGTGGACTTCCTTTCTCATGTTCTTTCCACATAGCACAAAGAGGGCTTCCCTCAGCTTCCCCTTCCCCTGGCTGAAGAAGCCCAGGTCTCTCAGCCTCTCCACACTAGACTCCTAGCCATAACTTGGCAGACTTTCTCTGCCCACATGAGAGTTCCTCACCATTCCTCCAGGCTGGGGAGTGCACGCTGGGACTGACTTCTCCAGAGCTGGCCACACCAGTGCTGAGTCCAGATGGCAATAGGTGTTATTGTAGTCTGCTTGGACTTCAGTAAAGCCTTTGTCATGGAGGAGGCTGAGGGGAGAACTTATAACCGCCTACAGTGACCTGACAAGAGGGTGCACAGAGGTGGGCGATGGTGTCTTCAGCCAGGTGACAGGAGATGGGACAAGGGGAAATGGCACCAGGAAAGGTTCGGATTAGATTTTAGGAAAATATTTTTCACTGAATGAGTTGTCAGGGCCTGGAACAGGCTGGCCAGGGAAGGGGTTGAGTCACCTTCCCTGGATGTATTTAAAAGAGGGCAGATCAGGTACTGAGGGATATGGTTTAGAATAGGACCGGAATGGTTGGACTTGATCTTAAAGGTCTTTTCCATCCTGGTGATTCTGTGATTCTATGATGTGTCAGCAGACACTTTGTCTGCCTGAGTTAAATAATTTTGATAATATAGAAGAAGTATAACTGTCTCCCAGCCTGATACAGAGTGAAATGATATCTTTTAGAACTGGGAACTCAAGTTAAGTTTCAGAACACACCACAGATAACTTTGTGGGGGTTTTTTGTTTGTTTTTTTAATGAGGTAGAGTGATAGAACAAACACAGCGCTCTACTGTGTTCTACTTAAAAATACAGAAATATGTTATAGAATCCCTGTAGCTAAGTTGAAATACTAGATTCTCACAATTCTCTGGTAGCTGAACAGATGCACTGAATAATATAGAATCATAGAATCATTGGAGTTTGAAAAGACCCCCAAGATCAGCTAGTCCAACCATCTCCCTACCACCTGTATTACTAAACCATGGCCCATTATGTAATATTTAAAGTATTGCAATTTCATTTATTAAAAAGAAAAGCCAAAACATGTATATTAGAAAACCATGAGCTCCAAGCTGAATGATGCTCCTGGTGCGTTACCTGGGGAGGTTTCAGTCCAGGAACATCTTTCAGGCCTTGCACCTTTTGTTTGGGAAATGCTGCTGAATGATTAGCATGTTCATGCTGATTCATGTGGACACTGGTAGAGCTTGGAAATTACGCCAGGCAGTGTTAGGACAGTTCTGTTGCAAGACAGTCCTGAGCCCCAAGGTTACTGGTGCTTCTTGTCTGCTCCCTGAGGTGGTTTCAGCCCAGGAACATCTTTCATCCCCCGCACCTTTTCTTTGTGTGCTGTCACTCTAGGTTTGGCCTGTTCATAGCTGGACACTGGAAAAATCCAAAAATGATATCAGGTACTTTTAGGACTGACCCTTGGCAAGGAAAGCACTGAGGCCCAAAGTTACTGGGGCTGCCAGTGTGCTACCTGGGGAGGTTCCAGGGCAGGAACATCTCTCATCCCTCCCACCTTTTACTTGGGACGTACAGCTCTACATTTAACAGGTTGAAAGGTGGACGCTGGTGTAACTGGAATGTATAGCACCATATTACTCCCCTAAACCTCCCCTTTTTCCCTGCCAAAACCCTTCATATTCACCCCCAGCGCACCCTTACATGCCCCCCCACGCTCTCTCTAGCACTCATGGGTGACCCCTCAAGCCTTAAACCATACCCCAACCCACCCTTAACCCCTGCAGCACCCCGGTTGCTTCCCAGCCCACCATTGCTGCCAAGCCCTCCTTTCAGTCCCAAATCTCCCCAAATCCCCCAGATTCCCCCTACACACCCTGCTCATGCTCCCTCCCAGGGGCCCACCATTAAACCCCCTAGCCTAACTTTTATAACACCAAGTTCCATATTACCCACCGTAAAATTTCCCTTTTCCCCTCAGATCTCCCTGTATCTCACTCAAGCACCCCCCTATGCCCCTCCTTCTTCCCTCTTTCATCAATCATGGGTGTTTCCACATGCCTTAACTGCTCCTCCCCAGCTCACCCTTGACCGCACCCAGCACCCCTGGCAGCCCACCACCACCCCCAGACCCCCCCCAGCCCTTTCTTATCCTTCTCAAATCCCCCCATATCTCCCCCCAACAACTTCCTATGCTCCCTCCACATCCCCATGACGACATATAAGTTCCTCTTCATCACTCAACCCCCTCCCCAAGCCCACTCTTAACCCCACCCCCAGTACCCCTGGCTGACCCCTAAACCCATCCCATAACACCCAGAAACCAAATGCTTCCCCCCAAAAGTCTTCCCATATCCTCCCTAGCACCCTTATATGCCCCCCAAGACCCCCCCCCCCCCCCACCCGCCAGGACCAATGGATATCCCCAGCATCCTTTATAGCCCTCAGCCACATATTACTCCCTCAAACTTTTGTTTTTTGCCGCCTAATCCAAACATATCTTGTCCCAGCACACCTCCTACACACTCCACACCCCTTCTAATACAACTGAGGATTCCCCTGGCCCGCTTAGCCACAAAGGAACATTGCTGGCTGATGGTCATCCTGCTGTCCACCAGGACCCCCAGGTCCCTTTCACTCACACTGCTCTCCAACAGGCCAGTCCCCAACCTGTACTGGTACCAGGGATTGTTCTTCCCCAGATGCAAGACCCTACACTTGCCCTTGTTAAATCTCATTGAACGTTTCCCCACAAGTAGTAGAGCCAAGAACAACTCCAAATATATGAAAGAGTCGTGAGACAATCACAATCCTGCCCTACTGTTGTGGTGCACTGGGGACCTGGAAGAAGCTTCGTGAATTTGACCCTGATGAAGTTTGTGGGTTATACAGACCTCAGTGGGGAATGTAGGAACTTGGGAAGGGATTGCCACCCAGCGGGAAGACATGGTTAGGCTGGAAGAGTGCCGGTCAAGTGTGGGGTCTAGGAGCTGGGAAAACATAATCCAGGAGTGCAGCACCAACTGGGATCCACCTGGCTGGAGAAGAGCTCTGTGGAAAGGGACCTGGGGGTTCCTGTGAACAAGCAGCTCACTAGGAATAAACAGAGTGCTGCTGCAGCAAACAGCTCTGAGGTGCCTCAGCGTGGGGATCACCAGCAGACATGAAGAAGTCGCTATCCTACTCTACTCAGCACTTGTCAGCCCACACCTGGAATACTGGGTGCAGTTTTTGTCACTGCTCTAGAAAGAAGAGGTTATGTCCAGTCTGGAGAAGGTCCAGAGAAGGGCCACAAAGATGACCCAAGGCCTGGGGTGGTGGTTTAGGCCCGGCTAGAGGCCAAATAACCACAAAAGCTACTCTATCACTCCCTTTTTCAGCCAAAAAGCGGAGAAAATATATATATCGGGATTCTTAGGATTCAAGATAAGGACAGAGAGGGATCACTCTGCAGTTAGTGTCATGAGCAAAACAGACTTAACACAGAATATAGAATAGAAAACTCATTTATTACATTACAGCTACACACCCAGTGAACCAGAGTCAGATAATGAGAAACTTGTCCAGGTCTTAAAGCACCTTTCCCCCACCCCTCCCTTTTTAGCAGATTTAACTTCATTCACAATTTTACTCCCTTCTTCCCCCCAGAACATGGCGTGGGGAGGGGCAGGGAATGGGGACTGCGGTTGTGGTCAATTCCTCACAAAGTGCTTTCCTTCCCCAGACCTTAACACTTCTACTTCCCCCCACCCCTCCCTTCTTCACAGACTTTAGTCATAAATTCTCTCCCTTCTTCCCCCTGCATTGCAGTGCATGGAGGGGAAGGGAATGGGGGTTTGCAGTCCTCCTTCTTAGCTGGGGGGATCATTACACACACACTTCTGCTGCAGCACCATGGGGTCCCATCACAGGAGACAGTCCTCCATGAACTTCTCCAGCGTGTGTCCTTTCTGTCGGGGTGTCATGTCCTCACCATGGCTCCCTTCCATGGGGTGCTGACCTTCAGGCCCAGACTGCTCCAGCCCACATAGTTTGTGCTAGGATAGAG